>NC_064263.1:30279143-30941789 GCF_003254725.2 Canis lupus dingo
TGAATTGCTCACTGTTGTATCCTTATCACAGTGGCAGCACATAATATGTGCTTGGTAAATATTTATTGAATGAACATCTTTCAGTTTCCTCCCAGCTCAGTCTGGGAGGAAGAGAACGGCTTTATATCAGAAGAGACAGAAATGATTCTGCATTTAACTTTTGACCGTTTGCCAATGATTTAGAAGTTTTTCATTCCTAGTCTTACTGGTTGGTATCTTGTCCTTAATATTCACAGATCACTCAAAGAAAGGGATATTACCTGGGTTGGTCTGACCTAACCACATGAACTTAAAAGCAGAGAGATTTCTCTGGCTGGTTGCAGAAAGAGTCCAAGCTTGAGGGGCACCTGGGTGGGTGGCTCAGTCAGTTAAGTATCTGCCTTCAGCTCAGGTCATGATCCCAGTGTCCTGGGATTGAGTCCCATATTAGGCTCCCTCTTCCTGGAGAGCCTGCCTCTCCCTCTCCTTCCCACTTGTGCTCTCTCATGATCTCTCTTTCAAATAAATAAATCAAATCTAAAAAAAATATATTCCAAGCTTGAGAAGGTTTTGAGGCACTGTTGATGGCCTGAGGATGAATGTGCCATATGGCCAGGAAGGTGGGTGGCTTCTAGGACCTGAACATGGTGCCCAGTTGATGGCCAGGAAAGAAACCAGGACCTAGTCCTACAACTGCAATGACTCCAATCCTGCCATCAAGAATAATCTTGGAAGAGGACTCTTCTCCAGGGTCTCCTAATAAGAATTCAACCCAGCCAACACCTTGATTTCAAGTTTATGATACCCTGAGCAGAGAACCCAAACAAGCCATGCTGGACATCGATCTACAGAACTGTGATAAATTGGTGTTTGTTTTTAAGCTGCTTTGTTTATGGTAATTTGTTACACAAGCACAGAAAACTTGTATGTGTCCAACTTTGGCTTTTATATGAGGGAATGAGATGTAAGGCATTAGTGAGTTTTGAGCAGAGGAGTGACAAGAGCTGCCTATATTTGAAAAGGGTCACTGGCTGCTCTGAAAAGAGCAGATAGGAGGGGCAAGGGTGGAAGGAAGGAGTTCAGTTAGAAGGCTATGGAATAATCCAGGTGAGAAGTGACAGTGACAGGCAAAGGTGATGAGAAATAGTTGGATTCCACATAGATTTTGAAGCTATAAGCCAACAGAATTTGCTAAAGGATTCAACATGGGATATAGGGTGAAGTGGGAAGGAAGAGAGGGAGAGAGAAATCTAAGATGACTCCAAGGTTTGACCCCAGTAACTAGAAAAATAGACTTGTCATTTTGGGGGATGCAGTAAAAGAAGCAGATTTCATTTGCCCTGGGGAGAGGGGTGGTAATTAGGAGGCTGGTTTGGATATTTTAAGATTTTAAGTTTGAGATATTTATCAGATATCCAAGTAGAGCCAATAACCAGGCAGATGGATATACAAATCTGAATTGCATGGGGATCCCGGGGTGGCTCAGTGGCTTAGCGCCTGCCTTCAGACCAGGTCATAGTCCTGGAGTCCCGGGATCGAGTCCCACATTGGGTTCCAGTCCCACATTGGGCTCCCTGCATGGAACCTCCTTTTCCCTCTGCCTGTCTCTGTCTCTCATGAATAAGTAAATAAAATCTTAAAAAAAAAAAAAAAAAAAAAACAAGGCTGGATTGCAATACAGAGGTAAAACCCTATCATACACTGATTTTTTTTCCCTTTTTCTTTACCTCCCTCCCTCCCTTTCTCCCTTCCTCCCTTTCTCTTTCTTTTCCTTGTTTCATCATTCAGACCTTCCCACCCCCGATTTTGGCTTCCTATGATCAAGGATTTTGTCTTATTGTGGGTTTTCTTGAGGGGGACAGTGAGGTGGGGTTGGTGGATATGTGGATGGCGTTTGGGTAGGGTCCCAAAGACTTAGCTTGTTGGTACCTGGTGCTAGTGTAGGCGCTCAATGAATAGATAGGCACATGGATTATACCTTCCCACGATGCCCTCAGGATTGTTACTTCCCCAAATCAACCGTGTCATTCGTTTTCATACCCAGCCAGGCTGATCGCCTATGCCCAAGTTGAGTGGGCAGCCAGCGGGTTTGGCCGCGCCGCCGCCCTTCCCTGCCTCCGCCCTAGCCCCTCGCCCCGCCTGTGTGTGACCCCGGCCAACAAGGATGCCGACCCCTCCCCTTTCCGGCTCCTCGGGTGTCCCAGCCGCATTCTGCTGTTCGTGGGTAGAGGCTCGGGCCTTTCCGGACCGGACCGGACGTCTAACCGTTCTAACAGCCGTAAAGGGATGATGGAGCTGCGGGTGAGTCCACAGCTTGCAATCCGCTTCTCTTTGCCTGGAGACCACCCTTGCCACCGCCGCCAGAAGATCCTCTCCTCCCACACTCCCATGCCCCCCCTTCCCCCTCTCCTCCTCCCGTTCCTCCTACCCTACCTCCTCCTCCTCCCAGTTTTGTTTGTCCTTTGCCACTTTTTCCTCTGGGCACTCCCCCCAACCTCATCTCCACCAAGTAGTCCTCAACAGCCCCCCACAGCCCATGGGCAGATGGGACAGGGCTTTGTTGCCTCTGAGTGATGACCTGTTTCTCCCCTTCAGGCCATTGCCAGGCTCCACTCCCAGTGATGGTTCCCTGCTGTTACAAGGTTGTTTGAGTGAGCCCTTTCTGGGTGCTTGTCACTTTGTCTCTGCAAGTGATCACTCCTATGAATGCCAGTCTCTGTGTGGGCAGCTGTGAGTAGAGTGAGCCTCTGCTGGGGACCCAAGTCCCGGTTCACCAATTTCTCCAACAGGCAATTGGGATGAAACCTCACCAGCACCTCAGTCTCTCTTCCCTTCCATTGCCTACTGTTCCCCTTAGGCCAGGTGAGAGGGATTGTATCCTGGGTGGCGGGAAGGAACTCTTGCGCAAAGTGGGCTGCCACCTCTGCCCTGGGCCTGCTTCTTGCCAGTCTTTGGGGAAGCTGTAGGGAGAGTTGTCTTCTGCTGTTCTGGCTCTGCCTGCAGCTCCATCCATTTTCCCGTCCTAAGTCACTCCCTCCCCCTTTCTCCTTCCCCCTAACCCCTTAAACCCTGACCATCCCTGGTCCAGAGCCTAAGGCCCCTTCTCTTACTCCTCTCCTGGGCTGGGCCAAGCAGGTGAGACCCAGCAGCCAGGAGCCTGGAACTGGCAATCAGAGCCTGAGCAGTGGGCAAGGTCAGTTCGACAGCAGTTGAATGCCCAGCTCCTCTTGGCCTCAGAGCCAAAGAGAGGTTCATCTCCTGAAGAGGCATTATCTGAAGACCTTGAATCCCAGCATTCCATCTATGTTCCAGACGAAGAAAAGCAGCCCTGGGACGGTCAGAGGAAACAGAGGCAGTTCTTAAAGGCAGTGACCCAGTCACAGCAGCCCACAGTGCTGGAGCTCCTGGTAGCTGAGCTCCAAAATCTGTTCTCAGCTGTGCTGAAGGATGGCAGTCCTGCAGCTTGGCACTACCTGCATGCAGTGTTGCGTCTACTGCCTCCATATCGTGCATTACTTGTTGGTCGCCTTGATTTGCTGCCCTTCCTGGAACAGTTGTCCCACTGGGCCCCCTGGGTCCAATCCCAGCTCCAGCTAGACCTGCTAGATGCCATAGAGCAGGCCTTTCCCCCAGATACCTCTTTGTTAGAAAGTGCCTCTCATATTGAGTGCTGTCCCCAGAAGCAGAAGTTCCATCATGGGCCCCCACACCCAGCCTGCCCTTTTGTACAGGCCCGGTGGGGTGGGCAGCAAGTAGGGGAGGAATTGGCTACATGGCTGCGACCATTGACACTGCCTGAGCTACAGCACAGCCTGGGTATTGTTGGTGCTCAGGTGGCCCTGACAGAGACCTGGTGGGTAGATGGCCTAAGCCTTCTGCCCTTGGCACTGGCAACAGACATCCCTGTACAGTATGAAAGCCAAGGCACTGACAACACAGCGGAGGAACCTGTTGGAAGAAAAGAGACTAAGTAAGTGAGGGGCCCAGACTGGGGCTTTAAGCAGAGGAGAAAAAGAAGTCAGTGTATGGGTGTTTCTAGGACTTGGATGTCCAGAACCAGCTCAGCTCCCTGTTGATTTTAAGCATTAGCCTGACCACAAGCCATGCTGGTTGAAGCTGCTTCTCTCTTCCTTTTTGTCTGCTAATAAACCAAGTGATCTTAGTGTTCATCCTCATTGGGCAATGCAGAAATTTGTGAAAATCAAAAGTCAGCAATAAGGAAGCCAAGCTTCAGAAAACAGCTTGAGTTTCCAGAGTGTCATTCTTTCTCAGATGGTGCTAGAAGCTTCCTGAGTTCTTTCTCTTACTTATTCATGAACACTGAGCCTTGTCTCTGGGCCTACCTAATGTTGGGTGCTGGCTTTTGGGTACAGGTCCTTCTCTCAGGGTGCCTTTAGGTGAGTGGTGATCTAAGGGCCTTCCCACTCATGTCTATGTGAGGTAAGCCAGCCCCAAAGCAGATTAGAGTTGGCAACACTGCCAAATGGGACTTTCATTCTGACCCTTCCAGAGTCTTCCTCCTGTGCTAGTGTAGGTATCCTGGCCCCTTGAATTCTGATTGTTTCCCCCAGTCTGGCTCTTGTCACTCCTTTCAGAATTTCAGAATGCCTGCAGAGACCTCCTCTTCTGAGAGTTCTAAACTCTAGCATGAGAATTTCCCCCCATCCTCTGGCCTGATTGTCTAAGTGCTTTCCAGCTTGTCTAGGACACTCATTGTCTGGGAAGAATGGTAGCTTTACCTTTAAACTAGGTTGGCTTCCTCAGTTTTTGCTTTAAGTTTATGGATGGGTCAAAGTTTTCCTAAAGACTTGGAGCCATAATGGTAGACAGATAGATAGGCTCCTGAGGCCCTGATGGAACAATTTATCTCTTCAATACTATCAGCAGACTCTTTAAAAAGACCTGCCATGTGCTCTGAGTATGATTCCTTTCCTGGGAGAATGTAACTAAAATGATAATGGGCTGAGATGTTGAGAGGGGTTAAGTTCTAAGCCTTCTCTTTGGACTTGGTGATAAGCCTCTGAGGCCCAGCTAATGTGGCTTAATTTGCACAAAGTTCTCCAGGCCTGTTCTCCTAGGCATCTGTTCATTCAATAAGTATTATTGGATCCCCAGTATATTTCAGGAACCGCAAGATGCTGGAGATACAGAATTGAACAAGACAGACTCAATCTCTTTCTTTGGGGGTTTTACAGTTTAGTTAGGGGAACAGATATTAAGTTGGTACCAGTAAAATATAATTACAAATTGTAATAAGTGCTATAAAACAGAGAACACTGCCTTTCCCCTGGCTACTCCTCTGGGTGCATGCATGTGTATATGTGTGTGTGTGTGTGTGTGTGTGTGTGTGTACAGGTAGGGGAAAGCACATCAGAAGGGTTTGAGTTTAGATTGGAGTTGTTAACAAAATATTATGCAGGTTATAAGGTGAAATAGAGGAAAGTTTCAAGGAAAAGGAAGCAGTCAGTAGTATTAAATGCTACTGAGGCAAGTAAGACAAATCTGAAAAATGTTCATTTGTTTTAGTAACAAGAAGTTGATGAGAGTGATTTATTTCAGGGGAGTTTTTTGAGGCAGAAGCCAGATTTTAGTGTATTCAGGAGCAAATGAGAGATGAGGAAGTAGAAATCACATATTATTATTCTTTCATGAAGCTTGGCTTGAAAGGGAGAGAGATAATAGGATAATAGTGGTGTCTGGATAGGACTCTTAAAAAAAATGGAGAGATGTTCATAGCCCTTCAGGCAGTGCTTGAGAAGTGGGTGTTCAATCAATATTTGTACAGTGAATGAGTAAATATAAGCTAATAGTAAGAAAAGGAAGAGATTGAAAATACATCATGAAGAGGTGATCAGAGATCCATAGCACAAATGGAGGAATAAGTCTTGGAGAGAATAAAGGACATTGCTTCCTCTCAGGTTGATTAGGATGGGATTAGGATGGGAGTCTGTGCAGATAAATGTGTGGGAAGGCAGCTGAATTGAAGGAAGTTAGTTCATGGCCAAGAGCCTCAGTTTTCTCTGTGCAGAGAAGGAGGCAGAGAAGGGGATAGAAAGAGGCCTGGCAGGGCTGGGCATGAGGGTAGGTAGAAGCCTGGAATAGCAGCCGAGGAGTCTGAAAGAGAAAGCTGCCTGAGGACTCATATGAAGACATCAGAGCAGAGTAAGCCCATAGTTGAGATTAGATACCAGGAATCCATAGAGGCGCTGATATTTCTGGTTCCTCAGTCTTCTGAGCCAATTTAGACCATGTAGCACTTTAATTGTTGAGGAAATGAAGCTTTAGTAGCTATTATACCATTAAAATATCCTGATCTAACATCAAAGGTACAAACCCTATCGTTGATATGAATTTTAAAATAGGATTACACTGTTATCCCTGGGGTTACTTGTTCTGTTGCTCTAAGTTTGAGTCAATTAGTGACATTGGTATACTTGACTAGTTAATTCTAAGTTTAATTATTCAGATTTTTTGTTTGTTTGTTTTGTGCTCTGAGGTCACTCCAACCAAAATTATTAGTCCAGGTGATTGGTTTTTGGTTTCTTGGATAATTAATTTTCATACCAGTTTTGTTGGCTGGTATTGTGGAAAGGTGAGAAGATCGAGAGTACTGGTGCAGGCTTGAAAGGGTCAAAGGATGCATCATTGGATTCTAGCTAGAAAGGAAAAGATGTGAAACTAGAAGTTAGGTGGTAATGAGGGAAGAGCAAGAGTCACAAGCATGGGGATCATGCAGAATTGGAAAGCAGGCATAATAGGGGCAAAGATAGATCTAGAAGGTTAGGAAGGTTGCCACTGAGGAGAAATCCAGAACTGTGGGCTTGGAAGGTAAGGAGTTGGGAAAACAAAGTATTCCCATTACTTTTACTCAGTATTAAGTAATACTGACTTCATAGTTATTACAATAAATCCAGAATGATTATTCACTTATCAGAAAGGGAAGGGTTGCTCATATATAGGTCTGTGTGAATGTAGCTGTTTGACTATATTTGCTCAGTATGTGAATACCTTTGGGTATAGATGGTAGACAGGCTCTGAGAATACCACATCATATCCTCTTAGGTACCTGATCTAGCTCCTCTTTTCACCACTAACAGTGGCAACTTGGTCTCTTTTCTCCTGATTTTTTATTGTACAGGTCTCAGCTTGATCCAGAAGTTCCTGGGAAGAAGACCTTCCAGAAGAGAAGCACTGTCTTCTCACTTCAGACTTCCCTCCTGGGTAGCCAGGTGATGACCATTCTGAAGACTGAGAGATACCTGAAGAAGATCCACTTCCTCTATCTCAATGTAGCTCCCAGCCGGTACTTTAGGTAAGAGCCTATGTCAGACCCTTTCTTCTCTGGCCACTCCCTGGTTTCTGCCTGTGCTCTCTTCCCACACATTTATCTGCACAGACTCCCATCCTAATCAACCTGAGAGGAAGCAATGTCCTCCTCTCCATACGAATTCCTCTCTGGCTGCTTCTCTGTCTTCCAGTTTCCTTCTTTCTTCCCTTCTCAGCCTCCTCCTTTCCATTCTGCACCTCTGCTTTGCTCCCCTTTGCCTTCACAGTCTTTGGTCTTAGTCATCCTCTTCTACTTTTGGCTCTGTCTTCTTTATTCTGTCCTAAAATGATAGAAACATTTGGTCATAGCCTCCGAAGGGAGTTTAATGGTGCTCTCTTCCAACTCCAATGCAGGAATCAGGTGTTTGAATCTTTACAGTGAGGGGAAGCTTTGAGGTTGCCAAGGTATCTCATTCCTTAGACTGAACCAAAATCTGCTTTCTTTTAACTTCTATCTACTGGTCCTAGTTTTATCTCTGGGACTATAAAAACAAGTCTCCTTCCATATGACTCAGGAGGCATTAATTTTCTTCTGTTAGTTCTAAAATTTACATATTTTAAAAAGCCCTATTCAAGTCCCATCTCTTCCCAGGAATAATAATAATAATAATTACCATTAAGTAAGTTTTTCCAGACATTGTGCTAATAAATACATGATGTATTGTTTAACCTTCACCTACCAGGTAGATGCTATTATTATTTCCATGCATGAGATGAGTACCCTGATGCATCAAGAGGTTAAATAACTTGTCACATAGTAAGTGGTAGAAACAGGCAAACCTAGGACTATCTTAACCCAAAAGTCCATGGTCTTGTTTTTTTTTAATAATAAATTTATTTTTTATTGGTGTTCAATTTGCCAACATACAGAATAACACCCAGTGCTCATCCCATCAAGTGCCCCTCTCAGTGCCTGCCACCCAGTCACCCCCACCCCCGCCCTCCTCCCCTTCCACCACCCCTAGTTCGTTTCCCAGAGTTAGGAGTCTTTATGTTCTGTCTCCCTTTATGATATTTCCTACCCATTTCTTCTCCCTTCCCCTCTATTCCCTTTCACTATTATTTATATTCCCCAGATGCATGAGACCATATACTGTTTGTCCTTCTCCAACTGACTTATTTCACTCAGCATAATACCCTCCAGTTCCATCCACATTGAAGCAAATGGTGGGTATTTGTCATTTCTAATGGCTGAGTAATATTCCATTGTATACATAAACCACATCTTCTTTATCCATTCATCTTTTGATGGACACCAAGGCTCCTTCCACAGTTTGGCTATTGTGGACATTGCTGCTAGAAACATCGGGGTGCAGGTGTCCTGGCGTTTCATTGCATCTGTATCTTTGGGGTAAATCCCCATTAGTGCAATTGCTGGGTCATAGGGCAGATCTATTTTTAACTCTTTGAGGAACCTCCACACAGTTTTCCAGAGTGGCTGCACCAGTTCACATTCCCACCAACAGTGTAAGGAGGGTTCCCCTTTCTCCGCATCCTCTCCAACATTTGTTGTTTCCTGCCTTGTTAATTTTCCCCATTCTCACTGGTGTGAGGTGGTATCTCATTGTGGTTTTGATTTGTATTTCCCTGATGGCAAGTGATGCGGAGCATTTTCTCATGTGCATGTTGGCCATGTCTATGTCTTCCTCTGTGAGATTTCTCTTCATGTCTTTTGCCCATTTCATGATTGGATTGTTTGTTTCTTTGGTGTTGAGTTAAGTCTTATAAAAAAAACCTAAGTTCTTTATAGATCTTGGAAACTAGCCCTTTATCTGATAGGTCATTTGCAAATATCTTCTCTCATTCTGTAGGTTGTCTTTTAGTTTTGTTGAAAAGTCCACGGTCTTAAGCAGTATGTCATATATCCTCCCAGAAAGCTTTATTTCCTGCATACACTGCTCTCTTTCTCCTGAGCATTTATTAATGTAGCACTAATGATCCATATCATCCATGCATTTACTGATCAATTAATTAACACATTTTCACTGAGAGCATTGTGCTAGTTATTAATCAATTGTCTTTTGGCTCTAACTCTCCTCTCTCTGCATGGTATTGGGGCTGAGACTTTTTGGTCTGACCTCCTATTAGATTTGATTAGTAGGGGGTGCTAGAAGGAGACTGGGCAGCACGATAAAAGAAGGACATTTCTCTTTCCCTTTCTTCCTCTGTCAGCATTGGTCCTTTACCTTGGCGGCTGCAGGCACCTTCTGAATTAGCTTCTTCATGATTCTGAGCTGGGTGGCACCTTCCCATCAGAGTTCTGCATCTTGACTACACGGCCCTTCCTCCAAACTAAGTAGCAGCCTAGCTGTGTCTCTTAAAAAGTCCAGGTCCACACTCTACAAGCCCTTTCTCCAGGCTCAGAACTTCTGAGAATCCAGTTACCTTCCCTTTGTTTCTTTAGTTCTGGGACTGGCATCCATTATTGTATGTGTGCTGTCTTAGTGTTCCCTTCTGGTTTTTCATTTCTTTGACATCTTAAAAATATATATATATATATATATATACTCTCTATTAAATTCACTTTGTTGAAATGCCCAGTTTGGTTTCTGTTTTCCTGACTGGACCCTTACTGGTATCATGAAAGAAATTGAGCCTCAAATATGGGATTCTGATATTGATTTGGTAATGTCATTGGCTTTGAACAGTACTGAGCTCTCTGCTGATGGGATATAGGATACTAGTAATCCATGACACATACTGACATAACGATTAATTTTTTAAATATATTTTTTATTTATTTATGAGAGACACAGAGACAGAGAGGTAGAGACCCCGGCAGAGGGAGAAGCAGGCCCCACGCAGGGAGCCTGATGCAGGACTTGATCCTGGGTCCCCAGGATCAGGCCCTGGGCCGAAGGCGGTGCTAAACAGCCGAGCCACTGGGGCTGCCCGAGATAACGATTAATTTGTGGCTGAATGTGATGAACTACCTACTGATACCCAGTGGCCACCACACTTGATTGACTGGCAGGAATGGTAGTAATGGTGGCAGTGTGGGATGGGACAATTACTGACTGTGGCAGAGAGCTTACACAAAGAAAATTAGAATCTTAGAACTTTAGACTATCAGCTCAGAGAAGCAGCACAAACAAAAATAATTAGGCACATAGAGAGACAAGAAGCCATAATCAAGAGAACTAAAAAGGCAGTGAATAATTATAGGATCAACATCTGCCAAAGAAGGGAACTGACTGAAGTGAGCTTAGCATTTGGTGGTGCCTTTCCCCAAACAGAGATGCATGTCAATTCCAGTATCAGCAATTGTGTGTCAGTCTTACTATCTGTTCCTAAAACACTGAGAAGAGGAGCTGAGCTTTTGGACAGGTGCAGACAGCCAAAGGATCAGGAGGCGGTGGTTTGGGGCACACACCCAGGAGGGACATGTTTTCTGCTTCAACCTATAATGTGGCCAGGGTCCCAACGCAGAGCCTGGGGCATTTAACTTTTAGTTCTCTGATGTGTTCATACAGATTATTTTCCTATATTATCCACTTATTTTGCCTTTTTCTAGTTGTCCTCAAGTAAGAGTGTTACTTCCAAATTTCTAGTGCACCATCAATAAAAGTAGAACTCTGGCATTTATTGTTTCATTTTGTTTATTTGTCATGTAACAGGTTTTTTTTTTCCAATGGTTTGAATTTATCAAATTTTTCTTGCACTTATCCTAGAATTTTTAAAATTCTAATATTTAAGATACAGTGTTATATGGGTTTTTGTCCTAAGTGTTGATTCATACTCAGAAAGGAATTTATTCCTTCACTTCCTTAGAGCCTTTGCTCAATTGTCACTTCTTCACCCTTTGTCCTCCCCTGGCACTGCCAATCTCCTTTTCCTGTGCTTTTCTTCCCCTCTCATTTATTGCATTTATCATTTTTCTTCTTTAGTATAATGAAAGCTCTATCATGGCAGAGATGTTTGTTTTGTTTTGTTTAACAATGTATCCCAAGGGTGTAGAACAGTTTGGTGTAGAGACTCAATGTTTGTTGAATGAATGAATGAATCAATTATCCAGAGTAGGAACAGATTTAGAGGCAGTAAATTATGAGTTCAGTATAGAACTTGCTATGTTTCATTAAGGCATAGAGTTTGAGATGTTTTGGAAGTAGCTAAATACTCTCTATCTAGCATCATTTAATACTCTGATCCAAGCCCTTTGAGAGCAAAAATTATGAAGTAGTTATTTCTATGTCCTCATCTCCAATCACAGTACTTGGACAGAAGGGAAACATGATCAATGGTTTAACTAAACTCCATGAAGGCATTAAAAAGGGGGAAGGAGAAGGAACTTTTAAAGAAAGGAAAAAAGAAAGAGAAGCATTCATTAAGAAGGTCATAGGGGAAGGAATGACTCCTTGGGAGAGCCCGGGATCAGTTAGGATAGGAGGCTATTCTATGGGAAGCTAAGCAGCCCAGTGGTTAAAAGGGGTGGCTTCAATCAGATAGATTTTGCTTTAAATCCTATATTTTTCCCTTAACTACCTTAGGCGAAGTTATAACTACTCTTTGTTTAAGAAGAAATAGTTTGGGAGAAAGAATACTTGGGAAAATCAAGTCACTTTGTCAGAAAAGAAACAAAGTTTTTATATAACTTGATTTAGTGAGTTCATTCTGAAATCTATCTAAATGCTCTTTTTTTTTTTTTTTTTTTTGCTTGTTTTAAAGATTTTATTTATTTTTATGAGAGAGAATGAGCAAGCATGAGGTAGGGGGAGCAGGAGAAGGAGAAGCAGACTCCCAGCTGATCAGGAAGCCCAATGCAGGACTCATCCCAGGACCCTAGGATCATGATCTGAGCAGAAGGCAGACGCTTGGGATCCCTGGGTGGCTCAGCAGTTTAGCATCTGCCTTCAGCCCAGGGCGTGGTCCTGGAGACCTGGGATTGAGTCCCACATTGGGCTCCCTGAATGGAGCCTGCTTCTCCCTCTGCCTGTGTCTCTGCCTCTCTCTCTCTCTCTCTCTCTCTCATGTGTGTGTCTCTCATGGATAAATAAATAAAATCTTAAAAAAAAAAAAGGCAGACACTTAACCGACTGAGCCAGGAGCCCTAAATGCTTTTTTTTTTTTTTTAATAGATTTTATTTATTTATTTTGGGAGAGAGAGAGGGTACATGAGAGAGTGTGAGCCAGGGGAGGCATAGAGGAAGAGGGAGAGAGAGAGGATCCTCAAGCAGACTCTCTGCTAAGCTGAGAGCCTGACATAGGGCTTGGTCACACAATTCTTGAGATCATGACCTGAGCTGAAATCAAGAATTGGATTCTTAACTGACTGAGCCACCCAAGCACCTCTCTAAGTTCTCTTAAGTCATTTGCTTAATAATATATTCTAGAAAATTGAGAGAAGAGATAGAAGAGGGCCATTTTATCTCTTAGACATTATAGGTGTAGGACCTGGGACATAATAGCTTTTAAAGGATTCTAAAATATATTTAATGCTTAAAAATATTATTGGTTCCAAGTTATGAAAATAAAACTGTAAAATAAAAACTTATAAATGCTCTACTGAATGTGCCCAAACATAGCATTATGCTAACTAGTCTCCTGCAACTAGATACAACTATTGTGTAATTCCATATAAATGGCATTTAGTCTGGGATGTAGATGCATTGCACTGAAGTAAGAGAACTTAGTAGGATTTTAAGATGACTCTGGAGGTACTTGTCCAGTGCTCTAGGGTACAGTTTTCCTCTTAATTTGCGTGTGTCTAGTCTTCTAGTTGCCCCCTGCTTTTCCCCAGTTCCTCAGTTACTCCAAACAGCACCCCCTAATGATCTCTCTGTGTTATTTCAGTACCTAGAGATATACGTGTTTTATCATTTCTAGGATGTACTTTTTTTTCACATTTTAACATCTCTGAAGTTGTGATGCATCATACAAATTCATGAAGTATCACATTGGCAGCATTTTAAATTTTATTGTTTAATTTTTTTTTAAATGCTGGAGCTTACAACTAATGGAATCTTAGATTTGATGGGATGTAAAGTATCTGGATCTGGAGATATGAACTCCTTAGAACTGGCTAGGTGCCTTTTTATTTTTTTCTTCTCTATCTTTGGCTTCCATTTCTTCTTCTTCTTCTTCTTTTTTAAAGAATTATTTATTTATTTGAGAGAGAAAGAAAGAGATCAGGCATGCACATGAGTGAATGAGCAAGGGGAGGGGTAGAGGGAAAGGGAAAGTGAAACTCAAGTGGTCTCCACATTGAGAAAAGAGCCCATGCTGAGGCTCGATGCTGGACTCCATCTCAACCCAGAGATCAGGACCTGAGCCAAAACCAAGAATCGGGCACTTAACCGACTCTGCCACCCAGGTGCCCTTGGCTTCCATTTATTCTTAATAATATTTGTTTCCTCTTTTTAGTTTGAACATCATTCTACTGTTTCCCCTCTTCCAACCTTCCTCTGCCTTCATTTCTGCTTCCATGTTTTCCATCTCCAACCTTCTTTTGTCCCTTCCTGAAGCCTGCACAAGTTCCCAGGGCTCCTGCTGATCAGAGCTCTTTTTAAAAGGCCCTATAACCTGGTCGTGGTGCCACCAAAGAAGGTGAACCCTGAGCACTACATCTTCTCTCCCTTTGGGATCCTGCACATACATCCTGTGGAGGGCAGTGAGACAATAACGCTGGGTACCTGGCACCGCCACTCCGTCCTCTGGCAGCAGCTCCAGTTCATTCCATTCTTCAAATATTGCCTCTTATACAAGGCCTTGGCTCGGTAGGTGATGATGGTCTGGGATTTGGGGACCAGTGTTGCAGGGAGCAAGAGCATGTTATCACTGCCCTCTGATTTGTAGTTGGAAGAGGAGTGTGAAGTTACAGGGACTGCAGCGGTGCCGAACTTTCCTAGAGAAGCATCTGCTCTTGGCTGTGCCCCACTTTGGAGCTGGGCTTCTGCATATTAGCAGGTAAGGTCTGCAAACACAATGTCAATAAATGTTTTGAAATTATTTTTACAAAAAGTAGTAACATGGTTCTTGTAGAAATTTTGGAAAATACAAAAACACACAAAGGGACAAAATCTTTAATCTGACCACATATAAATAACCAAGACAAACATTTTGTTAGTCTTTTTTTCTATCACATATACAAATTTAGTCATACTTGACATATTGTTAAGTAACCAGTTTTTTTCTGAATAATGTATTCTAAGCATATCTTCATATAATTATGTATTCCTACATCAACTTGCCCCAGATCATACAATTATTAAGTATTGCATCTGGGGATATAACTCAGGTGTTTGAATTCAAATTCTTTGCTTTTTCCATACTCTCTTCTCTCTTGGATTCTTTCTTTCTTTTTCTTTTTCTTTTTTTTTTAATTTTTATTTATTTATGATAGTCACACAGAGAGAGAGAGGGAGGCAGAGACACAGGCAGAGGGAGAAGCAGGCTCCATGCACCGGGAGCCCGATGTGAGATTCGATCCCGGGTCTCCAGGATCGCGCCCTGGGCCAAAGGCAGGCGCCAAACCGCTGCGCCACCCAGGGATCCCCTTTTTCTTTCTTTCTTTCTTTCTTTCTTTCTTTCTTTCTTTCTTTCTTTCTTTCTTTCTTTCTTTCTTTTTCTTTCTTTCTTTCTTCTTTTTTGGAGTGGGGGGGACTTAGTGATTCCTATTTTCAGTACTTTTTTCTTTTTCCTGTACTTCTTAGCCACTTCTAATTATTTTCTGTGAGAGAAGTTGTAAATTCAAACATCTACAGGGCCCAAACAAAGGCTTTGGAAGAAAGGCAGTGTATTAGGTGCAAGACATTAGGGGGTGTGGGGAATGCAATCTGGAGACTACATCTAAATAGGACAATCACTACTCAGTTCCAGTTCACTGTTGCCTCTGAGAATATGGGTATAGCATGCCAGCCACCTTATCTTTTTTAGGATTTCCTGGAAATCCACATTTTGTTTTAAAGTGTCTTAATTTTACCTAATTAACTCAGATTTTTATTAAAACAGTGTGCTGGACAACTCTTAGTGGAATATATGAAAGCATGTTCAGTCTGAATTTGACCCATGGGCTACCAGTTTGCAACCTTTACTCTAGGAATCCTCTAGTCTAGCCTAATTATCATGGTATACTTAAAAGCATGATGGCTTGGAGGCTGGACAGATCTGAATTTAAATCTTGAATACTAGCAAGGGACTTTATTCTCTGAGCCTCATTTCCTGATATGAAAACTAGGGATGAAGATTTCTTCAATGCCTCTAAATAGGTTCTAAATAAAATGACACCCATTATGATCATCCTCTGCTTATTGGGTGCCTTTTGGCTTGAGGTATTTTTAGAGATGTGCAGTTTTGGGGGAGGGTGGGGAGAGTAGATAACAAAGGCAGATTTTTCTCAGGGATGCTCAGTCCATGTTAGATAAGTTGGAGGTTCATCACCTTTGATCCTAAAACTCATCTGTCCATCTAGACTTTTAGGGCCCTTAGCTTCCTCTATTCTAAGGAAGAAGCCTCTGTGGTTTCTCCTTCTAAGTCAGACCTTGGGATCTATTTGACCCTCTCCTAGCAGAAAGGTCACTTAGTACAAACATTTGCACAAATCCCAGACCTTTCCCAAAGAATTCCCTAGCCAGCAACTTCCTCAGCTTGAATTCTTCCAAAGAACAATCAAGAGGAAGGAAGCTGTTATTGTAGGTCACTAGGAATATTATAATCTTTCTAAACTTTTGCTTATTCTAAAGTGGGCTAGGCTGGAAAGAGGTCAAAGGTGTTCAAGGAAAGAGGGCTGAAGGGGGCAGCTGGGTGGCTCAGTGGTTGAGCATCTGCCTTTAGCTCAGGTTATGGTCCCAGAGTCCTGGGATCAAGGTCTGCATCAGGCTCCTTGCAGGGAGCCTGCTTCTCCCTCTGCCTATGTCTCTGCCTTTCTCTGTGTCTCTCATGAATAAATAAATAAAATCTTAAAAAAAAAAAAAAAAAAAGGTAAGAGGGATGAGATGCTGGCTCTGACCAGCTTAGCCCTTGATCCCAGGCTTCTGCAGGAGCTGCGCTCTGTACCGTGGCTTCCCCAAGAGCCCAATCGAAGCTACAAGCTGCTGGACCTACAGCGGGCTCTAGCCAAGGAGAACCACAAGGCTCTGCGGCTGCTCCATCGCTGCCTGCACCTCTGCACATCCATCTTTCAACTGGTAAGAGGCTCCAACTTACTGTGAACCTTTTCTCCAAGGTAAGCTTGTCAGAATTCCAGCGTCGTCTTGGCTTAAGCTTCTCCTGGGATCCCATGTGTGGCCTGGATATTGCATTTGGCTCAGAGCCATTGTCCTGTCCAGCAGGACAGCGGAGTGGATGGATCAGTTATATAGATGGGCAGAGGCTTGGACTCAACCTTTTCCCTAAGGGTTGGTCATGGCCTTGAGCAGGAAGGGAGGGAACATAACAATAATTTTTCTTCAGTTGTTTGTGCCAGGGGCATTAGGGAATTTGAAAGTTGAAATCTGGATCTTTTGTGCTGCTGGGCTTATCTTTGAACCTATCTTGAACCTTTGGCAGGCCACTGTGGCTGTTAGTGGCTGTTAGAAGCACCCAGTGATGATGTCCTTCCTAATTATGCCTACTTTGCATTTCTGGGACATGCCCCCCGCTTAGGGTTCCTGGAGGTCCTGGTGTGTGTTTGTTTTCATCACTATAGTTTGTTGTCTGCCAGGTGGGCCTGGATATTTTCACAGTTCTCTGGTTGATCCCCACCTGCAGTTAGTCTAGTTCTGAGAGAAGGGGCCCACCCAGATTTTGTGAACATGGGAAATAATGGAAAGAAGGCCCCCTGTAGATTGATACAGGAAGATGGCTTTTAGCCTCCAGACAATAAAAGGCTGACCTCCCATTGCACTAAGCTCAAGGGGACAGAATATGGGGGTGAACTGTTCCATGGCCTTTCTCTATCTCCTGGTTCCTAAATCCCACCTTTGTTTTAATGTCACAAAACTATAATTTTTGTAATGGTCAGTAGTTTTTGTTAATTAAGGTATAATTTACATGCACTAAGGAAAACAAATTTTAAGTGTTCAGTTTGTTGAAATATTTGTATATATATATATATATATCCATGTAACCACCACCCAGATAAAGATATAGAATATTTCCAGCACCTCAGCAAGCTCCCTGGTACTTCTCCTGTCAATAACCCCACAAAGGTAACCACTACTCTCATTTCTGTCACCATAGATTCATTTAGTCTGATTTTGAGTTACATATAAATGAAATCAGCATGTCTGGCTTTTTTTTCCCAGTCAACATTTTGTTAGTGGGATTTATCCATAATCTTCTAGGTAACAGTGGTTCACTTTTTTGTATACTATGTAATATTTCCCTCTATGAATGTACCACAATTTATTCTTCTATTGATGGACATTGGAGTTTGTTCCAGTTTTTGCCATCATGGGTAATGCTGATAAGAACATTCTTGGACATGTCTTGATGGACATAAGCATCCATTAGTTTGGAGTATGTATTCCAGGAGTAAAATTTCTGGAATAATATATATGTTTTGCCGTACCAGACAGTTTTCTAGAATGGTTTTACCAGGTTTATATTCACCAATGTAGGAGATTTCCAGTTGCCCTATGTTCTCATAAACATTTGGTATTGCCAGGGGTTTTGATTTTAGCCATACTGTCATACAGTGGTATCTCACAGTAGTTTTAATTTGTATTTCTATGATCACCAAGGTTGTTAAGCGTCTTTTCATGTATATTGGTTGTTTTGGTACCCACTTCTGTGAAGTGTCTTAATTCTCTTGCTCATTTTTAATTGGGTTATCTTTTTTCCTATTAATATGTAGGAGTTCTTAATATATTCTAGATGAGTCCCATATCAAATATATGTATTATAGATATTTTCTCCCAGTCTGTGGCCTGCTCTTTTCCTACTTTAATGTTATCTTTTGATTAACAGTTCTTAATTTATTTGAAGTTCATTTTATCAATCTTTTCTGAGTGGTGCTTTTGAGTCCTGGTTTAAGGAATCTTTGCCCACTCCAAAGTCATGTAGATATTTTCCTGTTTTCTTCTAGAACTTTTATTATCTTTTCTTTCACATTAGGTTTTTGGTACATTTCAAATTAATTTTTATGTATGGTGTGAGGTAAGAATCAAGTTTTATTTTTCCCATTTATTGAAAAAACTATCCTTTACTCACTTAATTACAATAGTGTCTTCTTAAATAAAAGACTATATGTGTGGATCTGTTTCTAGACTCTCTTCTGTCCCATTAATCTATTTATCTGTCTTTTTTTTATCTGTCTTTTTAAAAATTATTTCAATTTAAATTCAATTTAGTTAACATACACTTATTAATAATTTCAGGGGTAAAATTTAGTGATTCATCAGTTGCATATAGCACACAGTACTCATTACATCACATGCCCTCCCTAATGTCCATCACCCAGTTACCCCATCCCCCCACCCATCTCTCCTCCAGCAACTCTGTTTATTTTCTAGAGTTAAGAGACTCTTATGGTTTACCTCCCTCTCTCTTTTCATCTTATTTCATTTTTCCTTCCCTTCTCCTATGATCTCTTTTTGTTTCTTAAATTCCACATGATTGGAATCATATGGTACTTGTCTTTCTCTGACTTATTTCGCTTAGCATAATTCCCTCTAGTTCCATCCACATTGTTGCAGATGTCTTTTTGTCAGTGTCACATCATCATAATTACTGTAGCTTTATGGTATGTCTTGATATCTGGTATTATAAGTCCTATTACTTTTTATTACACAAGATTTCCCTGGCTATGCTAGGTTCTTTAAATTTCCATATAAAGTTTAGAATCGGCTTATTAATTTCCACAAAATAATTTTGCTGGGATTTTTTTATTGCCTTGCTTTTTTTTTTAAGATTTTATTTATTTATTTGACAGAACACACACACACAAGTAGAGGGAGTGGTGGGCAGAGGGAGAAGCAGGCTCGCTGATAAACAGGAAGCCCGAATGGGGCTCTATCTTGGGACCCTGGGATCATGACTTGAGCCGAAGGCAGCTGCTTCACCCACTGAGCCACCTTGGTGCCCCTATTACTTTGCTTTAAATTTGTAGGTCAATTTGAAGGAGAATTGATATCTTAATAATATTTTGATTTCCAAGTCATAAACACGGATTTCTTCATTTATTTTGATTTCTTTAGTTTCTTCTACTAAGGTTTTATAGATTTCCTGTAGAGGTCTTGAACATATCTCATTAAATTTATTACTAGATATTTGATATTTTTTGTTGCTATTATAAATGTTTTAAAATATTATTGTTTCTGGGATCTCTGGGTGGCTCAGTGGTTTGGTGCCTGCCTTTGGCCCAGGGCGCAATCCTGGAGTCCTGGGATCAAGTCTCACGTCGGGCTCCCAGCATGGAGCCTGCTTCTCCCTCCTCCTGTGTTTCTCCTCTCTCTCTCTTTCTCTCTCTCTCGTCTATCATAAATAAATAAATAAAGTGTTTAAAAAATATATTATTGTTTCTAATAGTTGCTACACCATACACAAAAATTGATTCATGATGGATAAAAGACATAAGCGTGAAAAGAAAATCCAGAAAGCCTTCAGGGATCCCTGGGTGGCTCAGCAGTTTGGCACCTGCCTTCAGCCCGGGGCGTGATCCTGGAGTCCCGGGATCGAGTCCCACATCAGGCTCCCTGCATGGAGCCTGCTTCTCCCTCTGCCTGTGTCTCTGCCTCTCTCTCTCTCTCTCAATCTCATTCTCTCTCTCTCTCTCATAAATAAATAAATAAATAAAATATTTTTTTAAAAAGCCTTAAGAAGGCAATGTAACATTTTTATTATCTCAGGGCTTCTTAAACAAAATATAAAAATGTAAACCATAAAAGAGTCAAGATATTTGTCTATATTAAAATTAACTTTTTAAAAAGCACCATAGAAAGAATGAAAAGACGAGCAAAGGTAGAATGTAGAGCCACTTCCTATGCTGCTGTGTGGAATGGAGTGGAACTTGTCCCTGTTGGCAGTCACCCCAGAAAGGGGGGGTGATATAGGGGAAGGGAGGATGGGTCATCATCCCAACTGGTAACTGAATTGTTACAGAAGCAGGCTTGTACTCTGTGCTCAATAAAAGCATGCTGCTGCCCATTAAATTGTAGCATTACTAAATAACTAAAATAGATTTGAAACATTAAATAAATAATGATATAAAATGTGAGCATTTGGTGGATAACCTTTATCAATTTTTAAGGATGTTTCCATCAATTTTTTGTGTGCTAAGAGGTTTTATCATGAATAGATCTTGAAATTTGTCCAGTGATTGTTTTTCTGCTTCTATTTAAATGATGAGAATTATTCTCCTTTAGTCTAATATGGTGAACTGTCAGTGTTAGACAACCTCTGTATTATTGGGATAAACCCATTTTCTTTCTCTCCTATATAACTTTTTATTTCGATGTAAATTCAAATATATTAGGAGAGTTGCAAGGATAGTATAATAAACTCTCATCTACTTTTTACCTAGATAGTTTGTCTCATTTATCATTTATGCTTTTTCTTTCTCTCTGAATGAATACATTGTTTTCCTGAACCATTTGAGAGTTTTAGGTTGGAGATACGGAGTTCCTCTACCCTTAAATATGCTAGTGTGTTTCTCTGAAGAGCAAGGACATTTTTTTTTCCATAACTCTAGTCTAATGCTCAAAAAATAGGAAATTTCACTTTGATACAATTTTGTTATCTAACCCACAGTCCTTGTTAAAAATCTGCAAATTATTCCAAGAATGTCCTTTATTACTATTTTTTTTTCTTGCTTCAGGATTTAGAATCATTGCATTTAGTGGTCATTCCTCCTTAGCCTGTTTCATACGTTACAATTTCTCTGCCTGCTTTTTAGTTCCTTGTCTCTTAGTGGGACAGCTCTTCAATAAGGTCTTCATTCCAAAGCTGCTTCTCTCACCACATCAGACCAAGAAAAGCCTTAGCCTTTTTCTGGGCGATTTCCCCTTTTCTGTTTTGCTTCCCTCTCTCCCTTAGATGTTTGTTTCCTGAAGATCATTCCTCCAATAAACCACATTTTCCTAAATTCCTGATCTGGGGAACCTAGTCTAAGAAAATTATATTAGATCAAGTTCATTCATCCTTTTATGCAAATATTCTACAGCCACAATAACTTTTCTTATCTACTTTATCTTTCAGTTTCAGAGAAATACATGTTAAAATGCCCTCCTGTAACTATAGATTTGTTAAATACTCCTTGATATTCTTTCGCTTTGCAACATGTATTTCAAAATCATGTTATTGTGCATGCAGGTTCATAAAGATATTTTTTGGTGACTTTATTGTTATGAAAAGGTCTTCATTCTTGTTATTTCTTTTCTAGTAGAGTTCTCTTTTGTTTGATGTTAGCAGTATCAAGTTTTTGCTACATCTCTTTGTTTCAACCTTTGTTATTTTATGTGGATCTTTTAAAAATAGTTGGAAAACATTTAGTCTGAGAGTCTATGTCTTGCAATAGGTTTATCTCATTTATTATGATTACTGATAGGCTTGACTTGTTTTTCCCATCTTTTTTTTTTTTAAGATTTTATTTATTTATTCATGAGAGACACGCAGAGAGAGGCAGAGACACAGGCAGAGGGAGAAGCAGGCTCCATGCAGGGAGCCTGATGTGGAACTCGATTCTGGGCCTCCAGGATCAGGCCCTTGGCCTCCAGGATCAGGCCTTTGGTTAGAGGTGGCGCTAAACTGCTGAGCTACCCGGGCTGCCCTATTTTTCCCCATCTTATTTTGGTGTTTTCTACTTTCTATGATTTCTGGTTAATTCTTCCTTATGTTTCTTGTCGTTTGTTGGATTGCTTATGTTTTTGTTGTCATCTAATTGTTTCAATGTTAGACGTTTCATTTCTCTCATGGTCACCCAGGAACCCCTCAATGCCTATTGATTCTCCTTAGTTTTAGAATCTTGACTTTGTTTCTTTTTGTAGACTGGTAGCTGGAGGAAGCCATGTAACTCAGTTCTGGGCAATGAAACATAAGTGAAAGTCACCGTGAAAACTTTTAAAAAGAGGCAGATATCTAATTGGAATGTCTTTTTGGGCATTTACTTTTGTCTTATTGCCTGACCCTTGGATGAAATTTCTGGTGTTAGAGAAGCTATGAAACTCACACCACAAAAGGACAAAAGTCATATTTAAAAAGATGGAGGAGAAGGACCATAAAAAGAGCTTTGTTCTGATTGATACTGTTGGGCCAATATGCCATCCACGGATTTCTTATTGCATTAAATAAATCAATAAATCTTTTACTTGCTTAAACTATACTGCATATATAAGATATTTAAACTAATGCATATGTACGATGTTTATACACCTGCCCAACAGGCGTAGCTGTTCCACTTACATTTTTTTTAAAGATCTTATTTATTTACTCATGAGACAGACACAGAGAGAGGCAGAAACATAGGCAGAGAAGCAGGCTCCCTGTGGGGATCCTGATGTGGGACTGGATCCCAGAACCCGGGGATCATGACCTGAGCCAAAGGCAGACGCTCAACCCCTGAGTAACCCAGGTGACCTTGCTCCACTTACATTTTTATAACAACGTTTTTTTCATCTCTTTTTCTAAAAACTCTTAATTGTAAATGCCCACTATGACCAACATACCTGATCTCTTTTCCCTACTCTGTGTTTTTTTTCCCTATAGCCCTTATCATCTTTTTACATACAATATACATTACTTATTTATTAAGTTTATTGTATTTCTCCCACCCCACCCCCACCTCCAAAAGTATAGGGATTTTTATTTGTTTCATTCACTGCTCTACCTCTAGTGCTCATTACAAGTTATGCCATATAGTAGGAGCTCAGTGAGTGTTTTTTTTTTTAATTTTTTTTTAAATTTTTATTTATTTATGGTAGTCACAGAGAGAGAGAGAGAGAGAGGCAGAGACACAGGCAGAGGGAGAAGCAGGCTCCATGCACCGGGAGCCCGACGTGGGATTCGATCCCGGGTCTCCAGGATCGCGCCCTGGGCCAAAGGCAGGCGCTAAACTGCTGCGCCACCCAGGGATCCCTCAGTGAGTGTTTTGAGTGAATGAATGTCAAGTGTAGATTTTCGTCCATGTCTTTCTCCCAAGCAAAATAAGAACCTTACCACTCTTCTGGCTTCCTTTCTCACCTCTCTTCCTTTCCTTAGCCTCCACCTCTCCTAGTATGCTTATGTTAAGATTTCCTAGAATTTAATTCTGAATTGTTGTGAACATTCTTGTTTCCCGGCCTACTCATTTAGACTTGAAAATATGTTTTACAAATGTCTTTGCTCATCAAAGCTTCTTGTACTTCTGATATTCATTTTCCTTTCTCAGAAATACACTGTTGATGTGTTTTTTTGTTTGTTTGTTTGTTTTGTTTGTTTTTTACAGAGAGAATCTGTGTATGCTAAATTTTTGGAGTCTTTGTATATCTTAAAATGTCTTTATTCATCTCCAAAACTTCTATAATATACTGTGGCTAGATACAGAATTCCAGGTTTAAAAAATTTCCTCAGAACTTTGAAGATATTGCCCCTTCGTGCTGAGGTTTTAAAAATGTATACTGATTATATCCTGGTGTAGTAATTATTGTTGTTGTTTGTATGGTTTTATCCTAACTGGCACTCATAAGCCCTTTCAGTGTGAGTGATACATTCTTTTTATAAACAGTTGCTGTGGAACTACCTGTACGAGACACTGTGTTAAGCAAAGAGAAATGAAAGAACATGTGCCAGAGGCCTCTTCCTCAAAGAATTTACAGTGTAGTGGAAGAGTCACATGAGTAAGCAGATAGTGGTGATGCACTGGACTAAGGGCTATGAAGTGGGAAGCACTGAGTATGGAGGGTATTTCTAGAGCATGGAAGCAAGTCAGAGGGCAAGTTTGTGCATGATGTATAGTGTAGTCCTCAAGTGCCTTATGTCTGGATTTCAGAAGACTAGGATTTGAACTCAGAATGAGTAGAATATAATCCACGTGCCCCAGTTCTAATCACAGGCTCTACCAAACATCAGAAAGGACAGGAGAGCATCAGGGACAGTAGGTCCATCTGGCCAACCATATCTTCCTGGTGTCTCCCCTCTGTTGTTGTTGTTGTTGTTCTTCTTCTTCTTCTTCTTTTTAAGATTTTATTTATTTATTCATGAGAGACACAGAGAGAGAGGCAGAGACACAGGCAAAGGGAGACGCAGGCTCCTTGTGGGGAGCTTAGTATGGGACTCGATCTCAGGACCCTGGGTTCATGACCTGAGCCAAAGGCAGACGCTCAACCCCTGAGCCGCCCAGGTACCCTCCTCTCTGTTCTTCAACAGGACAAGTCCAGAGAGGTGGCAACTCTTAGCAGCCCATGTAGGCTCAGAAGCCTCCCAGATATGAGAAGGACCCACAAAGAGGCTCTTAGACTTTTATCCCACATTCCCCACCCCTGATAGAAAGTGTCAGTGCCGAGACAGCTTCCACTGTCACATAAGGAGTATTATGCTAGTCAGCAGGCCATGCCTCCCAGGCCTACTGATTGGAATCCATGTCCTGGAATTATTGCTGGGCCTTACTTAGCCAATCCTTCTCTTTCTCTGTGTGATTTCTGCATTGTGAACCTCTCCGTTGACACATGCATAAATTTTCTATTTGAGTTCTACCCTGGGGGCTTTTGATACACAGGCCTAGCTTATCAAATTAGCAGTGTAGCCTCTCAATGTGTGTTCTCCATTTTACATCTTCTCTAGGCACTAAAAGATTTCAGGGGCTGATCTAAAAAACATCCCTCCACGTGTATATCTAGGTACTAGTTTTCAGGCTCTGAGATCTGAGAGTTTTACACAGGCCAGTGGGTGGCCAGTTTGTTCTCCATCCCCCTTCAGTTAGTTGTCCATTCTCTGTTCCGACAGGTTCACGAGGATACGTATCACATGCAACAGGGCCTACAGGAGCGAGTGAAAAACTGCAAGAGGATCAGGACAGACCAGCGCTCCGTATATCTTCAGAGGGTACAGTGCCAGCAGCTGGAGCAGAAGCTGAAGCAGGCAGAGTCCTGGTTGCTGCGGCTGGGACATTTGGCCCGCCTAGTAGACTACATGATTTGCCAGAGCCTTGTGTCTATCATAGAGGAGGAGATAACCTCCTTTGTGGCCAACATCCTACAAGTGAGGTGGTGGGTGGCATGTGTGGAGGTGGGCAGGCAGTCAAGGCCAGGTGGCCGGCAGCAGATACTGACATGTAGCCCCACGACCTCTCCTGACCATTCTTTACAGGCCCCAAGGCAGAAACCTTTTCTCTCAGCCCAGCTGGTCTTTGACAATTGTGGCCAGCTGTCCCATGAGCCATGTATTGAAAATATGATCCAGATTCTAACTGGGGGCCTGCAATCTGTCAAGGCCTCTGTCCTGAAGGTATTCTGGATTGGGCAGGGGGCTAGATGTAGGAATTCCCAGTTCCTATCTGTGTAATTAGACATTCTCAATCTGGTCTGAACCCTCACTGGTTTCCATTTCTGCCTCCTCTACATACCTTGGCCCTGAAGGTAATGCAGTCTACAGACCTGAAGACCCCCTGGGACTCCTTGTATTCTGAAGGTATTTAAGTAAGGAGACTTAGGCAGGGGGGTAGGAAGAGTGGAAGGAGGGGGAAGGGCATGTGCAGAGTGCCAATGGCATGGGCCATCAAGTCAAGCCTTGGGTATAGATGGAACAGCTGTAACCTGGGTAGTACACACAGGTATTGGGGGCAGGGGTTAGAAGTGTGGGTATGTGTCTTTGCTCACTCATGCATGTGTCTGTGTGTATGTGTATGCATGCAACTGAGTGGAATGAGAGGTGTATGAAAGAATGTGAGTGAGTGCATTGTCCTTCCTCTGGTTCATCCAGGCTCTGTGAGGCTTTTCTCTAATGTAATGGCATTTTGTTCCTGTTAAATTTGATTTCTAAGTTAATTTTGTACTTGGTTGAAGAACTCTGCTCATTTGATATTTGCTTTATTTCATACAACTCTTTTTCATTTCATATAGGATAATCCATTAATATTATTGAGCCATTATGGTTACCAGTTATTACTGGTTATCAGTCCTCAAACTTGTTAACCATCAGGAAGGAAATACATCTTCACATTTCCTTTATTTGGAATACTAACTCAGTTATAAACAAAATCATTACATGTATTCAGTCACATCTGACATGTAGGTACTCCCCCTGCCCCTTGATTCAACTAGCGTTTTCATTAAGATGATTAAAAGACATGAAGTCAATTTTAGGAAATAGATGACAAGGGAGAAAAAGGTTCATTGAAAGGAGCCCATGTCTTTTACAGAATACACCAGTTGGGGCACATTATTTTCTCACATGGATCTATGTTAATTAATACAGACTACTGATATTTGTTTTACATGGTACAATGGAAAGAGAAAGGGCTCTGGAACCAAACACATTAGTTTGCTAACCTGTAAAATGGGAATAACAAAGTCACTTAACTTGCAGGATTAAAAGAGGTAAATTGTCTAGCATAGTGCTCAGCACATAGTGATACATGCAACAGATAGTAACTTCTTATTGTTACTAGTATTAAAGACGAGACGAATGAGATATTTCACATTATTCTCTAATTTTATACTAATTTATATCTTGGTATGCTGTAGTATTTTCTTTTGATCGGCAAAATAAACAAAAACCTTAAAACTTTTATTCTAAATTCTAATGAAAGTAAAAAATGTTTACCTGCAGTGTCTTGGGTTGTCCCTTCTACTTTTAAAAGAGCACCATGACTGATGTATTTGAGGTAAAATGTCCTGATGCTTGTAATCTTATTTTCAAATGTTTTAGGGGATAGAGAGAAGGAAAAACAAAGTAATGTGGCAAAATGTCAATAATTATTGAATCAAAGTGGATGGATAAAGGAGTTTGTAATACTTTTAAACTTTTCTACATATTTGAGTTTTTTCAATATCAAAATTTGAAGGGAAAAAAAAGATTAGCACAGAAAATCAGAGTAATGGTTCATGGAAGAACCAGAACCAAAGTTCTGATTTAACGTTTTTCATAAGTTTTTTATTTATTTATTTATTTTTAATTTTTATTTATTTATGATAGTCACAGAGAGAGAGAGAGAGAGGCAGAGACACAGGCAGAGGGAGAAGCAGGCTCCATGCATCGGGAGCCCGATGTGGGATTCGATCCAGGGTCTCCCGGATCGCGCCCTGGGCCAAAGGCAGGCGCTAAACCGCTGCGCCACCCAGGGATCCCCAAGTTTTTTTTTTTAATGAAAACGGTATAGTATTTAATAAAAGCAAATATCTAGCAGTTAAAACACAACTAATAATTTTTACGAAATGTACATCTATCTGAGAAATCCTATATGAGGCAAAATTTGTATGGCATTTTAACCAAATTACAAAACAATTTCAGTGCCTTTATATATACACAAAAATATGAGAAATCAGCCCCTTACAGTAGAAACTTACACACTGACTAGATTTTGGTCCCTAGAAGAAGACCCAATCTATTACTAACAAAACAGTTGCAGCATATTCTGCAGTCTTAGGCTGCATTCTCCAACATTTTCCAGAGAACGGTCTTAGTACTAGAACATTTTGTACCCAAAAAGAGATGATCAGTATTGTTACCTGATGGCCTTACAATCTTATCAGGGATTTTCTGCAGTTTAAAACTGGGAAATCACAATCAGATAATGATTTTTCTCATCTGGCAGGCGTCAAGTTCAGGAATTTAAAGGTCTTACATTAACTTTACCAAGATCAGTGTATCTTTTTGATATTTGTGTTACATTGAGAAGGAACAAAGGATTGCCCCATAAACTCTTTTGTGTATATTTTGGTTGAGATGGTGTTGAAGTTATCTGAGAGATATAATGCAGAGAAGGAAACTGTCATTACTATTTTTTTTTTTTTGCCAGGGGGCTGCATGTGGCAGGGAGGGTGTTTTGGCAGTGTGAGGTATGAGCAGTATGACCAACAAGAGGAAGAATAGAGGTAACCAGTATAACAGTGAGCGGATTCATAGATGAAGGAGAAGAAAGACTTTTTCTTGCCATCCTGTGAATAAGAAATTCTCAAGAGATGAAAAGTTGTATAAATATGTCTGACAAGAAACTTTGCTACTCTAGGTAAAATGTCTGAGCAACCCATTCAAGGAAACCTACAGTAAAGGTCTATATTATTTGGTTTTTCACAGTTAGGTCAGTACTTAAAAATGCAGCTCCAGGGACGCCTGGGTGGCTCAGTGGTTTAGCGCCTGCCTTCAGCCCAGGATGTTATCCTGGAGACCCGGGATCAAGTCCTGCATCGGGCTCCCTGCATGGAGCCTGCTTCTCCCTCTGCCTGTGTCTCTGCCTCTCTCTCTCTCTCTCTCTCTCTGTTTCTCATGAATAAATAGATAAATAAATCTTTTAAAAAATGCAGCTCCAGTTGACTTTTATGTTTCTTTGATTTAGTTGATACCAAACTTCTTATCATAAGCAAGCTTTACTTTACTCTTACGTTGGCTATGAAGTTAATTAGCGATTTCTGTTTTGCTTTGTTGGGATATTACAGTCACCAAGTTGCATTAAAAATATACCAGGTTAAAAAATACATATACCAGGTTTTCTTTCCATTGCTCAGAATCACACATAAATCGACTGTACTGCACCATATTGCTTGAGTGTTCCTGTAGGTCTTGGCACCTTGAATCACAGTTCTTCAACCTCATCTTGTGTTTAGGAGCTCACAAACCAGAAAGTTACCAAATTCAAAGGCAGCAAAGATGTAGCAGCACCACGCTTCACTGAAATGGAAACTAGAAAGTCAGGAGCCTGCGTCTCAAATTGCTGCCTATCCTTTTATCTCTACTTCTCTCTCTGTTGCTTCCCAGTTTCCCTAATTCACTAAACTAGTGAATTAGGGAATTCCCTAAAACTAGCTATCTCTGTTTCCTTTGATCTTTCTGCTCCCTTATAACTTGCTTCCAAATGACTCTCTATGGTACCAACTCCATCCTTGACTCTATGTGATCTTTTAGTTAAGTTTTCCTATATATGTGACTGACTTATTTCAAATTTTTGAGATGAGGAGTATGATTGATTCAGCCTGTCCTCTAGAGAGAACCACATATCCATAAGCTCTGGCAAGGGGAATGGGGGATGGTACAGATTAATTGGTTTTAGCCATAGGTAAAAGCAGATCCTCTTAGAAGGTCATGTGTGGTGGAGGAGGCTCTAATCTTCAGTTATGCTTGTATTGGCTATAAACATATAAGCCTAAGTGTGCAAGTTGGCTTTGGATAACATTTCTAACTCAGAACTAGCAAGCAAAAGTGGGAACTGACTGACTCTCATAACTAAGGAACACATGGATGCAGATGGATTTAGGGTTAGCTGATTTAAGGCTCAGGAAGTGTCTGTCATCAAGGCCTTATTACTCTTTCGTAGTCTTTTGACCTTGCTTGTGTATTTGAATTCTGAGTCACTGAGAATGCTTTCAGCTGGAAGTAAGAAGACCTAAGAGTAGCCTAACAACAACAACAACAACAACAAAACAATTATCTCCCATAACAAGAAGTTTCCAGATAGACGCTCCCAGGGTTTATTCAGTGGCTCAAAAATGTCATCAAGTACCAGGCTCCTTACATACTTCCCCAAATCCTTTCTGGGTTTAGCTGTAGGTAAGGGCAGATTCTCTTAGAGGTATGTATATGGTAGGGGGCGCTGAATAGAAAGTTTTTTTTCATCCCAAGGCTTATTGCCTCATACTTGTAAGACAGGCTCTGGCTCCAAGCATCCAATTCTTAAGCAAGATCAAGGAAAAGGGGAGGAACATTGGAGGGAGCGCTCTCCTTGCCTGACTCTTACATTTTATCAGGAAAGGAAATCTTCCAGAAACTCTCCCAGCAGACTCACTTTTACATCTCATTGTAGAAATCTAGGTCATGTGGCTACCTCCAGAAGCAAGAAGGGCTTGGAAATCAAATGGCAAACATTTCTAGTTTCTCACAGAAGATGGGCTCTACCACTGAGAAGAAGGGAGAAGGGAATAGCTATTGAGTAGTCAGCAATACGCCTTCCCTGGTGCCTTCTTCCATTCTCAAAACCTGGCAAGCAAGAGAATTACCAGCATTCTTTACAGCATCATTTCACACTATATTCTTTCCCTTCTAAAAATTTATATTAAAAAAACCTTATTTAATTATAGTTCTACAAATAACAATATATTTAAGCTAACCAGCAGTCTTTATGTTGATCAGTCTCTCAGCAATTTTGTCTGAAGCTCATTCTCTATTTAGATTCTTTAGGAAGGGCTTGTGGAAGCAAAATTTTATTTCCCTTTTTTCCTGGATGACTGAAACATTTTTTTTTCTTTTTTTCTTAAATTCAGTAATTTGAGTAGACTATGTCTTGTTATTGAACACTGTGAGCAGTATTCTCAAGTATGCTGTCTCAAAATGTAGTTTTTGTCTTTTAAAGATTGTTTGAGAGAGAGAGCTTGCACATGAGTAGGGGGAGGGACAGAGGGAGAGAATCTCAAGCAGGCTCCCCGCTGAGCTCAGAGCCAAATGCAGGGCTCCATCCCAGGACTCCGAGATCATGACCTGAGCTGAAATCAAGAGTCAGCTGCTTAACTGACTGTGCTACCCAGGCACTCCTCAAAATGTAGTTTTATGTCTTTTATTGCAGGAAAGTTTTCTTTAATTGAAGTTTTTTAGTATTGATCTCTTGTCTTGGATTTTTCTTCAGGGATTCCTATTATATGTATACATCCTTACCATCTATACCAAATATTCATCCCTTTATCTTGAAAGTTTAAAAAAAATCCCTTTTTCCTTTTTATTTAATAGTTTTACTTTTTTGCCTTTTATTTCTATTAAGGCATTAACTGTTAAATTTATTTGCTCTTAAATTCCTTTTTAGTTACGTTTCATTCTGAAATGATTTTTTTTCTTTTATTTCTAATTCCTCCCTGAATTCTATCAAAAGATTTCTGAATTTTTCTAATTTTCTAATGTGTTCTACTTTCATGACTTCCATAATTTTTCTAGTGTCTTTTACCTTGTTTTGCAGTGGGCTTGTTTTGATCTTGTTTCTTGACATGATCTCATTGTCCCTAACGGTGTTATTCTGTCCTTATTCTTTTTCCTTACAAAGATTTCCTATGGGTTTGATGTTGGTACTTTTCTGTTTCTCACCTTTGGAAAACACGTGAGCTTTTCTAAACTTTTCTAAAATAAAAAGTTTGAACTTTTTAAAACTTTTCTATACTTTTAGAAGGAGGTGAGGTTCAAAATGACTTTCTAACCTCTCAGATTCCTTTTCAATTGTTTTTTTTTTTTTTAAGATTTGTTTATTCATGAGAGACAGAGAGAGAGAGAGAGGCAGAGACACAGGCAGAGGGAGAAGCAGGCTCCATGCAGGGAGCCTGACGTGGGACTTGATCCCATCCCAGGAGTCCAGGATCACGCCCTGGGCTGAAGGCGGTGCTAAACCACTGAACCACCTGGGCTGCCCCTCCTTTTTAATTGTTTTTCGGTAGTGTTCAAAAACTAGTGGCCAGCTTTCTTTCTTTTTAAAGATTTTATTTATTTATTTATTTATTTATTTATTTATTTATTTATTTACTTATTTGAGGGAGAAAGAGAGAGAGAACAGCAGAGGGAGAAGGAGATGCAGACTCCCCTCTAAGCAGGAAGCCCGATGCAGGGACTTGATCCCAGGACCCTGAGATCATGACCCAAGCCAAAGGCAGACACTTTACCAACTGAGCCACCCAGGCACCCAGTGGCCAGCTTTCAGATTTCCTGGTTCCTGTTTTGCTCTCCCACTTTTGTCTGAACTCTTCTTTTTCTCTCTTGCTTCCATTCTGCTCAGTTGTAATTTCACCCCCAGCAGTTTTTTCTTAGCGTCAAGCTCTGTCCCAGAAGGGAGCCCTGGCCAGTTGGTTTCAGGAGTTTCGGGCATAGACTGCTTCAGCTCCTATAGACTTTACATCACCAGCTCTTGGAGTGGACACATTCCCTCCACTCTTACCTTCTGTTCTCAGACTGGCCTTCTGCCTTCCAGGAAATGCCCATGGAGTATTCCAATACAAACTGTTTTCCTAGTCTTAGTTCTGTCAGTTGTCTCATTGCTCCCCTCTGCTTCCTTCCCTACAAACAGCGATGCCATGTAAGTCTTGAGTGTGTAGGTGCTTTGTCCCCACTTACTTGTGTTTTGGGATTTGTAAAGATCTCCTGCTTCCATTTTCACTAAAATGTTGTTGGGTCTGGGATTTTACTGTCTAATTGTCACTTTTATGTCGTTTTACATAGGAACTTGGGAAAGATTTCAAAACGACACTGTCACTTCCACCATTTCTCCAGAATCTCTCTCTCTTTTTTTTTATTTCTTTTATTGGAGTTCAATTTGCTAACATATAGCCTAACACCCAGTGCTCATCCCATCATGTGCCCCCCTCAGTGCCCGCACCCAGTCACCCCAACCACCCCACACCTCCCTTTCCACCACCCCTTGTTCGTTTCCCAGTGTTAGGAGTCTCTTGTGTTTCCAGAATCTCTTCTGGCATTATTTATTTTATTTTATTTTATTTTATTTTATTTTATTTTATTTTTTATCTTTTTTTTAAAGATTTTATTTATTTATTCATGAGACCTCTGTCAAACGAAGAGAGAGAGAGAGAGGCAGAGACATAGGCAGAGGGAGAAGCAGGCTCCATGCAGGGAGCCTGACACGGGACTCGATCCAGGGTCTCCAGGATCAGGCCCTGGGCTGAAGGCAGACGCTCAACCGCTGCGCCTCCTGGGTGCCCCTCTGGCATTATTTTTAAAGGATCATTCTTGATGTTATGTGGGGCAGAGACTATAAAGCTTTGGAGGCAAGAGCCCAAAGCAGGGAGACAAGTCAGAAGCATATTGCAGCAATGCAGCGAGATCTGCTGATAGCTTGGAGTAGAGCAAGGGGTAGGTGATGGTGGAGGTGATGAGAGGTGGTTGGATTCTGGATATGTTTTGAATATAGACTCGATGGATTTTGTGTTGTGTGTGGGGGGTAAGAGTCAAAGATAACTCAAGTTTTTGACTGGAACAACTGGAAAGATTCAGTTTGCATTTGCTGAAGTTGGAAGACTGTAGGAGGAGCAGTTTGGGGTAAGGGAGAAATCAGAGCTCTTTTTGAGGTGCATGTTAGACATCCAAGTAGAGATATGGAATAGGCAGTTGTTTAAATGAGATTGGAATTCAGGGAGAGATGCAAACCAAATATAAATTTGAGAGCAAATAGATGGTATTTAAAAACACGAAACTGGATGAGTTCTACTAGAAAGTAAATACAGATGGAGAAGAGATGAGATCTGAGGACTGAGCCTTGGTGGGGGAGCACTTTATTTTTAGGTGTTGGTACTGTGCATCTAATTTCTGAACATTTCGATGCTTTTCCCCCATTTTGCACAAAGTTTTAACACAAATAGTGAAATTGGCAATTAACCAGTTTCTAAGGAGTTAAAGGGGGAAGCCAGCCTCAAAGATATTCCTTGAGGCAGATACTGAGGACTGCCATGCGCACCATCTTTGTTATCTCCTCTGTTCTGCAGAGGCTAGAGTTCTATGAACTACATTTCCCAGACCTCCTTGCAGCTAAGTGTTGTTTGTGATTTAGATCTGAATGAGACTTCAATTCAGAACTAAGGTAAGAATGGGAAAGAGACAGCATATATGCCAACCATTCTGCTGGAGGAGATCATAGCAGAGGTAGTATGCTTTTGTAGCTGGTAGTGTGGCAGTGACATCCCAATTGCCAGGCAGCACAGAGCCATAGATGCTCAGCCTAGAGTATTTTTGTTTTTCAGTTCTTCCAACTATTTGCAAACCATTTAATATTCTATAATAATTCCCTTACTGCTTATACTAACTAAAGTAAATTCTGTTTTCTGAACTTGAACCCTAAATAATAAATTCCCTCAGTGGGTCTGTGTTTGTGATATGGATGTATGTGTAAACTCAGGAGCAAGGAGTGTGTGTGCATGTGTGTGTGTATGTGTTTATATGTGTGTGTGTAATGTATACACTCACATAGAGAGAGAGGTTGTGTGGAGGCCCTGCAGGGTACTCATGGACGATTATGGCATGTGCCCCACTAGAAAAAGAAGAGGAAGAGGAAGAGGAAGAGGAAGAGGAAGAAGAAGAAGAAGGAGAAGGAGAAGGAGAAGGAGAAGGAGAAGGAGAAGGAGAAGGAGAAGGAGAAGGAGAAGGAGAAGGAGAAGGAGAAGAAGAAGAAGGGAACACAGAATTCGTGATGCCCAAACTTCAGGGCCAGCCCAGCGAGGCTGTGCACATCTTCTGTGGCCCAAATATAGGATTGGTGTGGCCCTGGAAGTCTCACACAGTTACTCAAGCCTTGGAGGTCCGTGGGTACCAGCTGGGGGGCCAGTTCTTGCCCTTCAACTTTAAGCAGCTGCAAGAGGACCTGGACAACAGTCCCCGAATCCAGCAGGCACTGACTATGCAACAGACCTTGCTGGAGGTGAGAACAGAGGTTTAAGGAGGGCAGTGATAGGCACCCACCTCTGCCCTAAGCACCTTGTCTGTGCCTAGGGCATGCTGCGGGAGGTGAAGGAATTCTGCAGGGAACATCACTGGATGACAGGCATTCACGAGTTCCTGAAAGCCTGGGGGCCTCAGAAGCTGGAGTCCATGAGAGGTTGTCCTATCAAGAACTACGTAATGCTGGTGAGCTGCCTGAACGTTTGGCAGACCCGTGTCTCCAATATACCTAACAAGTTAGTCACAAAAGGCAGATTGATGCTGCTGAGCTGCCATCATGTACAGTTAGAGATGGGTGAGTGCTTTTTATCTTCTTTCCTTCCACCTTCCTTATCTTATCCACATGGCCCTCCTTGGGCTTGGAATGTTCTCCAAGGACTTTTGGTGAAGGCCCCTCATTGGACCTATAGAACCTCCAAAAAGCCAGGTCTCAGGCCCTTCCCTTTGCAATTAAAGGTATGATTATTACAGAAGATAGGCTCTGCTCATTCCCCATACTTTTTAGGAGTTACATTTCTGTCACCTGACACCTTCTATTTTTTTGTCATGGAAGTAGTTCAAACCAAATATGACTAAGAAAAATCTTAACCTACTCCTTAGGCTAGTGTGCTCAGTTTCTTTGCAGATATTCTTGGGAATCAAGAGTGCCCCTCTCCACATGGAGCAGTCAGAATTGACACTATAATCTGCACGTATAAAAAGTTATTCTCTTTAACTGTTATTGTCCTACTCTGTAGTCCCAACTTCTGCAGATGACGGAAGAATGTATTCCAATTGAAAGTGAATTCAGGCTATTTTGGGTATTTGGTCAATTCAAAATTCATTCTAAAAAAAAAAATTCATTCTACAGATCTAGGTTGTTTTTATTCTCAAGTGCGCTCTGCTCCTCTTCCCCTGCAAGGTGGCATCTGGCATTGGAGAGAGCTGCTGGACTGTAGGCTTTTCTTTGCTGGCTTCTGTCAACCGTCGCTGAGATGTAGTACATCCTGCCTGGTCTCTGGCCTCCTTTTAACATTGCTGCTTCTGGTGCGGCTGTGGCCTAAGCTGGTGTAACTATGTGTGTTCTCTTGGCTAGTAGGAGCCCAGAGTGTCTGCTTTGGTGACTTTGCCCTGCATTGGCTCCTGATGGCTTTGCAGATCCTTGTGATTTTAGTGAACCCTTCACCTAGTCTTCATCTTAGGCTGGCCGGCCCCATAGCTTCTGCTTCAGGAACCTACATAGGAACCCATCACTCCTCTACATAGGAACTCATCAGGCCCACTGGTTATTAACTCTCCTTGTCTTCTGTATCCCCTCCCATTTGGGAATTGTGGAGGACTTGGGAGCAGCATTGTATTTGGTCCTCTTTTTGCCACAATGCATTAACACACAGACACTCTGAAAAGTGGTATCTTCCCAAACTTCCACATGGAAAGTGGAGCTCAAGCCCACTGTGCCATCTGTTTCCTCTTCAACCCATCTCAGTTTCCCTCTTGTCTCTATGTACCCATGCTAGGCTAGGGCCCAGTTGTTGGTCTCCCTGTGTTTCTGAGAAATCTGGTTTAAGACCTAGTTTCATTCCTTTGTTTTTTTCCTTCCTTCCCAAAGGAAGGCTGTCTCAGGCTACTAGTAAAGTGTCTCATTGCTTACTAGTAAAGTGTCTCTGCCTAGAAGCTGGACTTAGAAAGTCTCACAGTAGGGTAGATTGGGAGGCCATTGATTTGTTCTTCTAGAAAATATTGATTTGTTTTCTCACCTAGCTCGCAATGACCAATAGTGTTGGCTTCCTGCAAAGAGTAGATGCTATCAAACCCATGGCCCATGCTTACTTTCCTTATGAAGGTGGGTGGCCTTGGGTGGCCCCGAAAGAGCTTGCTTGAAAATGCTTGCCTGCCTTACCCTCCTTGTCTTTGCTCTTCAGCAGATGAAAGCACATGCCTAATTATACATCGTTTGGGCCGAAGAAATTCCCCATACTTCCCTCCACCCCACCTAAATGTACAGGGGGTTCGGGCTGGCATGGCAGGAATAGAGAGGGCCTATGACTGGCCTACTTGGCTTCTGACCCTGTTTTGGGCAGGCTTTGCTCCAGTGTTATTTAGGAAGTCTCTGTTCTTTCTAGTTTGTTAGATTCTTGGTCCTTAAGTCCAAGATCAACTGGCCTCTTCAAGAAGAACAGATGGAGAGAGAGCAAGATGGGGTTCAGAATCCTGGGTCTGCTTTTCACTGGTTTATGTGACCTCAGATCACTGAGCTTCCGTTCATTTGTTTGTAACATGGAGATAATAATGTCGTCACTCACAGGATTATGACAAGGAAGAGTAAATGAGGTGTTATTTGCAATGTTTCTAGCATTGAAACAGGCATGCAGTAAGTAGGTGCTTCATTTTTTCACTTAACCTTATTCCCCTCTGCCAACCTCATCCTTCTTGTGATCTAATCTTGTCTGCTTATCCTCCAACGCTGTTCCTCTTCTGCCTGGACTTCCTTAACTGTGAATGACATAATTATTCACTTTTGTGAGTTAGTGTTCATCCTTTAGTCTTCCCTCTTCCTTACTCCACCACATCCCACCTGTCACCAAATTCCTTCCTTCCTTCTGCTTCCTAAATACCACTCAAATCTGCTTTTCCATCCATCTCCAATTTCTGCCCCCCAGCAGCCCTGGTATTTTCGATCTAGTGCTGACTTATACCATACGATGTCGCTGTTGAGCTCCTCTCTGCCGTCACCTGTCCTGACACTGCTGGTGATAGCAATAGCCTAGCTACCGTGATAGGCCACAGGGCTAGTTTGGAAAGGGTAAGTTCTCTTCCTTGTGTTCTACTCAACCTCAGGTGCCCCTCTAGGGGCTCCCTCTCTCTCGGTTTTCTCAGTCTCAGCTCTTGGTATTGAGTCCCATTGGTTATTTCCTTCAAGGCTCCAGAGGGTCATGCCCAGTGTATTTCCATAATCTGTGGAACCAGGCTGTCTGAGTTTGGATCTTTGCTCTGCCACAGTGTGATTTTTTTTAAAAGATTTTATTTATTTATTTGAGAGAGACAGAGACAGAGCATGAGCAGAGGAGAGGAGACAGAGGGAGAAGGAGAAGCAGACACTCCAGCAATTGGGGAGCCCAGTGTGGGGCTTGATCCCAGGACTTTGAGATCATGACCTGAGCCAAAGGCAGATGCTTAACCTACTGAGCCACCCAGGAGCCCCACTTTTTTAAGCTATTATTTAAATCCCAGTTAGTTAACATACAGTGTACTATTAGTTTCAGGTATACAATATAGTGATTCATCACTTACATACATCACCCGGTGTTCATCACTACAACTGTGCTCTTTCATCCCCATCACCTGTTTCACCCATCCCCCACCCCCCACCCACCTCCCTCTGGTAACCATCAGTTTGCTCTCTATAGTTAAGAGCCTGTTTCTTGGTTTGCCTCTCTCTGTCTTTTTTCCCCTTTGCTCAGTTGTTTTGTTTCTTAAATTCTACATATGAGTGAAAGCATATAGTATTTGTCTGTCTCTGTCTGACTTATTTTGCTTAGCATAATACTCTCTAGCTCCATCAGTTTTGCAAATGACAAGATTTAATTCTTTTTATGGCTGAATAATATTCCATTGTGTATATATACTACAGCTTCTTTGTCCATTCATCAGTCAGTGGATACTTGGGTTGCTTCCATAATTTGGCTATTGTAGATAATTCTGCTATAAACATTTGGATGCATGTATCCCTTTGAATTAGTATTTTTTGTATTCTGTGGGTAAATACCTAGTAGTGCAATTGCTGGATCATAGGGTAGTTCTATTTTTAACTTTTTGAGAAATTCCATATTGTTTTCCAGAGGCTGTACAGTCTGTATTCCCACCAACGATGCAAGAGGTTCCTCTTTTTCCACATCCTTGCCAAGACTTGTTTCTTTTTTTTTTTTTAAATATTTTATTTATTTATTCATGAGAAACACAGAGAGAGAGAGTCAGAGACATAGGCAGAGGGAGAAGCAGGCTCCCCTCAGAGAGCCCGATGTGGGACTCAATCTCAGGACCCCAGGATCACAATCTAAGCTAAAGGCAGATGCTCAACCACTTGAGCCATCCAGGTGTCCCAAGACTTGTTGTTTTTAATGTTATTAATTTTAACCATTCTGACATGTGTGAGGTGATATGTTATTACAGTTTCGCTGATGATGAGTGATATTGAGCATCTTTTCATGTGCTATCTATATGTCTTATTTGGAAAAGTATTCCTGTCATCTGCCCATTTCCTTTTTTTAAAAGATTTTATTTATTTATTCATGAGAGACAGAGAGAGAAAGAGGCAGAGACACCGGCAGAGGGCGAAGCAGGCTCCATGCAGGAAGCCCGATGCGGGACTCGATCCCGGGATCCCGGGGTCACGCCCTGGGCCAAAGGCAGGTGCCAAACCGCTGAGCCACCCAGGGATCCCCATCTGAACTTTTTTTTCTTTTTAAGAGTTTTATTTATTTATTCATGAGAGACACACACACACAGAGAGAAAGAGAGAGAGAGAGAGGCAGAGACACAGGCCCCATCTGCCCATTTCTTAATTGGATTATTCATTTTTGGAGTGTTGAGTTTTATAAGCTCTTTATATATTTCCGATACTAATCCTTTATCAGATATATCACATGCAGATATCTTCTTCCATTCTGTAGGTTGCCTTTTAGTTTTGCTTATTGTATCCTTTACTGTGCAGAAGCTTTTTATTTTGATGAAGTCCCAATAGTTCATTTTTGTTTTTGTTTCTCTTGCCTCAGGAGACATTTTTAGAAAGAAGTTGCTATGGCCAATGTCAAAGAGGTTATACTGCCTGAGTTCTCTTCTAGGATTTTTATGGTTTCAGTTCTCACATTTAGGTCTTTAATCCATTTTGAATCTATTTGTGGGTATGGTATAAAAAAGTAGCCCAGTTTCATTCTTTTGCATGTGGCTGTCTAGTTTTCCCAATACTATTTGTTGAAGAAACATGTAGAATGAATTTAAAAGTTTTCCTTCCTTTTCTATTTCTTGGAATAGTTTGAGAAGAATAGGTATTTTTTTAAAGACTTTATTTATTTATTCATGAGAGGCACAGAGAGAGAGAGAGAGGCAGAGACATAGGCAAAGAGAGAAGCAGGGAACCTGATGTGGGACTCGATCCCGGGCCTCCAGGATCACACCCCAGGCTGAAGGCAGGCACTAAACCACTGAGCCATCCAGGGATCCCCAAGAAGAATCGGTATTGACTCTTCTTTAAATGCTTGGTAGAATTTGCCTGTGAAGCCAACTGGTCCTGGACTTTTGTTGCCACTATTTGATATTGATAATATTGTTGAACCTCCCTGAGGCTCAGTTTGCTTATCTATAAAAAACATGGCCAAAAATATTATCTACCTCGAAGGGTTTTTGTGAGAACAGTTCTGGAACTCTGTATTAAAAGGGTTAATACAGGCAAAGGAGTTGACATTCTTTTTTTTTTTTTTTTTAGTAGTTGACATTCTATATGGAATGCAGTAAGCAAACATACTATACTGTATTTCATGCTATACTCCATATCATACTACTTTTTTTTTCTTTTTTTGTAAGTAAGCTCTATGCTGGACGCAGGGCTTGTACTCATGATCCTGAGATCAAGACCTGAGACCTGAGCTGAGATCAAGAATTGGACACTTAACTGATTGGGTCAAGCAGGCACCCCTGCATATCATATTTCTATATTGTATTTTGCTGTTCTTTGCATATTTTAACATCTCTGAACTTAAAAGGTGTGTTATAATTGATGGCATGCTAGAGTTTAGATGGCATTGCTTTTTTCTTTTGGTGTGGTGCTTCTTTTTTTTAATCTTTTTTTTAAGATTTTATTTTTATTTTATTTACTCATGAGAAATACAGAGCGAGAGAGAGAGAGAGAGGCAGAGACACAGGCAGAGAGAGAAGTAGGCTCCATGCAGGGAGCCTGACATGGGACTCGATCCCAGGTCTCCAGGATCACACCCTGGGCTGCAGGTGGCGCTAAACCACTGCGCCACTGGGGCTGCCCAGGTGTGGTACTTCTTATAATCAATAATATCTTAGTGGTGTCAGTGATTTGGTGTTATTCCGGCCCTTAGAAATAGTGGAGATGTTCGTATCACCAAAGGCAGCCTCCAAGATAACCTTCTAGCCCCATATGCACCTGACAGCTTCTTTCTGTTAACCCTTAAAAACAAAAAAGGCAGATTACACATTGTCTTTGGTATCTCTTCTCTCAGAGTAGAGCCACTAAGACTCCTGAAACAGAAAACTTTGATCCCAATAGGGCATTCTGCCATTCATGAACATGTCATTCCCATGCCTTTGCAAGGTGTGCTATTTCATCTGCTTGATGTGCCTTTGCTCTTTGGAGCATTACCTACTTCACACACTCAACTCCATTGTTTCCTCCCAGAGGAGGCCTTTCCCAGCCTCCTCAGGCCTCCTCTCCTTTCACTATGTCAGGCTGAGGGCTCCTGAGCCCTCACAGAGCCTTTATCACACGGTTTGTGATTGTTCATTTGTCTGTCTCTGCCACCACACTGTCAACTTCTGAGGGTGGGAACACTTCCTGTCTCACCCACTCACCCTGATCTCCTGGTGCCCAGCACAGCCTTTAGTAGGTGTGGAGAGCTGTGGACAGCACCAGTGAATAGCAGCCCTGACCGGACACTAGGCAGGGGTCCAGTAAGTGCTCACTGAGTGAGGGAATGAGTTCATGGTCTGACTTCCCTTTCCCCCTTCCCCACTCTGGACCCACAGCACTTCCCCAGCACCCCTTCCCTTTCAATAAACCCCAAAGACCTAACTCTCTCTTTTCTTCAGAATCCAAGCTGGATAGCATCAGGAGGGACATTCTTACACATGTGCAGAATGAGTGCCGGACCCGCAGTCAGCAACTAATAACAGAGCTCAGGGATTTCACGGAGGTCTTCCAGGGCATCAATTCAGACATTGATGCCATTGCACGGTGCTCCCAAAAGGTAGGCTCCTCGTATCTTCCTTTTCCATCTTGCTCACCTGCTCAGCAGACTTTCTTCAGGTCTCTGGTGAGCTCCCAGTGGGCCCCGATACTCATGTATGTGATCTGCTCTTACTAACCCTCACCCTGTTCTCATGGCCGTCAGTTTCCTCAAGTCAGGCAGAAGCCCTGGCATAATGAGAGACGTGGTTCTGCTCTCTGTGATGGTCAGCAAGAGATCTATTGCCCTGTCAACAGAGTAATGATTTGGTTGGGAAGAGCTGTGCTGTCTTGACAGAGACCTGGGTCAGATGGGATCTGATCCCATTGTGCCCCTGATCCCAGTTGGGTAAAAGGAGGCTGCTAGGGTCTGGAGCCTCTAGAAGGCAGGAGTGCCCTCAGGGATAAGCCCAAACTGGTGTGCAGGGTTGTGGGGGTCCTGGTCTCATGCTGTAGCCCCTGCAGTTAAATGAAGCCAACGAGCAGTACAACATGCTGGAGGAGCGCATGGAATACATACAGTCACTCCACGAAGTCATCCGCAACCACTTTAGCCTCTTTAGTGATGAGAATGAGGCCCTGGACATCTCGGTGAGAAGGCAATTCCTGAAGTCACCCATGCCTCCCACCCTCCTCCCCGATGCTCGCTTCTTGACTGCACTCTGCTTGCCCCACAGCTCCTGGATGTGTGGGAGGCATTTCAATTCGAGAAAAGCCAGGCCTCAGAGTTCCTGCTCAGCAAGCGATATGCTATCGTGCCCAAGCTGCAGCAGCTGATAGCAGCAGCATTGGTGGAGCTGGAAGGCCTGATTGACAAGGCCCTATCTGGCCCCTTCATGGACCCAACCCAAGAGCAGAGGAGCACTGAGCGCCAGCTCATCTCCCTGGAGCGTCAGTTCCAGAACACAGCCAGCCACCTCAGTGAGCTGCACCATGCCTATGCCACCTTCACTGGTACTGAGGATCCCTGCCCTGCCCCCACCACTCTGTGATAGACCCTCCAACTGAGATAAGGGTCCTGTGTCCTGAGAGTCCCTAGGAAAGTCTTGGGAATCACATAGCTTCATTTTATTTAGTCTCACTTATAAATGAAAGTTGCAGGACAAAGTCTTCATACATTGGCTTTGTCGAGGGTTGTACATAGGGCAGGGGATCAGGGTGCTTACAGTCTGGTAGGGGAGGCAAATAAGTGAACATTCCATTAGAATGTGATGGGGTTAGAGGGCTAGAAGCCTGAGCAAGAGAAATGTAAATGTGCCCTCACTGTAGTTCTTAGCCTATTCAGCCCAGTTCTGTATTAGCTGGCAGGGTCTAGAAAAAAGGGTCTTAATAAGCCATAGCCACTGTTTCCAGCCAATGTGGTGTAGAGGGGCAGCTGCTGAGATTCTCGCCCATAGGAAGAGACCAGGACAGAACTATTGGTCTTAGCCCTCTGCACAATGATTCCCTAGACTAGTTCCCTTCTGCACATAAAGAACTTCGTGGGCTTGAGTTTCTTTTCTTAGGTGCAGTCACTTTGATCAGTTACTTTTATCCCCTGGAAGGTCACATTGCTTCTGAGTTGCCTCTTGGCCAACTACCAACTATTATCAACTCTGCCTGTGGGCATCCCCAGCCCCAGGGCCATTAGGCCAAATGTAAAGTAGAGGACACCCTGAACCATCCTCAAGCAAAGGGCATCTTCTTTGGCCAAGTATGGAGAGTATCCCCTGGTCCCATACTCTAATTGACATAGACCCCAGACCTTGAACTTTCCTCTAGGGACTGGGGATGTTGGTGAAAAAGCAGAGTGGGGGCTCAGGCCTTGTGATGCCAGGCCCAGGAAACCCCACAGGACTGCTGTTAGTTCCTTCTTCCATCCCTGGCTCTTCACCAAACTCTCAGTTTTTGTTAAAAGAATCCAGGATCTTAGAGCTAGGTTATTAATACTACTCATTATTTTCCATTATGTATGTTTTATTTTACTCAAACCTTTGACCTTTGCTTAGTTTGATAACAAAGCTAACAACTATTTTGACATCTAAGGTTTACTGGTTTTGTTTACCCACTACCATTTTTGTTTTAATTGAAGTATAGTTGACAACCAATGTTACAGTAGTTTCAGGGGTACAATATAATGATTTGAGAAGTGATTCTGTACATTATGCTGTGATGACCACAAGTGTAGCTACCATCTGTCACCATACAATTCTATTACAGTACCATTGTTTATACCCCTATGCTGTCCCTTTCATCCCCGTGACTTCTTCATTCCATAACTAGAGCTGAATCTTCCACTCTCTGTCACCCATTTTGCCCAGCCCCTTACCCCCTCCCTTCTGGCAACTCTCAGTTTGTTCTCTATATTTATGGGTCTATTTCTGCTTTTTGTTTGATTATTCATTGGTTTTGGTTTTTTAGAGTCCATATATAAGTGAAATATGGTATTTGTCTTTATCTAACTTATTTCACTTGGCATAATACCCTCTAAGTCCATCCATGTTGTCACATTACTATTTTTAGAAATATCACATCTTTTCATTATTTTCATTCTTAAGTGGCTGTAATATTTCTTTTGAGTATTTTTTCTAAGAAGGAAGTTTTAGGTGTTAAAAATTTTAAGCTCTTTATGCCTAGAATGACTTTATAAGGTCCTTATATCACAGCTTGGCTAAATATTGCATTCTGGAGTCACAAAATTTTTTCTCCAAACTGCATCATTGCCTTCTGATAGTTGGCACTATGGGTAAATATGATACCAATCTAATTTTTTTCCTGGCTAGGTAATCTGTTTATCAGTTATTTGATAATGGTTCTTATTATATTTTCTGTGGTTTCCTTCCAGAATTCATACTTATATGTTGGATTTTCTGGATCTCTTCTCCATTTCTTTAATCTTCATCATTATTCATTCCTTTATTCTGAATTCTGGAGAAAAATCATGAGCTGGTCTTATAAACTTCTACTCTGTAATTTCCATTGCATTTAAAAATGTGCACATGTATGTATTTAAGATTTTATTTATTTATTCGTGAAAGACACAGAGACAGAGGCAGAGAGAGAAGCAGGCTTCCTATGGGAGCCTGATGTGGGACTGAATCCCAGGACTCCAGGATCGTGTCCTGAGCCGGAAGGCAGACACTAAACCACTGAGTCACCTAGGCGTCCCATGCACACATATTGTTTGTGTATGCATGCTTATATGCATGTGTATATGTACATGAATGTGTGTATATGTGTATATAAACCTGAGTAGAAAAAAAAATAAACCTGAGTAGATCTTAGTTGCTAAGATAATTGCTTACTAGGGCTCCTCAGAGAGTGGATGATTCCAGGGCTACCACAGGATAGATATAAGATAAGCCTAGGATATTTTTTTAATCCAGAAAGTAAGAGAGTAATAAATTCCTTTAATAAGTGATGGGAGCATGTCACAAGGACACAGAAGGATGTCAACTGGCCAAATCTGGGACAGTTTGAGCACCAAAGTACAAAGTAAACTATTGGAAAAATAGGAATATATGAATGTATTATCCATGCTAATAATAAATAAATACATAAATCAATGAGGGAGAAATGAGGACTTGCACTTAGAGTAGAATGGCAGGAGTCAGCTGGTAAATGGGGAAGGAGAAAATCTGGAGGGAAAAATCATCATTTTGTAAACATTCTGGTAAATATTGAATCAGGTAAGGATCATCAGTGGATGTCAAATCTGAGGGCAGATTTGATGAGGAGTAGAACATTTGCACATTCTTAGAGATTTCCTACAGAGACTACTTATTAGTTGGAAGGGAGGAGAAAAAAAACTAGCAATTATTTAGTGGAGAAATTGGGCAACATTTTGACCAGGTGATCAAAGGTTAACATCACCAATGAGGGAGAGATGGAAATCATGTTCCTCCAAGACATGGTACCCAGAAGACACAATACTTATTCAGTAGTCTAGCTGAGAATGTATAACTTCAGTTGTGAAGAAAATCAGGAAAGTTCAACATTATGAACTTTCTGCTAACAAAAAAAGGAGAAGGGGGTCGATATACTTAAAAAATATCTATTAGAAAATATAAAGGATGTGAAGATTGTTCTAGATGAAAGACGTTAAAGAGACATGACAAGTGAATGTGGTACTTGATCTTGGACGGACACTATACTTGAGGGGAAAAAATGCTATATAGGACATTATTAGGTCAACTGATAACATTGGAAAGGACTGTATTAAAGTATATCAATGTAATATATATCCCTGTTCTTAGTAAATACACATCTGAGTGTTTGGGGATAAACAGGGCCATGAAATATGTAATTTACCTTTAAATAGTTCAGAAAAGAATTATGTGTTTGTGTACACATATGCCCATACACACACAGAGCATGTAAACACAAATGATAAAGAGAATGGGCAAAATGTTAGCAAAAGGTGAATCTGAAGAAATGGTATGTAGATATTCTTTTTACTGTTTTTGCTTGCAACTTAAAAAAATTTGAAATCACGTAGTGTCTGGGTGGCTCAGTCAGTTAAGTGTTGGACTCTTGATTTTTGGCTCGAATCATGATCTCAGGGTTGTGAGACTGATCTCTTTGTCAGGTTCTGCATTCAGTGTGGAATTTACTTAAGATTCTCTCCCTCTGCCACTCCCCTCGTCCCCTCCACTCCCATGGTCTCTCTCTCAAAAAAAAAAAAATTGAAATCACTTCCAAATAAAAAGTTTTAAAATGCAGTGGAATTTACTGTGTAGATACCACAGCAAATGTCTGTCAGAGGATATTTGCTATTAATCCTCAAGACTGTCTTTCTCATGTGTCTGGAGATAATAGTGCCTGTTCTTTCTTACAAAGGAAGTTCTTCACTTGTCCAGTATTTGATGTTGAGACAACTGCTATCAAAGATTATTTGAGTTTAGACAAAGGAAGATTGGAAGAGTTTAAAATTACTATCTTTCTTTTTTTTTTTTTGGTCAGATGAGAGCTCTGATAGCCTGATAGTGATTCTAAGCCTCTCAGTATTCTGATCTCCACAATGGATGATGCTTACACATGTAAGATGCATAATTCCCAGCATTTGGGTGTTATTTTATCATTTTTTCTCTCAAGAAAGTATATTAGAATTCAAATGAATGAGAATGACAATTTTACTGCAATATCCTTGAATCTTGTCTGATGTCTCTTAAGTTACAAACCTCAGTACTATCATAATTATGATTATTTTAAAAGATTTATTTGAGAGGGAGAGCATGTACCTGTGTGGGGGTGGGGTGGGAGCAGAGGGAGAAATTCCCCAAGCAGACTCCCCACTGAGTGCGGAGCTGACACAGAGCTCCATCTCACTACTGATGAAATCATGACCTGAGCCAAAACCAAGAGTTGGACACCCAACCAACTGAGCCACCTAGGTGCCTCCTCAGTACTATAATTATTAACTGCAAATTACCTTTGACACCTGTCTCACAACTGAATATAAATTATTGGTCAAGAATTAATGCAGCAGCTTATGAGATGAAGGGAGGGAATAATGACAAGAAATACACAAAATAGGAAAGTGTCACCATTTATCCTTTATGGCCCTCTATGGGACAAATCATTTTCATATGCCTCTCACTGGACTTATTCATCTGTCTAACATATTTGTTGAGTGCCTATACTGTGCACTGGGCTTGCAGTATATCAATGGGCAGATAACAAATCACCTGCCCTCACATTGTAGCTGGAAGAGAAAGACAACAAATAGTAAATGTAAAATACAACCAAATTATGGAGTATTTTAGAAAGTGACAGGTGGCATAGAAAAAAAGAATAGAGCAGGTGAGAGGTGTTGACAATGGAATATTACTCAGCTATTAGAAATGACAAATACCCACCATTTGCTTCAACGTGGATGGAACTGGAGGGTATTATGCTGAGTGAAGTAAGTCAGTCGGAGAAGGACAAACATTATATGTTCTCATTCATTTGGGGAATATAAATAATAGTGAAAGGGAATATAAGGGAAGGGAGAAGAAATGTGTGGGAAATATCAGAAAGGGAGACAGAACGTAAAGACTGCTAACTCTGGGAAACGAACTAGGGGTGGTAGAAGGGGAGGAGGGCAGGGGATGGGAGTGAATGGGTGACGGGCACTGGGGATTATTCTGTATGTTGGTAAATTGAACACCAATAAAAAAAAAAAAAAGAAAGAAAGAAAATGCCAGAGAGGGTAGATAGTTTGTAAAGGCTTGGGCTACACAGGCCTCAAGCAGAAGGACTTGAATTTGGTGAGGGAATGAAGTATATGATTCTCTGAGGAAGAGTGTTCCAGAAATAATGAACTGCAAGTCAGAGGCCCTCAGCAGGAGGGAGCATGCCTGGTGCACCGAGAAACTGGAGAGAGCCTGGTGTGGCTGGAGCGGAGTCAGTGAGATGGAGGCTAACAGAAGAAGAACCCTTCTCTTTTGCTGCCATCACATTTTCCCAGATAGTCTTTCCTTGGAAAACCTGTATTTGGATGGTCCCCACCTACATTGGACTGAACAATTTTGGCTACCCCACCCCTGGCATTTTCAAGACCTTCATTTTGGCCATTAGGAGCTCTTGACTGACCACTCCCCATCATGCCCCTTCTCCACACACAGCCCAGGCCTCAACCAACCCTATCCCACAGGGGACGAGAGTCCTGTGCCCTTGCCAGTCTGTGGGACCCGTCCGATTGTGCAGCAGCAGCGCATCTGGCACCTGTACCGAGTCATCTCGGAAAACATCAGCGAATGGAAGTGCATGGCTTTTGCCAAGGTGCTGATGCCCTTCCTTGGAGTTCCTGCCTGAGGGTGGAGTCTGTGGGGATAGGTGGGGAAGGGTCTCCAGCTGACAGTGAGCCTTTCTCCCTACAGTTCAGCATGACTATGGCCCAGGAGAAGACCGATGGCTGGCTGACAGAGGCAGCCCGGATGAGTACAACCCTGGGACTGCACAGCCCAGTTCTGCAGCACTGCATGCGCATGCTGGAGGAGTTTCGCAGCTACCTGCCATTACTGACCAAGCTCGGCAGCCTCCAACTCCAGAACTTTCAAGCCCTTCTTCAAGGTGTGTTTTGGGTAGAGTCAGGGAGGGGAAGGGAAGGACTTGGGGATTAGAACAGTGTAGCACCTGGATTCCCTGCTGCTGCTGGAGGCAACACCTGTCCTCCCTGGATTCCTCCTTGTCTTACCCCCACAGGTCCTAACATTTCTAGTCTCCTGCACCATCATGTGGGTCCTCTCTGCTGACTTGGACTAGACTAAGGCTAGAGTCTTTGCTCTGGTCTCTGTGTTGTGCTCTGGACCCTACGTTCTGGATTCTTAGCTCTATGTTGTACTTTCAGATCTGCTATCTAGGAGCTGGGCTGGGCTGGGCTGGGCTCAGGGCTGCAGATCTGGGACTCTGGGATATAGACTGTACTCTGCCATACACTGGGTGTTGCTCTGACTTCTCCCCTTTACCTCCAGCCCTAGGGCTAGGCAGTCTCCACAACATGGAACTCCTAACACTGGGCCAGCTGCTCAGTTGTCCGCTGCTGGAATTTGCAGATCGAATCAATCAGGTGGGGCCCTAAGGAATTGGTCAAAGCCCAGGACCTATTTGCTAAGCTCTAACAGATCCAGTTAAGTCCCAGCAGCCCCTTGTGACAGGGGACCGAGGATACTGGGTTATGGGTGGGAACGTGGGAGGTTGAGTTTGCTGTCCTGTTTGGAGGGTGTGGGCAATCTGATGGGTGGTTTCAGACGCTGACTGAGTGTGTGCCCCACCCCCAGAAAGAACTGAGTGGCAGCCCCAAAGTTGTGGGCACACAGGATAGCAGATGTTCCCTGAACACCTGCCCTGTTCCAACTTGAACTGGTTAAGGTAGTGTCTCCTTAGCTCAAACCTTGCAAAAGAGTGAGTTTCAAGGCAGCAGCTTTAGGTCAAAGTATGCTGCTGCTGACCTGCCTGAAGCCAAGCGGGCCTGCTCTCCATCTCTGACACTTCCACTACCCTGAGCCTTGGCCTTTGAGTCCCAGCTTCAAGACTAGCCCCTGAGCCATTATCAGCCAGGGCTGGTTCCTGAGACCCAGCTGTTCCAGATCTGGCAGTGTGAAAATGAAAGAGTCCATGCCCAAGAAATCCTCCGGCAGCTGCAGCAGGGCTGGGAGACACGCCAGCTGCGACTGATCAACTTCATCCTGCACGTGCCCTATGAGCCCCCAGCATCGGAGCACTCCAAGAAGCACGAGGTCCGCAGCCCCCAGTGGGAGGTGGTGAGCCAGGACAGCGGCACCTTCGTCCTCTCAGGTGAGAGCCAGCCGTTGGGGCCCAGGGATAGCCCACTGCCAGGGGCCAAATTCATCCACCATGTCCACCAAGCTCTGTGGAGCTTCTCCAGCTAGCTGCCCATCCTTATCGGGCAGCAGGAGACCTCAGTCTGTCCTGAGACAGTGTCTTCCATGGAGCTTCTTTTAAGTCTTGATCTAGGGAGCTCCCTGCTCCCTCCCTCCTGCCCAACACCTGGCCTCTTCAGCAAAGGTCCTCCCCTTTCTGGGTGTACTGAGCAGTACCTCATGGTCACGTCTTTCCATTTTCTAGTGCTCTTTCCTCTAGATTGCATCCTGATGTGATCTTTTTGCCCCACTCATTCACTCTTCTGTCATTCCTATATCAAGTTTCCCTGCCTTCTCTGAGCCAAACGCAGGAGATGCTGAGGTCCACAGGCAAAAGTCCCCAGTCCAGTGAGAGAGGACAATGGAATAGAGATGAGTGCATGATGGAGAATCTACTAAAGGCAGTAGAATCTCAGGAAGAGGACCACCTTCAAAGGACCAAGGAGAGTCAAGAGGAATCTTCCCTTCCCATAGGCAAAGTCCTCATGTTGACTCCCAAACTCCCAAAGGAGTTTGCCAAACTTACAGGGAGAGGAGGGCATTCCAGGCAGAGGGAACAGCACAAGCCCAGCCACTTGAGATGGTACAGTTAGGGAATTGCCAGTAGAGGAGAAATTCTCTCACCCAACTCACTTGAAACCCGACTGGCAAATTCAAAGTTAGTTAATAGGGAGATCATAAAATATGATATATATATATATATATATATATATATATATATATATATATATATATTTTACTTTAGCTTAAAACATACAAACATACATTTATTTACTAACCTTTTAGCCTAAAGACAAGAGCTTTACTTTGATTTGCAGGCAACTAATACAAGTTCCTCGCTGCTTTTCTTGCATTAATGCAATGTCTACTGTTTCCGCTTTCAGTTTCTATAAAGTCGAGCAGTGATGAAGACACTTGTGATGTTGCTGGAGTCCAGAATTTTTCTAGATTTTATTATAATTTCCCATTTTTTAAAATTGGCCGGCTTATACCTAATTTAATACCATGTTTTTATCACTCACCTTTACTGAAGGCTTTCCATTGTTTCCATAGAATCAGCAACTCTTGAGGTGCCTGGGTGGCTCAGTTGCCTAAGCATCTGCTTTCAGCTCAGATTGTGATCTCAGGGTCCTGGGATCAAGCCCTGCATCATCGGCTTCCCTGCTCAGTGGGCATTCTGCTTCTCCCTCTCCCTCTGCCCCTCTCCTCTGCTCATGCTCACTCTCTCTCTCTGTTTCAAATAAATAAAATATTTTAAAATATTTTTTAAAAGAACTAGCAACATATTTCAGTGGTTAACATTAGATTAAATTGTGTAATTACAATTATAACTTACTGAATAGGCTTGTAAACACACTCTGATTCTAGGTGAGCATATTTTTCAACTAGCAGAAAAAACTATGTTTGGGTCTTCTAGAGAATACCTGGGAACTGTGAGTTTCAGTGTAATTTGGGTAATAGTAACCCCTGCCCTTGCCCCGTCTGACTACTAGCTCAGGAATCCACTTCCTTAGATTACAGCAGCCTGCAGGATTCTATCCAGGAAAGTCTTCAGATGTTGTTCAAGATCCTGGCCATCCAAAAGTCAGGAGACTTAAACAAAATAGCTTTGGAGTGGGTGACCATCATGCATAGCTTGAGTGAGTATAGGCCTCTAAGCTGGGGGAATGGATGGGACCTGAGGTGGAATGGCCTGGAGGTTTGGGGTGAGAGGTGGGGGTTGGGTAGGGGAAGATCAGAACAGAGTGAAGATCTCCTTCAGAGCCACTTCCTGGGCTCAGATGACCAGGCGAAAGTTTATTCACGGTGAAAGTTTGCTGTTTTCCAAACAAGGTCCCTGGGTCCTACTGAGTATTTTTTTTGGGGGGGTGGGCACCCTGAGAGGTCAGGCCCAGCTGGACTCCTTTTTAGAAGCTAGAACCCCAGTCTCCCTCCAGTGTTCCTCTGGCTGCTCATACAGGTGCTCTGCTGAAGGTGTGGGTGATTTTTCAGCAGAAGTGGATTTTTCTGAATAAAGTTCTGCACGAGATGAAGATTGAGTTTCCTAATCCTGACCTGGTAGGGAAGAAGGGTGAGGCAGGTGGACAAGGGCTACTGCATAATGGGGCTCGGGGTAAGGAGGGAGAGCTGACTTTACTCTTATCCCCTCTCTCACCGCAGAACTCCCGGTTCAAGGCCATGGATGATCAGTATCGGACCCTGATGTTGATCTCTGTAGGTGACCCCTTGGTTCTGTCACTTATAGTGCCGAGTGTCAAACGGAGCCCTCATTTCCAAGGCCAGCAGCTGCAACAACTGCTGCAAGCAGGCTCAGTGGAGCTGGAGGGCATCATTATGGCTCTGAAGAGCGTGCTCTATCGGGTGTGTACTCATTTCCCCCGCCTCTTCTTCCTTAGTGATAGTGAGCTGGTGGCACTGCTGGCTTCCCCACTGGAGTCGTGTGAGGCCCAGCTGTGGGTACGACGCTGCTTTCCTCATGTGCATGCTGTGAGCTTCAAGTCCAGCCCAACCGATAGAAACACAGGTGACCGAGAGTCAAGCCCAAACACATCCACTCAGATGGAGGCAGTGGCAGTGCTTGGGGCAGGTGGGGAGGAGGTGAAGCTGCCGGTGTCCATTCCTCTGCATCCAGATCTCCCCAAATGGCTGGCCTTTCTGGAGAATTGCCTGCGTTCGGCACTGGTGCACATGTTGCAGGACTGTGTGGCATCCCGTCTTGCTCTGGGCCCATCCCTAGATGAGACCTTCAAGCAGCTGCCCCAGAAAGGCCAGCTGCCCCCACAGCTATATGTCCACCACTGGCTCGACCTAGTCCAGGCCTTCCCATGGCAGTGTGTGCTGGTGGCAGAGGAAGTGGTATGGTGGGCGGAGATGGAGGAGGCTCTGCTTGAGGGGAGGACCCTGGCCATGGTCCCCATGCATGTGTGCAAGCTTGAGGCACTGGTACATTTTATACGGGCCCAGAGGGCCTCCCAGGGTGAGCAGTCCCTGCCTTCTGTCCGCCAGACCAGCCTGCTCAGTGCCCTGCTGGTCATGGCAGTGACTCACCGAGATATAGCACAGCTGCTGCAGGAGCACCAGGTCAGTGATCTGAGAGATTTCCACTGGGCTCGCCAACTCAAATACCACCTGGGTTCACCTGACGCCATCCCCCAGAGCCCTCTGCAGAGTCTCAAGACTATTGCATCTACTGAGACTTCTCCATCGCCAGCTGCATGTTGGATAGACGTGCTAGGCCGGTCCTTCCTGTACAATTATGAGTACCTCGGTCCCAGACTAGGGTCTCTGCCCAGCCTGCTGCCCGAGCGGCCAGCCCTGGTACTGTTATTAGCCTTGGAGGAGGTAGCCTGTGGAACTCTACTGGGTCCTGATGGAGTGGGCAAGGCAGCCATGGTGAAGAGCCTGGCACAGGCCCTGGGGCGCCAGCTGGTGATGATGCCTTGCCTGCCTCAGATAGAGGCCCAATGTCTGAGCAACTACCTGAATGGTGCCTTGCAGGGTGGTGCCTGGCTGCTGTTGGAAGCAGCTCAACGCCTGCCCCTTGGCTTGCTCTCTGCCCTGGGCCAGCGCCTAGCTGAACTGCAACACCTCTATGCTCCACTGTATCAAGAAGCCTCCAGAAGCACCAGCACTGTCGACCCCACGCAACCCCAGGTCCTCGGCAGTGGCTTATTTGAGAAACATCATGTATATATACGCCTTGGCTATGGTTCTCTCCTGACGCTGCGTTCCCTGAGCCCTGCTGTGCCTGCCAACCTGCACTTGCTACTGCGGCCTGTGGCATTGACACTGCCTGACCTGCAACAAGTGGCAGAGCTGACCCTACTGGGTGCAGGGATGCGGGATGCCTCCCGCATGGCTTCCCGCCTATCTAAATTCTTCTCCCTAGAGCGTGAGCTGGTGGCTGCACCTCTGCCTTGCCGCCTGCCGCTGCTCAAGCAGGTACTAGAAGACATGATACAGGATTTAAATGCAACCAAGGACGAGTCCAAGTCCCTAGCTGTGATTGAGGAAGCTGCCCTACTGCGAGCTCTGCTACGTTCACCACTGTTCAGCATCCTCAAGGGTACCCATCTGCACAACCTCCAAGAGTTGCTCTGTGGGCTCTTCCCTAATGCCAGACAGGTGCTGGCGGAGCCTGTAGCACATACACTGAAGAAGCCACTGCTGCTGGAGGAACTGCAGCAGATAGGCCTCCATCCCAGCCCTGAAATTTTGGGATCCTTGGAGCAGCTGAGACAGGCTCTGGGCCAAGCTCTGGGGGTTTTGCTCCTGGGCCCTGCAGGCAGTGGCAAGACCACTTGTTGGCACAGCTTATTTAAGATCCAGAATCGGCTGGCAGCCAGGGAGGACACCTCAACCCAGGGCTGCCAGCCTGTGGAGATCTCACACCTGTATCCCAATGTCCTCAGCCCCCAGGAATTCCTGGGATGGCTAGAAGGTCCCTGCTGGCACCATGGCATCTTCCCTAGGCTGCTTCGGACAGCCAGTCCATGTCAGACTGTGGGCCCAAAGGAGCCACCACAGGAATCAGGTGGGATCCAGCACTGGATAATATGTGACGGGGTTGCCAGTGCCGCTTGGATGGACTCCATCACTTGCCTCCTGGGCGAAGTCCCCCAGCTCAGCCTCCCCAATGGTCAACAGATAGCACGACCCCCAGGTACTTTTCTCCTGATGGAGGTGGGAGATGTAACAGGCATGTCTCCCGCAGTGGTGGGCCAGTGTGCCCTAGTCTGGTGTGGTGGGGAGCAGACTTGGAAGGATATGCTTAGTGTCCTGATGGCAGCCCTGCCCCATGAGTACCACCTGCAGCTCCAGACAGTCACTGAGCTCAACCACCTTGCTGAAGTGCTGGTGCCAGCAACATTCGGATTCCTCACCCACCAGGGTGCCAGCTCCCTGCTGCAGGTACATGGGCAGCAGGCCATTTGCCCAGGCGTGGCTGAAGTCACCAGCCTGGCCCGTGTCTTACGTTGTCTTCTTGACCCCCACCTGCGCATAGATGAGAAGGAGAAGGCACATATCTCAGGTGAAGGGAAGGGAAAATAAGGGATGGTTTGGAGAGAAGGGGCTTTAAAGACAGCTGGCATATAGCCAGCACCTACAGCATGGCTTCTTTGGTGGACTTGGGCCTGGGGATCGAAAGTTGACAGTGACAGAGCCAGTCTCTATGTCTTCCCTCACCCCCATCCCACTTTTTCCTACCTCGGCTCCTATTCTGACCATCGTGACCTTTGCAGAGGACCTCAGCTTTAGCGATCCTATGGCCCAAAGCTGCAAGTCCTCCAAAAGCAGCTCTCTGAACCTGCCTCAGGTTGACAGTGATGATGTACCTAATCAGCGCAAGGAGCACTTGCTGGCTGTCAGCAGCTTTCTTTTTGCATTGATCTGGGGCTTTGGAGCCCACCTTCCCTCCAGGTATCTGCGGGGGTGGGGGTGGGTGATACAGGAGGGCTGAGATGGACTGGCACATAGAAGTTAAAAGCCAGGTGACATCACTGTCGGGGGAGGATGGAATTGTGTGAGTGCGTCACAAATGGAACTGTTGTAACTGTCTGACATTTTTGCCTGTACGTCCATCTGAACAGGCTCTGGCCCCTCTTTGATACCTTCTTGAGAGATTCTATTAGTTGCCTCTCCGACTACCCTGAGCCACCATCTTCAGCCTTGGTGTTTGATCTACATGTATGCCCTGAGACTGGGACTCTGGTCCCCTTCACTGGCCATTACCTGGGCAGCCGCATCAGGGGAACTCTGGGCACGTTTAGCCCTTCTCCACAGGTGTGAAGACAGCGGGGCAGCAGATGGGGTCAGGGCTCAAGGAGGTATCCTGGGGAAATCCATGTTCTAGGCCCACCTGAGGCCCACCTGCTCCCGTTCTTTGATATGTTTTCACAATCACAAGAATATGTGAAGCGCTCTGCAAGTGCAGCTCTAAAACAAAACCCCTAGACTTTGCTTTCAGCTAGATTACTGTCCTAAACTGGCACTGCCCCAGTAAGCCCTGCTCCTGTCCTACAGACTGAACGGCTCTTATATGTGGTGGACCTGCTTCTGTCAGAGGGACATCCAGTGATGCTGGCTGGAGAGGCAGCAACAGGGAAGTCCACCTTTGTGGAGATGCTAGTGGAGCCACACCATTCTTACACGTGCAGCCCCATCCACTCTGCCTTCACTCCCCTCCACCTTCGCCTGCTGCTGAGTCAAGGGGTCCAGGGCCAACCACAAGCTGCCCCACGGCCTGGGCAGCACCCAGATTCTAAAGGCTCCCTCCTCTTCCTGCTGGAGGATCTGCACCTGGCCGCTTCTGGTAAGGAGCTGAATAGAGGGAAAGACAGAGTCATTGTGATCTCTTGAGACTGTAAAATCTCAAGCAATATTTACTGACTCCCAATTAGACACCTACAGACCAAATCTCAGCATCCCATTCTTAATATCTTTTTATTGTACATATGCTCCTGAACAATCCTACTCCTCTCATGGCCTTATCCACCATCTCTGTGCTTTGACTGCTAAATCTTTATCCCCAGGTCAAGCTTTTCTTCTAAGCACTAGACCTGCTTATCCAACTCCTTACTGTATATCTCTACCTTGTTGTCCCATTGGCACTTCAGATTCAACTGTGAACTCATCATCTTACCCCTAAACCCTGCTCCTGTCCTCTGAGTCACTAGTACAACCATCTATCCAGTCACTTAAGCCAGAAATCTTGTTGACATCTCCCCATTTCTTACCAAAGTCCTTTCACCATGTCTCTCAATTTGGCATTCCAAATCTCTCTCAAATCTTTCCACTTATTTCCATTCCATCTTCCCTGGTTCAGACAGTCATTAACTGGAACATCAGTGAATTCTCTTGCAAGGTTCCTTGCAGTGAGGCTTTCTTCTCTAGGCTCTTACACTCTGTACTCTAACTGAACTCAACTATGTACAGGCATTCAGTAAGTCAAGCTCTCTCTAGCTTCTGGGATTGCTGTCCTCTCTGTCTTCCCTACTCTACTAATCTGGCAAAGTCTTTGTTCTTTACAAATAATCTTAGTATCTTCTCCAGAAAACCTGAGCCTTAGGTTAGATACTCATCTTGTGTTCTGTACAAAAATCTGTGACAACCATGGTTCTACTATTATATATTTGTTGATCCTTTCCATGATACTCTGAGCTTCATGAGAAGAGAGATTTGTCTTATTCATTTTGATTGACTCAACAGGAAGTAAGTGCTCAGTAAGAGTTTGTAGAAGCAAAAATTAGAAAGGAAAGGAGAAGTTGTGATAAAAGTTTGGGATATTGAAGTTTAAAGTTTCTCAAGTGGTGGGCTTCTAGATAATGACAGGTTTGAATATGGCCATGGGAATGGGCAGAAATGAAGTATAGGTACAGGATAATGGAGTCAAGGAAGTCAGTGGATTAAAGCATTAGCTGGATTGTCCAGTTAAACACAAGTCTTTTATGGGATGTAGAAAACTTGAATCAGGATATACGTACTTAATAATAGTAGGTACAATTAATTGAGGACTATGTTCTACATGCTTTATCTAGGTCATCTTTAGTGTTCATAAAAGCCTAGTAAGATGGAGATTTGTTATGATCATTTCAGAGATGAAGAAATGAAATATTTTATAACTTGTCCAAGACACTTTAGTCAGTAAAGTGTCAGAACCAAGATTAAAATTTAGGTCTGCTTAGCACCAAAACATGTAATTTTCTACAACTATATGATTTGGGCCTTTCAGTGAATTTGCACAAATAATCAGATTGTCAGTGGAAAATAGAAAGGGTGAATTCAGATCTGTGAATAGCAGCTGAGAAGAGATTTCAACAGGAAGGTTGCAAACATTGTAAGCAGTGTTGTGAAATGGCAGTGTTACACAGCTGGCAGTGTAAAAGATATCCCAGGGTGACAGCCACCAAAACATCTAGTATAAAATTAAAAATTAATAAACATACAACAAAACAAAAAACTGTGACCCACTATCTAGAGAAAACAGTCAAATAAAAACTGACTTTGAAATGTTTTAGAAGTAGAATCTAGCAAATATTTACAGCAGCTATTACAGCTAATTATAAAAGTACTAAGCTACTTAAAGAAAAATATGATCTTAATGAATAAACACATAGTAATCTCTGCAAAGAAATGAAAACTATTAAAAATAACTAAACAGAAATTTTAGAACTGGAAAATGTAATAACTGAAATGAAAAATTCACTGCATGGTTTAATAGATTGAAGATAACAAAAGAGTCAGTGAATCCTGAAGAACAGAAATATACTGAATATGAATAGAGCTTCATACACACACACACACACACACACACACACACACACCAGGAGTTCCAAAAGAAAAGGAGAGAGAATAGGGCAGATCCACCCTTGGGGAGCAGTGAGTAAAAATTATACTATTATAAGGTTCTTACACTCATGAAATGTGAAATAGGAAGTGGGAAAGGTCAGGTATTAAGTGTGAAGTGGCACAATATTACTTATAATTATCAATATATTGAGGAGGCATATTCTAATCCTAGAAAAATCACTAAATAATATTAAAGTATAATTTTAAAAATATATTTTAAATGTAAAAATACTTGTTATATAAAAGGAATCAGAAAATGAACAATAGAGGAATTAAAAATAAAAGACGATTAGAAGACAAATGGCAACATGATGTGGGGACACCTGGGTGGCTCAGCGGTTGAGCGTTTGCTTTCAGCTCAGGGTGTGATCCTGGAGTCCCGAGATTGAGTCCCACATCAGGCTCCCTGCATGGAGACTGCTTCTCCCTCTGCCTACGTCTCTGCCTCTCTGTGTCTCTCATGAATAAATAAATAAAATCTAAAAACAAAACAAAACAAAACAACCCGGCAATATGATGGACTTTATTTTTTTTTAAGATTTTTGAGCTAATTTGAGAGAGAGAGCATGCACAAGTGGGGGGAGGGGCAGAGAGAGAAGCAAACTCCCCAATGAGCAGGGAGCCTGATTTGAGGCTCCATCCCATGACTCTGAGATCATGACTAAGCCAAAGGCAGACATTTCTGACAGCCAAACCAGGTGCCCAGAATGATGAGTTTTAAACCAACCATATGAATAATGACATTAAATGGAAAGTCCTAAGCACTCCAAAAAGTCCTTCAAGACAAAGGGTATTACCAGAGATAGAGAACTGGACATCTCCTAATTAAAAGATTTAATTGAAAAAACCTGCAAAAGTCCTAAATGTGTATGTACCTGAAACAACTTAAAACTATATAAAGAAAAAAATGGATAGAAATTAGAAATAGCAAGACCAAAAATCATAGTAGGAGATTGAACATTCCTCTCAATAATTGATAGGAGAGAGGAAATAAGGCTATAGATCTACATACTACTATCAACTGTTACAGAACATCATAGTCACCAACTACAAAATGCACTTTCTTTTCAGGTGTACATGGAACATTCTCCAAGACTGATGATATGCTGGGCTATAAAATAGTCTCAAGAAATTGCAAAGGGTTAAAGTTTATAGAATATTTTCTCTGACAACAATAAAACTCAACGACAATAAACCTAGAAAATTCCCAAATTCTTTGAAATCAACACACTTCTAGAGGTGCCTGGATGCCTTAGTTAAGCGTCCAACTCTTGATTTCAGGTCATGATCTCAGGGTCCTGAGATTGAGCCCTCATTAGGCTTTGTGCTGGGCATGGAGACCGCGTAAGATTTTCTCTCTCCCTCTCCCTTTGTGCCCTACACCCACTCTCACTCACTCTAAAAAATAAAGTAAAATACACTTCTAAATAACTCAACCATTCCAGAAACTACATGATAAATTTAAAAATATTTTGAGCTTAATAATAATGAAAACAAAATGTTATCAAAATCTGTGGACTGTAGCTTAAGCAGTATATCCCCAGAATGCAAAGTTGACTCAACATTCAAAAATCACTATAATTCATGACATTAACAGAATAAATGAGGAAAAGTGTAGGATCATCTAAGTAGATAAGAGAAAGCACTTGATAAAATTCAACACTATTCATGGTAACGTTCAACAAACTAGGAATAGAAGGGAGCTTTCAGTTTGATGAAGAACATCTATTAAAACCTACAGCTAAAAAATAAATAAATAAATAAATAAATTAATTAATAAACCTACAGCTACTTACTTAATTGGTGAAATATCACACATTTTCAAAGATCAGTCACAAGGCAACAATGTCCACTTTCACTGCTTCTATTCAATATTGCAGCAGAGACCCACATCAGTGCAATAAGAAAAAGAAATAAAAGCCTTTAAAATTGGAAAAGACAAAGTAATACTGTCTCTACTGGCGTACAAATGATTTTCTACATAGAGAATCCTAAGGTAACAACAATAACAAAAAACAACCCTACAAAACTGCTAAAAGTGAATTTAATTTAGCAGGGTCAGGGTATCTGGGTGGCTCAGTCAGTTAAGCATCTGCTTTCGGCTCAGGTCATGATCCTGGGGTCCTGGAATTGAGCCCTGCATTGGGCTCGCTGCTCAGTGGGGAGTCTATTTCTCCCTCTCACTCTGCCCCTTCCCCACCTCATGTGCTCTCTCTCTTTCTCAAATAAATAAAATCTTTAAAAAATAATTTAGCAGGGTCATAGGATGCAAAGTCAATCTATGAAATCATTAGTATTTCTATAACCTAGTAACAACATTTTATTTTTATTTTTTAAAGATTTTATTTATTTATTCATGAGAGGCACATAGGGAGAGAGGCAGAGACTTAGGGAGAGAGCCTGATGTGGGACTCAATCCCAGGACCCAGGATCATCTCCAGAGTCACAGGCGGATGCTCAACTGCTGAGCCACCCAGGCATTCCCTAGTAACACAATTTTAAAATACAGTTTAAGATATCATCTGAAAGCTTAGAATATTTAGGAATAAACTTATTAGAGATATACACTGAAAATTACTAAATTTTGCTAAGATAAAGGAGACTCAAATTAATGGAGAGATATACCATGTTCATGGATCAGAGGAGTCAATATCATTAAGGTGCTTACTCTCCCCAACTGATGTATAGATTCAATGCAATGTCAATCTAAACCTGAGCAGGTTGGTTTTTGTTTATTTTGTAGAAAATGACAGGATTGATAAACTCATTATGAGACTTATGGAAACACAAAAGGCCTAGAAGAGCCAAGACAACTTTGAAAAAGAAGAACAACGTGGAAGGGCTTACAGTAGTTATTTTAAAGGCTTATTATACAGCTATAGTAATCAAGAGAGTGGGGTATTGGTATAAGGACATAGATATAGACAGACTAATGGAAAAGAGAACCTGATATATGATATATGATGATATATGGTCAATTGGTTTTCAACAGTTGTGTCAAGATAATTCAATGGGGGAAAGGATAGTCCTTTCAGTGAATGGTGTTGAAACAACTACCTATCTATGGGGAAAAAAAGGGAACCTTGAATTCTACCCCATGATATACACAAAAATTAATTATAAATCAATTAAAGGCCTAAATGTAAAATCTAAAATTATAAAACTTAACAACAAATGTTACAGAAAAATCCGTGTGACCTTAGTTAAAAGCAATGATTTCTTAGGACACAAAAATTGGATTTTAGGAAAATTAAAAACCTATGCCCTTCAAAAGACACTGTTAAGGAAATGAAAAAATAAGCCACAGACAGAAATATGATACACATATCTATCTGACAAAGGACTTATACCCAGATTGCATTAAAAAGCTCTTAACTCAATAATAAACTCCATTTTTAAAAATGGATAAAAGAATTGATACTTCACAAAAGAAAGATTTGTGAGTGGCCAATAGCATATGTTGAACAGTATTATTCTGCATAGTCAAAACCTGGAAACAACCTAAATTCCCATCAGTATGTCAGTGGATCTACAAATTGTGGTATTTTTATGATGGAATATCACTCCAATAAAATGAAACACACTGATGCACACAAAACATGGGTGAATCTCAAAATCATGCCAAGTAAGAGAAGCTAGACGTGGTAAACTACATACTATATAATGCCCTTTATGTGAAGCTCTAGAACAGGCTATGGGGCACCTGGGTGACTCAGTTGGTTGAGCATCCAACTCTTAGTTTTAGCTCAGGTCACGGTCTTGGGGTCATTGGATCAAGCCCTGCTGTCTAGCTCTGGGCTCAGCTCAGCTTGGAGTTGGCTTGGAATTCTCCCTCTCCCTCTGCCCCAACCCCTGCTCATGCTTTTTCTCTAAAATAAATAAAATAAGACGCACCTGGGTGGCTCAGTCTGTTAAACATCTGCCTTTGGCTCAGGTCATGATCCCAGGTCCTGGGGTTGAACTCCTGCCTTGCATTGGGCTCCCTGCTCAGCAGAGAGTCTGCTTCTCCCTCTCCCTTTGCCCCTCCCCTTGTTTGTGGTGTCTCTCTCTCTCTGTCAAATAAATCCTTTTATAAAATAAAAACTTAAAAAAACAGGCAAAGGTAATTGATAGTGATAGACATCAGATCAGATAGAAGTTCCTGAGACAATGTAGTGGGGGGATTGACCGCAAAGGGTCACGAGGAAACTTTCTGAGATTATGAAAATGTTCTAAGTATCATGAGAGGAGCAGTTACATAGGTGTATACATTTGTCAAAACTCACTGAACTGGAGATCCCTAGGTGGCTCAGCAGTTTAGTGCCGCCTTCAGCCCAGGGCGTGATCCTGGAGTCCCAGGATCGAGTCCCACATCAGGCTCCCTGCATGGAGCCTGCTTCTTCCTCTGCCTGTGTCTCTGCCTCTCCCTGTCTCTATGTCTCTCATGAATAAGTAAAATCTTTAAAAAAAAACTCACTGAACTAATACATTTAAAATGTGTACATTTTATTTTATATCAGTCATATCTTAACATCGACTTTATAGAAGTACACATGTCATAACTCCTCCCTCTGATTATGATGACTTCACTTTCCCCCAATTGTGGTCAGATCAGGTTTCCATCCATCTCAGCTTCTAAACCCTTCTTCTGTTGATAAATAATTAGTCACAGAGGTGGGATTTGTGGGGAGAAGAAAGAAGAAATTACTCACTTTTAGGGAGAGTGTGGGGGAAAGAGATCAATTTACTCAGACATGACCACGTCCCAATACATCAGGTGTACAGAATTCATGTAGAAGCCTGTGTGTGCCAGAAGTAAAGCCAGTGGAGCAGGGATAGGAGGAACAGAGTAACACTGTCACATGCACCCCTGTGTGTCCTTACTGTTGGTCTTCGTGTCCCACAGACCCACAGAAGAGCTGCCAGCCAGTGTTGGAGACTCTGCGCCAGGCCATAGATGGCACGGTCTATGCCCACCACACCCTGGAATTGCAGACTCTGCAGCCCACAGTCAACTTCCTTGCCACTGCCACAGTGCCAGGCTTCTGTGAGCGCCCGCTGTGCCCACGTCTGTTTAGACTCTTCACAGTGCTGGCCCTGGGTAGCATGACCCAGGCCATGCTGCTGAGCAGGCACACACCTAGCATCCAGGCCTGGCTTGAGCGCTTTCCGTCTGTGGAACGGGAGGGGGTTCTAGCAAAAGCTCTGGTCCGGGCCTCCGTGGAGGCCTGGGAGGCTGTGCACAACTGCTTTCTGCCTTCCCCCCTCCACCCACATTACCGCTTCTCCCTGCACTCTGTGAGCCAACTACTGGGCAGCTTGCAGCTGCTACCAACCAGGATGGGTTCCCGGGGATTTCTGGACTGTCCCAACCATCAGGAGCACTTGCGCCGGGTGTCAGGCTTGCGTGGCACCCGCCTGACAATTATGATGGCTATGCGCAACATGGTACGTCTTTGGTTGCATGAGGCACAGAGAACTTTTTGTGACCGGCTGGACAGCCCTAGGGAACGCTCCTACTGTGCCAACCTGCTCCTAGAAGTAGCTCAGAGTGTCTTCTGCTGCAGGCCGGCACCCCAGAACAGGGGCAAAGGCTATGAGGAGGAGGATGAAGAAGAGGAGGAGGAGAAGGTACCTGAAGTGGAATCTGAGGGGGAGTTGGCCCAGTGGGAAGACTTAAGCAACAGCGGCAGTGAGACAGAGGAGGAGGAGGACCCTTATGGCCTTCAGGTCACCACGGGCTCCCCCTCCAATGATCCAGGTCTAGCACCTTCCATAGCACCAGTAAAGAGAGAGACCACAGAAGGTATAAACCAGGAGGAAGACACAAAGTCTTCTGGCTACAAACTACAGTTAAACAGAAACAAGAATTGGTGGCAGAAAACATCCCAGATAGACCTGGCCTCACCCCTTTTGCTACCAGTGCTGCTACTACGCCCCCAGGAAAAGCCCTCAGACCTAGTCTTCAGTCAGGAGCTGATACTAGGATCCAACTCTGAGAGCCCCAGCTTGTACCTGGAACGGCAGTGGGAGAGCCTGGAGGAGCAGCTGTCCACTGCAGCAGCTCAGCTGAAGCTGAGCGCCCACCTTGCCCGATGCCACTCCATGGCCGAGCACGTGGCCCGCCTGGTCCGGGTGCTGGCCAGGCCCCGGCAGCATGGCCTATTGCTCTCAAGGGCTCTGGGTACTGGGCGCCATACTGCCATCACTCTGGCAGCTAGCATTTATCAGGCCCGCCTCTTCCATCTGCCGTCTGGCTCAGAGGAGGCCATTCTCCAGTGTCTACGGGATGCCAGCTGGCATGCTGGCATGTTAGGCCAGCCAGTGGCCCTGCTGGTACCCAAGGGTGTGGATATTACTACCCTTCATCGTCTGCTGGCCCTGGCAACCTCAGGCAGTTTCCCTGACCAGTATACAGAGGCAGATCTGGACAGCATTGAAGAACATCTCCCCAGGGAGAACCTTAGTGTCAAGCAGAACATCAAGAAGGAAATGCTGTTGCAGAGGTGAGGCCAAGAACGCCATGCTAGGGGCTGTTCTGCTCTTGCTCTATGCTGGCCAAAAGGCCAAGATGAAATCTAAGAGCTGCTGTGAGGGCTCAGAAGATCAGGGCTAAAGGGGTCAGGTTTGGGACTGGGGCCTAGATGGGCAAATCGGGATAAAAAGGGAGGACAGTATCTGAACCCTTGGCCCACAGGTTCTATCAGCAAGTCTGCAACCACCTGCACATGTTCATCCTGATTGGAGATGACCAGGCCCATAAACAGCTGCCCTCCACCCTTTTCCTGAGGCTTCTTCAATTGGCCATTGCTAGCATTGACCGCTATGAACCCTGGGACCAAGACTCCCTGATCAGTGTGGTCCAGCACTACCTGGAGAGTGATCATAATCTATCCGTTGATGGTGGTGAGCTCTTTTTACCTGTTCTCACTACTCCTCTCAACCAGGTTTTATTGAAGATTCAGGTCAGTCTCTCTCTCTCTCTTCCAAGAACCTAGTGATCCCCTTCACCTTTTCTGCCCACCTTCCTGAATCAAAAAAGGGTCCCTTTTCTTTCCCATTCTCCCACAAGTTCACAGCCTAAAACCATGCCCATTTCAGACTCCTTGAAGTACCCAGACCTCCAGGCATCAGTTCCCAGTGTGGCCAAAGCCATGGCTCTCATCCATCTCTCGGCTGCCAGCTACCATGGACACCTATGCCCTGAGTTGCCACTCGTCACCCCCAAGACCTTCCTAGACTTTCTGGACACCTTCATGCTGTTGCAGCAACAGATGACTCTGCAAATTAAGAACAAGGCCCAGCGGTGAGTGGCTCCATTTCCTGCACTGTACCTCCTGCTTCCTTGGGCCCACTTACATTGTAGGTACATTGTATCTCCAGGATCCAGAATGCCTTGGACAATCTGAGAATGCTGATTGAAAAGCACAATGCCTACACCAACTTTGTCTTCAACTTGGAACAGTTGCTGAAAGGCTCCCACAAGGTAAAGGGGGAGAAGATTATGAGGTATGCACACTAGGGTCAAAGCAGGAGCCCAGCGGGGGACTTCGGGGGAGCCAACCAGCCTGAACCTTAGTTCTTATCTCCCGAGAGTACCCCTTTCCCCAGGGAATCTCTTTAAACCCTGCTACCTCTTCCTTTAGAGCTTAGGCTCAAAGTTCCCCGTGGCACAGCTGAGACCAGACTGATTCTTCTAAACACATGAAATCCCAGTGTCTGCTTCTGCTGTCCTTAGTATGTACTTTGACTATGGGAAGTCCAATATACTTCCCAAGATCTCCACAGGTTCCCATCAGGGACAGGGCAGAGATTACACTCTGGTGGTTGCCTCTACACTTACCCATTTTTCTCCTGGATTCTCTATCATGGCTCATTGGCACACCTCTTATAGTCATCCTCTTCGCCCGTACAGCTTTATCCTTGTACCTCTTCCTACCACAAAAGCAACAACTATACAAGGCCCACATATGCACTGGGGAAATGTGGATGGGTGATGGAAGTCAGGCAATTTTTATTTTAGACCAAAACCAGAAAGATGTTGGAATGGTACACTAGACCTCAATGTCCTGAACTTCATTAGTCACCCTCCTCTACAGGGCATTCCCTAGCAGCCAGTTCTCTTTTTCTCACCTCTTCCTGTGCCCACTCCACCGTATTATTCAGCTACCCCACCTTTTCTTTAGAGCTCCTCCAATACAGTTCTCATGTAACAAGAGAGAATTTTTTTAGTCTAAATCTAAGTCCCATTTTGTTTTTAATAAGAGGAATTCTGAAATAGCTCTTCTTTTTCTTCCTGCTACATAAGGCTTTGATGAAGATTCAGGGCTAACTTCAGAGAACTGAACTAGTGGGCAACTCATACACAGACAAATGCTTCCCTTCTGCTGGGCTTTCAGGCCATAGAGCTCCCAATGCCTAGCCTGTCAGGGCTATCACCTAGTACTGCACAACTCTAGAAGCATGGCTTCCATTGTATCTACATGCATGGCTGTCATCGTGTTCTCTGTAAATGCTGTTCCCTAGAGTTCTCATAGTAATGGTGCCCTCCTACCATTCACCACCAAGGATCATTAGCTTAGACGGAACCTCAAGACTCACTTGAGGTTAAAAAAAAAAGTTCACAGAGGGACAGGATTGCCCTCTCCCGTGTTTTCCAAATTCCAGTTTCTTGTCTTGGGTCCTACTATTTCCCAGGATAATTAATAACAGGAATTATTTATCTGGTTTAAAGATGCTATTATTTTTTTTAAATGCTATTATTATTTGATCCCATGGTCAGTTATATCAAAGGACAACATAAAAAGCCCAAAATCTAGATAAGAGATGTTCATAGTAGGGGCACTTGGCTGGCTCAGTAGGAAGAGCATGTGACTCTTGACCTTGGGGTTGTGAGTTCAAGCCCTGTGTTGGGTTTTAGAGATAACTTAAAAATAAAATCTTAAGAAAAAAATGAGAAAGAGATGTTTATAGTGTCAGAGGCATTCAGTGTCAGATCCCTTGGCTGTTCATTCAACAGCCATAATAGTGTATACTTCTTTCAGTGTCCCCCACTCCAGGAAATGGCATCACCACCCACTTAGTTAAGCTAAATCCCAGGAGTCGTTCTGGAGTCATCCATCTCTCGTTTCTCTCATATTCAACTGGTTCATTTATTCATTACTGTACTCTACAAAAATTAATTGAACTCCACTCTTTTTGTCTACTCACTCATTAGTATTTATGTCCATGCCTACATCTAGAGAGATAGATAGGTTGATAGAATCCTTGCTACAACTTTCTGAGGTGGCTCTCCTTTTCCTCATTTTGCAGATGAGAAGACTAAGATCCAGAGAGATTAGGATGAGGATTAAATGAAATCTTACATGGACAGCATTTAAAAGTGTTAGAACATAGTAAGAGCTCAATAATGATAGTTCCTTCTAATAAGAAAGATAAGGCACTGTACTTGCCTTCATGGTACCTAGTTTACTGGAACATATAGCCTCATCCAGGCAATTACAAAACAGTATGTTACGACAGAGAAAGTCCAGGGCACTCTGAATTATCAAGACTTTCTGGAGAAAGCAAAGTGCCACAATGAGTAATGTGTAGAATATGGCAAGCACTAAAAAAACATTCCTTAAATATGGAAACAAAATGTAGTGCACCAAAGTTGATACCTGGAGGTTAGCGAAGATTTGGCATAAAAGGGGGGTGGGTCTGGGGAGGGTGTCACAGGCTGAAGTAAAAGCACGGACAAAGGCCCAGAAGCATGGGAACATGTGCCACATTGGAGGAGCTAGAAGTCAGGAATGGCTGGAGAGTAGGGTGTTGGGGGAGGAGAGAAATGAGGTTGGAAAGTGGAGTCCAGGCCTCCTGGGCACAAAGGCCTCATAAAGCAACTGGGAGAATGGCGAGTGTTCAGGAACATGATGATGATGGTATTTGGCTGGGGCATGGAGAACGGAGTGGAGGAAGGGGCTTACAGGCAGAAGTTGAGACAGCCATGAGGGAGCACAGGCTCAGGCAGAGGAGCAGACAGGACAGACATGTTGGAAGTAGAACTGAAAGGCCTTGAAGACGGGATGGGTTCAGGGGAATAGAAGGGATGGAGTCATGGTAATAATAGGTTTTCTTCTTTGGGAAACTTAGGTGTGTTTTGCCACAGTTCTCTGAGACGAACAGGTGAGGAGGTGAAGAAGATTGCAAGAGATCTGATGGGGCATAGCCAAGACACTGTTCATTTGTGGACATGTGAAGTCCAAGAGGTCTGTGAGGCATCAAAGAGGAGATTGCCACTAAGTAGATGGATATATGGACATGGAGCTCAGGAAAAAAAATCTGACTTGAGATAGCAATTTGAGAGTTGTTAAAATACAAGCAGTAATCAAAGCCATGAGATTAGGGAGAGCATGTAGATGTGCAGAATGAGAAGATGAGGAGGCCCTGAAACATTGCTGAGGAATATTTAAGGGATGGTAGAGGAAGAAAGAGCAGCCACAGTAGTTGGAGAAAGCCAAAGGATAACATGGGGTAATGAAAGTCAAGGGAAGGGGCGCCTGGGTGTCTCAGTGGTTGAGTGTCTGCCTTCGGCTCAGGGCATGATCCCAGGGTCCTGGAATCGAGTCCTGCATCGGGATCCCTGGAGGGACCCTGCTTCTCTGCGTATGTCTCTGCCTCTCTGTCTCTGTCTCTGTCTCTGTCTCTGTCTCTCTCTCTCTTTGTGTGTCTCTCATGAATAAATAAATAAAATCTTTAAAAAAGAAGAAGGAAAGTCAAAGGAAGACAGTGCTTCAGGAGGTGGGGAACTGTCTTCTGTGACAAATGCCACTAATGGGTTAAGTAAGAGTATACCAAATAGTTGAGCACATAGGCCTTGGAGTCAGACTGCCTGGGCCTGTGTGGCAGATCAGGAGAAGCAATCATCCCCTTGGAGCTGCATTGCCAGGTATGTAACTTATAGACCAGTAAGGGACTTATAGTCCCAGGGCTGTCTTTATCTGGGGCATATATGGAGTTCAACTTGGTCATCCTGCCTATCAAATGAGGAGTATGCTGGAGCCCCAAGTCCTCAGGGCTCCCTTTGGGGTATTTCCACCTGGCCCAGGAACTGGAGCTGCATAACCTGGATCTCTATTTACAGAACCTCCGAATACTTCAGCAGCAGCTAGACAAAGGCAAGCTGCTATTCAGGCAGCAGCTGGCAGAGTGTCAGCAGCAGGAGAACCTCATTGAGAACCTGACCAAGCAGCGGGATGCCCTCCGGGATCAGTATGAGGCTTTCCTGGAGCAGGTGGGCTCTTCCTGCTGCCTGCCCTGCACTGCTCCTCCCTTTGGGTGGGGACCACCTTTCACAGGATGATACCCAGAGGAGGGAAGGGGATGACTTGTCATGGCGTCTCCTGGGGGAGGGGACATAGGTAGTAAGATGGTTTGGGGAATTGTCCCTCATGGGAACTCCTAGGAAGAAGTGATCCCTCCTGGCAACACCTTGAAGGAAGAAGACACTCTGGGAACTCACTTCAAGAGTGCACATCTCCTCATTTAGATGGGCAAGGCATTCCTGGGGCCTCTGAGCCAGCTGCAGGTGGCTGACTTTGAGGAGATACGGAGCTATCGAGCACCACCAGAATCTGTGGTCCAAGTGACAGATGCACTGTGTGACCTGTTCCACTGTGAAACAGGCTGGGCCAGCGCCAAGCAGCTCTTGTGCAGTGAGGATTTTTATCAGGTAGGGAATGTGGAGCACAATGGAAGAGGAGAGTGGAGGCCAAAAGGGGAGACTCAGCAGAGGGAGGCTGTTGGGGCAAGGTCCATAACACCTGTGTCTGCCCTTACCCCTCGTAACACTTCTCCAGGAGCTGGTATTCTTCCCCAAGGAGAAGATGACGGACTCAGAGATGATCAAGTTAACCCAAGCTCTGAAGGCTCCAGGTATGACTGATGCAGCTCTGCGGGCAGTAAGCGTACCTGCGGCCAGGCTGGCAGCCTGGCTCTGGGCTGTTCTGCGCTATGGGCTGGCACAGCGCCGAGGACTGCCCACGGGCTTGCTGCTGCGGCAGATAGAGGCCACCCTGGCTCGGGAGCAGACCCGCCTGGGCCACTACCAGTTCCAGGCCCAGGAGATCATAGAGCACAATTTGGATCTGGCCAAAAAGCTAGAAGATACCCAGACTTCACACAACCATTTGATGGAGAAGCTCAGTCAGGCTCAGTGTGACCAGTATCGCAAGTGGCCCATCAAGGCTGCCCTGCTCACACCCATGCATTCTTGGACTACAGAGCTCCAGGTAAGGAGCCCCTTCTGGATTTCCCTCCAGAGTCCATGTCTGTACCACTGTCCTCAAACCCTCTGATCCTCCCTGGGCCCTCCCTGCCATGCTTTCTTGCATGCCCTGCCTTGCTCCCTCTCTGCCTGTATCCTCCTCGCTGGCCTCCATGCTCTCTGCTCTCCCTTTCCATGCTAGAAGTTGAAGGGGCACTGTGCCACTGTGTCTGGAGACGCCCTTCTGTGTTCGGCTGCCATCGTCTACCTGGGTCCTTTCCCGCCACTGCGGCGCCAGGAGCTACTAGACAAGTGGCTGGCTCTGTGTAGGGGCTCTCAGGAGCCCCTGAACCCAGATGATGTGGCCCAGGTACTGAAGCAGAAGCAGAGATCAGTTGTCATGCCACCAAAGAACCCCCTGCTCTCCACACGCTCTCCCTTCAGCCTTCTGTCCTTGCTGAGCTCCGGATCTGAACAGTGCCAGTGGGACCGGGACCTGAAGCCCCAGGCGAAGTCCGCCCGCTTGGCAGGCCTGCTTCTGCGGAGTCGCACCCACTACTCCAGTTGTCGTTGGCCTCTGCTGCTTGACCCCAGCAACCAGGCCCTCATCTGGCTGAACCCACTACCTCTGCAGGAGACCAGATGCTTGGCCCCAGGTCCCACTGAGTGCAGAGGTAAAGCCAGAGATAACGTACACAATATTTCTCGGGCATCTGAACTGCAAGCACTCTCAGCCGCATGTGGTCTTCTCTTTCCTAATGAAGACACTAAGTTTTTGTGGCCAGGGTATCCTAGACTTCATTGGCCTGTGTGATATTAATAAATTAGGTCACATTTACACCTTGGGGCCTATATTGCAATGATTCTGAATCTACATGGCTGATGTAGATGTCCACGATCTTCCACTTCCCTGGTCTGCCTAGCACTCTTAGAAACTTGGCCTACAACTCAGAGCCTTCCTTACTATCCAAATTTATCCTCAGTTCAAGAATTCTGAGGAAATTTTTTTAAGATTTTATTTATTTATTCATGAGAGACATGGAGAGAGAGAGGCAGAGACACAGGCAGAGGGAGAAGCAGACTCTGCTGGGAGCCTGATGTGGGACTCCATCCCGGTACTCCGGGATCACACCCTGAGCTGAAGACAGATGCTCAACTGCTGAGCCACCCAGGTGTCCCGAGGGGAAATATTTCTGTTAGCTCTGCCTGGAGCAGAGACCCACTTGGGTAGAGTGTCAGAAAGAGGTGTTTCTTAGGGGAAGGAAGCAAGTGTGGCGTGTAGGGGAGGGGGAAACAGGTGTTTATTTCCCAGAAGGAGGGGTTGAGAGTTTCCCTGGGGAGAATAATAGACATCTACAATGGAAGGTATATAACATGGCCTCTTAAATCAGACTCTTTGGGTCAAATATCTGTTCTTTACTAGCTGTGCAAAATGAGGCAAAGTACTTAATCTCTCTAAGCCTAAATTTATTTGCCAATAAAATGAGCCATCTTAATTATATTCATCTCATAAAACATTGTATTAAGTAAGATAATTCCTGTACAAGGGGTTCACAGAGTGCCTAAAAATAATAATTCCTCAAAAATGTTAGTATCACTAATATATTACTACATCCATTATTCCATTCCATCCCTTGGCTAGCAAAACTCTCCATTTTGGCATACCCCATTACAAAAATGCCCACTATACAACTATCACATGTGTAACTATGAGTGAATTTACCCCCTCTCTAGTAAGAGACACTCTGAAGAAACATCCAGCTGCAACATCCAATTCTGAGTCTACAAACTTTGAACGATGTTCATGTTCTTGATCAGATCTACATGTGGCTCTTTGTGATTCTATAACCTAAGACAGAGTACATGCTAAATCTCATCCTAGTAACTCACCTGCTATGCAAAGTGAAGCAAAATCAAATGGAGATAACTACAGTAAACTTCCTGTGTAGAAACTGGGTAAGGGTGAGAAACCCATACTTGTATATTAGCTTTAAGCTTGTACTGTGTAATGCCAGACAGCGATAGTAAGGTAAATGATTAGCATCACTTCATTGGCTATAGAGTAAGTTCTTGGACAGCCACTTTGTCCTGGGTTCTGATGAACAGCATAATTTTCCTTGTCATTGTCCCCAGGGCTATCTACAAAAGGAATATTGGGCAAGAGTCCCCTATTTGTAGCTGTTCTGCCTTACATATCCACTTCCTATTGGAATGAGATGGGGGCTTAGGATTTGCCTTAAAATTAAGCAAATGTTGATCACTTGTTACCAGATGGTGGGTTTTCTAGCTAATTTCTTTAAATCTCTTATCTTTTCCCTTCAGATTTCATTTATAAGGATTTTATTAGCTATTAACCAATGCCAGAAATCTTGGTATATTCGCATTCTTGAATTTAAGCCCCATTTTTTTGACTTCTCTCTTAACACTGGTTCTGGGGGCTCTAAGAATGCCACTGAGTCTTGATGTAATTGTCATCTATCTAAACCTTGGCCTTCACCTCAGAGCTGTAGTAATAAAATAGTCTAAGTAGTGAGCTTAGGCTAATCGGCCATGGAATATAACCCCTATTACTAGGAGCTGTATCCAAATCAAAAGGGAGAGGGATACTATTATGTTTGTCAAGCAAGGAATGCAAAGAGAAAAGTGCTTGGGATGGACCTGGAGAATTAGGCTTCCCTGATTTTCCAGGCTCTTCCAATAGCCAATAATTTCCTATTCCATGCAATATAATGTAGAAAATCATTTTTATAAATCAGTAAGATTCATGAGTATCTGATAATCGGTGTCTGAAATTGCTTGATATAATCAGAAAGGAATTTTCTTTAAGTATTTTTTTTTCTGGAGATTGTTCCTCTCATCTAAGTGGAGAAGTAGCCAGCATGCGTTCTACTAAATCCACTGAAGTGGATATGGTCCAAATCCCATGAGATAAACCAACTTCTTACCTACCACATAGTCTAGTGAGGAGAAGAAAAATCCTCATTGTCCCTCGCCACCACTAACTCACTGTATCAGTTAGGAATGCTATCACTATCAGTAACAAAAGCCCAACTTACCATGGCTTAAGAAATAAAGAGTTTAGGGACACCTGGGTGACTCAGTGGATGAGCAGCTAGCTGCCTTTGGCTCAGGGTGTGATCCTAGAGTCCTGGGATCGAGTCCCATATCGGGCTCCCTGTGAGGAGCCTGCTTCTTTCTTTGTGTCTCATGAATAAATAAATAAAATCTTTTTTTTAAAACAAAGAAAGATTTATTGGGGCACCTCGGTGGCTCAATTAGTTAAGCGGTCAACTCTTGATCTCAGCTCAGGTCTGGATCTCAGGGTTGTGAATTCAGGCCCCACACTGGGCTCCACACTGGGTGTGGAGCCTATTTTTAAAAAAGACAAAGAAGAAAAGAAAGAAGGATTTATTTATCTCACGTTGAGATAAGCAGGCACAAGGCTTCAGTGTTGACTTCAGGTCCCAGATTGTTCTTTCTGCTCAACGATCCTTAGCATGCTAGCTTATCAAATTATAGTTGGTTGAATGTAGTGGGTTGACTCCTAACCCGCAGAACTTATTAATATGAACTTATTTGGAAATAAGTTCGTAGGTGTAATAAGTTCAATAGGTATAATTAAGAGCCTTGAAATGAGGTCACCCTAGATTATCTGGGTTGGCCCTAAATCCAATGACAATTTTCCTTATAAGAGAAAAAAAGAGAAGGCACAGGTACACAGAGGGAAGGCCTCATGAAGATGGAGACAGATAGTGCTGTTATGTGGCCACAAACCAAGAAACTTCTGGAACCACCAGAAGCTGGAGAAGCCAAGGAAGGAGTCTCCCATAAAGCCATCAGAGGGAGTGCAGCTTTCCCAACACCTTGATTTTGGACTTCTGGCCTCCAGAACTCTGCAGAAATAAGTTTCTGGTTTTTCTAGCCACCATATTTGTGGTAATTTGCTGCCATATTGGCTGCTATGCCTATCATCGTGTCAGAGTTGCTGCTAGCCATTTCTGTCCCTTTTATCAGGAAAACAAAAGATCTTCCAGAAATCTGAATAGTCAAATGCAGTGGGCAGAGTTTTGGCCCCCATTACCTTTGTCGTCTGTTGCTACTCCTGTAATTATGTTCCATGACATGAAAGACTCTGCAGAGGTAATTAATATTACTAGACTGTTGACCTTAAGATAGAGAGATGTCCTGGATTATCTGGGTGGGCCCAGTGTGATCACATGTGCCCTTCAAAGACACAAGAAGGAAAGAAGAGGCAGGAAGATTTCAATCATGAGAATTCAAGGAACTGTTGCTGGCTTTGAAGATGGAGTGGACTACTGGGAAAGTGTGAGATGGAAATGAGTTCTGTCAAAAACCAGTAAACCTGAAAGAAGACCCGAGTCCCAGATGAAAACTACAGCCCCAGTTGATGCCTTGATTAGCTCCGTGTAACTCTGAGCAGAGCTTCCAGTCCTGCTGTCCTGGGCTTTTAACCACCTGAACTCAGACATTATAAGTGGATGTTGTTTTAAGCTGCTAAGTGGTAATTTGTTAAGCAATAGGAAACGAATCTACCAAACTGTGGACCTGGGAACCTCCACTTGCCTACTTCTTAATGCTCTCTCCCTGTCAAATAAATATATAAAATCTTTTTTTTTAAGTATTAAGCTTTAAGAAGGGGGCAGGGCAGGGGGAGAGGGAGAAGCAGACTCCCTGCTGAGCAGGGAGCCAAACATGGGGCTCCATCCCAGGACCCTAGGATCACGACCTGAGCCGGAGGCAGACACTTAACTGCATTGGTGCCCCAATGCTTAATACTTTTTAAAAACTTCTTAAAATTCTTGAATTTCTTAATACTTAAAAAAATGTTTACCTTTCCCAGTTGCTTCAGGACAGGAGGCAAAGGAGAAAGGGCCTGGGGAGGCAGCCATCTGTGTCCACCATACCACTGTGGCTTGGCTAATTCTAGTTGATGGCCTTTCACTTACAAGTTGCTACTTCCAGGCACTGATTTCCATATTAGTAACAATTCTTTTTGTTATGATAGAATTAGCTTAGGCAAAAAGAGAAATACACAGACTCTTCTAACCAATCTGCTGAGAAGCAGAAATGGAGCTGATTTCAGGGATACCTAGAACATCTCCCTGGAGGTTTAGAGAAATAATAGTGACAGCTAACATTTGGTGAGTGCTTACGAGGGCCAGTGGAATGCTTTCTATATATCATTTCATGTCATCCTCAACAGTAACCCTGTGTGGTACCCACTAATATCAATCCCATGTTGCAGATAAGGAAATTGAGTCAGAAAGCACTTAAGTCACTTTCCTAAGATGTCTTCCTGTGGGCCTTCCATCATGAGATGGAGCTCTTGGGTGAATAGTGCTCCCTAGGAGCCTGGTTCATCCTCTGAGAGGAGCTCCTCTGCATCTTCCTGCCACAGGGGAGAGCTTTGTGAGAAATCAAGAAAAAGAAGAGGCTATGGAAGAAGATGATGATGACAGTAGTGAAGAGTCTAATGAGGCTGAGGACAAGGCAAAAGAGCAGAAGACTGAGGACAAGGCAAATGAGGACGAAGAGGGAAAAAAGGAACAGGAGCAAGAGCACAAGGAGGAGGAGGAGACAGAGAGGGAGGAGTCAAGGCCAGCCTCTGAGACTGGGTCTCTGCCTCTTCCCTGCCTTCATGTGCTCTCGGGCACTGACCCAGAGTTGGGTCCTCAGCTTCAGGAGGCAGCTGCCAGTGGTGAGAACTGGTCCCCATGGTCCCCACCATGCCCCCCTTCTGTGGCCTCTCACCACCAGCCTGACTTCAGCTCCCATCCTTAAGCCAGGCACTAACTGTGTGGAAGAGCCCTGAGGAAATCTCCTAATGGCCAGTGTGGAGCTGGTCAGAGCCAGATTTTGTGCGGGGGAGGGGTGGAGTGCTGGCATGGTGGGTAGGGTGTCCTTGTCTCCCCCTTGCAGGCCTGCCCGTGCTACTGACCAACGTGGAGCTGGGCCTAGGCTGCCAGGAACTGCAATGGCTACTTCGGCGGGAGAAGCTGAGTGCTCCTGAGGTGCAGCCTGGCTTCTGTCTCTATCTGAGCACTACTCTCCCCCTCAGTGCCTTGGGAAAAGGTGAGCCCCAGTTGGTAAGTTGCCACCACAGCCTTGTGGACACACTAGGCCTCCCGCTTCACTCAGTCTGGCCCAGAGCAGGCTCAGGACTGTGGTCGGGAGCCATACACCCTGTGCGGCCCACCCACTGGCTTTGCCAAGGGGAAAGCATTAAGCGTCTCCCATATGACCCCCAAGTGCTAGGTTACGAAGTGTTGAAGGGGCTGAATGTGCTGGATCTGAGCCTGAACATGGATATCCTAGAAGAACAGATGCTGCATGAAATCTTGTGCATAGAGTGTCCCGAGCTCAAGAACCGCTGGCAGGACCTAAAGACCAGAATCCTAGACAGCTGTGAAGCTGTGGAGGCTGCTGAGGTGCCTGGGGGTCCTGGCCCTGGTGGGCGGCTGAGCTTTGGAGGGCCCGGGTTTGGGGGCAGAGATGAGTGTGGATGGTTGAGGGCTGTGTGGGAAAGGGTCAGACCATTGAACAAGTGACTGTTTGTAGGAGCGGCTGCTGCTGCTGCTGCTCCAGAACCCAAATCATCAGAAACCAGCTAAATTCCTGCGGGGCTTGGTGAGGGCCCAGGCAGAGCTGTGTCAGTTACGTGCCCACTCAGAGGACCTAGAAGACATGAGACTGCAGGAGGTGGCATTGTGGGTACCCTATCGCCGTGTGGTCTGGCATGGAATGGCCATTATAAAGGCCCTTAGCCCACTGCAGAACCTGCTGCCACCTTTCCGTATGAGCCCAGACAACTGGCTGGCAGCCACCAAGCGGGCTCTGAACAGCATGAAGCAGCATGAGACTCATCAGGGGGAGGACTTGCCCAGCCATCTGCTGCATCTGAGAAAACAGCTGACCCGCCAGCTACTGGGCAGTGCTGTGGCTGCACTGGGCCTGACCCAAGTACCGCTGGTGGGTGCCTTGGGTGCTTTGGCTCTGCTGCAAGTGACAAGGAAAGCACCAGAGCTGGAGAGGCTGGCATTTTGGCCTGGCCTGGCAGCCTCTCCTAGCACAGGCTGCAGCAAGCCAGGTGTGGCACGGCCAGCCTGGCTAGGACTGAGAGCCTGGCATGAATGCAGGATGCTGGAGCTGCTGCCCCCATTTGCTGGGCTGTGTGCATCGCTGGCAAGCCACTCCAGTGTCTGGAAGACCTACCTGTCACTGTCATCCACAGTGCTGGGTCCTGCGCCTGGGCCTGGGCCTGATCCACTCAGCCTCTTCCAGAAGCTGGTTCTGTGGCGTGTGCTACGACCTGAGTGCCTGGCAAGGGCCCTGGCCGACTTTACCACCAGCCTCCTGGGGCGGCCCCTGGATGGAAACCTGGGTGCCTCCAGCATACCCTTCGAACACAGCCAGGCTACTCAGCCCATGCTGATCTTGTTGCCGCCACCTGGCCACCCCACAGCCACCTTGCATCCCCTCACTGTCCTCCAGAGGCTGGCTGCCAAGCATGAGCAGGTTTGAGCCTAGTCTCGTGGCCACGGAGATACCAGATCCCTGTGGGCTAAGATGGGGTGTGGTGCCCTTCCCCCAGCATTCTCATAGATCTTTCTGGCTTACTTAGGGCTTTCTGGGGTCATTTGTGCCATTATGTTGGGTCCTCTGGGTCACCCTAGGATCACACTAAGTTCTCTGCTACCTCTCTGTTGGTCTTCAGGGGCAGAAGCATCTGGAGGTGATTGCCCTGGGCTCTGAAGCCTGGGACCCGGTCTCAGTAGTGGTCAGCACTCTCTGCCAGGCCATGCATAAAGGGCACTGGCTGGTGCTGGAGAACTGTCATCTGATGCCTCACTGGCCGAAGGAGCTGCTACAGCCCTTGCTGGGGCTGTTGGATGGAGCCAGGGGTGCGTTTGCTATCCAAAGACGGCTTCTATGACTGTCTGGTACTGGGCCTGAGCTTGAACTCTCAGGCCTCATGGCTGATCTCCTCACTCCAAGTCTGTCCCTTGTATCTCACTCCTGACCCCTGAGTCTCAAGTCTGATCCCTGAACTGGTGTCTGACCCTTTACCCAGTGATTGATCTTAGGCCCATATCTAACCCCACCCCTAGTGGTCTCGGACCTGGAGTTAGAACTGCTTCCAGCCCAGCTGGCAAGCAGGAGTGTGACGACCGTCCACAGAGACTTCCGTCTTTGGCTTATCTTATCTGCAGAGGCTGTTGGTTCCATACCAGGTAAGGAGCTTCACACTATAGGCTCTTAGATTGGGGGAGGCGGGCAACTGTGCTTTGTTGACCCAGAGCTCTCCTTCTGCTCCAGCTGTGCTGACTCACCACTCCATGCCTGTGTTCTGGGATCAGTCCCTGGAGCTGGGCCACGTCTTGATTGACAGTCTGGAGCTAGCCCAGCAAGGACTCTCTGTGCAACCCCCCACCAGGACCCTGCCTCTGCTCCTCTTACACGGCCTCCTGCTACACAGGCAGCTCTACGGAATGAAGCTGCAGGCACACAGGGGGCGCTGGTAGGGGACCCATAACCATCTTGCTCAGTCAGTTGCTCAGCAAACACTGAGCATTTTCCACATCCTGGAGGAATAGGGCTAATTCTTGTTTGGGCAGCACCAAAGTGTGAGGGGAAGGGGAAGTCAAGAAAGGCTCCTCCAAGGACTTTGAGATCTTGCCTTGAATTGAGTCTTGGAAGCAGAGGCAGATCAGGTGGAGATGCAGCTTTTCTGGGTAGAGGGAACTAAACTCAGCAGGAGGAGATTTCAGTGTAGCTGAGGTGGACATGCTGGGAGGTGAGTGGGGAGAGGAGGTAAGGTACTTTTAAGACCATGGCAAGGGGCCTGATTTTATCCAGAGGACAGTGGGAAGCCACTGGAAGGTTTTAGGTAGAAGAAATGTGATCCTGATTTGTTGGAAAGATCACTCTGGCTGCAACGTAGAGAATGGATTAGATGGGACAGGGCTGGAGGCAAGCAGAGCCATTTTAGAAGGCTCTGGCAGTCTCAGGGGACAAGACCATGGCATGTGTGGAAGGGACTAGGGTAGTCCCAGTAGGGATAGAATGTACATATGGAGTGAGGAAGAAGGAGTCCAGGGTGGCTCCCAGGTTTTCGCCTAGGACAACTGGGTGGTTATATGGAAGGAAACGATGATTTCCATTGAAAGCAAGTTGAATTTGAAGTGCTAAGTGGCGATGACTAGTGAGCCCTCATGAGTCAGGAGCTTGGGAGCTTGGGCCAGAAAGATCAGAGTCCTCAGCATACAGAGGTTCTGAAACCCTACTTCCTGTTCCCTCCCTCCAGGAGTCAAGTGACCCTGACCCAGGTCCTTCAGATTCAAGACCAGCTGTGGGCCAGCCTTAGCAATCCCAGTGTTGCCATGCAGGAGCTGGCTGGTGAGACCCTTCCTGTCCCCATGTAGTCATCAGCCCCCAAGGGAGCCCTGAAAGGGGTGAGAGTGGGAGTACTTGGGACAGGGATGTAATTCCCAGCTTTGGGTTTGGTTTGGGAGGTGGTGGGAACTGGAGCAGCAAGAATTGAGGGGCCTCTGACCTTGTTCTCAGCTTCAGTTTTCTATGGGGGTCCTGTGGGAGACAAGAAGGACAGGGAGGCCTTGATTAGCCTCACACGAGCTTGCCTGGACCCCAGCAACAGGAGCCGGGCTCATCCACACACACCACAGTATCTGCTGTCTACTCTGTTGCCCAGCCCAGGTAAGTTGCAGCCAGGTCACTGTGTGGGGGTGGGGAGGGGCAGTCTGAGTAAGCACCCCCCTCAGGAATGAGAACACCGGTACTAAGGTGTAGCAGGGGGCAGTATTCACAGTTGTGGGTGGGGGCTTCAAGTGTCACCCTCCCCTCCGCCTCCCAGAGCTCGGGGAGCTGGATGCTTTGGCAGAGTGCAAGGCCCAGATGCACCTGCTGCCCACCCCTCCGGAGCCCCAGAGCTGCGGACTGAGCGCCGGCCCCGAGGCCTGGCTGTTGCGACGCCGGAGTCACGCTCTCTGGAGCGCGCTGCAGCGGACTTCACCGGCCTGGGTTCCTGCGCCTCGCGGAGGCGCCCGACGCGCGGACAGGCGGCTGCGGCAGCGCCTAGCGCAGGCCAAGCGGCGGCTGGAGGCCCTGCAGGCTGTGCTGACGGAGACCGCCCGCCGGAAAGAGTCGGCGGCGGGGCGGGCGGTGCTGGGGCTGAGCTCGCGGCTGCCGGTGCAGGCCTTCCTCCAGGCCGAGGTGCTGGGGCTGAGCCGGCTGGCGGGCGCGCTGCTGCGGGACCTCGGCTGCCTGGCTCGGCAGCTGAAGGGCGCGCCCCCCTGCGCCTCCCCGCGCTGTGCCGCGGTGGCCCACGCTCTCGGGACTGGCCGCCTACCCCCGCCGTGGCGTCCCCACGCGCCTGCCGGCCCGCAGCCGCCCTGGCACTGGCTGCGACAGCTGTCGTGCCGTGGGCAGCTGTTGGTTCGCTACCTGGGCGTGGACGCCAGAGTACCAGAGCGCATCTTTCACCTATCGGCCTTTGGCCACCCACGCCGCCTGCTGCTGTCACTGCGCTGGGAGGCCACCCTTGCCACGGCCGCCCGAAACCAGCGTGCGCCTAGTTCGAATGTCCCTGCTTGCCAAGGGTCTAGCTCCAATGAGCTCCCCGCAAAACGTCCGGAGCTGAACAGCAGCCCTTTGCACCTCCAGGTATCTTCATGCCGTCCCTCCGTCTACACTTCGCCCCCTCAAATCCCTGATTACACCTTACAGTTACCCCCATCTTGCCTCTTCGTGATCTGGCCCCCTCAGGAACCCCATCTCCTCTGATCCCCCTCCACCGTCCTAGCCTTGCCTGATCAGCTTCTGGCGCCCCCAGGTGGTGAACGGTCCAAATCCTACTGTTCCAGAGATGGGGCTGCTGCTGATTGGGCTCCAGCTTCGCAACGCAGAGTGGGACCCCTTAACAGGGGCCCTGCAGGACAGCACCTCCAGCCAGCCCAGCCCTCTGCCTCCCGTCAGCGTCAGCGCCCAGGTCCGGGGCCCCAGTGACTTGGCACCCCCAGCCGGCCTGGCTGTGTATTCCTGTCCTGTGTATATGGAAGGGGCCCTAGGTATCACCAGGCTGCACAGCAGAAACATCCTGATGCACCTGCCCCTGCCCACAAAGCTCAGCCCCGCCACTTGTGACCAACGGAGAGTCCATGTGTGTAGCCCACCCTTGCTGTGAGCCCTCAAGCAAAATAAAGTTGGGGTGATTCGATGAAGGATTTCTGAGATTTAGTAGTGCAGGGTGTCTGCACATGGAGAACTGACATGCTGAGGGGAAAACCCGGTGTGTACCAACCGAGAGGGGAATGTTGTATCCTGTGGGGAGATGGGCCTGGTGTTGGTCATGCATCCAAGGGGCTTGGCAGATGGGGATGGTGAATACACTGGATCCTGAAAGCTGTGCCCAGCTTTCTACTGTGTTCTCAGTACTTGCGTTAAATCCACAAAATATACATACATATATATTTTTTTTCACAACGGATATTTTTAAAGAGAGAGTATTAGAACTGAAAATGATTTTTCAAAGCCTTAATTGTATATCAAGAATGCCTCAGTCGGGGATCCCTGGGTGGCTCAGCGGTTTAGCGCCTGCCTTTGGCCGGGGGCGCAGTCCTGGGGTCCCGGGATCGAGTCCCGCGTCGGGCTCCCTGCATGGAGCCTGCTTCTCCCTCTGCCTATGTCTCTGCCTCTCTCTCTCTCTCTCTCTGTCTATCATGAATGGATAAAAAAAATCTTTAAGAAAAAAAAAAGAATGCCTCAGTCTTTCCCTACCAGTCATCCTTTCCCCTCTGATGGATTCTCCAAGTGAGTCATATACATGAAAAACAAAAGCCAAATAAGATACAAGGTTTTATGTGCATTCAACAATTATTATTTTAAAGATTTTTTTTTTTTTGAGAGAGAGAGAGAGAGTGCACGTGCAAGTGGAGGAAGGGGCAGAGGGAGATGGAGAAGCAGACTCTCCGCTGAGCATGGAGTCCAATGTGGGGCTGGATCCCAGGACCCCAGGATCATGAACTGAGCCAAAGGCAGATGCTTAACGGACTCAGCCACCCAGGCACCTGGGAGAGAGAATCTCAAGCAGACTCCCCACTGAGTGGGAGCCCCACACTGGGCTTGACAAACTCACCACCCTGAGATCATGACTTGAGCCAAAATCATGAGTTAGACACTTAAACTGACTGAGCCCCTCAGCAATTATTTATTGAGCACTCCTTTGAACCAGGTGCTTTTCCTGGCACCGATGACGTTGTTCCAGAGCAGGGAGACAGACAAGAAAAGGTCAACATATGGGTAAGTTAAATTTGATTTTATGTGCTATAAAGAAAATAAAGAGGCTGATGTGTTAGAGCATGACCAGAAGGGAGCAGTTACTATCTTTTAGGTGGTCAGGTGATGCTTCCTGAATATTATTAGAAAGAGAGCTATTTGAAGATCTAGGAGGAGTGTTTCTGGGTGGAGCCCTCAGTAGGCTCAAAGTTCTTGAGGCAGGACAGAAAATGTAGCGGGAGGGACACCTGGGTGGCTCAGCAGTTGGGCATCTGCCTTCAGCCCAGGGCGTGATCCTGGAGACCCGGGATCGAGTCCCACATCAGGCTTCCTGCATGGAGCCAGCCTCTCCCTCTGCCTATGTCTCTGCCTCTCTCTCTTTCTCTGTCTCTCATGAATAAATAAAATCTTAAAAAAATAAAAAAGAAAGAAAATGTAGTGAGAGTATGGTGAATAAGAGGTAGGATGATACAAAATGATTTAAGGGTATAGACAGGGGTAGATTGCATAGAGCCTTTTCATGATAATGATCTTGTATTTTATTTTTAAAAGCAAAAGGAGGAATCTAGTGCAGAGTATTAGGTATGAGAGGACATGATCTAATTTGCATTTTGCAAAGATCACTCTGGCTGTTCTATGGTGGACAGGTGGAAGAAAATCCAGAGTAACAGAAGGTACATTTGTTTGGGGCCTTGAAGTAATTCTAGAGGGAGATGATGGAGTTCAGATGAGGGTCCTAACAGCGGGCATGGAGAATTGATGGATTTAGGAAATATTTTGGAGGCAAAGCCAACAGGACTAGCTGATGGGTTGCATGTCAAGTGCGAAGGAAGAGAACAAATCTAAGATGACTCCAAGATTTTACGCTTGAACAACTGAGTCATCATGGTGTCATTAACCAAGATGGGAAATTTGAGGGAGAGACAAGCTGGGGAAGGGGAATCAAGAGTTCTGCCTTGATATGTTGTTGTTATTAAATGAACTGCATGCTATGCCATGACAAACCTCTCTGATAAGTGCTGGGTTCGTGTGTAGCTGAGCTCAAGGCCTACACAGGCTCTTCTCCTTGCCCTGAACCACCAACACCTACTATGTATAACCTACTTCCTTCACTGTACAGCCAGGTGTAAGCTCTGTGGTGAGATTGGTAACGCAAGTGGCAGGGTATACTGAATGCTGGCAAACGACCTCTTCAGTCACCCCCTCACCAGTGACTGTGGCATAGATGTCCTTTAACAGAAGGCTGAGAGGAGGTGCAAAACTCCACTTTCTCAGAAGCCCTTTCCTTCTCTTTGCCACGGTCAATCAGTGACATGGCTGTTTCTTTAGGAGAGGAGATTAGCAGAGTATTAAAGAAGTCCTTTTGGATAAAGGAGCTCTACCCTCTATCCGCATACACCATCACTGCTTTCTAACCTCCAGTGGTGGAAGCAGGGAGGAACAGTGCGGTACCCGCAGTAAAACCACCTAAAACTGGCTAGAACAGAACATTTTCTACAAATCCATGCACACCACTTTTTGGAGCAAAATTCATTCTTTTTCTCTCTCTTTTTTTAAAGATTTTATTTATTTATTCATGAGAGACACAGTGAGAGAGAGAGAGGCAGAGACACAGGCAGAGGGAGAAGCAGGCTCCATGCAGGGAGCATGATGTGGGACTTGATCTTGAGACTCCAGGATCACGCCCTGGGCCGAAGGCAGGCACTAAACCACTGAGCCACCCGAGGATCCCCTTCTTTTTCTCTTTTATGTAGGATTTTCTTCTTTTTTATTGTTGTAATTTCAGCCTTTTTAAGGTATAACTGACCAAAATTCATTCTTGAATTATGTCCAGCTGTTATTAAACTTAATCAATTAGAGATGATAAGAACCACATGACTCCATAGCTCAACTACAATGACTGACACATAAAAATGTTCCAGACCAGACAATTTCACTACTGTCTATCAGATAAATTAAAATCCCAACAGGGAAATCAGAGTCCCAAACAATGAAAGGAAAGAAGTAAGACACATGACAAAAGGGAGAACAGGGATTCCTGGGTGGCTCAGCGGTTTAGTGCCTGCCTTTGGCCCAGGGTGTGATCCTGCAGTCCGGGGATCAAGTCCCATGTCGGGCTCCCTGCATGAGGCCTGCTTCTCATTCTGCCTGTGTCTCTGCCTCTGAGTTTCTCATGAATAAATAAAATCTTTTAAAAAAAGGGATGAACAAGTCACATCCAGTCCTGATGGATGGGGGTAAATGAAGTAGAGATAAGAGGGACCTGTATGACAATATCAACCTCATCTGGGGCTTTGGGATGAAGCAGTAAACTGAGGTACTGTGGGCAAAGCAGCTTTTCCCCTTTCCCCTACTAAGACTTTAAAAGGAAACTGCTGGGATCTCTGGGTGGCGCAGCGGTTTAGCGCCTGCCTTTGGCCCAGGGCGCGATCCTGGAGACCCGGGATCCAATCCCACGTCGGGCCCCCAGTGCATGGAGTCTGCTTCTCCCTCTGCCTATGTCTCTGCCTCTCTCTCTCTCTGTGTGACTATCATAAATAAATAAAAATTAAAAAAAAAAATAAAAGGAAACTGCTCTGCAGCATGGACCTCCTGTGGTCCCCAAAGCATTAAGAGGACAGAATGGCATAGTCAGGAGGAAGTGTCCCTTGATCCCTTATATGGTATGGCTACTGAACAGAGACCCTTTTGGCTCCATGGACTACTCAGCAGAGAATCACTGGAGGCTGCAGAACCAAATGGTTGCCGAGAGGCCAAGTTGACAGGGAAGGGCACAAGGGTCTGACAGCAGAGAGAGACAAGACCACCAATTCATCAGCTTTAGAAGCAAATGTTGGCAGAATCCCTAGGGCCAGCCATACCCAGAAGATTCCAGCTCGGGCACACCCAAGAACCAGTATTAAGCCAGGGGATCCCTTCCTTCTGATATCGAAATGCCATATACATCCTCCCATCTATACCCAGAGGCCACTCTGGAGAGGAGCAAAGGTAGAATGCTCAGAATTTTCTGAGCGTCTATTTCAAAAAGAGTAAATGAAACCTGAAGAGACTGAATTTATTTCTAGACTCTACTATCCGGTGGAGTGGAGGGGGGAGTGAGACTTGGGAGGAAAATCAGAACAGTAATTGAGAAAGGAGCTAAATTGTATTTGCGTAAGGAAATCTGTGATCCTGCTCTGTATTACTGTATGCACTAATAACCCAAAGGCCAAAAATCTCCTTGATTTCTGTAACTCATTTACTTTTGTAGCTTTTCAGTCTAATTTAAAATCCTCATTCAGGGCAGCCCAGGTGGCTCAGTGGTTTAGCACCACCTTCAGCCCAGGGCCTGATCCTGGAGACCCCGGATCGAGTCCCACATAGGGCTCCCTAAATGGAGCCTGCTTCTCCCTCTGCCTGTGTCTCTGCCTCTGTGTGTGTGTCTTTCATGAATAAATAAAATCTTAAAAAATAAAATCCTCATTCAGAAATAGGATATATAGGGGGAAATGTCTGAAATAGAAAGAATAGTTGCTAGTTTCACCCATTAATGCCTAAGAAGCTCTGGTATCTAAAAGATAGGGACTGTTACTATTGTTTTACAGATTCAGTAAATTAGCCAAGGTCATGAAATCAGAAAATGGTGGAGCCAGTTTTTGAATCCAGACATTTGTCCCCAGAATCTATTCTCCTTACAGCTTTCTCTTTCCTCTTCCATACCAAATGTTGAGGATATAGTGGAAAACAAGCATTCTCATGCACTGTTGGTAGATGGCTATCCTGGTGTAGTTATTCTGGGGAGCAATCTGGCAGCACTTGGTGAAATTAATTAAATATCCTATGTTCTGCTCCCAGGTTTATGTATTAGTGGGTCACATACAAAATGAGTTGGCATGTGCTCTCCTACTCTACTTTCTAAAAGAATTTGTGTTGGATTAACATTTCTCTCTTCCTTAAATGATTGACAGAATTTGCCAGTAAAACCATCTGGGCCTGGAATTTTTAGTTTTGTTTTTGTAGGGGAAGTCTTAAATTACAAATTCAATTTATTTAATAGATTGAAGGCTAGTAGGTTTTTTACTCCTGAATTTTGAGAGTTCTTTATATATTCTAGCTACTAATCCTTTGTCAGATATGTAGTTTGCAAATATGGCCTCCTAGTCTAAAGCATTCTCTTAATCAGATCTTTCAGAGCAAAAGTTCTTAGCTTGGATGAAGTCCAATTTATCAGTTTTCTTTCATGGATCATGCTTTGATGTCATGTTTAAAACTTTGTCTCACTATAAATAGTAAAGATTTTTCTCCTGTGTTTCTTTTCTAAAGTTCTTTTATGGTCTTGTACTTTACATTTAAGCCAATGATCTATTTTGAGTTAATTTTTATCTAAGGTGTGAAACTAGGTCAAGGTTTATTTTTTGTGTAAGGATGTCCAATTCTCCAGCTCCATTTGTTTTTCAGGCTTTCTCACACCCAATTGCTTTTGCGCCTTTGTCAAAAATCAGCTTGGCATAGTTGTGTTAGTCTATTTCTGAGTTTTCTATTCTGTTCTACTGATTTATATACCTAGCCCACCTTCCACCAATATCACACTTTTTTTTTTTAAACGATTTTATTTATTTATTCATGAGACACACACACACACACACACAGAGAGAGAGAGGCAGAGACAGAAGCAGGCTCCATGCAGGGAGCCCAACGTGGGACTAGATCCCGGGTCTCCAGGATCACGCCCTGGGCTGAAGGCGGCGCTAAACCGCTGAGCCACCCGGGCTGCCCAATACTACAGTCTTGATTATTGTAGTTATATAGTAAGTCTTGAAACTGGGTAGGTTCATTCCTCCTACTTTAAGTTTACTGTTTAGCTTCTGAATGTTTGGAGATTTTTCTGCTACTGATTTCTAGTTTGACTTTGTTATGGCTAGAAAACACACTCTATATGATTTCAGTTCTTCTAAATTTTTCAAAATTTATTTTATGGCCCAAGATAGAACTTTTCTTCATATATGTTCCATGAGTACTTGAAGATAATTTCCTTGGGTATTCTAATTTCCTTGGATATTCTATAAATGTCAATTAGACCCTATTGGTTGAAGATGTTGTTGAGTCCTTTTTTTTTTTTATAATAAATTTATTTTTTATTGGTGTTCAATTTGCCAACATACAGAATAACACCCAGTGCTCTGTAGACTTGTTGATTTTCTGTCTTAGTTGTTTGAGAGGGGTGTTGAAGTCTCCAACTGCAATTGAGGTTTGGTTTTATTTCTCCTTTCTGTTACATCAGTTTTACTTCACATATTTTGCACAAGGTTGTTATATACACATGTAAGACTGTTATGTCTTCTTGCTGCATTTTTTTTTTTAAGATTTTATTTATTTATTCATGAGAGTCACAGAAAGAGAGAAGCAGGCTTCATGCAGGGAGCCCGATGCAAGACTTGATCCTGGGACTTCAGGAGCACACCTGGGCCGAAGGCTGGTGCTAAACCGCTGAGCCACCCAGGGATCCCTGCATTCTTTTATCAATATATAATGTCCCTCTCTGTCTTTGTCAAATTCCCCTTTGAAGTCTACCTTATTTGATATTAGTATCACCACTCCTGCTTTAATTTTTGCAAGATAAATCGTTTTCATCCTCTTTTAATTTGCCTGTACTGTTATATTTAAAGTGAGTTTGTCACAAAGTATAGTTGAGTCATTTTTTTTTTTTTTTTTTACCACACTGCCCATCTCTGCTGTTTAATTGGTGTATTCAGTTCATTAATATATAACGTAATTATTGATGTTACGGAGTAAAGTTGCCACTTTTTTTTCAGATTGCTTCTGTTTTTGTTTTTGTTTTTTTTTTGCCTGTTTTCTTTTATATGGCTTCCATGGGTTCACTGGGTACTTTTTAGAGTTCCATTTTGCGCGATCTATAGGGATTTTGAGCTTGTATCTTTGTATAACTTCTCAGTTGTTGCTGTACGTATTGCAATTTAAATGTGTTACTTGACATGGTCTACTGGTGTTGTGATTTTACCAGTTCAAGTGAAGTATTGAAACTTTACCTCCCTTTATACTTTCCTGTTTATAATTATCTTAAATATTTCTCCCACATATGAACATTAGTTCTCCCACATTACAGCACCAGACAGCATCATAATTTTTGCTTCTACCATTACAAAAAAATTCAGAGAACTCAAGAGAAGGAAAGCTAGTTCAACTGGCACATATTTACCATGATCTTTCATCTTTCTCGATGTTCCCAGATTTCTTCTTTTATCATTTCCTTTCTGTTCAAGTAACTTCTTTTAACCATTCTTTTAGGGTAGGTCTGCTGGTGACAAATTCTCATTTTCCTTCCTCTGAGAATGTCCATATTTCTCCTTCATTCCGTAAGAATATTTTTACTGGGTATATTGAGTTAATGGTTCTTTTCTTTCAACCTGAAAAATATACTACTCCCTATAGCTTCCATGGTTAATGAGAAATCTACTGTTATTCAAACTGTTTTCCCCCTTTAGATGTCACTTGCAATATCTTGATTTTTTTAAATTTAGTTTTCAGAAGTTTAATTATGATATGTTTGATAACTGTTTTTTTTTTCATGTTTATCCTGTTTGGGGTTCACTCTGTCTCGCCAATTTTTGGGGAGTTTTCAGCTATTTTTCATCAAGTACTTTCTTAGCTCCTTCTAGGATTTTGATGACACAATGTTGGATCTTTTGTTATCATCCCACAATTTCCTGAGGCCCTGTCCATTTCTTTCAGTCTATTTTCTGTGTTACTCAAACTGAGTTATTTGTATTATCTTTTCCTTCCTCTCTTTTAGTTATTTATACTTTTCAGTTCTAGAATTTCCATTTGGTTCCTTTTCGTAGTTTCTGTCTCTGGCAAGGTTCCCCATCTGTATATTTACTGAGGCCATACTTTCCTTTAGTTTCTTATACGTATTTTCCTGTCATTGTTTGAACACACTAATAACAGCTACTTTGAAGTATTTGACAGCTAAATCCAGTATCTGAGCTCCCTAGAGTCAATTTCTATCAAGTGTCTTTTACTCTGAGTATAAATTACTGTTTATAATTTCATGCTTTTATAACAGGGTTATAATTTCTTGTTTATTTGTATGCCTGGTAATTTTGGTTGAAAGCTGGTTGTTGTGGATAATATGTTGTAGTAAGTTTTCCTTCTGTCATATTCTGAAGATGTGTTGTTGGTGTTCTAGCAGGCATTTTGGGGTGAGGGTGGGCTTAAATTGCAAATATTTTATTTCCTGTGTTATGCAACAGCAGATATTTGTTTATTTCTTCCAGCTTCTAGCAACAGCTTGCCTTTTTTTTTTTTTTTAAGAGCCTGGTCTCAGGGCATCTCTGCATTTTACAGAGTTTAGTCACTGGCCAAGGATCTGAGCAGATTTTGGCTCTCACCTCTTCTACAGTGCTTTTGCTTCTGGGGTTTTCTTTTTAAATTTCCAGCTGCTTTCCATTACCAAACCCGTCCCCTGACACTTCCTTCAGTTGCCACCTAAGCTGGACATGAATTGAGGAAGGCACTGTCAAAAAAGCAGCAAAATGGGACACCTGGGTGGCTCAGTGGCTGAACGTCTGCCTTTGGCTCAGAGCATGATCCTGGAGTCCTGGGATCGAGTCCCATATCGGGCTTCCTGCATGGAGCCTGCTTCTCCCTCTGCCTATGTCTCTGCCTCTCTCATAAATAAATAAATAAAATCTTAAAAAAAAAAAAAAGCAGCAAATTTGCACATCTCAGCCAGTGCACTTCTGTCATTCAAAGGCAGATTCTTCACTGGACTGTCAGCTTTATTTGCTAGGCCCACCGAGTCTCCTCTGTGCATGAGTATACTTTAGCAGTCATGCAAAGATTTGGGCAGTTCGTGTTAGTATTTTGGTTTCACACCTCATGCCACTTCCAGGATTTCTGCTCTTAAATTTCCAGCTGCTTTACCATCCTGAACTATGTCTTCTGCTATTCTGGGCCAGTGAGGCTGTGGTTTTCTGCCTTTAGAACTGGTGGATAGGGTGGGGCTGGGAAGGACCTTCAGGCAAAGACCACAAAATCATAATTTTTATCCATTGCAGTTGAAGTCTTTTAAAGGTAAATTCTCCTCTAGTTTTTGTCCTGCTTTTGTTTACTTTTAGGTGTCTTCAAATAATTGCCTTTTGGTTTACATTTTAGTTAGATTTTTATTGTTAATTTTGTTATATTTTATAGGGGAATAAATGGCCTCACAAATTGACTTAAAATCTGGAAACAACACCCTCACATATATTTTTAAGAGAATATTTATTTATTTATTTATTTATTTATTTATTTATTTATTTATATTTATTTATTTTTTTAAAGATTTCTTATTTATTTATTCATAGAAACAGAGAGAATGAGAGGCAGAGACACAGGCAGAGGTAGAAGCAGGCTCCATGCAGAGAGCCCGACGTGGGACGCGATCCAGGGTCTCCAGGATCACGCCCTGGGCTGCGGGCGGCACTAAACCACCGCACCACTGGGGCTGCCCTAAGAGAACATTTATAAGAAAATTCTTTACTTAGTTTTTTGTGGTGACAAAGATTTATATAATCTAAATTCCTTAACTAGGAGAATGGATATGTTCAATGTTCTAAATAGGCACTCTGGGTGGCTCGATCAGTTAAGAGTCTTCAGCACATGTCACGATCCTGGGGTTCTGGGATGGAGCCCCACATCAGACTCCCTGCTCATTGGGGAACCTACATTTTCCTCTGCCTCTCCCCTCTGCTGATGCTTTCTTATTCTGTCTCAAATAAATAAATAAATGGAAACTCTAGAAAACTAAAGACATTGGAGGCAAGTAAGTCTTAGATCCTAGGGGTACAGTATTGAATAAAATAGATCAAGTCCCTGTTGTCTTGGAATTTATATTTTGGTGTGGAGAAATACACAATAATCATATAAACAAAAATGCAATTGGAAAGGTGATAAGTTCCTTGAAGAAAAATTAAGCATGGATGGCAGTAGAGAGGAGGGGACTACAAAAATTGACGTGAAAAGAGACCTGAATGAAGTGCATAAGTGAGTCATGTAGATATCATGGAAATAACAATCTACATAGATGGAATAATAAGTACAGTGAGCTGCAGCAGGGGTATGCCTAGACTTTTCAATAAATAGCATGGACCATGTAGCTGAAAAAAACATGAGTAAAAGGAGTGAATGTTAGATAACTGGAATCCAGAAAATACAGAACCTTTTAGGTCACTGTAAGAAATCTAGATTATGCTATGAGAGAGATGGGAGGCCAATAGAGCATTTGAAGAAAAAGAAACATGAGTTAAAAGTACACATAGCAACAGGTATAGCACTCAAAAGCACTGTGTTGAGAAAAGGAAGATTTGTAGGAAAATATTTATGTTCATTCGTGAGCACAGCTGCAAAAGTCCTATGCAAAATATTACCAAATTGATTTCAGCAATATATGAAAAAGGATAATAATCAACTAAAGTGATTATATTCTAAAAATTCAAGGTTGATTATACATATGGAAGTGAATCTATTACTTGCTACACTGACAGAACTTTTTTTTTTCAAGATGTTATTTATTCATGAGAGACACAGAAAGAGAGAGGCAGAAACACAGGCAGACGGAGAAGCAGGCTCCATGCCGGATGCCTGATGTGGGACTTGATCTTGGAACTCTGGGATCACTCCCTGAGTCAAAGGCAGACGCTCAACCACTGAGCCACCCAGGTGTCCCAACAGAACTTTTTAAAAAATATTTTTATTTGAGAGAGAGAGAGAGAGAGCATGTACGCACAAGCGCAGGAAAGGGAGAGAGAGAGAGGGAGAGTCTCAAGATGCAGGGCTCAATCTCACAACCCTGAGATCGCAACCTGAGCCAAAACCAAGAGTCAGATGCTCAAGAGACTGCACCACCCAGACATGCCTACACTGACAGAACTCTTAAAAATATATATGATCATCTCAATTCAAAGCATTTGACAAAATTTGAAATCCAATTCACGATAAAAGTAATAGCAAACAGAAAGGTACCTCATTAATCTGACGACCATTAATCAGAGCCTTGCTGCAAATATCATACCCAATGATGTATGCTTAGTAATACTAAGCACTATTTTTTCAAGCTTGAGAATGAGACAAGGACTTTCACCAACATCACTTCTCTTGAACACAAAGATCTGGCCGGGTGTTCAAAGCAGCCACCTGGGTGGCTCAGTGGCTGAGCTTTCAAGGTCATGTGTGCAAATGCATTAAGTTGGCCATTGTGGATACAACCGCTACCATCTAACTGGCTAGGTTCAATCCTGTGGCCATACTAAGGGGTCAGGGAAGCTGGGAAAGAGTCCAGCTGATTTCCCAGGAAGGAGAAAATGGGTGTGAGGAGCAGCTGGTGAGTCTCTTCCACAACATATATATATACCCAAACCATACGTGTGGCCAAAGATTCATATATATCTAGGGACACACAACAACATGTTGTGGGGGTGATGAACAGAAGAGCAAGAATCAGGAATAAAGGAAACAAAGAACAAGAGGGAGCTTTCGTGGGCCAATCCTAAAACAGGGCCATAAATGTAGGAGGCTTAACTCAATTCTTAACATCAATCTATGCAGCAATAAAGAAAAAGTCCAGCAGCCATGCTAACGAGACTGACTCTGACGTGTGACCTTAGTTTTTATAGCTATCCATCCTCTCTTGGTCCAGGTGTTTTCTAAGCCTCACTGCTTGGACTTCTCATAAGTTTTGTGAATTACTTATTGACATCTTTCCAGTACCTTCACTTCTTAACCACACTTTGTTATAGCAAAACTCAAAGTGTCACAGAGTAGATGGTATTTTACCTGTTGAACCTCCATCCCATGTGGAGCTCCAGCCATTACAGTAGGCATCCTTACTTCATCCTTGGTGTTAGTGGGAATGCAGCTGCAGAAAGCCAAACATCTAGGTAAACCTGCTTTCCAGTAGCAACAGCCAAGCACAGGAAGAGGACCCTTGCCTCCCAAATCTCATGACTGAATCTAATTGATGTAACAGTTTTTACTGAGGATCCTAGCTCCAAGGATTTTAATTTCTCCAGGTGGCAAAGAATTTGAAGCAACCAGGTAAATGGATATATTTACTATGGTGGATGTATACCCTGGAACACTGCATGGCTGACAGAAGCAACAAAGTACCTGTATAAGTAGCTACACAGATGATATCCCTTATTTACCTATTTGGGCTCCTAGCCACCAGACTATCTCCCTCTGCAGCACAACCTCCCACTCCACCCTACTCCCCACCCCCTTACACACACTCCGGTTGTCTTGCTGCAGCAGAGATTCTGCAAACTCTATTTCCCAGAATCTACTGCCAGCTGGTTCCATCAGATCCTTCCTATCAATGGGACTTCCTAAAGGGAAACTCAAAATGAAAGACAGCAGGAAGGCCCTTCATTCCTGTTCTCCAGCTGCTGTCACACTACTTCAGCTGCAGGCAACTGTCTCCAGCTACTAGCTGCTTCTGCATTTAGCAGCACCTTTGCCTCCCTTGTTATAGAGATTTTAGCAGTAGACAGGCAGTCATGCCCTTGCTCAGAAGTCTAAGCCCTAGGTACGAGGAAGAAGCTTCCCCTACAGAGCTCCAAGAACCAGTCAAAAGGGGCTCATTCTCTGAGCAACTAGTTTCCGGTGATTATATCACTTCTTCCTGTTTGTTTTCCCAGGACTTGGGATGTTCTGATTTCTCCAGTTACTAATTTTTGAATTACATCAGCAACTTCTTCCTATTCTTCCAGCCTTCTAACATATGCAATTAATTCTCTGAGTTAAATGCTGTCACTTAAGTACTTAGTGTGGTTTGCATTTTCCTGACAGGGCCCTGATATGTGAATGGATATTAAAAACACAGCTGAGTGAGGGAGAGGGATGGCAAAGTAAAAATAAATTGTCAGTAACACTCTATATAAAAGCACATGCACACAAACAGCTCACATTCTCTAAGAATATGAACATAAGAAAGAGGATGTTAGGGATCCCTGGGTGGCGCAGCGGTTTGGCGCCTGCCTTTGGCCCAGGGCACGATCCTGGAGACCCGGGATCGAATCCCACGTCGGGCTCCCGGTACATGGAGCCTGCTTTTCCCTCTGCCTGTGTCTCTGCCTCTCTCTCTCTCTCTGTGTGTGTGACTATCATAGATAAATAAAAAAATAAAAAAAAAAAAAAAAAAAAAAAGAAAGAGGATGTTAAATGAGTTTTTCAGTTGTAGAAGATCTTTGGAAAATACACCAAAACTGAACACAATAGGTAACAGGTACTGACACATTCTAAATAAAGATGCTGGATATATCCAAAGAGAATTTACTCTAAGATAATAAAGCTGATCCAGAGACTCTCAACTCAACTTTCTACTATATAAGAAGGGGGAAATGAAAGATGCATTGATGGAAATTTTTAAGAAGAGAACTTTTCCTCCTTGCAAGGCAAAGGAGCAGTGCTGTTCCCTCCATCCTAAACCAAGTAAGGAAGGCTCCAACAGAACCATTTATAGTCCTTTTGTGTTCCCACAAGGGACAGGCTTTATATTCACTCAGATTACATTCTCTAGCTAGAGGCTTGCCACACTCAGGAATGGTAAGAGAGCCATCTCCATACGACCACTGAGGTGGAGCCTGGTGCAGAGGCTTCTTAGGAGAATAGAACCTGAATTACTTATGAGGGTTTGGAGTCATGTGATATACAAGTTGGTGCTTATTTCTCACATGGAGAAGTCCATTGGGTTTGCTGGGGCAAGCAAGGGGAGAGGAATCAGCTGCTGGCTGTCCTGCACTTTCAGTGTTTGGTGGGACAAAAACATGCATGGGTTTCTGGTGGGCTTCATAAAAGGGAACCAGTCTTGAGGTGTTTGTTGGGACCTCTCCCAGAAGGGCTGCCCAGGGGAAGTGCAGGCTGTGTATCATAAAGAGAGAAGCAAAGCCAGTCAGTGCACAAGTCCCCATGGGGCCTCCAGAGAGAGCCAATACCCCACATGAGAGCCAATATTTAAATGTCTTGGTAGAGCACACTGATGGAGTTTAGCTTTTTCTCCTCCAATGTGCCCTCCTCACCCCAATCCTAAGTAACAGAGAAGGTAAAGAAGGAATGAAAGAAACAATGTGTCCCCCATCCCACTGAGCTGGAGGAAGAATAGCTTTGAATTTGATAGGTTGCTGACAGGTCACTGAGGTATGGGAAAGGGTAGGGGAGACAAACATATTTAAAATGTTACTATTTTAGATTGGCCTCAGTTATGTTGTAGGGAATAATGGAAGAGGGATGCCTGGGTGGCTCAGCAGTTGAGCAAATGCCTTCGGGTCAGGGCATGATCCTGGGGTCCTGGGATCGAGTCCCACATTGGGCTCCCCACAGGGAGTCTGCTTCTCCCTCTGCCTATGTCTCTCATGAATAAATAAAATCTTAAAAAAAAAATAATGGAACATATTTACAGCAGGGTATTAACAATGCAGAAGGACCCTTGAAGTAAGGCCAAAAAGGTAGGGGCTGTGGTAATCAGCAAGACTCCAAAAAGAAAAACAGTTAAGTAGGGCATCCCTGCTTAATCAAGAACACATCCATCATCTTGCGACCATCAGAATCAAGAGACCAAGGAATAACAAACAGCCTAACGGTTAACATCCTTGAGTTCCTAAACCAACACGAACAGCCCCTACCTTCAGGTTTCTAATTACACTAGAAAAAAAATCTAATGTGTTTAGGACATTCTTCAATGAGTATTTTCTTCTGATCACAATCAAAACACAACTGATAAAATGAGTATTTCAACTTCCTCATGTGATTGTTTTTCTCTCCATTAAAAGTTATAGAACAGGCAGGAGTGTTGACTGGCACCTGGTAAAAATCTACGTTTGAAGCACCCTGAAGGAAACAGAAAGGGTTTTGTGATCTAGAGTGAGGTCAACAGGATGCCCAGAAAAGATATATTAACCAGGTATATAATGCTGGTTTCTTTCTTTCTTTTCTTTTCTTTTTTTTTTTTTTTAGATTTTATTTTATTTAATCATGAGAGATACAGAGCAGGAGAGAGAGAGGCAGAGACACAGGCAGAGGGAGAAGCAGGCTCCATGCAGGGAGCCTGATGTGGAACTCGATCCCGGATCTCCAGGATCACGCCCTGGGCTGTAGGAGGCGCTAAACCACTGCGCCACCCGGGCTGCCCTGTAATGCTAGTTTCTGTAACCTTCCTAAAGCTCAGGAACTTAATGTAATAGATGTTTATTTTTGTTTAAAGTCCGGTGTGGATGTTCTTGGTCAAAGAGCTTTCCTCTAAGCAGTGACTCAGACTCTATGTTCTAGGTCTTCAAAACATGTGCTTCAAGGTTACTGAGGAAGGCAAGAGTAGGTGGAAGAATGTGGAGAAGGCTGATCCACTCTTTAATTGTCTTGGTCTGGTAGTAAAACATCATTTCTACTTACTTTCCAGTGGTGAGGCCTATTCACATAGGAGCTGGGAAATGGAATTTAACTGTGTGTCCATGAGATGGACATTTTTTTTTTAAGATTTTATTTATTTATTCATGAGAGACACACACAGAGAGAGAGAGGCAGAGACACAGGCAAGCGAGAAGCAGGCTCCATGCAGGGAGCCCGACGCAGGACTTGATCCTGGGTCTCCAGGATCACACCTCGGGCCAAAGGCGGCGCCAAACCGCTGAGCCACCGGGGCTGCCTGAAATGAACATTTTGGTAAGCATCTAGCCAGTTTCTTCTACAGAAGAAACAGGGATATTGATGTGAAGACCTGGAAGATGAAAATGAGCTCATCATAAAAAAAGTATTGTAGGAAGATGAACCAGCATGTCTGAAAACCCAGCAGAACAGGTTGGGATGTGTAAGGAATGACAAGAAAGCCCATGTGGCTGGAGCCTCATGAAGAAGGAGTGTGTTAAGATGCATTTGGGAGAGCGAGGCCTGGGGCAAGATCACAGAGGGCCTGGGAACGGGTCTGTCTTTTGTCTCAAAGCACTGAGAACCCATTGAAAGATTTTAAAAAGAGAAATGACATATCTGATTTACATTTTAAAAACATCACTTGGCTGTGTAGAAATGAATCGCTTTGGGGGTAGAAGTGGAAATAGTTAAACCAGTAAGGCAGTTGCTACAGTGGTTGACCGTCCTAGAACCAGGTGGCCATCCTAGAACAAGGTGGCTGGTCTGAGAAATCACCTGGGAAGGAGGATGACCTGTGGATACAAAGCTCTAATTGCAGGTCTCCGCCTGTGAAAAGCTGTAAAGGGCTTTGTGCAAATATGTAAATGGCTGAGTGTTTGGAGCTGAGCTGTGTCTCTGCCAAGACCATGTTGTTTCCTTTGGAACTATGTTCCCATACGGCTGTGTTACAGGAACAAAGGCTGGAGCACACCAAACACTGCAGCAGCAAGAGACCTCTCAAAGCGCGCTGAATAAGCACAAGGCACAGGCTGCCATCCAAACCCAACCGGATTCTTGTCTCTCACTAACCCTGCAGGCTTTTTTCATTTGGGGGCACTCTTCCCCTGCTGTGGAGAGAAACTGCAGCAAGCCTGGGACGTTTCAGCTCATTCTTAGTTAATAGTCCTAAGCAACCACAAGCAATTAGAATAACCCTACGTAACAGTAAATAATCTGTACTTACTGTAGCTCTAATTACTTCCCCTCCCAGCCCTGCCCCACTTAAGTCTAGTCTCCAGGAGCCTGAGCTGGGGAGGGGAAGAATAATCTGAGTGCTCTTTGTTCTTCTTACCTCCAAACTACCTAACAGCTGCTGACTGCTCTGGGCCCAGCTGCATAGGAGTAAGGGGGTAAGAGTGGACAGAAGGTTCTTGCTAGACTGGATGGTTTTGTGCCCTATGGGCCTGGCAGATACTTAAAGGGGATATCCCTGCTGTCCCCTTGACCCTGGTAGAGGCAGCATTAGTGTGTGGTCTCTTGCAACTCCCTCCTCAGCCCACATGGCACATTCCTAGCTTCTTTGTGCTAAGGTCTCCTTGCTTCCTCAAATGGTCCTACTGGACAGGACCCAAGACCACCTCATGCTTCCCTCTCTCCTGCAAGATGCACAGGATACGTGACACCTGCATCACTTGCCACAGCCAATTCTGTGAATGCAGGTCTATGCAAAAGCAGCAGCACTCCCCCAGCTCCACCACTGAAACAGTTAGTGAGCCTCTGCTTGCCCTCTACATTCCCAGGGCAGGAGTCAGACTCCAGCCTCATCATTCCTCAGCTGTAGGAATAAATACTTCAAGCTTCCTGAATGGTCCCAGTGGAGTCCGCAGTTAGGTTTGAGGTGAAGGGGGTGGGTCCCCACAGTCCAGCTGTGCCGTCTCACAACAGCAGGCTCTCTACAAAGCCATCCTGCACAGCCTCTTCCCATGCATCCTCTTTCTGACCTTGAACCTCAAGCATGCTATTAATACCACCAGCAATCATACTCAATTTTCCTTATTTATTCATTCCGTCTTACTCTCTTGAGGATATTCACGTTCTCCTTGCCTTAAAACTCCAACCCCTTCTCTGCTACTCTCTCAACCCTGCTTCCTACTTCACTGTGAAAAACCAAAGCAACCAGAATAAAACTTCTCAAACCCTATCCTGATCTCCTGAATCAGAAACTGGGGGAGGGCTTGGTAATCACCAGGTGATTCTAATGCACTGCCTTGCACAGTAGAGCAACCCCCTCCCACTTACCTTTTACTACTCTTGCCCTTCCTTCAACCTGTTCTCAAATTGTTCTTCAAACTAGTTTGCTTAGCTGTCATGCTGTTATTTCTTAAGGAAATATACTGTTCTCTCTCCAACCTAGGCTCTCAACATTAAACACGGAGGTCTAGGAACTTCGGCTTGCCCAAGAGTTTATCTGGAGCCGGGAGGCCCCAGATCAGGCTCAGAGGAGTCCTGCTTTCAGAATCAGAGCAACTGATGGAGACACCAGTGGGCCTGAGCTGAGTCCAAGCCAGAGAAATATTTATTTGGGTGGACTGAGCCAGAACAGGTAAAGGAAAAATCCAAATGGTAAGTAAGGAGAACAAAAAAAAAAAGAAAGGCAGATCCTAGCTGTCCTGCTGAAAATTTAAAAAAAAAAAAAAAAAAGGGAAAATTAACCAAGATCTAGGAATATAAACATCTGTGAAAGAACAGAAACAGGAACCTATCAAAGGTAAAGTGTGTCCCACAATGAGATGCCTGCTACTCCAACACCTCCCTTGGACTTTGTGGCCTGCCTCCCCTTACTCCTGGAGGCTCCTGTCCCATGCAACTGCCATAATAATTTCCCCAGCGAATCCTGACAAGCTGGAGAGGACTGTGAGGGTGTTTTATCCCAGTAGCCAGCTCCACTCATCAGCCTCACATTGCTCCCAAAATGGCAGTCTCTCTAGTAGGCAGCCCAGACCCCTTGCACTTCTGAAATTCGTGCCATCTAGCTTCCCTGTCACTTTGTCTGCATATCTCCTGGATCAGCCTCCTCCCTCAAGAGGTTGGCACCTGTTCTGTGCCAACTTCTATCATCATCCTGTAGAACTTCAAAATCCAGTCAGACAAGACCTCCCCATAATACCAGAGCCCTCCCTCAGTCCATTATCCAGTGTACGGGCACCTCCCTCACACGCCTCTCAGGGACTGACCCCTGTGGCTTCACTCTAGGCTCAGCCATTGCCTGGAGCTGCTATGCTTCCAACGCTAAGAATTCAGGCACTCTAATTTCTGACCACCAGTTCTCATCTGTCCAGGTTGCTTGTTTAATGATTCCCAGTGCAACAACCCATTCCTCGTCTTCACTCTCCTACCACTTCTACAACATTGCCCAATCCCACATGGTGATGTTACTTCTAAATGGTGTGAAATGCCTTTGTTTGCTTTCCTTTCATTTCCATCGCATGGCAAGATTTCAGCTCTGGATGATCCTTTACTATTTATTTTCCCCACAGCTACACCTAGATTCCTGAATAGGCAGAGATAACCACACCACTGGGCTGGCTGGTGTAACCATAAAGTCATGAGTGATACCAATATAAATTCAAAGAAGCCCTCAACGTTATTTAGCAATTTTTACCTTACTGCAATCTGACTTCACTCTAAAATTTAACAGACCTTGCAACAGCATTTGACAGCTGACGACTTCCCCATCCCTTCCTTCCATATTGAAAGTACTCATTCTCTTGGTTTTACTCCTCCATTTCTTGCCCAACCTTCTCATATCGTCACCCTGATGGGTCCATTTGCTTTTCCTTATCCATTACATGCTCCTCAGAATTTTATTGAGCTGTTTTCTCTAAATATATTATTCTGGATACCTTCTCTGTTCCCATGACTTGAATTACCACCTCTAGATGGCTTATTCCCAAATCCCAGCACAGATCTCTCCTGGCATTTTTACATCCCTCTTCCAAATGAACATCAAACAGGTACCTAAAACCCAACATTCTCAATGACAGCACCAGCCCAACCTGTTGCTCAAGCAAGAAGCCACTTACTTCAGATTCCTTCCTCTCACCAACCTTCAATATCCCACCTGCTCAACTTCTCCCATCTGCTTACTTCTTGCATTGTCCCTTGTCCTTGGTGCTCACATCTTGAACTGTGAACCTGGATTCCTGCAACACCCTCCTCTCATCAGTCCCATTCAACTAGACCCTGTTTTTCCACCACCTCAGCGACAAGCTCTGAGAATATGAAGATAAATACGAGTTGAAAAGACCGCAGCCTAGGGATCCCTGGGTGGTTCAGTGGTGTAGTGCTTGCCTTCGGCCCAGGGCATGATCCTGGAGTGCTGGGATTGATTCCCACATCGGGCTCCCTATATGAAGACTGCTTCTCCCTCTGCCTGTGTCTCTGCTTCTCTCTCTCTCTCTCTCATGAATAAATGAATAAAATCTTTAAAAAAAAAAAAAGAAAAGAAAAGACCGCAGCCTAATGCACAAAGCAATCACAATGCAATTTGAAGAAAGCAGATGAAGAAGTTAATTCTGCTTTGGGAGGGGTGCAGCAGGGAACAACTAAGCTATGTGGAAGGATGAATAAGACTCTATCAGTCAGTATTCAGCAGACAGAAGAGCACATGCGAAGACACTGGGGGACACAGCCTAGCCTCCAAACATGCTCTCTGGCCTACAGCATACCTCAAAGCCTCCATCTCCTCACTGGAGGTATCTGACTGGCTTAGAGCCCTGGAAGCTGTGTCCCAGTGGGCACTGTCAGTTTTTGCCCTTCACAACAGGTAAGAGGCTGCATCTTTATACCTAGACCCATAGCAGATACCTTCAAAGAGAGGGCAAGGGTCTATTATCCCAGTTCATCTTTTTCCAATACCAGCCTTCCTTTCCCATAACTTTCCTAGGCATGCTGATCTGGGCCCATTGCAAGGTGAAAACAACGCAGACCCTTGTGCCAACGGACAGCCCAATGCTCCACACTACCATGGCATCAAGTAGTTATTTATGAAGGACCCAGCTCCCTTACCACCCTCCTCCAAGAACTTATCAACAATCTCCGAATACCCTGTGAAATGAAGCCCATTAGAAGGCCTACCTTGAACTCTCTCTCAGTCTTCCCCAGTCAACAAATCCATTCTTTACTCTTCAACCTCCAACCCTAAGGAAGGGCTTTAGAAAATAGTAAGGCTTACAACACATCACAGCCATAGCTGAAGTTTATTGTGCACCTCTTATGTACCCGGCCTTGGCTGTAGATTTCCTCAGCAGATGGAAATCAGAAGAGAGTAGAGATGACAGGACAGAAAGTCCATGTGGCTCCTGAGAGATGGAAAGAAGAGCCAAACCCAGAGATGCCTGGAATTCCAAACCAGCTAGTTCCCACATCTGGAAGACTCATAATTCCCCGATACACTTGTATTTTAACAATAAACTCCTTATTCTTTAGCTAGCCCAAGTGACTTTATGCCTCTCACAACCAAGAAGCCTCCCTTAGAGTTGGGCTGAGTCAGGGGGTTTCATTACACTTTAGTCTTGGGACAGAGGAAGGGATGTACCAGTTCCTGAGTCAGAGCTTGGCTGGATACAGTCTTCAGAGTTCTGAGCCTGGAGTTCAAGACTTGCTTCCCCTTTCAAGGTGGGCCCAGAGGTCACCTGCGCTTGTAGAGACATGGCTGAAGCTTCAGGCCTGTGAGCTGAGCCTTGGGCCCTACCCGCGGAGGCCCAGTCTTTTCAAAGTCAAACAAGAAGAAGTGGCTGTTGGTAAGGTCCTAGGGATGGAAAAGACCTAGTGAGCTCCAAATCCTCACCCCAGGTCCTCAAAACACTTCTGTCCATGTCCCGCCCTTGCTCAGAAAGCTTCCCAGGGCTCTCCCATGCATCCTGCCTTCAAAGAGCAAATGTCGGTGTCTGTGCCTATGGCTTCCTTCCTAAACACCATTACCCTAAAAAAGACCATATGAGACAAAAACGGGGAGACTTCTTGGGACCCTTACCTTGGAGATGACCTTGAAGCCCAGTTTGGTCACAGCCCCCAGAAAGGTCCGAACGTCTTCAAAGCGGCTACTGACTTCAGCCACTTTCAAGAGACCCCTGCGTAGAGGGGAGAAGTTCTATGTAAATGCACAGACATATGCCTGTGCACATATATACATGCATCTGTGTCCCGGGAACTCCTACCCTTGCTTCAGCACTCGATTTGCCTCCTCTAGGAAGTCCCTGATGTTGGTTCCCATCAGTGAAAGGCAGAACACTGCGACATCCACGGACTCATCCTCCAGAGGCACCTGTGGAGAGTGGGAGTACTGTATAGAGCACACAACATGGGAGCAGAAATCCAGCACGGGCTGCTAGCGCTAGACACCAGGATGCAGGGTGTGGAGGAAGGGAGCATTAGAGATTAGCACGTGGAGGCTGGGTCTAGAGCACAGGCCAGATCCACAGAGAGATGGGAGGGCTTACCTGAGCCATGTCACACACAGTGACCCTGGGGTCCAGAGACGCCAAGTCAAAGCAGTGCACAGTGTTCCGGATACTTGAAGCCAGGCGGCAGTCCCCGCAGCCGAAGTCAGCTACCACCAGGGACGCAGGCCTGGGAGTGGAGGGGAGGGATCATTCACTGGTCTAGTCTGAGCCATGACTGACCCACATCGCTTCTCGCAGTGCCCAACCCCCATTCACCGCTGGCGAAGATCCCTGGCGATGCGGTCCACTGGCTGCAGTGGCCACTTCTTGACTTGGCTCTGGAAGCCACGGTGGTACAGGAGAAAAGCCTCAGGGTCTTCCTGAAAGAGGCGCTGTGCGGCACTGCTAGGCTTTGAGTATAGCTGTTCATTGAGGTAGCGAAATCGGGCACCATCCAGCCTCTGGGCCATGCGGGCTCGCAGAGCCCCGGCCCGATCCTCATGGTTATCTGGACTGGGGGCAGGAGGCATCTCTGCCTCCTCTGTTGGGGCTGTGGCTGGAGCCTGGTCCAATGGCTGAGGTGGCCGAAACTTGTTCTTATGTCTCCGTTTGTTCTTTTGCCGGTTCCGCCACTGCTTACGGCTCAAGGTCTGGGGAGGGTTAGAAGTGGTTCCAGGACTTGGCTTGGATAGGTCACTTGTAGTGCTACTCTTCCAAGCTTTGGGACCTGCAAAGAGGGAGATAAGAAAGCATATTTGGGGCAAGATCCCCTGAATTCAGAGGATTGGTGATCATCCTGGCCGTTTCCCCGTCCTTAGGAAAGAGACTGTGCCCGGATGAAAATACTTCTTACTGCTGAACCCCAAGCCTAGTGGTGGCAGGTAACCTCTGTCATATACAGGATCAGCTGACCTCCCCTTCCTGTCCCACACACATACACATCCATTAGTACCTGTTTGGTTATCATCATCCAGGTGCTGGGTAGGGCTTGAGGGGACCTGCTTCTGGCATTTCTTCTTTCTTTTCTGTTCTTTGGCAGAGTCATTGGCATTGAAAACCCCTTTGAGGCACTTTTTCTTCCTTTCTACTTCCTTTTCTTCATACTCACTGCCAGGCGGGCCCTGTTTTTGACATCTCTTCCTCTTCTTTACTTCAATAGAAGTGCTGGCAGATGATGCCTTTTTGGGGCGTTTCTTCTTCCTTTCCACCACATCCTCCTCAGAGTCACTGCTGGGCAGGCTAGGGGGTTGCTGGGGAAGAGATGCTGCTTCCAGGGCCCGTAATGTGGCCAAGAGCTGCCGGTGCTTGGAGCCCTGGGGAAAACAAGGAAAGAGAGGAGGGGTGAGGTGAATAGACGGGGCCTGCAGAATAAGAAAGCAAAGGTGGAAACCTTTCAGATGCTGGCAGAAGCATCTGGATTATTCCTTGTTAACTCCACTACTTTTCATAATGTCGGCCAGCCCCTGACCAACCTTTAAGTCACCATCTCAGCCTTTGGGAGGCTGGAAAGAAGAGAAACCACCCACCTCACTTCTTCAATTTGCAAATGAGAACATGGAAGTTCCCCAGAGGAATGTGGTAAGGCCACAAGTAACAGGACCAAGGCCAGAGAACAGAAGTTCCAACCCTCCATCTCAGGCTTTTGCCTCTAGGTGGTATCCTTCTATAAAAGGTAGGGAGGTTTCTGAAAACAAGAGTGACACAATCACAGGTGTGTATTTCACGTGAGTCTAGCTGTAGTGTAGAGAATAAACTGAAAGGGACAGGCTGTGGACCGAGAGACCAGGGGTGTTGATTACAGCAATGGGTTGAGGGGATGATGAAAAGGAATAAAGCAGGCTGATTCCACGCTGGACGCCGACTGAAAGGTAGGAAAAGCCTGCGGAAGTACAGCAGCTTTCACATATGCAAAGGCTTATAGGAGAAGGTCTCCTGTCCAGGAGGCCTTCTGGATTGAAGTCCTGCGGGGTGGCCCCAGCGCAGGCATTTAACCTGGAGGTTTTCAGTCCCCACGCCGCACCACTCCTTGAGAATGGTAGTGCTGGTAATCCTTCATGGTCATTCACTCTTGCTCTCTCCAATCCAGTCTCCACACCGCAACCAATGGCTTTTCCAAAATGCAAATCTTAAGAAATCACTCCCTGCTAAAACCATTTCATTGGCCTTTACCGTTAAAATCTGCAAAACTTCTACTCTGCCTCTCCAACTTCAAGGGCATACCCTCTCAGCTCTCTGTGCTCCAACCGCGCGGACTAGTGTGCGTGTGACCCGAACAACCCGGACACGCTTCCCTGCCCCAGAGCCTTTGCACGTGCTTTCCCCGTCCAGACAACCGTGTTCACTAACTTCGGCTCAACAGCTCTCACTGAGTGGGATCTCGCGCCGGCCGCAGGCGCCCCGCCGCCCCGACACACTCACCCACACGCGGCGTGACCCAAAGCTCGGATCCACCTGCGTGGGCTTCTCGGCCGCTCACCTTGATCTGCGAGGCTGCGGCGGGCGGAGGCCGTGGAGCTACAGGCCGGAAGCCCGTCCCTGCTGGGGCCTCGTCGGCCCACTCTGGCTCCTCAAACATGCGGGTGGGGTGGGGGAGGCCGCGGGGTCCACACGCCTCTGCACGTGCAGGACGCGTCTCCAGCCCTCGGAGCGCGCGAACCGCCGGAACCGCGCCGGAGACCAAAGAGTGAGAGTCTGCGGGGCTAGAGCGGCCGGAGCGGCGCCGGAAACCATCGAGTTTAGCGCTGCTGGCTAGAAGGGCAAGGGAGGCGGGAGGCGGGAGGCGGGAGGCGGGAGGGGAGGGAGGGAGGGAGGGGGGGAGGAATGGGCCCGCGCTGGCCGGAGAGGGCCAGGGGCGGGGCTGCGCGGCGGGCGCGGCCAGACGGGAGTTCCCCGAAGAAGGCTCCTCCAGCCCGAGTCCCGGTGAGTGCGGGAGCACCCGTTCCCCTCCCCGAGGCCCGACCCCGGCCGGCTCGCCGGCCTCCGCGCGGCCCGAATACCGAGCAGGGAACGAGGGCCCCCCGGGAAGGACCCCCGTCGCCTCTCGCAGGGTACCGGGCGCCCGACTCCCCTCCCCCCAGCTCAGTTCGCGGGCGGGTCCCAGAGCGCGTTCGCCGACACCCCTCCGTCGGGGACTCTACCTCCGAACCACCCCCTACCTCGCGCGGACCCGCCTTCCTCTGGCGCCCAGGGACACAGCCAGGGACCATCCCGCCTCCCTGAACTGCTTCCCAGATCTCCAGGAGCCGGGGAGGAGCGGGAGACCCCCACCCCCTACACGAACACTTCTCTCCGGTAGGGGACAGAGCTCGGGGTTCACCCCCCTGCCTGACTCTCCACAGTCCCCAGGCTTCCCCAGTCTAGGGCGCTCAGCGCCGGGACGCTGCTATGGACGACATTTTCACCCAGTGCCGGGAGGGCAACGCGGTGGCCGTTCGCCTGTGGCTGGACAACACGGAGAACGACCTCAACCAGGGGTGAGCTGACGTGGCTGGTGGGTGAGAAGGGCAGAGACAAGCTCCTCTCCGCAGTGTGGGGTGCTCACGTCGGCTGGGGGCGGCTGGCTTTCCTACCCTGTGCGACCAGTGCAAAGCACAGCCTGTGGGGGGCAGAGGGTTTCCACAGAGGAAGCTGTGTTTCTGCTGAATTTTGACCGCTCAACAAGAGTTTTTCAGGCGCAGGGTGCAGAGAGCTTTCCAACCTCAGTGAACTGCATCGGCAAAATATAGGAGGCAAGACAGTGAGCAGAGAATCTGGAAATTGTCCACCGGTCCATATGCCCGGAGGATAGAAGACTTCTGTGAGCTTCTATGGATTGAAGCTTTGGGTACAAGTGGTAAACCACCGAAGATAAGACTGGAGGGGTCGGCTGCAAGGGTCAGCCAGATCATGCAAGGATATTTACACTATGATAAGGTCATTAACGTTAAGAGCAAGGGTTTAAAGCCCCTCTGTGATATGATGAGATTGTCCACTTAAGTGTCCTCTTGGATACCTTTTAAAGAGCAGGTGGCCATGTGGAGAGGCAATTGCTAAGTCTGTCCCAGGAGCGGTGATGCCTTAGACTAGAATGGGGGCAGATGAAAAACAAGTGCTTGGATTCCTGAAATCTTTAGTGTAAATAATTGATAAGACTTGGTGTGGGGAGTGAGGAAGGTCAAAGATGATGACCAGGGTTCTGGCTCAGACACTTGGGTAGATAGTTGCTTTTACTGAGTTGGACAAGGCTGAAGGATGATGAGTGCTGCTGTGACATGGTAAAGTAACTGTACAGCAGAGTGGAAATGTTGAGTAGGTTGTTGGTTATGCAGATTTGCAGTTCAGGAGAAATCTGACTTGGAGACACAGATTTGGGAGATGTTAGCATATAGATGATACCTGAAGACATGGGTGTGAAGGAGAGGGAATGAGAACTCTGCAAGGCTAACTAAAAAGGTGCCATTGGAGGTTGCAGAAGAAACAGGAAAATGTTAGTAAAGCTCAGAGAAGTGAGTGTTTCAATGAAGGGGGAGTGGTCAACAGTAGTTTAGGCTGTTGAGAAGTCAAAAAACTTGAGCACTTTAAAGTAACTGTTGAATTTACAATAATGAGTATTTGATGATCTTTGCGAAGGCTGCCTTAGAGGAAAATGGATGAAGAAATCAAACAACACTGGGTTCCTTCTTTAAAGTGCTGGTTAAACACCTCCCATGCTAGAGGCCCAGACATACTGCCAGCCCTCAAGGCAGCAAGCAGCCTGGTGGCAAGTTGAATGGGAGGTGAGGAAATAGAGAGTGAACGTAGACAAGTTCTTCAAGGTTGGCTGAGACAAGGAGGCTTTAGGAAAAGCAGTAGTGATGTTGATGATTCAGGATGGTGGGTTTTCAGGGTTTTTTATTTTAAAATTTTATTCAGTTTTTAGGTTTGAGGAGTAAGGATCACCTGTCATCTTCATCCAGCTTTCCCAGGTTCTCAGTAGGCTCTATGCTATTCCTCATAATTCTTGGTCACTTTTCCATTTTTCATATTTTTACATAATTTCCATAATTCTTTCATAATTCTTCAAAGGGTGCTTAGATGAAGACTGAGCACTCTTACTATTTTGTTGGTAGGGTCATAAAGGTTTATGTGAAGTTGCCCAGGGGCACTTGATGCATTGTATAAAACCCTGGTGCCAAAGGGTGAATGGGTGGCATCACTGAAACTGGAAGGCTTTGGTGCTGGTTTGCGGGGATAGGCTTTGGGGGCCCAAGCACCCTATATTGCAGGATATTAAGTGTGGTGAACTCCCTGCAGGGCTTTCAGGATTATAGTCTGTGGTCCTGAGGTGACAGGCAGCCGAACAGCAGAAACCTTGTGCTCATACTTTTGCCCTCAGGCTCTGGCCAGTCCTGCCACACAAACTTCAGGCTGATAAACCAGGGCACAAATTAGAGCTGGGAGGCAAAACTCACTGATTAAGTAGGGGAGGATAGTTGCTTCAGAGAGGGGGAGGTGGGGATAATCCACCTCTGGGAAAGCTTTTGACTATCTCTAAAGTGAACAGATGAGGGCAGCTGTGGAGGAAAGTCATTAAAGGCCACGCCCCCCACTCTCATCCCCCGGGAGAGGGGGACATCTGGGTGGCCTGCAAGTGGCCAGACCCCTAATCTGCTTTAGGCCATGCCTTGAGCCCCCACAAGGGAAGTGACCGCAGCACTAAGGCATCCGGAGGCAGCCATCTCAGACCACGGACCACCCCCTGCCCCGCCCCTTACATCTTCACACACACCAGGCCAGAGGGAATTTCCTTTTATGGCCCCAGGCTGTCAGGCCCTGATCCCACCAAGTGTTTTTCTCTTTTTTCTTTTTTTTGTACAGTTCTTTTACTTTAAAAAATACATGTCCTTGGGGGGGGGAAAAGTCAGATACTTTTCTTTCCAAAGAAGCCATTCTCATTTTCCTCTATTTTCTGGAACCAGGATTGCTTGAGTAGAGGAATCCTGTTTTACCAAAACAAATCCTGGTTTGTATCTGCCTCATTACTAATGACTTATTAAAAGCATTTGTTTTTTCATTATAAACCCTTCCGAAATGTTATTTTAATTCCAGTGCATTTTTAGATCTTATGTTTCGGTACCAGATCCGATCAGTAAGCTTGCTCCCTCTCCCGTGAGTTGTGACCTACCTTCTCCAAGACACTCCACCCTTGTATCAACGTGCACTAAACACCTGCTGTCAATCCATTCTCTCAAAAAGCTCACAGTCTAGCAGACACGACAGCCCATTAAGATTTTTACAATCTAGTGCCACAAGTTAGCATACTAGGAGGCTGTGAAATGCAGTGAATACAGAAAGGACCAGCAGATGTTGCAAAGGAATGCAGAGGAAACCAGATGGAAAATGTTACCATTTAATGAGATAGGGCATGCTAGGAAAGAAAGGCTGGTGGGAGATGGTGATGAAGACAGTCAATCATATGGATTTGTTGAGATTGCAGGTGGTGGTTGGTTAGGTTTGAGGCTCAGGGGAAAATCTTAATTGGATGGCTTTGGGAGTTGCTGGCATGAATGAGAAATCAGAATCCTGAAGAGGTAAAGGTTCCCTGGGAGCTTGTTCAGAATGACTATCAGTTTTTTTCCATAGCAAAGCCTTCGCCCCCATTCCCCCTCCCAATCAATGATCATTGTTCCTTCCTAAGGGATGATCATGGCTTCTCCCCCTTGCACTGGGCCTGCCGGGAGGGCCGTTCTGCTGTGGTTGAGATGCTGATAATGCGGGGGGCACGAATCAATGTGATGAACCGTGGGGATGACACCCCCCTGCACCTGGCAGCCAGTCACGGACACCGTGATATTGTGCAGAAGGTATGCATGAATGCTCCCTCTCACCTACGTTACACGCATCTGGAAGTCAGTCATAAGCACTGTAACACGTTTACTCTTCTCCCTCCTCGCATGCCTCAATTCCCGTCTCTCATTTGACTGTCTTCTGCCTCTTCTACTTGGCCATGGGGACCAGCTGCTGCAGTATAAAGCTGATATCAACGCAGTGAACGAGCATGGAAATGTGCCCCTGCACTATGCGTGTTTTTGGGGCCAAGATCAGGTTGCAGAGGTGAGTGCTCAGGCCCTGAGCCCTGGGATGGATGGAGAGCCAAGTCTGAGCCTGAAGGGGAGATTCTAGAACCGTTAACCTATCCTGGAAGTGCTGCCGAATGGATGACCCTCAAGCTGGTGCTGCATCTGTATTCACGGTTGGTTGGGATGGTCAGGGAGGCAGCAAAGCCCTTCAACACAGCCACTGTTTCATTCCAGGACCTGGTGGCTAATGGGGCCCTTGTCAGCATTTGTAACAAGTATGGAGAGATGCCTATGGACAAAGCCAAGGCTCCCCTGAGAGAGCTCCTCCGAGGTCTGTCCCCCAACCTGTTTGTATTCTCTCGTCCCTGCCTATCTTCTCACTCCATACTACAGCTAGGTCCAAAGCTGTTTTTCTTCCCCAGAGCGGGCAGAGAAGATGGGCCAGAACCTGAACCGTATTCCATACAAGGACACATTCTGGAAGGGAACCACCCGTACTCGGCCCCGTGAGTCAGCTGTAAGGGGGAGGGTCAAGGGAATAACCCTGGGCTGCTGGGGCTGGGTTAGGTAGGGTGAAGCTTGGGTACCTGACCTGCCCACACTCTCAGGAAATGGGACTCTGAACAAACACTCCGGCATTGACTTCAAACAGCTCAACTTTCTGGCGAAGCTCAATGAGAATCACTCTGGAGAGGTGACCCTGCCTTTCTTGCCCCTCCCTCCCCAGTCCCCTACAAATTACTGGCTCTTGCACCTGTTTTAAGTTTCTCCTCCAGTTATTGGACACGAAAGCAGTGGCTTTAATTAAAGCTTCCTAACCCTTACCTGTCTCTCAGCTATGGAAGGGCCGTTGGCAGGGCAATGACATCGTCGTGAAGGTGCTAAAGGTTCGAGACTGGAGTACAAGGAAAAGCAGGGACTTCAATGAGGAGTGTCCCCGTCTCAGGTGGGGAAAGGGCCTAAATGGGAAGGTGCTAGTTCCAAGGAACCCTGACTAGCTCCCAGAGGGAGATCTTTTATGCTGATCTCAGCTAGGGATACTCTCCCTCTTCCAGAATTTTCTCGCATCCGAATGTGCTCCCAGTGCTAGGTGCCTGTCAGTCTCCACCTGCTCCTCACCCCACCCTCATCACACACTGGATGCCATATGGATCCCTGTACAACGTATTACATGAAGGCACCAGTGAGTAGAGGATACCAAATCTCATGGGATGGGGCAGGGTGTGTGAGCCTCTCCAAACTATTTAACTCTTGCCTCCTTAGATTTTGTTGTGGACCAGAGCCAAGCTGTGAAGTTTGCACTGGACATGGCAAGGGGCATGGCCTTCCTGCACACATTAGAGCCCCTCATCCCACGACATGCACTCAATAGCCGTAGTGTAATGGTGAGGTCACACTTCACTCCTGGCCCAGGCCCCCAGAGCCCTTTCCGTCTAGAATAGGACTTACCTCCTTGCACATATCTATCTTCTCTTCCTCAGATTGATGAGGACATGACTGCCCGAATCAGCATGGCCGACGTCAAGTTCTCCTTCCAATGCCCTGGGCGCATGTATGCACCTGCCTGGGTGGCCCCTGAAGGTGAGTGAGGGCCTCATGTTGGGAGGTAGAGAAGGGCCAGCTCAGTAGCAATGGAAGGGGGCAGAGACAGGACAGGCAGCTGGAACAGTTAAGTTCTGTTCCTCCAGCTCTGCAGAAGAAGCCTGAAGATACAAACAGACGCTCAGCAGATATGTGGAGTTTTGCAGTGCTTCTGTGGGAACTGGTGACGAGGGAGGTACCCTTTGCTGACCTCTCCAACATGGAGATTGGAATGAAGGTGAGAGAACAACTGTATGCACTTATGTTGAAGGAATGGTAGTGGTGGTGACAACAACTATAGCAGGGCTGGGCTCTTCCCATATTTGTTCAAATATACAGTAATCCTTTCCTGAGGACTAGAGGCCTCTCCTCACAGGATATTAGAAGTTCTGAGACCCATTTTGTTTTTTCCTGTATCTGCAGGTGGCACTGGAAGGCCTTCGGCCTACTATCCCACCAGGCATTTCCCCCCATGTGTGTAAGCTCATGAAGATCTGCATGAATGAAGACCCTGCTAAGCGGCCCAAGTTTGACATGATTGTGCCTATCCTGGAGAAGATGCAGGACAAGTAGAGCTGGAAAGCCCTTGCCTAAACTCCAGAGGTGTCAGGACACGGTTAGGGGAGTGTGTCTCCCCAAAGCAGCAGGCCTCTGGTTGCCTCCCCTGCCTCCAGTCATGGTACTACCCCAGCCATGGGGCCCATCCCCTGCCCCCATCCCTACCACTGCAGCCCCCAAAGGGGCTAGGCTCAGAGCTTTGTCACTTGCCACACGGTATCTCCCAGCATGGGAGGGACCAGCCCTGCCTGTCACAATAAAGTTTATTATGAAAACAGGCTGGTGTGGGGACAGGGGGACAGACAAGTACATTTAGGTTGGGTGGCTCAGGTGAAGTAGTGCGGCTTCTTCACATTGATGCCATATTCGCTGAGGGCAGGGGTCAAGTCCTCCATGGTTAGAGTGTACTTGCGGTCCTGAGGGAAGAGGGAAGAGCACCAGCTGAGCAGGGGAATTCCGGATTTCAATCCCAGGTGGGTGACCCTGAGTAGGTCTTTCACCTCCCCTAGGGCTTAGTTTCCCCAAAGGGGTTTCAGGACAAATTAAGCCTCCGATGCTGTGGGAGATAATTACTGATTCAATGAGCCTCCCCTCACACCTTGCTCTTGCTTCGGGAGCTGCCAGAAGCTGTGCCCTTCATTTTGCAGTGCTGTAGGGCATCGTTGGCAATATCTGAGATGAATTTCTGGGCAGCTAGGGAGATGAGCCGAATTCTAGAGAGAAAAAACTGGGGTGAGAAGGAGAGGAGACCAGAAACTCCACACAAGCACCCAAGGCTGTAACCTACCCAAGCTGTACTCACATGCGTGGGTCCGAGGCCTCAAAGCCAGCACGGTTCAGGTAGTAACCAGTCACTGCATCTGGGATCTGAGAGATCAACGAGAGGACTGTCAGTGTGTGCCCTGTGCACTGCTGGGCTGAGAGGATGAGGGAAATGGAGGACAGGCCCGGCTTTCAGGAAGCCCACGGTTTGGGTGGGCAGAGGGGATAAATCAAAGAGCTAGTAGGGGAGCAAGTACGAAAGAAAGCTGGAAATCCAGGTGGTGTAGCGGAAGCTTGGCCTGACAGCGCCCCAATAGCCTGTTCAGGCAGGAAGCCCACCGTAGGCGTATAGTCCTCCAGCTGCATCAGGAAGTCCACCAGAGGCGTGCTGGACACCACCGGCTTCACGTCTCCGTTGGCGGCGCTCGGCAGCACGTAAACCCCGTTAGACATGGCCCCCTCCGGGGGCGCCGCGCCGCCCGCCGACACGGGAGCTGGAGGAGAAGCAGCAAATAGACATGGAGGTGGAAGATGCGCAGCCCCGCTTAGGTCGGCCTCAAACCCCCCTGCCCTCACCCGCCGCCGGGCCCAGCCCCCGGCGCTGCCCTCGCCCTCACCCGGCCCGGCCCTCACCCGCCCCGCGCCGCTCGGCCGGCTCCCCGGCCCGCGCCGCCACGGGTCCCGTGCCCCCTGCCGCAGCTCCAGCCCCGGGTCCCCCCGCTGTCCCCGCGGGGCTGGCCTTGTTCTCCGCAGCGGTGCCGGCGGGCAGCGCTGCGGGGGCCGAGACCGTGGGCGCCGGGCCCGGGGCCGAGGCGGCGGAACCCGGCGCCGCCTCGGGGTCCGCGCCGGAGCCGCTGCAGCTCATCGGGCCGGTGGGAGAGGCGGCGAACAGAGCCGCTTCCGCTTCCGCTCACGTTACGCACACGCCGGGTGACGTCACACGCCCCGCGCTTCGCCCCGCCCACGCCATGTTTGTCGTCTGTGTCGGGTCTCCCGCCTCCTGGATGTCGGCTAGCCAGTGAGATGCCGCCGCCGCCGCCGGGCTGCCTCCCCCCGCCCTCCCCCCCCGCCCCCCGCCCTCCCCCCGCCCCCACCCCCCCCACCCCCCCCACCCCCCGGGCGAAGTCCTAGGCCCTGCCGCGGGGTTGGGAACCGTCGACGTCTAGGACGCTCTTCTGCGGGTCCGGGGCCCCTCCTGCCCTCCTGCCCCTCCTGCAACCTGGCACTTAAAGACCTTGCTTAGGGACCCCCCCCCCTCGGCCACGGGTTGCCTGCCAGTCTGTATCCTTTCCAGTTCCCTTACTCAGCCTTTTAAGGGTTGTAAGTCTCCCCCCCCCCCCCCGCCCCCCGCGACTGCCCTGGGAATGGAGGACAGTAGGAATGTGCAGTGTTGCCATAGTTGGGGAAGGAGGTATTTCAGCCTGAATAAACAACATACGCAGCATCACAGCGAGTGTGGGGGGGGGGTGTTCAACGCAACACACATTTATTTAATTCCTATTTGCCCATCCTGAGCGAGGGCCTGGGAGTACAAAGTTAAGCAGGACGAGACTCTCGTCCTCTCGGCGCTGACAGTCGGGGAGGCAAACAGGTTAGCTGGCATTTTCAGTCCTACATTGGAGTTACAATACTAGAGGTAGACACAGTATGCAGTGCAAAGGAGGAAGGGGACTAACATCTGCCGCCTACTTCTTTGTGTCAGGCACTCTATCAACTTTATTCCACTTAATTATTCCCTGATTACTGTGCGACGCAGGTATTGATATGCCCCCTTAACAGAGGAGGGAAAAGACTCGGGGAGATGTACCTGTCCAAGGCTCTGTCCTAGTCTACGTCAGAACCAAGTATCAAATAGGTCTGTTTTTAAAAACCCAGAATTTTTCTGCTACACAAAAATGAGCTACCTTCAGGGAGTCAAAAGGTTCACAGGAGGATATGACTTCTGAGTTTTTAAAGAGAACTGGAAATGAACCAGGTAAAGGGAGTCGAGGGACATGTTAAGGGCATAGACTACCTTGAGGAAAAGTGAAAGTGTGTGCAGAGCCGGGAGGGGGAACAAGAGAAGATAAACAATTTGGTACTCAGGAACAAATGGCAAGGGAAGAATCAGGTTTGTGAGTCATAGCAAAAAGCCAGAATTGCATCAGTAACCTTTGAAGGGTCTTAAGTAAATGACCTGATGGGATTTGCATTTTACTCTGAAAAAACGATTTTGCGGATGGGCAGGAAGTAAGGACACCTTTGGCAAGGGCCTCCTACAATTCAGAGGAGAGAAGATACAGTCCTAAGCTAATGTAGTAGCAGTAGAGATGGAAAGAAGTAAATGAGGGCTAGATATATTTAGGAAATACAATTGGCAGGACTTATGGATTGATAAAGATGTATTTAAAAGGGGAAGTCGGTAGGACTTATTAATTGACAGTGGTAAGGGGGAGGGGGAGGTGAAGGAAAGTGAGTCTAGGCTAACACTTAGGCTTCTGGCTTGTTCGGAAAAAGCACAGTATCATTTACCAAGACGGAACACAAGAAAATGATCTGGAATTGGGAAGGAGGGAGATGAAGTATTGAGTATCACACATCTTGCACTTGAGGTATCAATCATTGTCAGATAGAAAGTCTGATTTAGTGAGATGGTGATGGCTGTAGATACGGGTGACTGATTTGTTCCAGGGAATATTGGGTAGACTGAGAAGAGCAAAAGACTAAAGATGAAGTAATGGTACAAACATTCAATGAGGAAGAAAAGAGGAAGGGGGAATGAAGGAGGAAGTGGGAATGGTCAGAAAAGAGGTTAAGCCCTGAAGGCTAAAGAAGGAGAGGAAATGGATAGCTGGGACAGAGAGACCATAAAGCAAAGATTAGCAAGTGTGCACTGGATGATGCAGCAGGACGGCCAATGTTTGTCATTGTCAGGGGAGGAAAGAGTGAAAATGTGAGAGCAGAGGTCTCACTGCAATAAACTGAGAAGAGAATGTCAAGTGAAATAGTGTACACAGACAGCGTAGACAGCTATTTGAAAAAGCCTGGTTGAAGAGAGAAAGGAGAAATGGGGGAGGGGAGTTAGGGGAGGGGAGGCTCCCAATCAGTACTGGTTATAGCATCTGTAGAGGAACATGAGGCCGGAGTAGGAAGACCTGAGCATGATGGAGCAGGGTAGGGTTAGGAGTCAAGTCAAGCTCACAGCATTTCAGGGTTAGGGAAATAAGCTGTCTGTTGCAGTCTATGGTTGAGGGTTCAACAGGCCTTCCGACAGTGCAGAATTAGAGACCAAGCCACCAGCTATGGGGCAGGGGACCAGTTCACTCTCCAGGCAGGAAAGGGTCAAGGTTTGATTAGTGCCTTCAGCAGAGCTGGGAAGTTGGGTGTTCCCCAGCCTGTCACAGGATCCCAGCCAGGGCCAGAGCAGAACCCCTGACCCTGCACCTCTTCATTCAGACAGGATTCATGGCAGCCACGGGTTACCTAGGGAGAAGGTGGGCATCAGATCTGGGGCTGCCTGTCTGTACCAGTACTTACAGACTAAGCCCCCTGTATTCATATTTCAGGACCCCATCAGAACTCCCCTCAAGTTCATGTTTGCACTCCCCATATTCATGAAAATGTCCACACCTTCCTTTCCCTTCCATACTCACATCAAAGAGTCCTGCCCCACGCTGCTGGTAGAGCCTTGGGTTGAGAAAGCCAAGAGGAGGGAGGCCACTGAGGAGTCTATGTTCATTTATCAGGGATAGGATCCCACCAAACACTGGAGTAGAAGCCTGCAAGAGTAAGAGTGTAAGTAGAGGTTAGGGGTTCAAAGTGATTGGATTTGGGGGATGGATTTTTTTTTAAGATTTTATTTATTCATGAAAGACGCAGAGTGAGAGAGAGAGAGAGGCAGAGACAGGCAGAGGGAGAAGCAGGCTTCATGCAGGGAGCCCGACGTGGGATCCCAGGCCTCTAGGATCACAACCTGGGCCGAAGGTGGCGCTAAACCGCTGAGCCACTCAGGCTGCCCCTCAGGGACAGGGACGGATGTTTAAAAGGATCAGAGGTCTTAGAGGAGGCAGGGGTTCTGGGTGCAAGGTCTTAGTAGAGGATGAGGATAGTTCCTGAGAGGGGGTTTGGAGCCAGGCTGATTCTTACCGAGGTGCCAGACACCCATGGAATGGGCACGCTGTTACTGACCACCCAGTAGCCATCGGAGAGTGCAGCCACGTCTGGATAGGCACGGCCACTGGCATTGAAATAACTAGATGGTGGTAGGTGGGGACTGGAGCTCAGGAACTGGGCCACAGCTTCCTCCTGAAAGGTGTTGTTGAGTGAGTATGGTCTGCTTAACTGAGGATCCCTCCTACCATCTATCCCCATAAATACACATACATACCTGGTATGAAGGCTGTGGGAACACATTGCTGAAGCCGCCACCACTGATATAGTCAACAATCTCAGTTGTGACTCGAAATGGATTCTGGAAGGATGTGCCTCCCACCGTGGTGACATAGGGGCTGAGAGCAGAAAACAGCATTCAGATTGTGGTGGTCTCAAGGGGACCTCCAAAATATGTGGAGATGGGGGAGTATGGGCTAGGTCTTGCTAGAGGGGCTGGACTCTGTGGGGAAGCAGGTACATGGGGAAGACGAAGCCCTCAAGGCGTGGGCCTGAGGTGACAGTGCATACTTTTCTCTATAGAACATTCACCAAATCTTCTACTCTGATGCCTGGGAACTAAGGAAGAGGAATACTGGGAACTTTGTTCTACTTAGAGGCCATGGGACCTAGATCTATAGGAAGAAGAGGGGAATGCAGCAACCAGAGCCAGTTAAACTGAGGTCTTAAGCTACAGGAGCACCTGGTGGGGTCAAGGCAAAGGTTCCAGATCATGAGGTCATAGATGAAAGATTGGCGGTCACAGGTAAGAGGTGGGCTGGAGTGCTTACCTGGAGGCAGGGAAGCTGGGACGGAACTGGTGTCTTCTAGAGACAGACCAACACCCAGCCCCACTGTCACCTGAGAGAAAGAGCAAGTTTAGCATTCAGATCAATGGGTCAGAGCTTGATATGTGGGTTCGGATGTCAGAGAAGAAATTAAACAGTCATTGCTGCAAGAGCTCAGAGTTTAGAGGTCAGATCCGGGTCCCTGGTGAGTTCAGATTATAAGTCAGAGATCACAAGGGTCTCTGTGGGGTCAAAATGCCTGGATTCCAGAAGGGCTAAGTTTAGAGTGGGAGGTCACCTGAGGCAAAGAGCAGGGTCAGACCCCGAGCGGCTGCCTTCATGAACTCAGTGTTGACCCGCTGGATGTAGGCGCTGCTGAGGGAGTCCTCGTCATCTCCATAGCTCACAGTGTGCACATGTGGCAGGGCTGACTCATTACTGAGCAGCAGGAGCCACTGCAGGAAGGGCTCCTGTGACTCATGCCGGCCTGGATTTAGGGGAAGGGAAGGAACACAAGGACGTTGTCAGGATCTCTGTCTAGCTCATGGGATTCCCTTGCGGGAGCAGTAATCACCACTCACCACCACCCCTTTCCCCACCCACCAGTCCCCCTTGGCAGTACCAGGGCTACTGTAGACCCAGGTGGAGATGTTGGCACCGGCACTCATCAGGTACTCCACATCTAGACTGGCCTCGATCCCAGCCCGGCCCCGGCCCTGCTGTCCAACTACACGGGCTACCGATGCCTGGTGTGCAAAGTTCCCACCAAAGAGGCGCATGAATTCAGCCAGGTCTGACGCATGGAAATACTGCTCCAGGAACTACAAAAGGAATCAGAGCAGATATCATGGGTCAGAGGATGCAGCCCCAAAGTCAGGGCAGGGGATGTTGTTCCAGTTAGAGGGTGAGAACCCAGGGGAGGAGTCAGAGAGCAAGCCCAACCTGGGGAGACATGTAGGGTGTTAGGACCCTGGAATTCTCTGCCTGGCTCACCTGGGCACAGGCTTGGCTGTTGTTGGTTGTGCCAGAGCCCACATCTTGTGCTGTCAAGTTGTATCGCTGACGGATCACAGATGGGGTCACCCCCAGGTGCAGGCCAACAGTCCCTGACACTTGTGGCTCAGGGCGTTGCCTCAGGGATGATGTGGGGGGGAAGCGGTGCAGCCCGCCCACTGTGGGGAGAGGTCAGGCTTGAGGAGGAGATCTTTTAGACTCCAATTCCCACTTTACCATTGATCCCACCCCAAGCCCCCCACGGCACCTAAATTTTTCCAGCCCCTGACTCTGTCTGCTTCAACCCTCACCAACCCCATTGGTTGTTACCAAAGTCCACATGAGGGGCCAAGGCCTTCGGGAGCTGGTATGGACGTAGGGACCTTATAACATGGATCTCTGTAGGTCCCCCCACATAGCGATGAAACTCAGCCCCAGAGAGGAGCAGTTCTGCCTGTCTGGAGGTCAGAGATCAGAGAACAGAGGTCAGAGAGCAGTACAGACCAGAGCTGAGGCCACCTGAGCATCACTGCTCATCCTCCTCTCCCCGTGTGTTAGCTCTCACCCACAAGCTCCCGCCAGCTCTCAGCCATCTCCCATTGGAGTGACTCGTCTCCCTGATGGGATGATTGGTACCCTCCATGGGGCAATCACTCCCTCTCACCGGACACTCAGCCAGCAAGTCAGAAAGTCTTGTGTGGTCACCGAGTGGCAGTTCCGGGCTCCAGCTGCTGAGAGCCATTTTTGGACTGTGCGGAAGGTCAGTGGTGATGGCCGGACCAGTTCAGCCACATCCTCTAGGGTCAGGTATTTTCCTGCAGGGATTCAGTAGAGGATCTTGCTTTTCCAGGTTGCCCATTTTGGACCTCAACCAGGAGACATTGGGACTTCCCAGAGAACCTGGAACAGGGTCTCAAGGGATAGGTGGGAACTTTCTAGCAAAAAGGCAGGCTATGCAGGTGCAAGCTACATTTGGGGGCCAGGGAAAGAAAAGGCTGAGGAGACTTGGAATGCCATGGCCAGAAATACCGATTTACCTTAAAGGCCAGAACATTGCAAATACTGCATCAAAGCGTGTATTTTCATGATCATAAACAACACATGAAGTTAAGAAATTAAAATTTTCCATATTAAGTTTATTTCCAGTAAAAGTTTTCAAAACTTTCAGAACCAATTATAAGATGACATCTAATTCAGTTCCAGTTTTCATACTTGTTGATTTTAAGCTAAACATGACAGTGAGTCACTACTTTCCTGCACAGTGCCATGCACACAGCTCCGGGGTGAATCTGAGACTCCCCCCCCCCCCCAACCATGAAGGGCTTCGTGCCAGGGAGGGACACTATCCAGCATGACCACTGGAGCAGAACACTGTTTTGGAGTAGAGTAGGGAGCAGGGTGGGGAGTGAGGTGGAGCAGATGAGACTACGGACCCCTGAGGGGCCTGGGCAGCAGTCTGGATGCAAGAATAAACAAATGAGTTGGCGGTAACAAGCAATGGTAAAGAGTGGATGACTCCAAAGGCTCTTTCAGAGCTTCAGAACTGGAAATGACAGCCCTAGAGTCTGACTGGAGGAGGACATGGGCGTGGGTTGGACTGAGGGTGGCGAAGGAATTGAGCTGATGAGCACCTGTCTGTACTCGACACTACCACTTCTCCATCTGTCTGGTAGCTGATAAGGAGTAGAGTCAGAATTTGAATTCAGATTTGATCACACAGCCTGGGCTCCTAACTTTCAGGTTACTAGCCTGATAAACACAGGTGAAAAGTTTTGGGAAAAGAATTTGAGTGAATTTTGACAGTTTATTTCTAGTTCACTTTTTTTTAAATTCAGAAACTTCAACGAGAGCCACTAACCACTGCTATTCAACTTCCCTATATCACCGCCTCCCCAGGCACGAAGAGCATGACCCTGACATTATGTGCACCATCCCACACTCAGCCCAGCCCTGAGTCCCTCCACTGCATCCCACATCCCAGCCCCAGTCCCTCTCCCGATAGGCACCATAATGAGGAGAGCCAGGATCCGACACAGCCTGTACCAGCTTGGACAATCTTTCCACGTTCTGCTGTCTCAGGGCAAAGGTGAGACTCAGCTCTTCCTCAGAATCTACACGGCCCAGGGACACCCAGCCTGGGGGCAGCCTGCAGGGTCAGAGGTCAGGAACATGGCCTTTGTTAGTGGGGGGGATGGGAAGTATCAGTCATGGAAGGTTCAGGATCAGGGGCTGAGACCTGGGGTAGGATCCCAGAGGCAGATATGACTCACAGGAGGTGAATGCTTGGAGACTGAGCCTGGGAACCTGGGAATAAGACTACGGAGGGGGTACCAGGAGCTGGTAATGGGGTGAAGGAGGCTGGAGCCAAGGCAGTGGGCACAGGACAGGGCACAGGGGAGGGGGCAGTCTGTGCTGAGTCAACTCACGTCCGCTGCTGGTCTGGCTCCGGGCTGTAACTGCATTTGCTGGCGACACAGAGAGCAAGGAGCCCTAGGAGGCTGCAGAGGCAGCAGGCGGGTTTCAGCGGGAGCCGGACTGCCAGTGTATCCCCACCCTCCAACAAACATAATCCCCTCCTCCCGGAGCCCCCTCATTTCTCACCAGGTTCGGAGTCTCATTTTGCCTTTCTGGAGATCCACTGTCATGTGACAGATCACATGAACCCTATGTTCCACCGCCACACCACGCGCCGCCTGGAAACTACTGCCCATGCTGGCTCCTCCTTCAAGTGGGTGGTCCTAAGTGCTGCCACCCAGATCCTTCCTCTGGCGGTGAGCTCTGGATTAGTCCAGGGCTCCCCCCTGCTGCCGGAGTCCAGCCAGCTCTCACCGCGGGGTAAAGGGCAGTGCTTGAGGACAGGCTCCCAGGCACACAGACCCACGGACGGGATTCATGGTTCGCTGTAGGTATCAGGAGAGCCACCCAACCTCTCAGAGCCTAGGCTTCCTTCAGAACGCGGAAGCTGTTGTATTTAAAGTGCTCTGCCTCCTGGGGTTGCGGTGAACACGGACAGAAATAAAGCAGGCACAATGCTCAGAAGGGAGCCCCGTGCGGCCTTCCGTGAGCTCTTACTACACATAGACCCTCAGGCCTAAAGCTGGTCATCTTTCCCCACCCAGCCAATCCCTCTCTAGATCCCAGCCACAAGGAAGCCCTGTCTGCCTCCTGGACCTTGTGAGAGGGAAAGGCCCGCTGCAGAGATGTGAGGTCAGCCTCAGGCTAGGCTCCCAGGGCCATCCCCACCCTAGAGGCCCCATGCCCACCACCCCTCTGTGCCTCTCTAGGGTGTCCACAATACATCAGGTGCCTTGCAATCGTCCCCCATCCCAATGGCCCCCACAGAATACAGCCGGACACTAGATACAAACTGCAGTTTATTAAGGCTCCAGAGTGAGAATTGGCACTTGGTTCTGTGCAGGGGCAGGGGTGTTAGTGGAACCCAAAGGAGCTGGGCCCAAACAGGTTGGAGGGGCCTCCCCCATTCCCCCTACCCCCCAATAAATAAAGTCTCAGCTCCACCTCAGGGTGCTGGCACGAGGCAGGAAGCCCTCACTGAGGAGAACCCAGAGCTGCTGCCTCCTTCATATTTCTCCCCACATTGGACCTGGCCCCAGGTCCGTGGCCAGTAGGACCTCTATTTGACTGGTGCTCTGACAGGACCAGGGTGAGATGTGGGACCTGCCCCCACTGGAGTTTAGGATGGGGAGCTGGCCTCCCCTGTGGTCAATCATGGTCCGAGGCTGCCCAGGGCAGGCTCAGATGGGGCCTGCATTGGGGACACTGTGCGCATCCCAGGTCGGGGCCCAGCCTGGGCCACAGCTAGATGTGCAGCTCCGTGTCATCAGGTGGCTCCAGGCCGGACTCTGCGCTGAGTGCGGAGGCTGAGGGGCCCTGGGCCACCCCAAATGGTGAGACAACGGGTGAGCGAGCAGCCAGAGGAGACAGTGAAGGGGAGAAGCTGGGGGACATGGCAGCTGAGGATAGGGAGCCTTCGTGGCTGATGGGGGAGCGGTGAGAGGCTGGTGGGAAGATGGCCCGGGTTGCTGCTGTGCTGGCTGGCTTAGGGGGCACAGACTTGGCTCCTGGGTGGGCCACAGCAGTGATGAGGGGTGGTGGATCAATACGGGGAGCTGGGGGACATGGCCGAGCTTCATCCTTGAGCCGGGCAATCTCTGTGAAGACACTGGCCAGTGGCTGGAACTGAGGGCACCAGCTCAGCAGGTAGTCCCAGTTATAGCTGCCACGGAGCTCTTCCTCACCAGCCACGATGGCTGTCAGTGCACCTGCCACACATGGCTTGCCATCTGCTGGGAAGCCATAGTCCCCGGTGGGTGCAGGGCTCAGGCCACAGCCCCCTAGGAAGGCTGTGGCAGTGGCTGGTGGGCCCTCTTCTCGGTACAGAGTGGCTCCTGCACCTGGCAGCAGCAGCCCTGCCTTGCGGCCCTTATACCAGGTGTCAGGGGCAGGTGGCTCGCAGGATGTGTCACTCAGTCCATCTGCATCCTGTTGGATGCCTGAGTCGGGGCCACGGGCAGCCAAGGAAGAAGCCACACTGGCCACTCTTGGGAATTCGTTGATCATGCGGATCTCGTCATCCTCCGCAGCCTCTGCTGAGCCTCGGCCACTTGAGTGTGAAGGGTCCAAAGAGCCACCACGGGGGTAGGGTCCTCCAGCTCCTGGCCCACCATAGCTAGGGAGAGTCTGGTGATAGAGGTGTTCTGAGGGTGGTGGGCTGGGTGGCTCTCGGCCTAGCTTCTGCAGAGAGCCACTGGACAGGGGTGCTGCCTGTGACATTGGACCAGGTGCTGCCTCAGCCTTGCGGCTACGGGCCCGTACCAGGCCTAGGACCAGGGCTGCTAGTGCAAGCACAACCACAACTCCCAGGGAGGCTGCCACAGCCCCCACCAATAGCAGGTTGAGGTCAGGTGCCAGGCCCAGTGCAGTGTGGGTGATATCCACGGTCACAGGCACTGTGGCACTCCGGGATCCAGGCAGAGGCCCCCGTGCCACCACCTCCAGCCTCAGCTCCCGTGGTGCCTCACGCCGTGTCCGGCCTCCACTCCCAGAAGTGCCTGTTCCGCTGCCTGGTGCCCGGCTGTCCACTCGAAGGTACAGGGCACCTGTAGTTTGGTTGATACCAAAATAGGGGGAAGAGGTGGCAAGGGAATAGAGCACCAGGCCATCGGCACCTCCATCCTCATCTGTGGCCTGCACATGACCCAGGCTGTAGCCACGCCGGGCACCTTCTGGCACTTGGAAGTGGAAAGCTGGAGCCAGGAACACTGGGTCATACTCATCCTCCCCTGTCACCAGCACTGACACAGTGACTGAGGCTGAGAGATTCCCAGCATCAGCAGCACCCACCAGCAGCTGGAAGCTTCCTGTGTGCTCATAGTCAAAGGCCACTCGTGCCCGCAACTCCCCTGTTGAGCTGTTCAGTGCAAATGCCTCTCGGCCCTCAGGCCCTGGCCCAGCCTCCAACAGGGTATAGCGGAGCCTCCCGAAAGCTCCTGCATCCCCATCAATCGCATGCAGAGTGGTCACAAGAGTGCCTGGAGGCTGGTTCTCTGCCAGGCTGGTGCTGAGCAAGCTCAGCGGGAAGACTGGGCCATGGTCATTCACATCCTGGACCTCGATGGTCACTGGTGCCAGAGCAAAGTGTGCCCCAGCAGGGTCAGCAGCCTGCACTACAAGCTGATGTCGAGCCTGGGTCTCACAGTCCAGGGGGCGGGCGAGTCGCAAGGCACCTGAGTTCTCATCCAGTTCAAAGAGCCCAGAAGGATCGCCTGAGCTAAGGGTGAAACGCACAAGGCCATGAGGACCCGGGTCAGCATCAGAGGCCTCCACATGCAGCAGCTCAGCTCCAACAGGTGTGTCCTCGGGAACTGCCATGCGGTATGACGCTCGAGTGAAGACAGGTGGGTTGTCATTGACATCCAGCACAGTGACGGTGACAGGCACAGCTGAACTGCGAGGTGGCTGCCCCCGGTCAGCTGCAGCCACAGTTAAATTATACTGGGTTAGGCTTTCAAAGTCTAGAGACTCAAGTAGCACCAGGCAGCCCAGTGCCCGGGGGCCTAGTCCACCACCTTCCCCAGTCTCAGCCAGCCGGGGTTCCAGCTGGAAGACTCGGCCCCGGTTACCACTGACAATGCTATAGTCCACGGTGGCATGAGTGCGGCTTCCATCGGCATCTGTGGCCTCCAAGGTGAGCAGGGTGGAACCAGGGGGCAGATCTTCAGTTACAGCCACACGGTAGTGTGGCAATGTGAAGCTAGGGGTGTGGTCATTCTGGTCCTGCAGCTGCACATGCACTGTGGCTCGTGCTGCCCGGCCTGGCATCCCATGATCTCGTGCTTCCAGTACTACGTCCACCACTCCTGGCCCCTCATGGCCCAAGGCCACTGTTCCCACTGTTGTGAACAAGGTCCCTGCGATGAGAAGGGAATGGAGAGAAATATGCATTCAGCAGAAGCTATAGGTGAGCATAGGGTGATCCTTCGGGGCCTAGGAAATGGCCTTGGAAGTCTGATTCTAGGGGATGGTCTGTGTGCTGGGAGTTTATGAAATGGTCTCCAAGATTCATGAAATGGCTTCTAGATATGCAGTCAGGATGGGGCTTAAAATAGAGACAAGCAGGGGAAATGTTCTCACTGGGTCAGAGATCCAGGAGTTAAGGGTTCAGGCAAGAGATTCTAGGAATGAGGTCAAAATATGGCCCACTGCTGGCAAAGATAAGGGATCAGATCCTGGGAAGAACGTACCATTGTTGGGGTCAACACTGAAGCCCTCAGCAGGGGAAGCCAGGTGGTAGGAAATGTGACCATTGGCACCCGAATCCTGGTCAGTGGCAGAGACGGAGAGAATGGCACTGCCTGGAGGTGTGTGTTCAAGCAGTGTCACCTGAGGGGTGAGAACAAATGTTTATGGCCAAATTTCCCAGCTGCCCTACTGTCCACTTAGCTTATTTCTGGAGCTTGATCCCATGAACCCTGCTTGGCATCCATGCCAGCTTGAGGCCCATACTCGGTGTTCAAACTGCCCACCTTCCTCCATTTCTGGGCACAGGATGAAGAACCTAGACACAGTTCCTAGGACTCAGACAGCTGACTTAGAGATGGGACCCTCCCATCCCCAGGTCATTTCCAACATCCATCCCACCTCAGACCCTTCTGGCCTTGGCACTTCCTTCCAACGTGAACAACCCTGGGCTCAGGTGTGGGGTCATCTAGGGGCATCAGTACCTGGTAGAGGCTCTGCGAGAAGGCAGGTGCATTGTCATTGACATCCTCCACAAACACCGTGAGGTTAGCATGGCCCTCGTGAGGCCCGTCATGTGCCAGCAGTTGCAGGTGGTAGCGGTCACGCTGCTCAAAGTCCAGGGGGCCCGTGAGTGAGAGGCGGCCTCCATAGCGACCTATGCTGAAGGGATCCTGGGGTCCAGATGGGCTCAGCACATACCACAGCACTGGTCCTGAGTCCACATCATTCCCTGTTACCTGTGCAATCTCTGAGCCCAAGAGTGCATCTGTAATACAGGGGACAAGTATTTGGTGTGGTCCTAGACACCCCTGGAGCCCCAAGGAGGGGGGATGTGCTGCTCCACCACCCTTTGTACCTCTCGCTTTACTGAGTCCTCACCTTCTGACACTCGGAGCTCCCAGGGCTGGGGGATGGTGGGACGATTATCATTAGTATCGATGACCATCACTGTCAGGGTAGCTGAGCCCACCAGGGCTGGACTTCCTCTGTCTGTGGCCATCAGTACCAGCCTGGACACAGAAAACAATCAGGGGTGGGGCCTGGGGATAAGGGAGAACCACAGGCAGGGCTGGAAGGACTCACGACAGACCTGAGAATGTAGCCTAGGGATTGAGAGGGATTCAGGGCAGGCCTTGAAACTGCATGGACCCATGTTGGGATCTTGCAATCTACCAAGCCAGGCCTTACCGTGTTTCAGCCCAGATCTCACGGTCCAGGATGGCTGTGGTAGTAATAGTGCCTGTGGCTGGGTCTACGTGGAACAATCCGCGTGCTGGTTGGGATGCAGCCAGGCTGTAGGAGATCTGTCCGCTGGGGCCTTGGTCCAAGTCATCTGCCTCCACCTGGTGGGAAAAGGAGGCTGCTGGCACTGGGCTGGCCACAGACAAGTCCGGCAGCCAGCCCTGCCCCTCATCTTCCCATCACGTCCCACACCTGCAGCAGGGGTCCCTCCAAGGGCCTAGACTCAGGCAGGAAGGCCACGTAGTGGGGCCGCAGGAAGCGGGGAGCATTGTCATTGGCATCTTGCAGGGTTAGGGTCAGCACGGAGAAGGCAAAGGCTCCCCCGCTCTCTGCCTGTAGCACCAGTCGCAGTCGTGGGCTCGCCTCAAAGTCCAGCCCCTCTGCCGAGCGAACTGTGATGGCTCCTGCGGTAGGGGGTGAGGGGAAGCAAAAAGCATCACAGACAACCCTTGCTTGCCCTGGAGCCTCCCTCTCTGATGCCCCTTCCTCAAGGGCAGCCTCTCCCCAACCAGGGCCTTCTGGGGCCCAGTGAGGAGCTCCCCCAGGAGCTGTCCCCTCACAGGGCCCCTGCTCCTGCCCCTTACCTGTACTAGGCTGGATGGAGAATGTCCCTTTCTCATTCCCACTGAGAATGCTGTAGATGATGGGTCCATTTGAGCCCCCTGCATGGACAGCCTTAGGGGAGATAATGGGAGTCCCTGCAGAGAGGATGGTATTGGTTGGACTGCTAGCACTAGACTGAGGGAGTTTATGACACATTTTTAGCGAGTAACCCCAGCCCATTCAAGGATACAAAGCTGGTCTCCCATCCAAGTACTAATCAGGCCCAACCCTGCTTAGCTTCTGAGATCAGAGGAGATCGGGTGCTTTCAGGGTGGTATTATGTTGAGTACAGTAAGTCAATCGGAGGACAATCATTATATGGTTTCACTCATATGGCGAATATAAAAAAATAGTGAAAGGGATTATAGGGGAAAAGAGAGAAAATGAGTGGGAAAAGTCAGAGAGGGTGACAAACCATGAGAGACTCCTACCTCTGGAAAACGAACAAGGGGTAGTGGAAGGGGAGGTGGGCGGGGGAATGGGGTGACTGGGTGATGGGTACTGAGGGGGGCACTTGACAGGATGAGCAATGGGTGTTATACTATATGCTGGCAAACTGAACTCCAATAAAAAATATACAAAAAAAAGAAAAAAAATAAATTTAGAAATGCTTTTTATGTCGAAAAAAAAAAGATACAAAGGCGGGAGACATGGGAAGGGACCCACCTGGGGGTGCATTCTCACGGAGCATGGCTTCACTAGTAGCCCGAGGAAAACGGGGTCCACGCTCGGACTCCCCCTGCAGCCCAACAATGACCACACCGGTGGCAGAACGAGCTGGACGGCCGAGATCAGTGGCTACGACGAAAAGGACACGATCCCGGGGGCCCAGGGCTACAGGGGAGCGGGCCACACGTATTTCACCGGTGTAAGAGTCCACGGTGGTGCCAGGAGGTGGCGTGCCTGCCAGCCGGTATAGGATGGAGGCATTAGCACCAGCATCACGGTCTTCAGCTCGCAGAGTGGCCAGAGCCAGAGTCGGGGTGCTGAGGCTGGGGCCTGGGCGGGGCAGGCGCAGCCTCAGAGGACTGGTGGGGAAGGTGGGTGCATGGTCATTGACATCACGCACTGTGATGGTGACAGGTACTGTGGTGCTCAGGGGCCCAGCAGCTGCACCATCCACTGCACTCACAGAAAAGGCATAGCTGGAACACTGCTCCCTGTCTAGGGCTATGGCTGTGCGTAATTCCCCGGAGCTGGGCTCCAGCAAGAAGGCTCCTGCTGCACCTGTACCCAGGTAGTAGGTCACACGGCCATTGGCCCCAGCATCAGGGTCGTGAGCCTGTAGTTGCAGCAACAGGGTCCCTGCTGGTGCATCCTCAGGCACCTCCACAGAGTAGGCAGGCACAGGGAAGGCTGGGGCATGGTCATTGGCATCCAGCACTGTCACTGTCACAAGCAGGGTGGCACTGAGAGCTGGCTGGCCTCCATCCCGGGCCTCTATCCGCAGCTGGAATGCTGGCTCCACCTCTCGGTCTAGTGGCCTCATGGTGCCAAACTCCCCAGACGTTAGGTCTAGGACAAAGGCTCCTGATGAGTCCCCATCTGCAGAGAAGTACATGTGCACATAGATAAAGATGTGTCAGCCCATGGGAGGGAGGGTGATTTACAGGCAACAGCAAATGGGAAGGGGTAGAGGGAAGAGAAACTGGGATAAAAGCAGAGAAGAGAACCACAGACAGTAAAGGAGGATACTGTAAAGCAGCTGTTCTCAGAGTGTGGCCTGGGGACTCCTCTCAGGGAGTAAATAAGATCAAAACTGGTTTCATAGCAATATTAAAACATTATATGCCATTTTAATTCTCAGAATCTCACAAATGTAGAGTCCAAATACTGCATGACATGTGATATCAACTTGGATGGTTAACGGCAAGTGTGTTTATTGATGCTTAGGTCTTCTAGAATGTAGGTAGAGGGACGCCTGGGTGGCTCAGCAGTTGAGTGCCTGCCTCCCGCCCAGGGTGTGATCCTGGAGTCCTGGGATTGAGTCCCACATTGGGCTCCCTGCAGGGGCCTGCTTTTCTCTCTGCCTCTCTCTCTCTGTGTCTCTCATGAATAAATAAATAAAATCTTAAAAAAATAGAACGTAGGTAGAAAATTTAGAGTGTGAACATGTATTTTCAGAGACTCATTCAGTTTTTGCTGGCTTCCTTTTAGTTACACCTATAATCTTTGCAATCTTAGTACTCTCCAACAAGTTATTTGAAGCCCTAATATTTCTTTGTACGTATGTGGAATACCATAAGCAGTGTACTTCACTGGCTGTTTTATAATGGCGTTTTAAATTTTTCCCAGCTTTAGTATCTAATATAATAAATATGGATTTAATGTGTTTATTATAAATATGAATTCATATTACATATTTGTTATATCATATTATTATGTCAATAAATATTGATATCGTTTAAACAAAAACCCTTTAAGGTTCTCAGAAATTTAGAATACTATGGGTTATTAAGACCAAAAAGTTTGAGAACAAGTGCTCTATAGGGAGAAAGAAGAAAGAAAAAGAAAAGAAACAGGAAAATAAAAACAGAGACACAGAGGGACATAATCGGCTAAAGAGGCAGAGGAAAAAAAACACTCAGAAACACATACATGAATGAAAACGTAGAAGACAAAGACAAGAGAAAGGAAACCCAGACACGCTGAGGCTGACATAAGCCCACAAGGAGTAGAACTGGGCAAGTGGATGCTGGGTTAGTGAGTGTGGGGACAGTTCTCACCCAAGATGCGGTACTGCAGCTGCCCGTTGGCTCCCACATCTGGGTCAGAGGCCCGCAGCACCGTAAGGGTTTGGGGATCCTGGCCCTCGGGCACCTCCAGGGAGAGGTGGGCACTCCCAAAGGTTGGGGCATGGTCATTCTCATCCTCCACAGCCACTCGCACTGTGACATGGGTCAACAAGGGGGGCGAGCCCCTATCCCGGGCATACACTATGGGGAAGCAAAAACAGTAAGATATATAGCCTGCTCCCATCCATGGAGAAACCAACACACACGGCACTCAACATGTTCCCCAGGTGCGTGTATGAACCAGAGAATGTCCATCTCTCCCTGCTCCGCAAGCATGTGTGCGCTTACGTGTGTACGTGTACACATAAATATACTTGTCAGTAGACTTTTTTCTTCCCACTTCTCATACTTAGTACATGCAAGATGTATCTTAGATTAGTGGTAGTGTGACAGAAAAGGCAGTAAATGAGGTATCAAAAGATGTGGGTTCAAGTCCCGGCTCGAACACTTCCAAGCTGTGTTGGCTTGCACAAGTCACTTAACCTCTATGGTACTATCAATATGCTTCTTCTCTATTAGATGGCCACAGTCTAATCTGAGGGAATCCTACAGGACACAACTGTGGCATTATGCATTCAGAGTTTGTGTGATCACAATGGCAACAGCCAGGGAGTCCGATCACCTTGCAATCCACCCAACTCTTGCTTCCCCCAAAGGATCCAAAAATATAACAAGCTGTTCTCTAATAGGTGGAAGCTTCTAGAAGGTATTTTGGGGGTTCTGCCCATGTAACGCTGGTGCTTACAACACCTCAGGCTTTTGGGGTCCGGTCAGTGCGTACCTGTCAGGTTGATCTCCTCCTGCTCCTCCCGATCCAGGGCCCGAAGAGTCGTCAGAACTCCAGTGTCTGGGTCCAGGGAGAAGCTTTCTCCAGAGATACCTCCAGTAAGTCACTTGCCCATTGGCCCCTGAGGAGGGGCAGCATGGAGGGAGATCAGAGGGTAGCTATAGCCCTTCTTGCCCAGTGACCCTCTCCACTCATCCCCTCAGGTCTTACCCAGGTCTGGGTCGGTGGCCCGCAGCGTGAGCAGAGAAGTGCCAGGAGGGCTGTTCTCACGCAAGAGGACGCTGTACTCCTGCTGCTGGAAGGCGGGTGCCTCGTCGTTGACGTCGGCGACACTGACAGTGAGGAGCTGCGTGGCCGAGCGCGGTGGGGAGCCGTGGTCCGAGGCCACCACGGTCAGCAAGTGCTCAGCTCGCTGTTCCCGGTCCAGGGACCGCACCACGGAGAGCGCGCCTACGCGGGCGGCAGGGCGGGTTGGAAGGAAGCCTCGGCACTCCCCGCACACCCCCGCACCCCCCCCCGCCCCAACCTCCTCCGCGTCCCACTCACCGGTGCCCGAGTGGAGCCGGAAGTAGCCGTCCCCGCCGGCTGCCAGGCGATAGGACACGCGCGCGGCCTCGCCGAGGTCCGGGTCCCGCGCTACCACGTGCAGCGCCACGGGCCCGGGCGGCTGATCCTCGGGGATGCGCACACGGGACGGCGAGGCGAAGACCGGGGCGTTGTCGTTCTCGTCCGTGACGAAGACGCGCGCGGACACGCGCGCTGCGCGGCGGCGGCTGGCGTTGGCGGGCCGGTCGGTGGCTTCCACGAGCAGCAGCAGGGCGGGCGTGGCCTCCCGGTCCAGGCCTCGCGGCGCGCTGAGCGCCCCGGTGCGCGCGTCCAAGCGGAGCGCGGGCACGGGCGGCTCCTGGCGCAGCAGGCGGTAGCGCACGTCGCTGTTGGGGCCCGGGCCGTCGGCGTCCGACGCGCGGAAGGTGTACAGCGCCGCGCCCGGATCCGGGTTCTCCGGCAGCGCCAGCGCCAGCGGGTCGCGCGCGAAGGCCGGCGCGTGCTCGTTCTCGTCCTGCACGCGCACTTGCACGCGCAGCAGCCGCGCGCCCGCGCCCCCCGGGCCCTCGGCGCGCACGGTGAGCGCGCGCCAGGCCGGGCCCGCCTCGAAGTCGAGGGGCCGCGCCAAGTACAAGCGCCCCGAGGACGCGTCCAGCGCGAAGGTGCCCTCCGGGTCGGCGCCGCCCACCAGCGTGTAGGTGAGTGCGCCCACCCCCGCCGGCTCCGGCGCCGCCACCGAGCCCAGCAGGGAGCCGGGCTGCAGCCCCTCCGCCGCTGTCACCGTCAGCACGACGGGCACCGGGGCCGCTGGGTCTGGCTCCGAGGGGTCCGGGGCGGGCTCGGCCGAGCGGACGGAGGGAAGCACCTGTCGTGGACCGAGGAGGAAGGACAGAATCAGGAGGACCCGGGTAGAAGGGGTCTGGGCTGGCGCGCTGGGTAGCTGTAAGGGTAGTGAGAGCTGCCCGACTAGACTAGAGGGCACAAGGCCTCCGTGAAAGTGTAGCTCTTGGAGGGGCCCACAGCGGTGGCCTAGGAGAAGTGGGTAGATTAGTAAGCAAGGGCAGCCGTACCTGCACCAGCAGCTGCAGACTGGAGCTCCGAGGGGGGCTGCCTTGGTCATGAGCACTCAAAGTGAGCACATAGTGTGGCCGCTCCGCTCGGATCAAGGGTGCTGCGGTGAGCAGCTCCCCCGAGTGAGGGTGGAGAGAGAAGAGCTCTGAGCCAGGACCTGGGGACAGGCAGAGGAAGAGGGGTTGAGGGCAGGTGTCCCAGAGAGGGCAGGTCATGCTGTCACTCACCAACCCCCTTCTCTCCACACCACCCCCCATACCAGTTAGCGTGTACAGGATAGTGCCGTTCTCCCCCTCATCTGGATCCTTGGCCTGCAGAGTCGTCACCAGTGTTCCTGGAGGCACTCGATCTGGTACCTGATAGGGACATGCAAGTCACCTAAAGCTGTGTCCCCCCTGTTCTTGAGACATCTCAGGGTCAAGTTCCCCTCACCACCACCACCCCTTTTTTTGCTCTCACACCTGTTCCAAGGGTCAATCTCTCTTACTTACATCTATAGCTCTATGGGGAGATCCCTACTGCCTCTCACACTTTTTCAGGACACGGTCCTGCCACTTCACATACCTGTACAGGGAGGCCCCCGCCAGCAGCCCCGGAAGCTTGCAGGAAGCTGGGGCTGTTGTCGTTGAGGTCGAGTACTGCGATGTGCACAGTGCCTGTGGTACTACGGGGTGGGCTCCCCCCATCCTGCACCTGCACCAGGAGTTGGTAGCTGCTCTGCCGCTCTCGGTCCAGGGTTTGGAGTGTGGTCATTTCTCCTGGGAGTGCAGGATAGGGATCATGTGTGGGGCAGCTAGGGTTTAGGTATGAGGAGCTGGGGTTTAGGGAGTGTGGGAGGGAATGCCAGGGTGAAAGTCCAGGCTCAGTCCTGGTCCTCAAGGCTGTGGTCTGGGGATTCTATCTGGGTATTCATCAGTCTGAGGATGAGGCTATGAGGTCTCAGATTTCGGGCCCCAGTGCTCACCAGTCTGGGGGTGGATGCGGAAGGCCTTGCTGTCTTCTGACAGTGGTCGCAGGCTGTAGGTCAGACGTCCATTGGGTCCTGAGTCTCGGTCAGTGGCAAAGACCCGGCCCACGCTGGTCCCTGGGGGCTGGTTCTCAGCCACAGCCAGGAAGGTGGGCTCCTCAGACAAGCGGGGACTGTGGTCATTCTGGTTGAGGATGCTGACCCTCACAGTGGCTGTGCCTGTCTGCTGCCCCAACTCAGCTTTGGATCCAGACACTGCCATTACCTTCAGGGTGTACAGCTCCTGGGCCTCGCGGTCCAGTGCGGCCCGCACCCATAGCCAACCAGTCTGTGGTTCCAGGCCAAAGGGGCTGCTTGGCCCATCTGCTGCAAGATGGTAGGTGATGGGGCCCCCGTCTGGTGCCTGAGCTCGCACTTGCAGGACTTGAGTTCCAGGGGTGGTGCCCGAGGGCAGGTCCACACGGTAGGTAGGGCTGTCAAAGTGAGGAGCCAGCCCACGGGTCCCCAAGTCCTGTACCACCACCCGCAGTCGAAAGTGGCTGGTACGGGGTGGGGAGCCTCCATCCCGGGCCTCCAGCTCCAGCTCATGGGCTGGTCCCCCTGGGGGCCCCAGAGGTCCCATAAGCCGTACATGGCCTGTAGTGGGGTCCACGGTGAAGGCCCCGCCACCTCCAGCAAGCAGGGTAAAGGTGACTCGACTGTTAATGCCTGCATCAGGGTCCAGAGCCCGAAGTGTATAAATGGGGGTCCCTGGGGCAGTGTTTGGTGGCAGCAACACTGTGTCTTCAGGTGCAGGGAAGGCAGGGGAGTTGTCATTCACATCATCCAGCAGCACACGCACCCGAGCTACAGCAAAAGCCGGGGGCACTCCGCTGCCTGCCCGCACCTCCAGCTCCAGCACTGGTCCCAGAAGCTCCCGGTCCAGAGGGCGAAGTGTTTGTAACAGCCCTGAGGCCCCATCTAAGGAGAAGAGTCCTCGGGGATCCCCACCTGATAGGGCAAGGGTCACAGACCCCAAGCGACCTAGGGGGATGAGAGAGGAGTCAAGAAAGAGATGGGGGGCGCCTACTGGGTTGGGGTTCTGTTTTCTGACAGTCCACGGAGGCTAACTAAGCACTGTCCACACCCATATCTGTCAAACTATTAGGGGAAGGGGCAGGTGTTGGCAGAGGATGCTGGGTGGCACTAGGGTGATAATTTATGTGCCTGGGGATGAGCAGAGTGCCTGTACTGTGCCTACAGAGGTGTTGGGGATTGGAACCTGCATGTTTTGTACTGGGGCTACCTATGGTGTGATACTCTAGGGTACTTTGAGAGGGTTATGTTGGGGTATCTGGGTAGAGCACCAAATGGGGATAAACGATACCTGGTGGATTGCGTGCCTGGACTATGCCCACACTGGTGCCTGGTGCCACATCCTCTGGTACAGAGAAAACATACTGTAGTTGCTCAAATACAGGTGGCACAGGGGTTCCAGGCACAATGCTGACGTTGACTCGGGCACTGGGCTCTGCCTGCAGGCCACCTCCATCCTGAGCCCCAATCTCCAGCTGCACCACAGAGTTGGCCCGTCTGGCCAAGGGCCAGGCCACTGTCAACAGCCCTGGGAGAAAGGATAGAAGCACAGATATATAAGGAGACAGCACAGAGGTAGAAAGGTTATGGAAAGGGGGGGGGTGTCCTTCATTTCAGTAGGTGGGAAGAGGCAAGCCCTGGGAATGGGAGGATCCTCACCTGAGTGCTCATCCAAGGCAAAGAGTGGGGGGTTATTGCCAGCCAGGATGTGGTAGGTGAGTCGCCCATGGGGCCCTTGATCAGGGTCATGGGCTCGCACCCTCAGCACAGCTGTGCCTGGTGTACTCTGGGCACTCAGACTGGCAGCATACTCCCATGGATAAAACTGAGGTGGGTTGTCATTCTCGTCTGACACAAACACCTTCACGTATACCATGGACTTGAGGCCTCCCTAGGAAGACAGGCAGCCATAAGTCAGGTGGGCCATGTCTGGCTCTGGTGAGCACCTGATCCCAACACCCCAACCGGCCCACGGTCTCCCCACTCACCCCATCCACAGCTGTCACTGTGAAGTCGAAGCTTGAGGGTCCCTGATCTCGGTCCAGGGTCCGGGTCGTACACACATCACCAGTGTGGGCATCAATGCGGAACGGGGGAGACCCTGGGGCCCCAAGTCCGGCACCCAAGGAATAGGAGAGAAGGCCAAATGGACCACTGTCTGCATCTGTGGCTGTCACCTGGGGAGAGGCTGGGGTGAGTGATGCCCCATCGTTTTGACCAGAAGAGCCAGAGCTAAGTGGAAATTAGAAGGAGCAGGCCCTGGGCCACCTGGGTGCCAGAGTCTCTGGATGGTGGAGGACACACAGAGGGGACCAGTAGGACTTGGGCCAAAACCCAATCATAGCTCAGACCTCACCACCTGCTTTAGGTTCCTGTGAGCATCTGGTCACAATATTTTTGTCAGCTGGTCAATACATAACCTTGTTTTATGTACGTTTCTGTTTAAAGATACCTTATGTAACATGTATTATTGATTCATTAACGTTGAATGCACAGCTGATGGCACTATAAATCATATCTGAATGAAGCTTATCTAACACATACATTGTCTTTAGAAGGCACATCACAGCCATCTTGGGTTTAGGAACACTAGGCAGTGCTTCAGCACCACACTTGGAGACCATTTTAAAGAGCAAAATCACCAAACAAAAGGGACAAAAATGCAAAAAATGTGGCACTAAATAGACCGCGAAAAGGACCCTTGTTTACAGCATGAGCCGAAGTATGAAAGCAGAGCGTTGCCTGGAATGTGCACGTCAGTCCACTTAAACTTTTCATCATTCTGCACATGTTCAGGAATAACTGCAAAAGCTCCAGGAGTATTGATTTGGGGAGGGGGGGGGTGGTTACACTATATTTTCGAGAGTCGGCAAACTTACAAATACAGAATCTGCATATGGTAGCTACCTGCACTTACAGAGGAGAGCGACTGCAAATTCAGGTGGGCTGCAAGGAGTTGGTAACCACCACCAGATCTCATAAGATAACCAATGAAATTACTGGGACTGATGTTCTAGCCCCACTTTTTCCTGAGTTTGGCCATTCCATCAGTGGGATCTGATTGCTATCAGGATCTAATCACTGGAGTGATCCGGGTCTGTTCTGTGGATTTATAGATGTGGCTCATGCACCTGTAGCATCCCTTGCCTCTCAAGCCAACCTCATTGGAAGTGACAGAGAGAGAATGGCAGGTTTACAAGATGTCAAGGTCATGAAGTCCAGGGAGTTCCTCGAAACTAAGAGGTAGAGGAAGGCTTTCCTGGTTAATTCGTGGGTATCCCCCAGATTGGTTCAGGAAAAGTTGAACTATTGGACACCAATGTCAGGAGCCTCTGAACATTACAGAGCCAGAACAGCAGGATACACCATTCTAAGAGCTTCTGAGCCTAGGACAGGGCCAGGTACACAGTAAGTACTCTATGTATATTTGTTAAATGAGTAAATGGACATTCTGATTGTCCTTACAACAAAAACTTCCTTCAAACTAAGTTTTATACCTTGGGTGCACATTGGACCTCCAACAGTGTGTTAGCTGGTATTGACTGCTGTAGACTGTGACAAAGTACTCTTTGTGGATACAAGGGTCCTAGGGTCATGACATGCTGTATGAGCAGCCTGGATGGTTCCCTCTTCTTAGCCAGAAAATGTTCCTCAGAGAGAAGGCGAGCCAAGGACTTCTGCTTGTTGCCCAGGTCCTTGACAGAAGTGATTTGTGGCACTGTTTACCCTCCAGAGAGACACTAAGACCCTGTCATGGCTGAACCCTGGAAACAACTCCGGCTCCAACTCTGTACTATGGCTGTGGGCCCAGATGTCCCGGGAGACAAACATCCCCCTGCATCAATCCAGGCAGGCTGCGACACAGCTGCAGCACCATCTCCAGAAGCTGTTAAAGACCTTTGCCCTCTGACTCGCGGCAGGAAGAAAAGCAATAAATAGTGGTCAGGGGAAGTTGTCAGGAAGTGACCCCAAAAGGCGTAGGGGCCACTGCCTGGAAATGACCAAGGCAGAAGTGAAATTCCCAGCCTGTGCGGCTCCTGCTCAGAGGTTGCACTGCATATGCTCAGTGTCCCTTTCCAGCAGGCTCTCAGCCCTACTGCCCAGCCCAACATTGGTCAGCTTCCTCTCCTGCTCATCTGTCTCCTTTTGTCCCCATCCACCCCTAGTTCTCATCGAATGTGCTATTTCAAGGAGAAAATAAGGACCCTTATCTGTGAATTTTCTTAAGTTCCTACCAGACCACAAACTTAATGCATCCACCCCATCCTGACCTTCCCAGATGTCTCCTGCTTCTCCTCCTGTTGCCTCCCCCTCTACAGATTCCTCTGCCTCCTCTTTCCCTGCCTGTTCTCACACACTGTTGCTCCTTGGAATCTCTCCTTGGCCCCTTTCACTCTATACAGTCCCTCAGGACCTTCCCTTCCACTTCCATGACTTTGACCATTGTCTGCACTTTGACCTACACCACTCCTCTGAGCTCCAAACCTGTACATCCAGATGCCTGCTCAACATCTCCACTTGGATATCCCACAGGCACCTTAAATCCAACCTGTCCAAAACTAAACTCATGATCATTCCAATCCCTCTCTAATGACTCTTCCATCCACGTAGTTGCTCAAGCCAGAAATCTGTTCTTCCCTTTTCCTCTCCCGGTATATCAATCAACTAGGGACTAAGTAAATCCTCATTATCTTTCCTATTTGTCTATTCCTCTCCATCACCATTATCACTGTCTTGATTTAGGCCTGAGTCATGTCTCCCCTGGACTATTGTGATTCCCTTCTCACAGGTGTCTGACCCTCCAATCTGTCCTCTACACCAGGATTTCTGATCCTTGGCACGACAGACAATTTGGACCAGATAATTCTTTGTTGTGGTGCTGTTGTGTGCATTATAGGATGTTTGACAGTATCCCTGCCCTCCATGCACTAGATGCCAGTAGCATCCCACCAGTTGTGACAATCAGAAGTCTCTAGACATTGCCTAATGTCTCATCCAGAGGGCAAAACACTCCCAGTTATGAATCACTGCTCTACGCTACCAAAAGCATCTTTTGAGAAAGCAAATATGATCATATTACCCTTCTACTCGAAAATCTTCCATGTTCTCTAAAGAAAAGTGCTCAAATGCTTTGGCTTGGCTTGATTCCTCACTGTGTGGCCTACCTGCACAGTCTCACCACCCACTCTCCCATCACACACCTTAAATTTCAGAGACACTGAGCCACTTGTAGGCCCCTAAACAAGTCAGGCTCTCTCACTGCTCTCTGAGTGTCACTTGTGCCTGGACTCCCTTCCCTACCTCAGTCTGGCCCCTCACAAACTCCTGCTCAGCCTGTAAGTCTCAGCCTAAAGGTCACCTCTTTGGGGATGCATTCATACTGCCTGTAAGTACCTCACATAGTCCCCACCATGTAAGTTGTTTTTACTGCAGTACAATTATTTCTTTGCACAAGAATCTCCTCTGTAGACTATAAACTCCATGAAGCAGGGTGAGGGGTGGGGGGAGGATGACTCATTCATTACTGTATTCTTTGTTCCTAATACGATGACTAGCACATGGTAGATACTTGATAAATGTATACTGAATGAATCCAATATTAAGACTTCTTCTAACAGGTATGAACACCCAGTGGTCAATTTTACTTCTGCTTCCCTGTAGTTACTAAGAGTAAAAACTCCAGGAAACCTCCTGGAGAGTTATTCTCTTGCTTCATGCGCTAGTGAGGAAGAAAAGGTTTGGAAGTCATCACCCATTGGTCCTGGGCCAAGAGGGAGAGTAAACACAGGGGAGAGTGGTGGCGAGAGCTGGACAGCAGCAGGCAGGCAAATGCCCAGAGTGTAGCCAGAAAGCAAGGCGTCAGCTGGGCCCAGGCACTGCCTGAAGTCTAGACCAGAGGTCTAGATGCTCAGGGGTCTGGTGGACTTCTGAGATGTAGATACATCAAGCACTAGTCTCCTCAGAGGCCTCCCTTCCTCCTGTTTTCTATCCTGCATCCCTACTCCATGATGCAGCCAAAGCAATCTTCCCAAATGACATATCAAATTTGCTTAGAGCCCCTCATTGGACCCCTATGATTTTTAAGACAAAGTCAAATCCTGTAATCTGGTCTCTGTCTACTATTTTGCTATTTTGTCTCATCTCTGCAATTCTTAGCAGCACAGTTGAGGCCAACCTGAATAATGCAGTCACCTGAATTCACCTGAAAGTCACAGTTTTCTGCAGCTCTTTCTGGAGGCCTGGAATCCCCATCCATATACTCTATATAATCCATTTGGCAAAGTCTCCTTGGTTCTTCAAAGGTCCCCTCCTCTGAGCTTCCACAGCGCTTCATATGCCATCTGATGCAGCACTACTTACTGATGTGTCTCCCTGTCTAGACTGGGACCTGCCTGGGAACAAGACCATGTCCTTTCTTCATTCTCTGAGACCAGCACAGTGCCAAGCTTATAGTGGGTAAGTTAATTCTTGAATATATCACTTACCCACTGATCTAATCCATCCTTCACCCCTAAGGCAAGTTGCTTCCTAAAAAAACAATCTGTAGGAAGGAGGGAGGGATGAATAGGCAGAGCAAAGAAGATTTTTAGGATGGTGAAATGACTGTGTATAATAATGTAATGCATGTCATTACACATATCCATTATACATGGCCACATACATTATACCTTTGTCCAGACCTATACAATGTACGATATCAGGAGTGAGCCCTAATGTAAACTATTTTTTGGGATTTGTGGTAATTATGTGTCATTGTAGGTTCATTGGTTGTAACAAATGAACCACTCTGGGAGGGATGTTGGTAACAGGTAGGGTGGGAGGTAGATACATGAATTGGGACAAGGGGTATGTTGGGAAATCTTTATCCTCAACTCAATTTTGCTGTGAACCTAAAACTTTCAAAAACATAGCCTTTAAAAACAAAAAAACAAAAATGAAACAATCTGATCATGCCCTTTTCTGGCTCAAAGAAGTTCAGTGACCTCCTCTGTCTTCCAAGGAAAGTCCTTGGAAGCTTGGTGTCCAAGGACTTCTGTAATCTGGCCTTGGCCTGTCTCTTCAGTTTCATGCCCCCTCTGTCTCCTTCAGGCCTGACTTGCAGGCCCTCTGTGGTTCCCAGAGTCTATCCAGGGGTCCCACCTCCTCCTCGGAAAGGCCTTCTTGCTCTGGACATTGGGATCTCACTAATAGTTCTTGTTATCTCTTATCCTTGTGCCATAGCCCAAATGTCTCATCGAGGCTCAGCTCCATGGAGAGGGATGGGGGTTTCTTCCAGCAGAGCCCAGCACTGGATGAGGGCCCCATAAATGCTGGCATCTCTCTTAGGGAGCAGGAGCCACATGGGTGTACAGAATCTCCATTTCTGCCTTTCAGAACAGCTTTGAGATTTTATAGAGTCTCTCTCACTTGACATCACAGGACACTTTTCCCTCTAGATCCAGTCTTCCCTCAACTGCCTTACCTGATCCAGCTCTTATACCTTGCTTTCTTATCTTGTCATTAGCCCTCACCCTCTGCACAGACTTTGGAGCTCACAGGATAAGATCAAACCCTCTGACATAAGTCACCATAAACAAATACACCTGCAAGGCTTGGTTTCTATTCTGAGGTCCCCTGTGACCCTTTAATTCACTCCTGCCCACAGCAGCATCCCACTGTGTGCAGGACTTACCCACCTGCAAGAAGCATGTTCCAGGCTGGGTGCCCTCAGGCAGTGAGGCATTGTAGAAAGTCCTCTGGAACTGGGGTTCATTATCATTCACATCTTGCAGGGCCACACTGACTGTGGCGGACGAGGCAAGAGGAGGCAAGCCCCCATCTGTGGCCACCACAATCAGCTGTGGCTGAGGTTCCAATTCATAGTCCAGCGAGGCAGCTGTGGTAATGATGCCTGAAGTGGGGTCGATGGAGAACCAACGGGTGTGGGCACCAGGGGCCAGGCTATACGTGACCTGACCATTACTGCCCTGGTCAGGATCCCGGGCCATCACACGCACCACAAAGCTGCCAGGTAGTGCAACCTCAGGAAGGGGCTCAGGGCGGTAGAGCTGACGGTCAAAGGTAGGAGCATTGTCATTGACATCAGTGACATGCAACACAAAGGTAGCCTCAGCCCGCAGTGGGGGTGAGCCTGAGTCTGTGGCAGTAACCCGCAAGTTATAGGCATCCCGCTCCTCTCGATCCAGCTGCCGAGCCACGCACACCAGGTAGATGACACTGTCTTGAGTGCTTAAGGCAAAATGGCCCTCTCCACCCTCCAGAGAAACGTTGACATGAGCAAAGTCACCATCATCTGGGTCTGACACAGAGATGCGAGCAACAAGCTGGCCAGGTGGGGCAGCCTCGGACACTCGCGGGGAGCCATCTGCACTCAGGAAGATGACAGTCATGGAAGGCTGATTGTCATTGGCATCCCGCACGTTCACAGTCACAAAGGCTGACCCCAGCTCTGGGTGAGCCCCACCATCCCGCGCCTGCACCACCAGTTCATGGACCCGCCGTTGTTCAAAGTCCAGTGGCCGCTCCAGCCGCAGCAGTCCTGTGTGTGCATCAATGGAGAAGGGCCCATCACCCTCACTCTGCCTCCGGTTGATCTCATAAGTCACAGCCCCATTGGCACCAGCATCAGCATCAGATGCATACACCTGCAGGACTGGACTGCCGGGGGCCAGGCTCTCAGACACCACAGCGTGATAGCGACTCTGATTGAAAGCTGGGGCATGGTCATTGATGTCCAGTAGTGTCACATCCAGCAGGGCCTGGGCCCTCCGGGGGGGTGAACCACCATCATAGGCCTCCAGTTGCAGCATGTAGTGTGAACGGTTCTCTCGATCCAGCTCTCCGGTAACTACCAGTTCTGGCACTGGGGCCCCATCTGGACCAGGACGTGTCTCGAGCCGGAAGGTCTCTCCAGCCCCATCACCAGACAGTGCATAGCCCTGGGTTCCTAGACGGCCAGCATCTGCATCACGAGCAGGCTCCAGTGGGTAGCGGGTGCCAAGAGCTGTATGCTCAGGTATCTGCAGAGCAGCCCGAGCCTGTGGGAAGGCTGGAGCATGGTCATTGATGTCAGCCACTCGTACAGTCACTTCTACGGTGGCACCGTCAGGAGTGACTGCAGTAAATCGGTAGCGATCTCGCCGCTCACGGTCCAAGACGCGGGCCGTACGGACCACTCCACTGTGTTCATCAATGGCCAGGTCTGTGCCCACCCCGCTGCCCTCTTGGGCGGAGATGAAATACATGGGAGGTGCTGCCGTGCCTGGTGGAAGCCCTGCGCTGATGTCACCAATCAGTGTGCCTGCCGGCTGTTCCTCATCAATCTGTAGGTCCAGGCTCCCAGCCTGGCCCCAGGCACCTGATACCCCCGTCCCCAGCAGCAGCAGCAGCAGTGGCAGTAAGGGGAGGGGCCTGGAGCTCTGCATGCCAGTGCAGGAAGGCGCAATGCCCGCCTCCTTCTGCATGACAAGGGCAGTCCAGTTATGACTTGGGCTCCAGCTCCGGGCCAGGCTCCAGGCCCAGCTTGAACTCAGGCTTCGGATCAGGTCCAGCTTGGGCCCTGGCTCCAGCTCAGCCTTCCTGACCTGGGAGAAAAGCAGAAAGAAAAAGGTCATAATAGTGGTGGTGGAGGAGCGGAATCAATGGTCCAGGGAGACTAGGATCTAAGCCACAGCAAGACTCCGGCATCTTCAGCCCATCCCTAGGGCATTTGTGCTGCCGCTCACCCATCTTGGACCCAAGAAGCCCCTGCTTCAGAATTCCTCAGGACCCACTCCAGTCTTTCCCTAGCAGGTCCTCATCCCACCCCAGCCACCCCCTACTCCAGCAGATTGTTTTGTTCCTATTGTTCAAGTCTCAATGCCATTGGAATCCCTTCTTTCATGTCTGGAGTTAAAAATATGGCCAATCCTTTCTCATTTCTCTTCTCATTCAGGACTAGTATCTCAATAACCATGTGCTTTTGCTAACCTCACCTGAATCATCAACCTTCACCTTTAACCATCATCTTCTTGAGCTTTCTGTCAGCATTTAAATATGCTGAAAACTTTCCTAATTTATATATATAAATATATATGTATAATATAAGAAATTCATATATATTCCCTCAGCCCCACTTCCCTCTCCATTTAGGAAGAGATTGGTCACATCAGTGACTAAAGGAAACAGTCCTTGGCTTCAGGGGGCTCACAGTTTAGGGATTAGAGAAGTAATTACAAGTGTGATAAGGGCTATAAGAGGTATAGGCAGCTCTGAGGGCACATGTATAGGAGCGGCTTGCCATAGTTAGGGAGTCAGGGAGAGCTTCTCAGAGGAGGTGACCTTCAAGTCAGTATCTACCTAATGAGTAATTAGCTAGGCAATGGTGGGCAGAAAAGGGAGTTATAGAAAGCAGAGAACAGTCTGAAGAGGGAAGAGAGTGGGAAGGCTTAGAGTCTACAGTCAAGAAAGGGCTGAGAGTGTTTGGAAGCAAGTAGGGGACAATGTGTGTGAGGTGTAGAGGTGTAAAATGCTAGGGGATGGGGGAATGAGATGGGATGGGAACTCATAAACCATATGGATGATTTGGATTTACTTTTAAGGGCAAATGGAAGCCACTGTGCCATGATATGACTTACATTTTATGCTGATCACTATAGATAACTGCTCTTTGGAAAACAAAAGACACGCACATGGGACAGTTATCTTAGAAAAGATCCTACTACAGACTTCTGAGAGTCCAGGTGATGGCAGTGCTTTGATGGTGACTTAGATGAGTGTTAGCAGTGAAACTGGTGAGAAGTGGATAGGTCTATAGAAGGCTTAGGAGATAGAACAGGCAGGGCTTGATGACTGCTTGAAAGCAGGAGATGAAGGATTGTGAGAAGTCAAGGAAGATGGGCAGATTTCTGGCCTTAACCATCAACTGGAGAAAGGCATCCTTAACTAGCTAGAGAGGGACACAGAAAGAAACCCAGAGAGGGGCAGTGCCTCTGAGATGAAGGGGAGCGAGAGTTTCAAAAGAGGCCTCGGGCCCCATATGAAGGTGTTGGTGACTGAGTGAAAGCAGAATCTGTGCGAAGTTGCCCACTCAGAGGTTGGTTCATTTCCCCCAGTTTCTCACTTCTCACATCCGTGAGGCTTCCTCTCCTGTGACAGCGCTCTCACTAGGCTTCCAATTATCTCCATGCTCTACATCCAATCAACTTTTTTAAAATCTTCCTCTTACTGGGTCATTCTGGAACACTGGATCGCTGATCATTGGCTTTTTGAAGCCCACTCCTCCTGGCTTCACATGGGGACACCCCACCTCTTGCTTCTACCTTACTTCTCTATCTGCCCCCCAATTTCCTATACAAGTTCTTCTTCCTCTGCCCATCCCTTAGAAATTGGTGCTCTGCAGGACTAAATCCTGAGCCATATCCTTTTCCACTCTCCTCCACATTCTGCCTGGGTGATCTTATCCATTCCTGTGCCTTCAGTTCAGTTGCATCAATAATTTTTTTGTGTGCTATTTGCTGATGCCTTTCCAATCCAGGTCTGGAGAGCTCTGGAGACATGTGGCCAGCTATATACTGGACTTCCTTCACAACACATCCCTAACCTCCTGAAGTTGATTTTCTTCCTCCATTCTCTATCCCATGAGCAGCACCACCACTCAGAAGCTTTCCTTGTTTCCTTGCTTTTCTTCAGTCTGATTTCCAGTTAGTCATCAAAACATGACCAGCACAATGAAACAGGTCTCAAATCGGTCCTTTCTTCTCTATTTGTACTGCTACTGTCCCAGTCTGAGCACTGTCATCTCTCCTTTTGATTCCTACAGTAGCCCCTAACTGCTCCCCCTGAGGGAGGCTTGGACCCTCTGACCTATCTTCACCTGACTAGAGCAATCCATATAGCTCTCCCCAAATCACTACTGAAGATAGGATTCTATGCATTCCCCACTACTAACAGCAGAAAACTGCTGCTCCCCTCCAGAAAAAAGTGCAGATACACATACACACAAACTGTGTCTGCAGTTTCTGGGGGGTTCATGGACAGTAGGGATAAAACTTTTGGCCTGAAAGATAAAGTACAGCTTCCTTACTATATGAAGCTACTTACTTACTTACTGATCTGAGCCCTGCTGCCTGTCTAGTGCACCTTTACTTTCTTCCACCACACCCTGCATCCCAACACTAAAGCCATCCCCATGTTCCTTCCCACTCCTTGTCCTATATGCACTCATTCTCTTGTCCTGATATCTCCTTTAAACAGTCTTCCCAAGTGGCCATCTCCTACTCAAGTTTCAAGATCTGGTTCAAATGTCCTATCTTCTGTGGAATGTTCCGTGACTTCTCTCTCCACCCACCTGCAGGAGCCCCTTGTACCCTCTGCTGGGCTCCCACTGCCATTGGTCACACTGACAGTAAACTGCACAGCAGCCCTGAATCGCAGGCTCCTCGAGGGCAGCGAGTTCAGAGTCTTAGCTGGTCTTTGTCCAGCACAGTGTGAGCAGGCACTTGGTGCTGAATGCATGGTCAGAGCCTCATAATTCTACACCATCACACTCACATGCTGACACAGATAGAAATGTCTGTGAACTTGCCAACTCAAGACGATGGACACAGACAGTGTGAGCCTGTGCTCCTGATGCACTGTAGTCAGGCCCGTGGCTACAGAAGTGTGTCCTCCAGTTTGATATATGAGCTCTGCTACTTAGGACTTCCTGTCCTCCCAAGGGAGTTTCTGACCTCTCACTAACACTTCCAACCCCCATCTCTCCCACCTGTGTGAGGCAATAAAAAGAGCAGGGATTCTAGAGTTTCAGTTATTTTCCTAATCCATATGATTCTGTGAGAATTAGAGGCAATGGAAGCAGAGAGCCCAGAGCTGAGCATCTGGTAGATGCTTCTTCAGCAGCTCCCAACACCATCTCTGATGAATCCCTTTGTCCTGGCTTCAGAATTCTGGGGTTCTCTGTGTGCACTAAGGCCCCTGTCCTTGGAGACTGCAGTCTGAGGAGCTCATGGAACTGCCACGTGGGATAGCAGGTCAGAGGAATTCAGAACAAGGAGGTCTGAGTGAACATAGCTCTGACTGGGGGGATGGGGGTAGAGGCTGAGTGTACAGGGATGGCCCAGGGGCCCAGGTCAGGGATCTAGGCCTAGAGACTGGTTAGGGGTCAAGGGTTAAGAGTCAGTCCTATTCATTTAGTCAATCAGTGAAGAGCAATCTGTTATGGTTGGTGGGGAAAGAACTAATAGTGGGATCAACATATTTATTACTGTTATTATAGTTTTCTGTCTGCCCATCTAGAGACGGAATGTCAGCTATGTTGAGGGCCAGGATTGCATCTCATTCACCTTTGTGTGTAGCACAGAGCATGGCATGTGATCAATAGATTTTCTGAATTAAAAGATGTATGAATGGTATGAGATAAAAGCTCAGGTGAATGAACAGCCTTGAATAGGAGGGATTCAGGCCCAGACAGATGCCCCTTCTCCAACCTGTGTAGACCCTGCCCTCCTCAGCACGCAGCCTGGGTTCCTGTCCAATGCAAACTCCCCCTGTACAGTCTCACAGTGGACACACAAAGGTACATGCTCACAAAGTCACAGATCCACACACAGCCAGATCCACAGGTGCACAGACTCACATATAGACACTCAACACACTTATACCTATGTAGACAGGGGCTACTTTAACATATATGTTGCCAATACAGATACCTCTCCTTACAGAGAAGCATATTTTCATACACACAGATAGGGATATTCATTCCCATGGAACCTATCCCCCCTATCCCCACACACACATGCAGGCATACAGACACACATAGGCATGCTTTTTGCACACAGAAAGACAAATTTCTCACAGGCCTCACATGGACAGGCACATTCACATGACACTTGCTCCCCCTACCCCACACAAATACACAGGCATACTCACATACCCTCTCCCTCCCACATACACAGACAGATGCATTTTCATGTGTGCACAGACACACCGGCAGGCACGTGCACACACACTCACAGACCCACCCACACACAGGCATGCTCTCACACATGCTGCTGGGGCACTCGTGGTCAGCTCTGTGGCTGCAGCTGTGACCTTTAGGTCCCTGGGGCCTCTGTCTGGACTGTGCCTCACCACTTCCTGCTCCAGAGCTTCCAGTTCCAAACTCGCACTCCAGACTCTCTCCAGAGACCGTCTCATCCTCTCTCCAACTCTCCTCTCAGCACCATCTCCCCATCTGTCCAGTGCTTCTTACTGCCTCTTCCCCAGCACTTGCTCCCCCTCCCTGTTCCTGTCTCTTTCCCTGTCCAGGCCTATCCTGTCCCTTTCCCCAGATCTGGCTTTAGGTGTCCACCTGTCTCCTGCCCAGACCTATCTTCTTTCTGCCCCCAGATCAGTCACTTCTCTTCCACCCAGTTCTGCCTTGCTGCATGCCCTCACTGTCCCGGTCCTGTTGCTCTGTCCTCTGGCTCCATCCTGCTCTCCCCCTCTAGCCCCACATCTGGGCCTCTGGAACCACAGCTGGTTCTCATTAGGAGGGGGAGGGGCGAGGCTGTTCATTGGGGCCTGCAGTGTGATGTCAGTCCTCCCCCCACCACAGCCCCTGTGTCTACAGGACCCGGGAGCAGGGGGAACATGGGAGAGGAAAGAGAGGTGGGTTGGGGGGAGTGGTAGGGGGGCCATAAGGGAAGGGGGTGCTCCAGGAGGAAGCAGAGGAGTGGCGGAGGTACAGAAGGGAAGCAGGCTAGGGGAGCTGGCACCGCCCAAGCCTCCACCCTCAACTTCCTGTCCTAGGGCCAGGGAGGGGCAGGGACCAGAAAGACAACAGGGTGGGGGGGGGGTGGTACTAGAAAGGCAGATTGGTGCAGAAATGGCAGAAGAGGAGGGTAGCCTTGGTAAGCAAAGGGAGGGCCAGGCATAAAGGGGAGAGGACGAGACTGAGAATGCTGGTGGGGGGGGGGGGCAAGACTGCAGGAGAGTGCGCTAGTGTGACAAAGGAGAGAGCACGTGTGGCAAAGGGCAAAGGAGAGAATGATCCAGTTACTACGGAGATGGGAGCTAAGTCAGAGTCAGGCAGAGCTAACCTGGAGAGGTGTGGGGAGGTAGACAGAGGTGGGAGGCAGAGCTGTGCTGGGGGGCAGAGAGGAGAGGAGGGTGAAGCAGGAAGGGAGGAGGAGGGAGGAGAAAGTACACAAACTGGCTTTCAGGGTATCCCTGAGATAACAGCATGGGAGGGCTGTGTCCTTCACTTCCTAGGAGCCACTTCAGGGAGAGGCTGGGGACAGATCTGAGTGGAGGGAAAGTCTCTTTCTTGAATTTTTATGGTGTGCTGGGCTCTATGCCAGGGAGTTCACAGACAGTATCTCATTTAATCATATCAACCCTGTAAGGAAGGTGTCCTGCCTTCCACTGAGGAAACAGGCTTTGCATGAAACAACTTTCCCGGGTTAACACAATTCCAGTTTGATCTGAAAGCTATGCACTCCATGCTGCCTGGGATGCAGGGAGAAGGGAGAGATGGAGAAAGGGAGAAATGACAGGGGAGCTGGAGGGAGGGAATCCTAGTAAGACAATGGAGACCTGAGGAAGAGAACCCATGGGAGGAGGGAAACCAGGTATGAGGTGTCTGTGACAGCCTAGGTCAGTACCAGTGGGACCAAGAAGACACAGATAAAAGAGGTGAGACTGACAAGACTTGGCCACTAATGCTTCGGGGAAAGGTGAGGGAATCGAAGGGCCCAGACTGACTTCCAGGGTTATGGCCTGGTTACTACAGTGGTGCCATTAGGATACCACAGAGGAGAGAAGCCACTTCTCAGGTGCCTATCGGGAACCCTACATGGTGATGTCCCAGGCACAGGTGGATTTGCAGGTCTGCAGCTTAGGAGAAAGGTCTGGGTTGGAGATAGGGATTTGGACAAATCCAGGGGTGATGAAAAGCATGGGTATAGAGACCCATCAGCTAGGATGTACAGAGAAAGAAGAGTCTGGAGCAGTACCCTAAGGAGGAGTCACATTAGGGGGCAGACTGAGAAGACTTTTCTTCTTCTTGGAGGAGAAAAAGGGAGGCAGTATCACAGAAGCTAATGGAGGGAATATTTCAACAATATTAAAAGGGAGGGATCGATAGTGTCCAGGGCTGCTGAGACTTCATATAGGATGAGGGCTGAAAAGTGGCCATTGATTTTAACAGTAAGGAGTTCACTGGAGATTTGGGGAGAATAGTTTCAGGAGAGTCCGAAGGGTGCAAGCCTCCTGCAGTGGGGAATGATAGAGAATAAATCAACTAAACAACTCACCATAGACCAGACGTCAGCATAGATTGATTCATCAATACACACCACACTTCTACAATAGGGAGCCAATATATCACAGTAGGGCAGGACAGGATAGTGGTGAAGATGTGGACTCAGGGGCCAACCAAATTTTTTTTGCCCAGCTTCACACTTTCTAGCTGTGTCACCTTTGGCAAACCACTCAAATTTCTCAGTGCTTCTAGTTCTTCATTTATAAAATAAGGGCAATAAGAATACTCACCACACTGTGTTTGCAGTTAGAACAGTGTCTGGCACACAGTTCCTGCTTTGTAAGTGCACAGGCATGATTAAGAAGATGGGCTCTGCTGTGAGGCGAACTTCAGCACAAATTCTGACTCTGCCACTGACAGTGTCGCCCTGGGTGAGTTGTTCAGCCTTTCTTAGTTTCCTCCTCTGTAATGTGGGGATTAAAATGCCCACTTTATATGCTTGACAGGAGAGTTAAATGAAAGAATGCTACCAAAACCTCAGCACTCATCTGGCACAGAGTGAGGGCTCAGTAAATATCAGCTGCTACTGCTGTATGCCAGTCACACAGAAAAACCATCAGGTAAGTGTTATTTCACAGATGAGGAAACTGAGGCTCAGCGGGTAGCAGAGAGATGTGGGACACGGCTCCAAAGCTAGTGCTTGGTTACCCTGGATTGCTTCCCTGCTGGAAGGCTCCGAATGCTCTGATGAAGCACAACAGGAAGGATTCTGCCATAGGAGAGGAACTCTGGCAGTGGGCATGGAAGGTCAGGTGGGCATGGAGCCAGGTGGTGAGACAGGAGGAGGACCAGAGGATGCTTGAAGGTCTCTAGGAGACAAAGAGAAAATGGGGAGAGGCAAGCTCAGGGCATGCATGTGAAATGATTCATTAATTGATTGATTCAACAAGTATCTATTGAAGAGGGGCTAAGCATCAAACTAAGCAGTAGAGATAAAGCAGTGACTTGGACAGATTGGACTCCTTGCTTTGTGGTGTTCACAAGTAAGGCAGGGAAGGGCACAGAAGGATGAGGGAGCAAGGGATGTTAGTGACGGGCAGCAAGGGCCTATTCCGAAGGTCTGACCCTGACAATCAGAGTCTGGGCTGCAGAGGAGGCTGGGGAGGCTGGAGTAAGCAGAGGAAGTGAGGAAATAGCAGCAACCCAGAGAAATCAAGAGGGAAGCACAAGTTTAGAGAAGTGGGAGGCTGAGGGGCAGGAGAACACAGTAGAGGGATGGAGATGTCGGGAGTAAAATTAACTAAGTTAACAGTTGAACACTTAACAGTAGTTTTCTTTCTAAATTCTCAAACAGCTCTCTTAATGTTGCCTCCATTTTCACCCAAGAAAAGGGGAGCTCAGAGAAGCTAAGGTCACCTAGGTGGCAAATGATGTAGAGGGGTAGATCAGAGGGGTAGCCTCTATCCTTCTCCTTTCCTCCTTCCCCTCCTCCTTCCTCACCAACCAAATGAGTGGTGCTATCTAGGCTCTGAGAGAAAACAGCTCCTTCTATGAGCAGCTTAGAGAGAGAAACATAAACAAGGACATTCTAGTGTGCCAAGCGAACACAGAGGGGCATCCTGACTCAAGCTTGGGGGTTCCAGATTGACTGATGGGAGGAGGTGCCCTCTCACAAGAGGACACAGGAACTGAGTAGTAACCCCTCCCAAATGTCAGTAGTTGAAATGCCTAGAGTCAGAGGGTTACCCAGGAGACATGGACCCTAGAGCCCAAGGAAAGGAAGGCAGCGGGAAACCAGGAAGAAGATGGGATCCAACAGCATAAACCTCTGGGAAGGGCTTTTGTTTGCAGGTCCCAGGGCATCAGAGAGTCCAGTCTTGCTTCTGTTACCACTGATAGGCTGGATAGGGAAGAGGAAGTGGGCACAAGTGTCTGGGAACCTGATATGGGGAGGGGCAGGGCCAAGGGTGTTATGATTTGGGAGGGCCCAGCGTGGGTGTGTGTGAGGAGTGTTGGAGGGAGAAGCAGCCTATGGCACCATGCAAGGAAGGGGGCCTGGTGGAGCAGAGCGGAAGGTGGGCACTATAGTGCCTTGTGATCTAACAGCAGGTCACAGCTTCCTCATTTTCCTCTCCCTCTGGGAACCTCAGTAGGCACCTAGCCCAAAATATTTGGATCTGCGAATTTCTGGTGCTCCTTGAATAATTTGCCAACTGAATAAAAGAAATAAAGTACAGAGAGGGAGAGGAAGAAGAGCCAGGAAAAGAGAAGCCCAGGTGAAAGGCAGAGAGGAGGGCATAGGGTGAGGAAGGATAGTTTGTGGGAGAGGGGAGTGGCAATGTCTCCAGTGGGATAAGTGGGTATGTGTGGAAATGTCTCGACTATGTAGGCTGCTGAGACCAGATGTCAGTGTTCTAAAGAGTGAATGAGGGTGAGGCATGTGCAGTGAGAGGCCTCAGTTATTCATTTATTTGTTTATTGCCACGAATGTGAATGTGGAGGGCCCCTGGGGACATCAGGAATATAATACACAACTCTGCCATCAAGAGGCCCCAGCCCAGTCAGAGAGACAGAACAGGGAAGAGGCAATGATAACAGGGAGACAAGAGGATCCCAAGTCTGCATGCTGGAGTCAGGAAAGGCAGGGTTTGGGACTAGATCTGAGGATGGGAAGGGGCTAGCCAGAGGAAGAGGGAAGAGAAGGGCTTTTGGGTCAGAGAGCAGAATGTGCTAAGGGCCAGAAGCATGGAAGAATCCAGTATCTCTGAGGAACTACAAAGAATTCAGTATGGCTAGAACTTGCAATGTGAGGAAGGGAGGGAAATGAAGATGAGGCTGGGGAGTCTGGGGGGAGCCAGATCATGAGGGATCTCATAAGCCTCACTAAAGTAGAGAGTTCACCCAAGACAATGGAAAGACACTGCAGAATACTGAGCAGGGAATACGTGGCTGGACTCGCACTTGAGAGAGAGCCCTCTTGCTACAATGAAAAGAACAGATTGGAAGAGGGAAGAATAGAAGCCTAGGGAGACAATTTAGGAAGCTCTTGCAGTAGATTATGTGGAAAGATGGTGAGGTGGGTTCAGTAGCTAGGCCATGGAGCAAAGGGAATGGGATGCCAGAGAGAGCTGGAAAGGCGGTAAGACCTGGCAGGTTCCAGTGACTTTCTGGGTTGGGAAAAAAGACATGTGGAGAAGGGATTGGCTGCAGTTAATTTCTGGATTTGTAGCTTGATAATGAGTAGAGATGGTAATTTGGGGGAGGAAGGAGTGAGTTCAGATTTGGACATTTAGGGGCTTGTGAGCTATATAGCAAAGATCAGGTAGGAAGCAGATATAGAGGTCTGGAAGTCAGAAGAGAGGTCTGGAAGAGGTAGATATTTGGGAGTCATCAACCTATATAGGTGATAATTATAGCTTTGGGAATTAATGAGATGGATCATCTAGAGGAGTGTAGACAGTGAGATAATGAGAAGATCCAAGCCAGAACTGTAAGGAACGGTACATATAGGGGCTCCCCAAAGGAGCCTTCAAAGCAGAATGAGAAGGAACAGTGAGGAGGAGCTCTGGGAGAGAGATACATATCCTCCATGGAGATACATGGAGGATAATTCATCCTACTGTAATTATCTGTTTATCTGCCTGTCTTTTCCACCAAGGTTCAAACTTCCTGAAGGTAGGAGTAGTGTCTTCTCTCATAGTATCCCCATCACCTAGCAGTGTCATTGGCACTTGAGAGCTCACTAAATGTGGATAGAATAAAACGGTGGCTAAGGAGCTATAAAACAAGAATGGCTCAAACAGAAAAGAATGGTCAACTATGTCAGACCATGCCAAGGGGTCAAGCAGTTGAGGACTTGTGAAAAGAACCTCTAGATTTGGGAGGTGAGACGTCACTTGCTCTTAGGAGAGCCATTACCCTGGGAGGACAGGAGTAAAGGGGAAGTGAGTACAGCTCCATGCATAAGACCCTTTCACAATGAAGCAGAGTGAGAGATCACTTTTCAGACACTCCTTAGCCAGTCTTTGTCCCATTTTCCTTGAGCCCACCCATCCCACAAAGTCTCAACACAAATTCTCAACCACACCAAGTGGTTGGTAATCCCCAATGAGCACTTAGCACATAGGGGATTACCAAGTCAAGGAAGGCAAGGGAGACTGGAGGCTCTGTGTGTGCTCACAGGAAGAACAGATATAAAGGGAGAAACTGGAGACATGGATAAGACATAGCATAATTAGTTGAGTGAGGTCAACATGGAGGCAGGAGGGGATGGATGAAGTAGTTTTATATAGAAGAGACACCTCTTTGTAATTATAGGAGAGAAGGAGAAAAGATTGAGGAGAATGCAGATAAAATTTGAGGGAGAAGGCAGGAAGCTGAGGGAATTCAAACTGGATGGCCTCACTTTTCTCAGTGAGTGAGACCAGATTGTCTATTCTTATTGCCTCCCTCTCCTTTAACCTCCATACCCCTTCTGCCAACGAGCCCTGCTGACTCCGCTGCCTACACAACTCTTGAAACCACCTACTTCTTTGCTGCCACCAATCCAGTTCAGGTTAGCATTCTCCCTTCCTGGCTTCCTGCAACAGCCAACCATCCTCCTTTTCAGATCCTGCCCTTCAGTCTCCGCAGGGTCAGACTGGTAGTTCTGAACCAAATCGGATCGTATCAAATGATTGGGCGACTTTCCATTATTTTGGGGTCAGACAGTCTTTTTCTATGACCGACAAGAACTGCATGATCTAACTCTCTATCTACTTCTCTTGGACTTTCTCACCTCTCCTCACATCATGCTACTAGTGCCAGGCTCACTGGGTTGCTTTACCTCTCAGACATACAATACTTGTTACAAGTGACTTTTCCATGCTTGCTCCCATGGCTTGGAATATTCCCTACCCAATCCACCTCATCTCTACCTCTCCTCTGCTTGGCTGACTCCCTACTTATCCATCAAGTTTAAGCTTAAACTTAAATGTCACTTCCAGAAAGCCTCTTCTGTCCCTCCTACATTGGCTTAGTTTTCCTTGCTGTGTGCTGCCATGTTACAGCACTCACTTGATAGCCTGTAAGCTCCATAAGGGCAAAGAGCATTCACCCTTGTAATGCCAGCACCCACACTGCCTGGCACAGGGGAAGTACTTAATATGGGTTTGCTGAATGAATGAACCAGTGGACTAATTAGTCTGCTGTAAACAATAGAGTGAGGGATGTGAGGTTAAGGGGTACGAAGAAAACAGAAAATTTGTCACCTATTTATTTATGGAGAGCCAGTTGAGGGTGGAATTTATATTAGTATCACCTGGTGTGGTTGAGAATTTGGGATGAGACTTTATGGGATGGATGGGCTCAAGGACAATGGGACAGAATGGCCAAGGAGCGTCTGAAGGGATATTCCTGGGTATGTAAACTGGAAGGAAAGCGCAAAGCCAGAAAGGGGCAGATCAGGAGAAAGCAAAGACGTCAAGTGCAAGAGGCCGTTATGAGGCTGAAGGGTAAGTATAAGTATGAGTGAGGGCATCTATCTGAGAGCTGGAAGGACATAGGAAGCTATGGGCAGAGAGTGGAATGGAGGAGTTTACAATTTTAAAGATGGACCAGTTCTACAGAGTGGTCTGGGAGGGAAGAAGATAACAAGAGTTAAGGAGCTCAAGAAATGGTGAGGCTGAGATATTAGGACATTTAGAATCATGGCAGCTTATAGGGTGAGGGGAAGACTGATCAGGTCTCCAGTTTTCGGGGACTAAGAGGTTAAACCTGGGAAGTCTGTGGATGCGAAGGACTAATGGTGTGAGCATCATAAGTTAATGGGAACTTGTCCAGGAATTGCAGCTCGCTTCTGGTGCATTCATGTCACCTGAGAGTGTGTCTCCTAAGGGTTGTACAAGCGAGTGTGTGTGTGGTAAGGGTGATTGCAGCATAGCCTCCTGTTAGCGTCAGGTCTCTGGGGCACCTGCTCTATACAGGCAGCTTTGGTGAAGTATAATCTAGGTGATGGGTTGGCTGGGAGGGTGTATCCACTGGATGTGCATTGCTGTGCCAGTGTCTCCAGGGAGGTGCTGGCAGTAATAGTGTCTCCCGACAGTGATCCTGTGGGAATATGTTGGCTGCACCAATTCTGCCGTGAGCGTGTGTTTTCCTGAAAGCATCATCTGTAGGTGTATGTTGTTAGCTCTGACAGTGCTTCCTGGGGGTGTGTGAAGGCATCTCTTGTGGATGTGTGTTGCCTAGGACTGTGTCCCTTGTGTGTTGAGTGGGGCTATGACTGTGTCCCCTGTGAGTATTTGAGGAGTTGACATAAGTAACAATATTTTTCTGGCCTATGACCCCATGGCTGCTGTCCCAACCCACGCCACACTGAGTTCATTGTGCTTCTAGAGCTCTCTGTCCCCACCCCCTCCACGTGGGACCAGGCCTGTGGTGACCTCCCTCTGTCCCCTGAACAAGATTGTGATCTACGCGTGGTGGACACAAACTCAGAGCACCAGCCTGGGTGACCCACCTCCACTTCAGGCTTTGCCTGTATCTCCTCTGTTTCTCTTTACTTCTCCTCCTTAGTTTCTTTGTCTCTGTCTCACTTCATCTCTGTCACACACCCATCCTCCACATTCTGACACATGGCTCCCACAGAGGCAGGCAACACACACACACACACACACACACCCCGACTGGGACGTGCTCACCATGACACACACTCATCCTGACCCACACACCCTCGGAATGACACGCACATACACACACAACCAGGCAGACACCACGGACACACGACCTCGCGGCGACACGCAGCGACTCCCACCCGGGTGGCACACACGCGCACCCTGCCGCACCCCGCACCCACACCCCCTTCACACTTGCGCGCCGCCAGGCACCCGACCCGATGACACACGCACACAAAGACCCCCAGCCCTGCCCCCACGCTCACGTTCACGCTCGCCTCGTCCCGCAGGCCCAGGCCCCCCCTCCCCCATTGTCTCCGGCTCAGAACAAAGCCCCCGGCTCCAGCGCCGCCGCCGCCGCCCCGGAGAGGCCACGGGCCGGGCGGGCGCGGCCGGACGGGCCGGGCGGGCGCGGGCACTGACCTCCGCGCGGCGCAGGCTCCCTCGCCCGGTCCTGGGGCGCCGTCCGGCCGCGGTCAGCCCCCCGGGCAGCGCCCGCCCGCGCGGGGCCTGGGGCCGCGCATCGTCCGCCGCCGCCGCCGCCTCCGGGCCCGCGATCCGCTCCGGGCAGCCGGCCGTCGGTCCGTGCGCCCCGGGCCGTCGGTCCGTCCTTCCCCGCCGCCGCCGCCGCCGCCGCCGCCGGGGCGCCGCCTCCTCCACAGCCGCCCCGCGGAGGATGCGAGATTCGCCGCCGCGGCCCCGCGCCCCCTCCCCTCCCCTCCCCTCCCCCGCCCTCCGCGCGGTAACCCGAGCCCCCGCCCCCCGCCCCCCGCCCGCGGAGCCCCCGCCCCCGCCCCCACCCGCGCTCCGCGCTCCGCGCCCCGCGCCGCGCCCGCCCCAGCGCCCGCCTGGCCTCCCTCCGCCCCTCGACTTCCCGGCCCGGGTCCGCCGCTCCGGATCCGGCCCCAGCGCCGCGCGGTCCTCGCGTCCCGGTTCTCGAGCCTTGTCCGGGTCACTTCGCCCGGCCCCCTCCTCCCATCCCGATCTCGACATCCTCTCCGTAGTCCCCTCCTTCCATTTTCCTTCCCAGCCCCTACTCCCCCGTCGTCCGCTCTTCTCCCTCACCGTCCTGCTCTGTCTTGCTCAGCCCTCCTCCCTCCCCCCCTCTTCTCTCCGTCTCTTCTCCCTTTCCCCCCCATCCTCTTCTTCTCACCCCTTTCTCCACCCCCCATTCCCATCCCCTGCCGTCGGTCCCCCCCCCCCCCAGCCTCCTGTCTATCAAATTCTCCATCTCCTTCCTCATCCCTTCTCTTCCACCGGCTTCCTTCCCCGCCTCCCTGTCCCCTTCTGCCCTTCTCATCTCCTTTCCTTTCTCCCTTTCCTCCCACCTTCTCCCCATTCCCTCTGTCATCCGTCTTTTCTCTAGCCTCTTCTTTCCCCATCCTCTCCTTCCATCTTAATCTTTCCATCCCCTCCTAGTTACTTCTGTTGATCTCATGCTCTATCCCTGTCCCCGTCTTCGTGCCTTAGCTCTCTTTCCCTCTCATCCTTCTTTGATCCTGAGTTTGAGGCTAGAGAGTGGAAGGCAGGTATTGAAGAGTTTGCGGCTGGTGGTCTAACTCCGGGTATAGTCCCCAGACAAGGAGAAAGGAGATGGAAGCTGGGCAGGGAATGGGGAAGGGGCTTGCGGGTCAACTCGGGAGAGAAAATGGGAAGACCTGCAATCAGAGCTGGGGAGTTTCCAGGAACTGGAAAGGTTTTGGCCCTCCCCCCCCTTCTGTCCTCCCTTACGACTGTAAGTAGGTCCTGAGTCCAAAGGTATTCTGAATTTGAGAGGTGTATAAATGTACGAAGAAATCAGGAAATCAGGAACTACTGGGAAAAGAAGACAAAGGTTCAATTAAAGCAGAAGGGGGTGTGATTTTTGAAAGCAAGGAGTGAAAGAGGCTGGAGTCCTTGGAAACATCCAGGTTTCCGACTTGGGTAGGTGGGTGGATGGTAGTAACTTTCACTGCACTAGACAAAAGGAGCAGGAGTAGCTTGCAGGGAGGTTATGTAGAAAGATGATGACTTTTGACTTGGGCTGCTGACTTTGAAGTGCCTGTTGGGTAGGTAGGTTTGTAGCTTAGAAAAGTGGTCTGGGATGGGCATAAATATTTGGGAGTCATCTGCAAATACCGTATAAGCTTGAATATAGGGTGAGGTTTTGCTTTTTTGTTTTTCCAAAATCTTCCCTCAGGAAAGAGGGAGTAACCTTATATTTGAGTCCTTACAAAGTTTCTCATATTACAGGGTTTGCTCTCATTTATTTTGAACAACAAACCACTGGATAGGGCAGTATGGTATGGTGACTAAGCTTGTGGACTCTGGAGCCAGACTGCCTGGTTTGGGGTCCAGACTCTGCCATTTACAAGCTTTGTGGCTTTTGAAAAATTTCTTGTCTCTGCCTCAGTTTTCTCATCTATAAAGTGGGGTTAAAGGATTAAATTATTTAATATATATATAAAGTACTATGTACCCAGCACATAGGTAGTGCTCAGTAAGTGCTATCTTTACTTTTTGGGCAAGATGGATTAATCTGAAGTGTCCTCAACAATGCTATCTTGGATGCTTGTGTAGGTTACTTGCCACAGAATCCATTGTCAAAGAAATTTAATACAGCTTTGGTAACTATTCCTGGTAGTATGACCTCATAACTGCATGTGCTGGATGTCTCTAAATATGCTTTTTAGAGATTGCTTTAAAAAGTAATACAGTGTACTTGGGAGGGGCTTCTAGGGTGCTGGAAGTGTTCTATTTCCTGACCCTAGTGATGTTATATGAGTGTTTCGCTTTATGACAATTTATTGAGTCAAACACTTATGTCTGTATGAATGTTATGCTGTATGAATGTTATCCTTTAGTATAACACCATTTTAAGGGGTGACTCAGTTGGTTAAGCATTTACCTTCTGCTCAGGTCATGATCCCAGGGTCTTGGGACTGAGCCCCGCATTAGGCTCCCTGCTTAGTGATGGGGAGCCTGCTGCTCCCTCACCCTCTGCCCGCTCACTTGTCCTGTCTCTTCTCTGGCTTTCTCTATTTCAAGTTCCTAAATAAAATCATTAAAAGAATAAAATAAAATTATTTTTAAAAGGCAATAATACATTAAGTGATTTTTTGAGGTCATGAGCATACTCTTGCAGGATGCAGGCCAAAAACCAAATGGCCCTTGTGACTTGGGATAAAGTTTCCGGTGACTGAATCATATGTGGATTCAAATTGTGCTGTGTCCTATCCCAAACTCTTCACTTGGACTGGAGAGAAGGTTATCCATTCTGGGAAAATAGGTAAGATGGCTAAAAGTGACACTGTTTTGGAGACGCATATTAAGATTAAAAGACACTGATGCATGTTAAGAGTATGCATAAAATTGTTTACTGAATTATGAGAATGGAATAAAGCAAATTTATAAATCAATATTTATTTTATATGATAATGAATTTAAATATATGAATATATGTGTAGTAAATTAATAGAAACAGACTTTTGACTATTTCAAACCTATCCCTGAAGGTATAAGTTTTCAGGTTAGTCAAAAACTTTTTGGATTTTCTCATTGGGAAAATGAGGTATCACTTTAGGTTTGGGTTGCCTTATATGGTAAATGTGACAAATGGTAAGAGAATGTAAGGGAGTGCATATGATTGCTCAGGGGCAGCATGTACATTGGGAAGGGAGAGGTGTTTAGGACAGATCCTGAGAAGCTCCAACACTTTATGGTTGGAAAGAGGAGGAACAGCCTTTAAAGAAAAGTGAGGAGTGGCCAAAAAGGAAGAGGAAGAAAGGTAGGCAAGTGGAACCACTGAAGCCAAGGGAAAAACCAAGAAAGAAATCACAAAGCAAGGAGTGGTCATAAAGGTTGATTGACACAGAGGAGGCCAGAGGAGTAAGGACTGGAAAGTATCTACTGGACTTGGCCAGAGGTAGGCTGCTGGTGACTTTGGGGACAATGGAGTAGGTGGAGTAGTAGGGATGGAAACTAGTCAGCACTCAGTAAAAGAATGAGCAAGGGCTGAAGGACTGAAGACTTAGAGTGCAGGCTGCTCTTTTTTTTTTTTTTTTTTTCTTTTTTTTTCAGGCTGCTCTTTAAAGAGACTTAACTATAGATAAGGAGAAAGAGCCATAGCAGGGGGAGGGTAGACAGGTATTTTAGGAGGCTAGAGTTTTTCAAATGGGAGAACCTAAATGTATTTTCTTGCTTCCTTTATCTACTGAAGACATATGCAAATGCCCACTATATGCCAGTTTTATACTTCAGATACATAGTTAAGATATGACTAAAAAGTAAGCTGTGAAGACAGATCTGCAAATTGGCACTGGGGAGTATAATGACAGAGGAAAGTATGGGATTATGGACATAGAGGGGATTCTTCATCCAGCCCAGGGTTGGGATGTCAGCCAATGGTGTCACAGAGATGACATTGGAACTGGATCTTGTAGGATGAGAAGAAGCATAGCACACGAAGAGGCTGGAGAAAAGACTTACAGGAAGAATAAACAGCAGCACCACATTCAAAAATCACAACAACATGAAAGAAAATAGTTTTGGTCATGGAGGTTGGTATATAGGTGGTAGTGGTGGTGGTCCTGAGTAGATTGAGTTAGCTGGAGTATAGGGCATATGGGCTAGTGTGAAAGGAGAAACCAGGAAAAGTAAATGGGGCCAAATCATGGAGGGTATGATACATTGTACAAAGAGTCCAGGCTCTGAGAAGCCATGGAAAGCTTTATTTCATACAGAAAATGAAATGGTCAGGTTATGTGACATCAACATCATTAAGGGTAATATTGAGGATCAAAGGAGACCAAATAGAAGTTAGTTTCAATTGCCCAGCTTACACTGTAATGAGAGAATCTTACCTAAGTGGTAATAGGATTAGAAAAGAGGAGTAAGATGTGAGAGAGATTACGGACTGACTAGAAGGAGTAGTGACATAGGAGGATTCTAAGATGCTTTCCATGTTCTTGGGTCATATAGTAGTGATGTTATTCATACAGTTGGGGAAACAAAGGAAGAGCAGGTTTGTGAGGAGAGAGATAAGATAATGAATTTGGTTTTAGAAATGATGTGTTTAAGATAGATGTGAAATAGCCAAATGAAGATGTCTAGTAGGTGGCTGAATATAAAATTTGGAACTGAGAAAAGACTGTTGAGCTGAGGATAAATATTTCAGAGCCACCAGACTAAGGAAGGATGTTGTGTGGAGCCATGAGAATGGATGTGGTTACCTATGGAGAATATGTAGTGAGAAGCGGGTCTGTCAAGGGGTGAGTGACAGAAGAAGATTCACAAGAGAGATTGGGAAGAAGCAACTGACAAGGTAAGGATTGAACCAAGAGAACATTGTCTAATGTATTATCATATAAGTCAAGGAAGGAAGTAATTATTATTTTTTTAAAGATTTGTTTATTTATGATAGACATAGAGAGAGAGAGGCAGAGACACAAGAGGAGGGAGAAGCAGGCTCCATGCCCGGAGCCTGACGTGGGACTCGATCCCGGGACTCCAGGATCGTGCCCTGGGCCAAAGGCAGGCGCTAAACTGCTGAGCCACCCAGGGATCCCCGGAAGGAAGTAATTATAAGAACAAGAATTGTCAGCAGAGTAAAAATACCACAATAAGATGTGGTATGACAGGTTTCCACTAGATTTTTGGAATTAGGACATAGCTGATGATCTCAGTGATCAAAAGAGAAGAGGTGTAGAACAAATATGGAGGCACAACACTTCCTGATATCAAACTATACTACAAAGCTTAGCAATAAAAACAGTAAGGTATTGACATGAAAACAGACAGATAGATCAGTGGACAGAATAAAGAGCCCATGCATATATTGTCAATTAATTTTCAACAAAGGTGCCAAGAATATATATACAAAGGAATGATAGTATCTTTAATAAATGGTAGTGGGGAAACTGGATGTCCACATGCAAGAGAATGAAACTGGACCACTATCTTACACTCTACACAGGAATCAACTCAAAATGAGCTAAGGACTTGAATGAAAGACCTGAAAACCATAAATTCCTAGAACTTCAACATAGAGAGTAAGCTCCTTGACCTTGGTCTCAGCAATGATCTTCTGGATTTGACACCAAAAGCCCAGGCAACAAAAGCAAAAACAAACAGCAAGGGGGGAATATCAACAAAATGAAAAGGCAGCCTATGGAATGGGAAAAAATATTTGCAAAACACTTATCTGGTAATGGGTTGATATCCAAAACATACAAGAAGCTCATACAACTTAAAAGCAAAAAACCTATAACCTAATTTAAAAATAGGCAAAGGATCTTAATAGATATTTTTCCAAAGAAGACATACAAATGACCACGAGGTCATGCTCAACGTCCCAGGACGTCTGGATCCCAGGACTCCAGAATCAAAAGATGCTCAACGTCACTAATCATCAGAGAAACACAAATCAAAATCACAGTGAAATATCACCTCACACCTGTTAGGATGTGTATTATCAAAAAACAAAAGAAAAAAGAGATAACAAATGCTGGTGAGGATGTGGAGAAACAACGAATCCTGTGTGCTGTTGGTGGGAATGTAAACTAGTATGGCCACTATGGAAAACATATGGAGGTTCCTCAAGAAATAAAAAATACAACTGTCACATTATCCAGCAATTCCACTTCTGAAGGAAATGAAATTATTATTTCAAAGAAATGTCTGCACCCCATGTTCACTGCAGCAATATTGACAAAAGCAAAGACACAGAAACAATCTAAGTGTCCGTCAACAGATGAATGGAAATAGAAAATGTGGTATAGGTAGATAATAAAAATGTTATTTAGCTTTAAAAATGAAGGGAATCCTGCCATTAATGACAATATAGTTGAAACTGGAGGGCATAATTCTAAGAGAAATAGGCCTGACAGAGAAAGACAAATACCACACTGTGGAATCTTTAAAAAAAAAAAAAAAAAAAAAAGCTCATAGAAACTTGTAGGATGATGGTTACCGGGGTGGGGGGTGGGGGTAGGGAGAAATGAGGAGAGATTGGTCAAAGGGTGCAAACTTTCAGTTAGAAGATGAATAAGGTCTGAGGATCTAATGTACAACTTGGTGACTATAGTTGATGATACTGTATTGTATAAATGAAATTTGCTAAGAGGAAAGAAAGACAGGGAGAAGAGGAGGAAGAAACCAGGCCACAGAGAGAGGAGGAGAGAGTGGACGTAAAACTGTAAAGATACTGGGAGAGCAAAAACGTAATGGCGTGTGAAAGAAACCCAGTTGAATTCACTGAGGAAAGAAGGGTAGATTTTTTTTGGCCCAGGATGCCAAACCTGGGAGACGACTGACAAATGGAATTGGGAACTCAAATACCATCAAGAGTTTCTCTGTGTCTCTAGTTTCTGTTTTCCATTTTATTTTATTTTGCTTCATTTTTGCCTACTGATTTAATTTTTTTAAAATTTTGGAGTAAGATTTATTTTTTTTAAGATTCTATTTATTCATTCATGAGAGACACAGAAAGAGAGGCAGAGACAGAGGCAGAGGGAGAAGCAGGCTCCATGCCGGAAGCCTGATGTGGGACCTGATCCCAGGACTCCAGAATCACGCCCTGAGCCAAAGGAACACGGTCAACCACTAAGCCACCCAGACGTCCCTGATTTTAGATTTATAGAAAAGTTGCAAAGATAATATTGAGAGTTCCCATATACCCTTCATCCAGTTTCCTCTAGTGATAACATCCTATATAATTATGATACATTTGTCAAAAATAAGAGGTTAGCATTGGTACATCACTTTTCACTGAACTCCAGATTTTATTCTGATTTTGCCAGTTTTTTTCACAAATGTTCTTCTATCCCAAGATTCAATTCAGGATACCACATTACATTTAATCTTCATGTTTAGTTTACTCTGGTCAAAGACAGTTTCTCTGTCTTTGTTTTTGTTTTGTTTTGTTTTGTTTTCATGACTTTGACAGTTTTGAAGAGTACTGACCAGGCATTTTGAAGAACATCCCTCAGTTTGGGTTTCTCTTATGCTTTCCTTGTGATTAAACTGGAAAAGGGTACCATGGAGGTGAAATGCCCCCTGCTCATTCCATTATATTAGGGAGTACATAACAACATGAATTATTACAGGTGATGTTAACTTTGATCACTGGGCTAAGATTGTGTCTGCCCAGGTCTTTCTACTTTTTTTTTCTCTTTCCATATTCTGTTCCTTGAAAGTGAGTTTATTTTTCTTTTTTACATTTTTTTTAAGTTTTATTTATTCATGAGAGACACAGAGAGAGAGACAGAGACATAGGCAGAGGGAGAAGCAGTCTCCCTGCAGTGAGCCTGATGCGGGACTCAATCCCAGGACCCCCAGGAGTATGACCAGAGCCAAAAGCAGATGCTCAACCACTGAGTCACCCAGGTGCCCCTCTTTTTCTTTTTTAAAAACGATTAATTAATTTATTTCAGAGAGAAAGAGAGAGGGAGCATGAGTGCAAGCCGGGGGTGGGGAGGGGCAGAAGGAGAGGGAAAGAGAATTTTTAGCAGATTCCATGCTGAGTTTGCAACCCCACGTGGGGCTTGATGCAGGAGCTGGATGTGGGGCTCAGCCATGACCCTGAGATCATGACTTGAGCCGAAAACAAAAGTTGGACACTTAACCAACTGTGCCACCCAGGCGCCCCTGAAAGTGAATTTTTAAGTCCCGTAGTCAGGGAGGAGGAAATTAAGCTCCACCTCCTGGAGGAGGGGAATGTCTGATATATGTTACAATATGTAGTAATTACTATGTTTGGAAGATTCCTTTTACTTCCTGATGTTTTAAACCAATTTTAAAAAAAAGATTTTATTTTTTTATTCATGAGAGACAGAAAGAGAGAGAGAGAGAGAGGCAGGGACACAGGCAGAGGGAGAAGCAGGCTCCATGCAGCAAGCCTGATGTGGAACTTGATCCCGGGACCCCAGGATCATGCCCTAGCTGAAGGCAGGTGCTAAACCATTGAGCCACCCAAGAATCCCCTTAAACCAATTTTAAAATTAGTGTTATATGTATGATTAGTCCAAAAAATAGGTAGGCCTTCTTAAACACACAAAAATTTTCAGAAATCCTGAAAAAAGACTTGAGATGGCCTGGGCTGACTCACATGCCCATCTAGATCAATATTGGGAGCAGAGGCAAGAACACTTAAGAGTATTGCAGTTCCCATTTAGACTGATTGTTTAAAATTCTTTGGCACAAACTTGTCCATTTGCCCAGGGCATGCTTTGGTTCTTTCCTTGGTTAAGTGACCTCTCATTTAACTTTCAGATCTCAGCTGAAGCATCACTTAGTCACAGACCTCTTCCCTGACTAGATCAGTCCATATGATGAATTCCCATGGTGCTTGGTACTCCTCCTTGGCAGTGGTTATCACAGTTGCAAGTTTCTGGTGTTTGAATACTTGATTAAATGTCTAAAGACTCCACCAAATAGTCAATCTGGTGTGTTCACCATTGTAGCAATGCATGCTATGCCTGCACATAGGTGATGTTCAATCTGTATTTGTTAAGTGTACGCCTGACATGATGGGAACTGCTATTCCACAATTAAGAAAGGATGTTACTGTGGTAGCAGAATCAGGGACCCACCACTCCGTGAGTACAGTACAGGAGAGAGGGGCAGATAACAGGAGACTGGGAGGAAGAGTGAGGGAAGGGAAGGACTAAGGGACAGCTACTTAGAAGAAAGTACCAGGACCATGTTTGATACTGTAGGTGAGGAGCTAATGGCGAGGCATTGGCTGGTGGAGCGGGCCCCCAAGAGAGAGGAGGGACTGAAGAAATAACCATGAATACAAGCAGCAATTGGTCTTTAACAGAAGAGACAGGAAGGGAAGATAGGGAGGATGCAGAATGTGCATGTGTGACAGAATTATGGCAGTGGGGAAGAGGGTTGACAGGGCAGGAATTTGAGACCACCAAAAGATCTCATTCTTTCTGGAGGGGAGCTGGGGCATGAGAGAGGCAATATGTTAGAGACCTTCAGGAGAGTATTAAAAGAGTGGAAGCACTGTGAAGGGGACTGATGGCTGGTGACCTTACAGGCCTAAGGGACAAAGGAGTTGAGGATGCTAGTGAGAGGGTAGAGGATGCAGGCACAGCCACTACATACAATCCTTGCTGAAGAAGAGGGGAGGTCATTTTGTGACAACACTGAGGAATGTAGTCTTGTATGACAAGATGGTATGATTCTCAAAGGCTGGTGCATGAATGGAGACGTGGTTGTCTGCATTTGGACTTAGGAGAGCCCTGAGGCTGGAGACTCCTTCCCTCTTTTCTCCAGACATGTGGAAGGTTGTGCAGAAGTGAAGAAGTGCTTAAACAAAGCCAGCCTCTTGCACAGGAAGTGGAGGCTCAGAGATATATACAGGGGCTGAGAATTTAGGAGGTTGTCATCATGAAATGGAGGTCTCAGAACAGAAAACCTTGGGATGTTGGTCCACCATGGGAAGGGTTAAATGGCAGGGAAACAGTGGAAGGAAAAGCTAACTAGTAGCAAGGAAGGACAGATCAGTGTGGGGATGACCCAGTGAGAAAGGGAAGATGACCCAGAAGGCCTGCCTTGTGAATGATGATTCTTAATGACAGAATGGGAGGCTGACAATTCTTGCTAGCTCTGTTATTCATTTGTTTCTTTTTAGTGCCAGAAGAAGCGTGGGGTAGCATCAGTGTTGGTTTCAGACTGCTCCAAGCCTTAGCTCCCTGTTCAAATGCTCATGAGAAGCTGCAATCATCTGAGCTTTTCAGTACAGCCCAGCCCTGGAGAAACTGAGCAGCAGTATTAAAAACTGGCCAGAGTCCAGGATGGTCTGAGTTGGGATCTTCCAAGACCAAGTATATTTTCCAGGCTCTGAAGGACTTAAGTTCCCCATAGAGACTCTAGGAAAGAGAAAAAGGAACTCCCGATTCCCTCCACAGAGCAAGAGCCAGGGGAAACAGAAAGGGAATGGGATCTAGAACACAGGTGTAGGGATTCCGTGTGGTCTCCTGTCCTCTGGAATGGGAAGTAAAGAAAGCCAATTCTCTGAATTTCAATTCCCGGTGATCAATTTGCTGAAATTTACCAATTTTGTCAATTTAACAAAATTTTATTTCTTTTAATTATATGTAGAGCTTACAACAATTTGCATGGTTGGGCAGATTTTAATTGCTTTTGAAGATTTCTACAATGTGTCAGTTGACTCATTTGAAGTTTAGTTTAGCTTAGTTTTAGTTTTAATTTATTTGCAGCTGTTTCACTGAAGTCATTTTGGCATGGCTGGCCAAAGTTCAGTGTATTCTAACTTTTTCCTTACTTCAAATCTGTGACTTTTGGGAATGAGAACTTCTTGTGTATTTTGCTCTGCAAGTGTTATGCAATGACTCAAACGTAAAAAATTTTATAAACAGTCATAGTGGATGGGTTCTATCTTCTAAAATATTTTCAACTCCATGATTTGCCTTTTTAAAAACTTTTTTTTTTGTTCATTGCAATTTTAGTAGATATACAAATATGGGCTGAAGTAGGACTATACTGTATTTTCATACTAGTTGGTAGATGGTATTAATAGTTACTATAATAAGTGACAAAATTAATTACATAAATTCTATTAGAAATTCATTAGTTCAAGATAATTATATTAAGATATCATGATGACCGTTGATAAATGAATCTCATGCTGCAATAGTGATATCTAAGAAATGTTTGTAGAATTTCTCCCAGTTTCATTCATATCACAGTAGGAAGACTATGCTTTAGAAAGATCTCTGCTTATCTTTATCCTTGAATATAGAGTTGTTATTACCTCTAAATAGTTTTTACTTTGATTTTTTAAGTAATTTTTACGTTAAGTAATTACATATGTTAAGTATTTTTTTAAAGATTTTTGTTTATTTATACATCACACACACACACACACACACACACACACACACACACACAGAGGCAGAGACAGAGGCAGAGGCAGAGGGAGAAGCAGGCTCCATGCAGGGAGCCCAGTGTGGGACTCGATCATGGGACCACAGGATCATGCCCTGAGCTGAGGGCAGATGGTCAACCGCTAAGCCACTCAGGCGCCCCTATGTTTAAGTAGTTTTATTGCAGTACAACTTATATGCCATTAAATTCATCTTTGAAAGTGTACAATTCACAGTAGTTTTTAGCATATTCACAGAATTGTTTAGTATATTCACAGTGAATTTAGTAATTCACAGAGTATATTTATCACTATAGATTCTAGAGTATTTTCATTGCCCCAAATGAAACCCCATATTCACTAGGAGTTACTCCCCATTCTTTCCTCCCCTCAACCCCAAGCAACCAATAATTTTTTTCCTGTATCTGTGGATTTGCCTATTCTGGATATTTCATATAAATGGAACTATGCAATATGTAGTCTTTTGTGTCTGACTTCTTTCATTAAGCATGTTTTCAACATTCATCTATATTTTAGCATGTATCGGTACTTCATTCCTTTTAATGACTGAATAATATTCCATTGTGTGGGTATATCATATTTTTTTGTTTATCCACTCATCAGTTGATAGACATTTGGATTTTTTTCCACCTTTTGGCTATTAGGAATAATGGTATGAACATGTATATACAAGTTTTGGTGTGTATGTAGCTTTTCAGTTCCCTTGGGTATATACCTAGGAATGAATTGCTGTCATGGCTCATATTGTAAACTAATGGTTAACATTTTGAGGAAGTATTTGAGGAAATGTTGTCAAACTTTTCTACAGCAGCTGCACCACTTTACATTTCCACTAGGAATGTATGAGGGTTCCAATTTGCCTACAACCTCTCCAACACTTATTATTCTTCATCTTTTTTATTATAATCATCCTAGTGGGCATGAAGTGGTATCTCATTGTGGTTTTGATTTGCACTTCTCTAATGACTAATGATTCAGCATCTTTTTTTTAAGATTTTATTTATTTATTCATGAGAGACACAGAGAAAGAGGCAGAGGGAGAGGCAGGCTCCCTGCAGGGAGCCTGATGCGGGACTTGATCCTAGGACCCCAGGATCACGACCCGAACCGAAGGCAGATGCTCAACCACTGAGCCACCCAGGCATCCCGGTCCCATGGTTTTTGAATATTCTATTCTTTTTACCCCCACACTTTTTTATCATTGCTTTTTAGTTTGGGAAGTTTGTATTAAACATATATTCAAGCTCAATGATTCTTCCCTTGGCTCTATCTAGTCTATATAAGCCCATCAAAGGCATTCTTCATTTCCATTATGATGTTTTATTTATTTATTTATTTATTTATTTATTTATTTATTTATTTATTTATTTATTTTTAAAGATTTTATTCATGAGAGACACACAGAGAGAGGTAGAGACAAAGGCAGAGGGAGAAGCAGGCTCCTCATGGGGAGCTTGATATGGGACTCGATCCCAGGACCCTGGGATCACGCCCTGAGCCAAAGGCAGACGTTCAACCACTGAGCCACCCAGGCACTCCAAGATGTTTTATTTTTTAAAAAAGATTTTATTTACTTGAGAGAGAGAGAGAGAATGTGCGTGAGAGAGCAAATAATCAGGGGAGGGACAGAGAGAGAGGAAGCAGAGAGAGGCAGAGAGAGAGAGGGAGCAGCAGGCTCCCCACTGAGCAGGGAGCCTGGGGGCTTGGGGCTCCATCCCAGTACCCTGAGATCATGACCTGAGCCAAAGGCAGATGCTTAACTGGCTGAGCCACCCAGGTGCCCCTCATTATGATGTTTTAAATTTCTAGCATTTCCTTTCAATTCTTTCTCAGAGTTTCCTTCTTTTTGCTTACATCATCCATCTCTTGCATGCTGCACTCTTTTTCCATTAGCACCCTTAGCACATAAGCCATTTATTTAAAATTTCCAGTTCCATAATTCCAAAATTTGTCCCATATTGAGTGTGGTTCTGATGCTTGCTTTGTCTTTTCAAACTTTGTTGCCTTTTATCATGTCTTGCAATTTTTTGCTGAAACTGGACATGATGTAGAAGGAACTGAGGTAGATAGGTCTTCCGTGTGAAATTTTATTTTATTTTTAAAAGATTTTATTTATTTATTCATGAGAGACACACAGAGAGGCAGAGAGAGAAGCAGGCTCCATGCAGGGTCTCCAGGATCATGCCTTGGGCCGAAGGCAGGCCCTTAACCGCTGAGCCACCCAGGCGTCCCTATGTTTATTTGGCTTAGGAGTTAGGCAGTATTTACTGTGTACTGCAGCTGTGGTATTGGAGGTTAGAACTTCCTCTAGTATTCTTGTTTTTGTCTTCCCTGTTGTCTTTGGGTTTCTCTACAAACTCCTTAAATAGGGCCTGAGGCTTGCAGTTCTTTTAGCTCTGATTCCTGTTATTGTAGAAGAGCCCTATTGATGTGATGATAAGGTATGAGGAAAGAAGAACTATTCTTTTTAGTGAGTTGTGTCCTTGGGCTGTGACTTTCACAAGTGCTTCTGAACTTTTCTTCCCCACTTCCCACTTTAGGCTTAGGGCAGGAAGGCTAGAAATAGCTGAAGTTGGTTATTTCCCTTCCTCCACATCAGTTAGGTTTTGGTAAACCCAAGTTAGTTAGGCTCTAGGAAAATAGTTTCCCTGGAGAGCAAGACTTGCTAAGGAGAACAGACAGATAGCTCTGAGCATCACGCAGATTGGTTGTTTTCTGCTCTCCTGCTGGAAGCAGGAGGAAATTTTCTCTGATCTTTGCAGTGAGAACCTGGTGGGATTCCAGGTTTTCTCCAAACGAGAAAGCGGCTATGTACCTTCTTTGGTATATCTGTTCACATATTTTCTCCATTTTAAAATTGGGTTGTCTTTTTATTTTTGAGTTGGTGAGAATTCTTGATATATTCTGGGTAAAAGTTCCTTATCAGATATATGATTTTCTCCCATTCTGTAGATTGTCTTTTCATTTACTTAATGGTGTGCTTTGGATCATGACAATTTTACATTTTGATGATGTTTAATTTTCCTTTTGATGTGTACGCCTTTGGCATCATATCTAAGAAACCATTGTCTAATCCAAGGACAAATTTCCTGCTATGTTTTCTTCTGATAGTTTTTTAGTTTTAGCTCTTATATTTAGGTCTACAATCTGTTTGAGTTAGTTTTCATATATAGCATGAGATAGGGGTCCAACTTTATTCTTTTACACATAAATATCTAGTCCTAGCGTCGTTTGTTGAAAAGACTTATCTTTCCTCATTTAATTTTCTTGCCATCCTTGTCAAAAAATAAATTGACCCTAAATGTAGGTTTATTTCTGGCCTCTCAGTTCTATTCCATTGAACTATATTCTTATGCCAGTACCACACAGACTTGGTTACATTGTAGAATTTTTAAAATCAGGAAGTAAAGTCCTCCAGCTTTATTCTTCTTTTTCAAGATGATTTTGGCTATTCTGAGTTCCTTAAATCAGTTTGAGGAGTATTTCCATCTTAACAATATTAAGTCTTCATATTTATATCCATGAATATGTGATATCTTTACGTTTATTTAGGCATTTGAGATTTCTCTCCATGTTTTGTAGTTTTCAATATATAAGTCTTACACTTCTTTGGTTAAATCTATTTCTAAGCATTTTTTTTTCTTTTCAATGTTATAAACAGAATTGTTTTCTAAATTTCTTTTTTTTAATTTTTATTTATTTATTTATTTGTTTATTTATTTATTTTTACAAAAACGATTCCATAAGCATTTATTAGGCAGTTAACTATAGTTACTACATTTTACACTTTGGGAAATAGTTGCTATTTATAAGCAGATTATAGTTAGCTGGAATAGTTTCTCTTTTTTTATATAAATTTATTTTTTATTGGTGTTCAATTTGCCAACACATAGAATAACACCCAGTGCTCATCCCATCAAGTACCCTCCTCAGTGCCCATCACCCAGTCACCCCCACCCACCTCCCTTTCTACCACCCCTAGTTCATTTCCCAGAGTTAGGAGTCTCTCATGTTCTGTCTCCCTTTCTGATATTTCCCACTTATTTTTCTCCTTTCCCCTTTATTCCCTTTCACTATTTTTTATATTCCCCAAATGAATGAGACCATATCCATTTATTCATGGGAGACACTGAGACAGAGGCAGAGACAGGTAGAAGGAGAAGCAGGGTCCCTATAGGGAGCCTGATGTGGGACTTGATCCCAGGATCCTAGGATCACAACCTGAGCCAAAGGCAGATGCTCAACCACTCAGGTGCCCCTGTTTTCTTAATTTCTCATTTAGATTTTCCTTGATAGTGTGTAGAAATATAATTGATTTTTGCATACAATTAATCTTTGTATACCAATCTTGTATCTTGATAACCTTGCTGAATTTGTATTTATTAGTTTCAATTTTTTTGGGGGGGGTGGATTCCTTGAGAATTTTTCTGTATTAGATCATGTTACTGCAAATAGAAATAGTGTTACTTCTTCCTTTCCGACACAATGCCTTTTTTTCTTTTCCTTGCCTAATTACAACGCAATGTTGAATAGAAGTAGTAAGAATAGACATTCTTGTCCTGTTCCTGTTTTTAGAGACAAAGCATCCAATATCTTATTTTATTTTTTTTAAAGACGTATTTATTTGAGAGAGGATGAATGGGAGGGGCAAATGAAGAGGGAGAGGAAGAAACCCAAGCAGACTCCGTGCTGAGTGCAGAACCTGACTTGGGGCTCCATTTCGCAACCCTGAGATCCTGACCTGAGCCAAAACCAAGAGTCAGATGCCCAGCTGACTGGGCCACCCAGGCACCCCACATCCAGTCTTTTAATACTAAGTATAATGTAAGCTTTGAGTTTTTCATACATGTTCTTTATTATGTTGAGAAAATTCCCTTTATTCCTAGTTTATTGAATGTTTTTATGATGAAAATGTCAGATTTTGTCTAATGCATTTTGTGTGTCTACTGAGGTAACTTTGTGTTTTTTTTTTTCATTCTATTGAGATGATATGTTGTATTACATTACTTGCTTTTAGAAAGACCAACCAACCTTATGTTCCTGGGATAAACACCACTTGGTAATAATGTATAGTTCTTTTCTTATGTTGTTAGATATAGTTTGCTAGTATTTTGTCGAGGAATTTTGCATCTAAATTCTTAAAGGATATTGGTTTGTGTTGTTTTTTTTTTCTTTCTTTTCTTGTGAGGTCTTTTCTTGGTTTTAGAATCAGGAATAATACTGGCCTCACAAAATGAGTTAGAAAGTGCTATTTTTAACTGTCTTAATTCATAGATTGGTTTATCAACTTGCTCAAATGAGTATTTTCTATTTGTTTTAGGTATCTGAATCCTAAGTGTCTGATATGAGAACCACACAAAAGTGACATTCAATAGACTTCAGTTGAAATTTGGTACACAACAGATCTAATGAAAAGACTTTGGTAAAACTAAAAGTAAACAAAGTCAAACTGAAATGAATTGAAACTTAAAAACGGAGAGAATTCACAAAGCTATTACATTTTTCCGTGTAACATAATTTCTATAAATTTTATAAATTATTGAAACATATTTTTGGTGAATTGGTCATTTATCGAATTGGATTTTGGTGTCAAACTGCAAGTTTGATAAATTTGAAAAATTTGATGAATTGACTTTTGGGCAGCTTGGTCATTGGATTGTCTTCAGTAAATAGATTTTCAACTAATTGCCTAGTTCCTGGGTGCAGATAAGGGTCAGGAAGGTATGAAATTGAGAAGACCATGCCTGCAGCCTCCTTTTTTCTTTTCCAATAAGTGTGAGGTGAAGTTAATTGCTCTTAGTGAGAGATGAAGGTTTTCAAAGAGTTTAAGAAAAGCAGAGAAAGTTTGCAGGAGTCAAAGACATGACAGGATTGAGCAATCCAGGTTTGTTGAGTTGTGTTTCGGGTCCACCTCTGTTGATTACAGTTCCAAGAGCTGTATGGTATTTTTTTCTAAGAGCTCTCAGTGATGAGATTTCTCCTGAAGAGAAATCTGGATTAATAGGTAGGTAGGAGAGAAAGACATGGGATTGTATAGGAACTGTCATGAGAACAGATGAAGTATTACAGCATGACATCCAGGCTGGATTGAAAAGGAAGGTCTTGTTATACAAAGAGAGAGAGTGCTCAAAGGACTAGAGTTATAAGAAGTTGAAAGTTTGATATATGTACAAGGGGATGAGAGAGCCAGAGGCAAGAAGCAGATCTAGATTGTGAGCTTCTGGAGGGTAAAATATCAGAGGTAAAGTAGATCTGGTCATGAAAGGGTCAAAGGCCTGGAAGGATGTGTTTCAGGAAAGAACAATGAAGAACTGTGGGGTCAGTCTCAGATGGGGCATCCAATGGATAGAATGGTAGTAGGTCTTGGGATGGTGAGCAAGACTCTGAACCCAAGGCTTCACTGAATCTGTGAGTGATCAGAAGTTGTCTTCCCCCAATTCCACCCCCCCAATCAGCCCAGCATGAATGATCCAGCCTGTCATAAAAAAAGGTGGGGAGGGCTGGTTCCCAGTGTCTGCAGAACTCCTCCAGAGATGCTTTTTACCTTCCTGTATTTGCCTGTCTTTGGTAGTATTTGCTTCACAGTCATGTTTTGAATTTATGATACTCTTTCTGTTCTAACCCATCATGTTAGGTCTCTGACTGACTGAATTTAACAATTCATTTGTCCTAGCATATTCTTCCTCAAAGGCCTACATGGCCAAACTGCAGGCTTGCCAACTGACTTCCTGTAGTTGTTGGGTCAGCAGGTGCTCTAGGCATGCCTTAGCAGCCAAGACCACCGGAAGACCATCAGAAAAGGTGGTACAACCAATGCTTTGAGTCCCAAAAAAGAAGGAGCTTTCAATAAAGGTAGAGGAGCCAAGGAAGCTCTGAGAGAGAAAGCTCTCTCCCTCCCCCTTTGCCCTCAACCCAAGATTTTTTACTTTTCTCTCAATTAATACATATACCCTTAAGTGTCACCATACCTTAGACTTGGAAGAAGTGCTTATCATAAAATTGTCTTAGTTTGTTCAGGCCCCTATGATAAAATACACAGAGTAGGTAGTTTATAAACAACAAAAATTTATTTCTTACAGTTCTCGAGGCTGGGAAGTCCAAGATTAGGGTGCTAGTAGAGTTGAGTTCTGGTGAGGACCCTCTTCCTGGTTCATAGCTGGTGCCTTCTCAGTGTTTGTTTGTTTGTTTTTAAAGATTTTATTTATTTATTCATGAGAGACACAAAGAGGCAGAGACACAGGGAGAGGCAGAAGCAGGCTCCCTGCAGGGAGCATGATGTGGGACTCAATCCCAGGACCCTGGGATCACAACCCAGGCCAAAGGCAGATGCTCAACCACTGAGCCACCCAGGCGTCCCTTCTCAGTATGTTCTCACATGGTAGAAGGGGCAAGGGATCTCTGTGAGGTCTTCTTTATAAAAACACTAATCTGGGATCCCTGGGTGGCGCAGCGGTTTGGCGCCTGCCTTTGGCCCAGGGCGCGATCCTGGAGACTCGGGATCGAATCCCACGTCAGGCTCCCGGTGCATGGAGCCTGCTTCTCCCTCTGCCTGTGTCTCTGCCTCTCTCTCTCTCTGTGTGTGTGACTGTCATAAATAAATAAAAAATATATATATAAAAAAAATAAAATAAAAATAAAAACACTAATCTACTGAGAGAGATAAACACAAAGGGTATTTTTGACACACCAATGTTCTAGTTGTAGTCCTTCTTATCACCCTCCTCAGATGGTTTCTCTTTCTCTGTCGGGCCTTTGAATGTCAGCTCTCTTAGGCTTTCTTCTTTCTTTCTTCCTTCTCCTTCCTTCCTTCCTTCCTTCCTTCCTTCCTTCCTTCCTCTTTCTTTCTTTCTTTCTTTCTTTCTTTCTTTCTTTCTTTCTTTCTTTCTTTCTTTCTTTCTTCTTTCTTTCTTTTTCTTTCTTTTTTCTTTCTTTTTTTTCTCTCTTCCTTCTCCTTCCTTCCTTCCTTTCTTTTTCTTTCTTCTTTCTTTCTCCTTCTCACATTTATTTATGTGTGTGTGTGTGTGAGAGAGAGAGAGAGAGCAGGTGAAGGGGTAGAGGGAGAGGAAGAGGGAGAGAATCTCCAGCAGACTGCCCACTGAGTGTGGAGCCAGATGTGAGGCTCTACCTCATGACCTGAGCTGAAGCCAAGAGTTGGATGCTTAACTGACTGAGCCATCCAGCCATCCCTCTTCTAGGCCTTCTTTTTCTCTTACTATGTATTTTTCTGACTGAGAAATCTCATCTAGTATAATTGATTCAACTCCCATGTTTGTGAGTGACTCTCACATATGTACTGTTAGCTTACACATATCCTCTGCTCTCCAGAATAACTGTTTACAACATAGCTCCTTAACACAAATATGTCTACAACAAAGTTCAGCACAGTGATCTCAAATCTGCTTTTCCTCTACTCTCCTTGTTCTCTGTGAATGTAATTACTCCACCTAATTGCCCAGGTAGAAACCTGGTGTCATCCTGGACTCTTACCCTCTTCCTCTACCTCATGTAATCACATACAATGTCTAGTCTGTTCTGTCTCCTCTATAGCTGTCTGGTCTATTAGCCTCTCTCCATCTCCCCTGCCTCTGGCCTCATCTAGTCTTCCATCAACTCCCTCTGGATTCCTTAACTAGCCTCCTATTTGTTTTCCTTGCTTCTAGTCTTGCCCCTCTAACCCATCTTCCACTCTGATGCACAAATGATCTTTCTGAAATGTAAATCTGATCCCTTTTCTCCCCATTTAAAAATCCTTCAGTGGCTTTCTCTGGTCTTCAGTATAAAAACTAAGCACTTTATCATGTCTTACAGGGCCCTTTGTAACCTGATCTTGCTTGGCCTTCCTGCTTCATTTCCTCCACTTCTTCCTCAAATACTAAATCCCAGCTGTACCAAATAACTTACTTGGAATTTCTCAAGCAATCCATGCTGTTTCAGAATTCAGCGCATTTATACCTTCAGGTCTCTGCCTGTAATATCCTCCCAACTGACTTCTCTCCCCCATGCTTAATGAATACCTACCTATTCATTCTTTAAGATTTAGCCCTTGCATTATTTCCTCTGAAAAGTTCCACTCACCTTCTTTCTTGGTATTATGCCTGTGTGCATCACTTTCATACTACCTATCTTACTATGTTATATTTATTTATGATCTTGTCCCTCTGATTGGCCTGTTAGGTCCCTTGTATTTTCTATATTCGATAGTGCTTTGAATGGAGAAAGATTATACTTGCTAAATGGATTTGATAATTATTTTTTGAGTGCCTCCTATGCACAAGGAAGATACTGTACTAGGGTACTGTGTTGAATTTTGCAGGTTTTCTTGCCTCTCTTAAAGGCAATTTTTCAGTCTTCTTCATAGCTTCTGTATCCTGTCTGTCCCATAATGTCTGATCTCAGCCTCTTTCCTTCTACGTATACACTGAGTCACCCCATCCATTTCCTTAGCTTTAATTGCCAACAACTCCCAAAATCTGTTCTCCCAGTGAAGAGCTATTGCCCAAGCTCCAGATGCGTTCAGGCATCTAACTCAGCACATACAAAAACTAAACTATTTTTCCTTCTGGGACAAAAGAAAAAGATAACTGTAAGAAAGATTCTGAGATCATATTAAGGAAAAGCAATTAGAAATTAAGTCAGAACAATGGCAGAAAGTTTACAGTGAGAGCTCTAGGTACGGCTTTTGTATTTTGTATTTCTCCTTGAAGTGAACAGCAGTAAAATTCTAATGCTATGCTTCTCATGCTGGGCTGCACACTAGTGTGTCAAGATATATGTGAAGCCACAGTGTAAACAGGCTTACCTTCCTAGAGCATTGATTGTGACAGAAAGCTTGTATGTTTGTAATTAACTTTAAAAAAATTTTTTTTAATTTATTTATGATAGTCACACAGAGAGAGAGAGAGAGAGAGGCAGAGACACAGGCAGAGGGAGAAGCAGGCTCCATGCACCAGGAGCCCGACGTGGGATTCGATTCCGGGTCTCCAGGATCGCGCCCTGGGCCAAAGGCAGGCGCCAAACCGCTTCGCCACCCAGGGATCCCGTATGTTTGTAATTAATTTTTAAGAACATAAACCACTTTTTAAAAAAATATTAAACAGATATGATATTGTGGAACAGAGTGTCAGAAAAGTTTAAACTTTTTTCCTTAAAATATGAGCACACAGACCATTTCTATTATTAGGCCATCTCAAATATAACTATCAAATTCATGTCCCAGAGTGAGAGGAGAGTTATAATATGCCCATGAATTTAAGGGCAAGGAGAGGAAAAGTGTAAGGGTACAGACATTACCCAGCAGTGAACAATGGACATTCAGCTTTGTAGGAAGTTTTTTTTCAGATGAAGTGAGAGGGAACTGGGGAAGGGAGGAATTTCTGAGCCTAACCAAAATGCAGAGCTAGGCTGACAAACTTAGTACCACACACTGATTCAGTCAATAGACATTTATAGATGCTCATTTTGTCCCACGTTCTCTATTGTGTGGGACCAGAGTAACTTAGATATGTCCTCTTACCCCTAAGGAGTTCACTATCTACTAATGGGTGCTGAACAGTGTAATTGTGCCATTGCTACAATGAAGGGTGTACAGCGTGAAACTGGACCACTGGAAACATGCCTAGCTTTGCTTGGGGGAATTCAGTGAATACTTCACAAAAGAGGCATCGTTTCAGCTTCTGGCTAAAACTTGGAAAATGTATAGGTGTCGTCTGCTGGTAGGTTGGTTAGAAATATTTCAGGAAGTTGGAATATGAAATGTGTGGGAAATGAATTAGACACACACATTCCTGACAGTCATTATGAGCATGTAAATCCCTGGAGAGGAAGGAACCCATTTTTTTAATCTTGGTATACTCAGCAATGTAGCTTACTTAGCACTATCCCTGCATAGTACCATAGTACTGTTAATTGATTTTGTAAAGCTCAGCTAGAAAGTTGAATATGTCATGGACAGCATGTGGCTTACTCCTCCTCACTTAATAAACATATATTGAGCACCTGTTATGAATCAGGTCCTATGGGAGGAATAGAGTTATCCAGAAAATTGAGTCCTTTTGTTCCTGGCTTTGGGAGATGAGCTGGAGTCAATGAAGCAGTTAGGCCCTTATAGGACAATGTGATGAATGTTTTAATAGGCATATGCCTAGAGGACTGAAACTGCACACAGGGAGGGACCTGGCTCTGGAGGGTTGTGTGAAGTTTCGAGGTAGCCTCAAAAAAGTGACTTCTGAGGAAAGAATCAAATGATAAGAGGTAATGTGACATAGGGCAACTATACAACAGGCAACCCATGCACAAAGGTCTGATATATTTACAGAACAAGTATTTCCTAAAAAGGGTGACAGCCAATAATGGTAGAAGAGGCTGAGAGGTGGCTGGGCCAGGCCATAGAATGCCTTTGTGTCATGAGAAAAGTCTAGATTTTATCTAGCAAAGGCAGCGGTGAGTCGCTAATAATGGTTCAGATCAGTATTTTTTCAAAGAGCAGGTTGTAATCCACTAGTCAGTTGTAAGATTATTTATTGAATTGAGATCAGCATTTAAAAAAAAAGTAACTAGAAAAAAACTGACAGCATTCATGTGCATATATTTGTTAAGGTAATGTTTTGTGATGCTTTTACTTCAATTACATGTCTGTGAATAGTGTTCTGATGTAAAACATTTTTGAGAAACACTAAAGGTTCAGTGGCACAAGTTAATTGCTACTTTGAGTAGCAATTAAAAGAAAACCCAGTGCAAGTAAGAATAATCACTAAAGATTACTATATAGTTTCTTCTACTTGTTCTGACCTGACATTGTCATCTTCATCTTCATACTAAAGCCAGTTCCCCATGGCACGCAGAATAACATGCTACCTTTACGCTTTTCCAGTAGAGACCAGATTCTCATTGCCTCAAATTAGTTTAGGCCGACCCATCCCTGAACCCGTTAATAGCAAGGGGATGGAAATACTAGAACTACCTTAAACTAATGAATGTTTGGGAACCAACTGCTGCAGCTGTAGGGAATTATAATGCAATGTGGCAAATTCAGTGTATTATGGAGATACTGTAGCAGCACCCAGGTTTACAAAGTAATGAACTTACGTGGGGATGGTCAGAGGAGCCGCCCAGATGCCTGTGTATGTGTACAAATCAGGTAGGTAAAAGGAAAGTTCTCCGGGTGGAAGATACTGCATGAATACAAGATGATAAGGGGAGCTGTGCATAAGAAAAGTCAAAATAAGGACTTCCAGCCTTCCTGAGCATAAAATTAGAGGCAAGGGAAGTAAATGGAGTAGTGAATGTTTGGTTACCAAGGGGATCAGGTAAGGAAACCGGACTCTTTCCCCATAGGAGAGGAGGCACTGGAGATCATCAGGGAATTAAGAAATCAGGTGTTTTTTTACTTCCTTTGCAGTGTGGAGGGAGGCTTTTGCAGTAATCTGGGATAGAGAGGTTTTGGATTTTAGCTAGGGAGAGGTGACTGCAGATTTGAGAAACATGGAAATAAAACCAACAAGACTTGTTCAATTTTTAAATTGACATTAGAATGTTTAAGCAGTGCCTGGCATTTGTAGTTTGTCTCCTTTGGATATTGGGCTTATATTGTGTCACTGATTTGTTGAGGCTAGAGTTAAGTTTGTTATTTTTTGGAGGAAGTGCACAGAGCTGTCAGCCCTGCTGTAAAGAACTAGAGCCCAAGACAGAGAATCTCTGAAAGTAGGGAGGGAACTCCAATGTATCTGGGCCCGTCTTGGGGGTTTGGAGTTTACTAAAAAGGTGCTTAGAGGGCAGCCCCAGTGGCCCAGTGGTTTAGCGCCGCCTTCAGCCAGGGAGTGATCCTGGAGACCTGGGATTGAGTCCCACGTTGGGCTCCCTGCATGGAGCCTGCTTCTCCCTGTGCCTCTCTCTATCTCTCATGAATAAATAAAATCTTTTTTAAAAAAGAAGTGCTTAGATGGATGAGGGCATGGTCCACCCAGGTGAAAAGTTACCATTTATAGGTCAGATTAGAAAATGGACATCGTTATTTCTCTTGTTATCCCTGAGCCTCTAGTAAGCATTCTAGACTCATGTATTTTTTTTTAAAGGTTTTATTTATTTATTCATGAGACACAGAGAGAGGCAGAGACATAGGCGGAGGGAGAAGCAGGTGGGGAGCCTTATGTGGGACTCGATCCCAAGACCCCAGGATCATGATCTGAGTCAAAGGCAGAGGCTCAACCACTGAGCCACCCAGGTGTCTGCATGTACTCTTTAATGGGCCAAAATATTAAAGATGTAGTGTCCCTTAAAGCCATCATGGCAGCAGACGTGATGCTTTAGGTTGTGAGCTCCTTGATGGCAAAGGTGGTTTCTTCTCATCTCTACATCCTTAGTATCTAGCCTAGGGCTTGGCATACGGCAAACACTTGATAAAGACTATATCCCTAGTGACTAAAATGATGGAAAGTAGCACATGCTTATTATGCACTTAAGGAATTGTTGAAAACCCCCAAGGGAGATCTGTTTCTGGGGACTAAGAGGAAAAGCTGAGATTTGAATCATAACCCACCTATGGTAATACTTAACAGATGTAGTTTTAAATTTTTTATTTTTTATTTTTTTTAGTTTTAAATTTTTTAAATGATTTATTTATTTATTTATTCATAAGAGACACAGAGAGAGGCAGAGACATAGGCAGAGGGAGAAGCAGGCTCCCTGCAGGAAGCCTGATGTGGGACTTGATCCTGGAACTCTGGCATCACGCCCTGAGCTAAAGGCAGATGCTCAATCACTGAGCCGCCCAGGCATCCGTAGTTTTAATTTTAAAGGAAGTACTTTCTCTAGGAGTCAGGGATGATGACTCCAAGATATCTAGTTGAGGTTCATGCCAAGGACAGGAAGGAGGTGAATTTTGGGGAAACATTCAGAATTGTAGGTTTATTGAATAAATGCTTTTGAGTGTCTACCATGTCACTCAAAATATGTCAGAAGGAGCTTTCTGGCAATACTGTGAAGGACAAATTAGAGGGAGATGGGAGAACCCTGTTGGGAACAGATGAATCTTAAGACTAGAGCAGCTGCAGTGAAATAGCAAGGAATAGCTCTGTCCATGAAGCTAGTATCTTCTAGACCAGTGACCCCTTCCACCCTCACCCTTACTTGCTGATGATGGTTGGGTTTAGCAGGCCAAATACACTGTGAAGGTCCAGTCTAAGATAAAATATCTTCTTTTTCACTGTACTAGCGATATGAAAACTGTTAGGCCTTGCTGTCAAGTGTACAGGCAGGGATAATAGTTCCAAGTCTTCCCACGGCTACTATCCTAGTCAAACCTCTGAGCCTGAGGAATGGGCAGCCTGGCTAGGCTAAGTCTGGCTTCACAATAATTAGTGGGTATAAAGGAGCTTCCTACTTCTCATACGCCTTGGCCATTCTGAAGCCGGATTTCCCTTTTCTGAGTTCCCAGAGAAGCCCAGATTTGACAACAATAAAAACTTCCAGGAAATTCCCAGCACATTTAACTTCCTAACCCTCCTCCCACCTCAACCCTCTCTTTATTCCCCCACCTCCTACCCCGTCACTCCAAGAGGAAGGAGCTTATCCTTTACTGAGTGCTTCCACCCACTTCCACCCTTTCCGCCAGAAAGGTGGTGCCTCTGAGTTCTCAGGTCCTCTCCTGTAAGGCCTATTCAGAGCTGAGAGGAGCACATGAGGGTAATATGTGATCCTGCTTAGAAACAGAGGAATAGTTGTAGTGTTCTTCAAGTTTCCTAAGGTACCAGATTATTATGGAAGATTCAATTCTACATGTTCACTCTCCTATCCTGTCAGGACTTAAGTTTTCTCTAAGAAATCCCAGGGGTTCAGTATCTATGCTAGATGTCAAAATTCAATCACCTTTGGAGGCCGGTTTGGAATAATAAGATACAAGCCCCATAAAAACTGGCATTAAGAAAAACAAAACTGTGCTAACCAAACACAACTCAGATCAAGAGCCAGAAACATAAGCAATGAATTTACTAACCCATGGAGACTGAGCCTTTGATTAGTTCTCATTCTCCAAAAATCTCAAGAGGAGGAAAAAAACCCCACCCTTATACATTCATATATTCATACAAGGAATTTTATCTACTCTGCAAAGAGATGATTATCTGGCTCCCCAGAAGCTTCTTGGCTCCATTAAGACTGTCCATTAACAACTCTAGCTCCAGTTCTTCTTAGAGATTAAAAGAGCTCCAAAATGATCATAGGCATTGATGAGTATGCCACACACCCGTTTGGCTCCTGTTAAATCCCTGGTGTTTGAGCTGTGTGGGAGCCGTGGATGCTTGCTTTCTGGTCCTGCTGCAACCCCTGAAGCAGCTGGTTTAGAAGAGTAAGGTTGCTGTCTCTGCGAGGCAAGGGCAGGGGTGGGAGGCAGTTCCCTTTATACTCGATCACTGCCATCTTGGCCCGATCCTGCTTACTCCGATTTGGGATCTGCAGCATTCTCGTGTAGCCCCCATTCTGACCTTGGTAGCGAGGGGCCAGTACTTGAAACAGCTTTGGGATCAAGTCTTTCTCCTAGAGGGGGAGAGTTATCCAGGAGAGACAGAGTCAGGCACCACTGCTGAGACACATTTAACTTTTAGCACTTGGAAAAAGTAGGGTCCAGACACATTCACACCGAACTCTTCCACCTCCCAATGTGGTCGAGTCAGAGTTACACTGAGGGGTTACAGGCAATTGTGCAGGTTGATTCACCTAACATTCAACTAGGTTAAGTCACACGTTTCTCATTTAGTTCACAGCATTTGTCCCTAAGAATCTTAGCTTAATTCCGTCCAGTTCCCCCTTCCTCTTACAGCCCCCTCCCACACAGGGAGCAAAGGCTGGGACGTGGGAGGCAGACAGGACGTACTCACCGTAAGCCAGAAGTCAGCCATGCGCATGGCCTGTTCGTTGGTGTCTCCCAGCTTCCCATAGTCGATGAGCTGAGAGGACATAACATTACTGATCCAACCCGAGCAAGAATGGAGGCGCCAATCTTACTGCTCTAATGCCCCATGGCAACCCATTCGTTTGACCTCGAATTCGGGCCACCCCTAACTCCGCGGCTCTATGCAGTCGTCCATTTGAGGGGCTGGAGGAAGAAGGCTCAACTCGGGGTACCAGGGGGCTCAGACTTCGGGCAGCGATCGCCAGGGTACCCTCCTCCTCCCCCAGGGCAGCCACAGCTCCCGCCAGCAGCTCGCGGCGCAGAGAAGGGCCCGCCCCCTCCCCCGCCCCTTCCCCCGCCCCGGCCCCCGCCCGGCGCGGCCCCGCCCCTCACCTTCTCGGCGTAGCCTCTCATTTCGTCCACGCGCGCCCACGAGGCCTCTATGCGTTCGTGTCGCACGAGTCCTGTAAGCAAGTTCCGCAGCAGGTGGATACGGGACTCTGGACCGAGGCCCAGACGGCGAAATACACGACCGTGGGAGATGGCTGCTGCCACCGACAGCCGCATGGTCCCCACCTTCTGTCCGCCCCTGTGAGGCCGGAACTGGAAATTCGCACGGGGGCGGGGGCGGGGCGGGGCGGGGCGGGGCGGAGATGCCTCGGAAACGGCCTTGAGAGGACGCATGCGCCGTGCCTCCGTGCGTGGTGGACGTGTTTGCGCATGAGCATCAGAGGCTGCCTCGCTGGCAGCCTGGGGGAGGGCGGGGAGGAGGTGTTGGCTCCTTCCAGGGAGCGGGGCGGGCCGCAGGCGCTGCTGGGCGGGCCGGGGAACCGCGCGCCCTCTAGCGTGGGACCGAGCGGCCGTCTTGTTTCTCGCGGGCTGCGTCAGTCTTGCGGCCTCCGGGGCGAGGGGAAGCTCCGCCGTGGAGCCTGCCGGGAAAGTGAGTATCCCAGCGGGAGCGCTCCCCGCCCCCCTCCCGGAGTCCCGGGCCCGGAGCCCGGAGCCGCGCCGGCCGCCGGCGGGCGGACCCGGGTCGAGCTCGCGCGTCTGACGCCCCGAGCGTGTCTTTGGGTCACAAAATTATTTTTCGTAATAACGGGGAAGCGAAACCAGCAGCAGTGATGCTCAGAGAAGCGCAGATGCTGAACATTTTCTTTTGTCGAAGTACAATGCAATAACCCTTCCAGTTAAAGTACAGCAAAGGCAAAAGTAATGGGTTAATACTTCTTAATTGCATCCAATGTGGGTTGTTTTTTTTTTAAAAGGTGAGAAACATACCTGTGCATTGGTGTTAATGTTCAGTGACGTTCTAGTTTCTGTTTCTGAACAGTCCTAATGTCTGCAAATTCGCAATTATTTTGTCAAAATTATTCCTTGTTAAAAAAAAATAAAAAAAAATAAAAAAAAAATTATTCCTTGTTGTGGGTTGAATGGGGTCTCCCCCTCCCCCCCCAAGGAAGATCCTTAAGCCCCAACGCCTCCCAACCTCCACCGCACTCCCCGCAGAATAGGACCTTATTTGGAAATAGGGTTATTGGAGTTGCAATTAATTATTAAGATGAGGTCATACTGCAGTGGAGTGCGCATCTAATCCAAATGACTGGTGTCCTCAAGAAACAAAACAACACAAGTGGAGAGACCGACATTTGGAGTGAAGACAGCCATGTGAAGACTGGAGACCCAGGGGGAATGACAATGCCACCTGACCAAGAAGTCAGAGATGCCAGTTAGGCATCTGGGAGCCAAGGACTACCAAGGATTTCTGGCAAACACCTGAAACTAAGAGGAAGACGTGGAACAAAATTTTCCCTAGATCCTTGAAAGAATTATCCCTAGGAGACTCATACACTGGTCTTCACATATTCACGTTCAGTAGATAGCACACTTAGACTTATCACTCTGTCATCACTCATGGGTGACCACAGAACGCTTCTTGTTAATTTTAATTTTGGAAAGTTTCTTTCACCTGAAGTAGTCAGGAGAAGTCTCATATGAATCCATGGCATAGATTTATACGAAGCCTATATCACAATAAATTCCTGAAATTAGAAAATTTATTAATATTTACAATATCTTTGTCTTATTTTTTGGGGGGGGTCGATTTTTCCAGCTTTCAGGATTTCCACAATTGAAAGTTCGTCATAAATTTCTATTGGTAAAGTCTTAGGAAGATTTTCTTCTGAAAAAGTCAAGAGAAGATGAACGGACATGTTATTTAATCCTTTGCTTTAGAAGGAGTGTCCACTTTGTGAAAATGTTTATTATTTTTGGCCATGAAAGCCATCATCTCTTGTCTCTTCTGGTAGTCCTCAAATTTTGATTCCTTTGTCAATTTCTTTAAATTTTGTTGTTGCATAGTTCGTAGCTTTCTCCACAATTTCTGTGAGCTGGTATTCATGGAACAATTTCACTTTATTTATAATTATTTTTTTAAAGATTTTATTTATTTATTCATGAGAGACACACAGAGAGAGAGAGAGGCAGAGACACGAGCAGAGGGAGAAGCAGGCTCCATGCAGGGAGCCCAACATCGGACTTGATGGTCTCCAGGATCACACCCTGGGCTGAAGGCAGCACTAAGCTGCTGAGCCACCCGGGCTGCCCTCATGGAACAATTTTAAACCTCAGTGTTTTACTATATGTTGTTCAAGGCTTATTCTGGTGGTTTGCAGATAGTTTTGTGTCTTGTTGACCTCATATAAAACGTTACCTTATTAAAAAGAAACTTGGAAAAATCTTGTGCAACTAAAATTGTTTTAAATTAACTTTTAAAAATAGGGCTATGTTCTACTAAAAGGGTTGGAGTCCAAAATGTGCCAGAAGTGAATTTGGAAGATCATAAATTCTTATGAATTTACGTGAAAAGTAACACATGTGGCCAAGTTTGACTGTAATTGATAGTTCCTTAAATTAACTTTCATGTAGAATAAAATATTTGTTACTGAATTAGTTTTAAAAAGTGATAATTTGGGGTGCCTGGGTGGTTCAGTCGGTTAGGCATCTGTTTTTGGTTCAGTTCATGATCCCAGAGTCCTAGGGATTGAGCCCCAGGTCAGGCTCCTTTCTCAGTGGGGGCATCTGCTTCTCCTTCACCCTTTACCCCTCCTCCCTGTTTGTGTTCTCTCTCTTTCAAATAAATACATAAAATCTTAAAAAAAAAAGCGATACTTTGAAGCCTTCATAGATATTATTATAACTCAGCAGTAACTATAACAACTGTTTAGAATTCAGTCTAACAGATTTTTATGTGAGGGTTAGTGCATCACTGACACTGTTTAGTATTGTCACATAAGGTGATAAAAATCAGGTTAACTATTGGTTAGTTTTATTACTATTAATACAATCCTTTATAGATAGTTTACCTCCTTATGGAAGGGCAGATTGCTCCTACCTCCCCATAAGATAACAAATGGCTCTGAGTGTCCAGCTGAACCTCCAAGGAAGGTATTCAGATAAATCTGAGTATTCTGGGTGATCCAGGACTTGGAATAACTCTCCTGAGAGTCCAAGTTGAGCCCCTGAAGTGGCGTTGGTAGTGACTGCAGCTAGTCTGGCAGAGGTGAGGAGAGTGGTCCCAAGCAGTGTTCTGCAGTGCTCTGCAGCAGCTGAAGAAGAAAGACCCCAGTCTGTAGAAAATTGTTATACATGACATTTCATAGCTTATGCTGGAAGAAGAATCTGGCTGTGGCCTTGGCCCTTGGACCTGCCCACACTACTGCAGAGAACCTGGGTGTAATGTTGTGATATAGTGTGTGTGTGTGTGTGTGTGTTTAGTCTTTGTCCAGGTTCCTCTCAAAGAGCAATACCTCTTAGGATTTCCTAAGTGATGGGAGTGAAAGAGTGTCTTTTATTATTCATAAAAGCCCCTTTCAACCATACCTGAGTTCATGCTAATGAGGTGACTCCTGAAGGATGGGGGCTGGTTAACCGAGAAACTAATCATATGATTAGAGTGATTAGAGGGTTGGTGCTTTCCCTTCCTTCTGGAGAGGTTGGAGATTGACTTAATCGCCAATCTCCAATGATCTAGTCTGTTGTACCTGTATAAGACCCTTAAACAACGGGGTCTAGGGAGCTTCTGGTTTGGGGAGCACACTGAAGTGCTGGGAGATTTATCACGCCCAAAGAGGGCATGGAAGCTCTGCACCCCTTCTTATATACCTTGCCCTATACATCTTTCCATTTGGCTGTTCCTGAGTTGTACCTTTTATATAAACCAGTAATAGTAAGTAAAAGTGCTTTCCTGCCATTCTAGCAAATTATCAAATTTGAGGAGGTGATCATGAGAATCCTCATTTTGTATATAGCTGGTTAATTAGAAACATAAGTGACAACATGGGATTTGGCAATTGGCATTTGAAGTGAGGTGACTGAGCCCTTAACCTGTGGGGGTCTATGCTAACTCTGGGTAGTTAGTATCAGAATTGGCTTGTGGAACTGCCAGTTGGTATCTATAAGGAATTTGAGAATTGCTTGGTGTGGAAACATACATATTTGGTATCTGAAGTGTTTTAAGTAGAGAAATAATCTTTTTCCTGTACTCTGAATAGCTACATCCTGTTTTTTTGTTTTTTGTTTTTTGTTTTTTTTTTAGATTTTATTTGTTCATGAGAAACACAGAGCAAGAGAGAGGGAGAAGCAGGCTCCATGCAGGGAGCCCAACAAGGGACTGGATCCCAGGTCCCCAGGATTACAAACTGGGCTGAAGGCGGCGCTAAACTACTGAGCCACCCAGGCTGCCCAACTGCATCCTATTCTGTTGAAGCTTCTATGAAGCAATGTCTTGGGAGCCAGTATAGGGAGTTTAGCAAGGAATGTGGTGATGATAGTGGGAAGCAATTGTCAGACCCTAGGCCAACTTGTGGTTCTATTCCTGGAATCCTGAATGTCTAGAAGTGTACTCATTCATGAATTGTCCTCAGTCATGATATGTATTTTACTTTCAGGTCAGGATCTTAAAACTGCTTTGGATCCAATGTTCTGGGAAGGATTAGACAATGACAGAGCCGGTTTCTGGTATCAGAATTGTGATCATATTAAAATCAGTTAAAATGAGTTTTCCATAATTAGAGTCATCAGAATATTGAGGAAAACTGTAAATCAAACACATTCCAAATGGAAACAAGAAACTATAAGCAGTTGAATTTAGGAAAATAAGTTACTGACATATGGATCTAAAGTTGAGGTGAAAAAAAAAATAAAGTTGAGGTGGTCCAGGGCTGTAGAGAGACATAGAGTTTGGATGGAAATCAGCATAATTGTCTGTGGTGATAGTTCCCTTTCAAAATGATGACTAGCTGTTTCCAGCTTGGCTTACTTGCTTTATGTGGTGTTCTTTCCCGTCCCTGCTTCATTTCCTTCTATTATTAGTGAGATGAACTGCCTGCTATTGAGATTATAAGGTCCTTCAAGGTCAGGAAAGGACTCTGACTCAGGCATCTCCTCTCCCAATCATGCTCTTCTACCTCCAGCATAGTTCTGTGCTTTTTTTTTTTTCTTTTTAAGTCTTTTCAATATAAGTTTGTAAAAAAGAGAACTTTGATTTTTTTTTTTTTTTTGTCTGTGTCCCTGGATGATTTCACCTTCATTTAGAACAATTATTTATCCCTCTTTTTGTCTTTCACTTGATAGGTACTTATTGAGAATTTACTACGTGGGCTAGGTACATTGCTTGTGTTAAAAAGCAAAATTCAGTTAAGTAAATTTGAAGATCCAATTGGCTTTATTCAATAATTCATGAATATAGCAGGATCCTATCTAGCAAATAGAAAGGAGCTCTGAAGAGTTGTGTAAAATGGAAGGTTTTTATAGGCAGAAGGAGGGTGAGGCAAGGAAGTTTAAAAAAATGGATTAGTTCAGGCAAGAAGCCCAGTGTCGGGATATATACTGTGACAGAGAAGGTTGGAAAGTATATCCAGGGAGACAAACAGAAAATATCCAACACAAGCAGTGAAAAAACAAAACAAAACACCAAGTTCCTGCATTCATAGCATTCATATACTAGGAAAGCTATCTTTAAAAGGAGTTACGTACACTCCTGGGGGTACACAGTGACTTTGCAGGAGATACACATGTATGAATAATTTTTTAAAAGGATTTTATTTATTTGAGTGAGAGCATGCGTGTGTGCATGCACGAGCAGGGGTAGGGATGCAGAGGTAGAGGGGGAGAGGGAGAAGCAGACTCCCAGCCCAGCAGGGAGCCTAACACAAGGCTTGATCCCAGGACCCTGATATCATGACCTGAGCCGAAGACAGACCCTTAACTGACTGAGCCACTCAGGCGCCCCCATGAATGGATAATTTTTTTTTTTTTTTTTTTATTGGGAAGTAGTCAACAAAAATTTATTCAACTAGCCATCAGAATTATAAATTACAACAGCCAACAAGATAATTTTTTTGCCAAATTCACGGAAATGGAGAATCATTACCTTCAGCTCTGGCATGGACGCAGAGAAATCCAGCGCTTTTGTACATTGCTGAGGGCACTGAAAAGTCACCTGGCAGTACCAGCCAAAACTTAGAACACACAGAACCTGGAGAACCCAGCGTACAGAAAGGAAAGTATGTTATTTAATGAAAAATACTTCTGTCTGTAGGAGCAAAGAGGAAAAGCAATGTGAAGGTCACCAGCAGAATGATGGAATACGCTGCAGCACATCCGTATGATGGAATGGAATGCCCAAGTCCAGGCAAGGCCTCTACATGTTAAAAGAAATTGCTTTTGTAGAGAATGATTCCATTTCTTAGAAATTCCTCTAACAATTTAGATGCATGTCTGTGTTTATAAAAGGCATGAAGGATACATCCCAAACTGTTGGTACCTTCTGATGGATGAGATTGAGCTGTAGGAGTGGGGGGTAAGGAGTAAGTTAACTTTTTTAGATACTTCTGTATGTTTTGAGGATCCACTTTTATTTGATCAATAAAATGAAAAAGTACAGTAGGATTAGAATATAAAGTTCTTATTTTTCCAAGTGAAAAAATTGGTACTAGCTACAATTGATAATTTAAGAAATAGTGGTAGAGGTAGAAGTAAAAACTACCTAAGAGTTATGGCTACCACCCAGAAGAAACCGAAAACGGGGATTTTAGGGATTAAGTGGCAGACTTTTAAGCAGAACGAGGCTACATATTCTCCAAGATGATTTGGCTTATGAGCAGTATGCCCTACAGAAGGGCTTTAAATGCCTTCATGACCATAGTAATCCATATTAAGAAAGCAAAGCCAGATACGTAAAACAGCAACCACACAAATAACAATTACGTATGTGAGTTGGGTCCCGACAAACTGAAAAGCACTTCTTATACTCCCCATCAGACCTTTAACACAACTTTTAGGTTATCCTCAAGTAGAAAAGTAGCCACATTCAAATGAGTTAAGGTGTAAGAAGTTAAAAAGGACCACAAGCTTTATTAAAAGTAAAGGTAACATATAATATATACAGATGGCACATGGTGCCAATTTTATTTGCAGATATTACAATACTCCAATGCATGTTTACAAGTTACACCTTTGCCACAGCCTTGGCTAAATCTTGAACTAGTGCAGAATTTAGCTGTGCCAGAGTGCTGATCTTAGCATGCTTAGAGGCGGCATACTTGTTCTTGATAGTCATGTGCTTTGTAAGCCCACGATTCACCATGACTATATTCTTAGCCAGGTGTTGCATAACATTTAGAAGGGATTCTTCAGTGTAGGACAGATAATGCTGTAGAGTTGGTGTCCATTCACCATTATCGAGAATTTTCAGCGCTAAGCAAAAAGCTCCTGCTGCAATCTGAGAAGGAGGAAAGTGTACCATATCGTAGTCCAACATAGATAGCTCCATCAGGTATTTGGCCAAAGTATGTTGCTCAACATCAACCTCTCCAATCTTAGATGCTCTCCGAAGGAAATGCAGGGGTAGAGGGCGGCCCAGACCAAAATTTAAAGATCTTAGAATCTTCATTTCCATCTGTCTGATTTGGTGTTTAGTGTAAGTATTGTCAGTCACAAAGGCAAAGTCACCAATTTCTGGAGGGTACATTTCCTCATATTTGCTTGCAATAAACATGGCAGTGACACCAACCAGCTGCAGCATCTTCTTGGGCACACAGTTATTCTGCATGAACCGATCAATAATGGAAACAGTCATGTACATGGTCTCCTGCAGTAACCTGAATTTCATTTGAACCTGTACTAGCCAGTCAATTAGGATGGCTCTCATGTTTCCAGTGACTTCACGACCCAGTAGGTATTTTGGTTTGACTGCTTGTTCTTCCTCAAGTTGTCTCAGATAAGCATAAATATCTTTCACGTATTCACTACAAAGGTTTGGATCAGCTCCATCTTCTGCATCTACATCATTCACTGCAAGAATTACATCAGAGAAAGCCTGACACAGATATTCTTCTGCAGGAGCACATCCAGATGTTTCCATCGGGCTTGGAGAGGGAGTATCAACCAAAATAGGCTCGGGCGAAAGTTTTTCTTCTTTAACCGGCTCAGGTTCCAGCTCTGGTTCCGGGACAGGGACAGGCTCAGGTGCCTTCTCTAGAGGCTTTGGTATTTTTTTAGCAATGACTTTTCCAGGAACCGCAGTTTTTGCTTCCTTTTTCAGAGGCAGTTTGGCTTGTGGTTGTTCACTGACTTTGTTACCAATGTCTCCCAGAGCAGTTCTTGGCCTCAGGCCGGGCTTGGAGGCTGCAGCAGAGGCCAGAGGCACCCGCTTTGCCCCTGCCATACCGATCTTCGCCTTGTTTTCAACATTCACTTTTGTGTTCCTGGTGACCCGGAGCGCCATGGCCGCGTCTTCACGGGGGGAGAGGAGAGCGCGGGAGCCGCCGACGAGCCGGGAGCCGGGAGCCGGGAGCCGGGAGCCGAGAGCCGAGGCCCGCGGGTCAACAGCCGTTCCTCCGCAGCACGCCGGCTGAATGGATAATTTTAAGGTAATTTCTACCAGGTCCTAAACCTCCATATATTGCTTCTAAAATTGATCTGCCTAGGAATATGTTTATAGTAGAAATAGCATTTTGGTTCTTTTTCCCCACCTTATTTTTATGTCAACTCTTCTCTCATTTTTTAAAAAATAAAGCCATTCCTTTTGCCCATCTTGAATCTTATTATGGCACATTGTTCCATGAGTAAAAAGTCTATCTAATTTATCTTAGAGGGGCAGCCCGGTGGCTCTAATCCCGGTGGCAGCGGTTTTAGTGCCGCCTTCAGCCCAGGGCATGATCCTGGAGACCCAGGATTAAGTCCCATGTCAGGCTCCCTGCATGGAGCCTGCTTCTCCCTCTGCCTCTGTCTCTGCTTCTCTCTCTCTCTCTCTCTCTCTGTGTGTGTGTGTCTATCATGAATAAATAAATAAAATCTGGAAAAATATATTAATCTATCTTAGAATATTCAAGAGTTATAAAAATCATGCTGAGGGGATGCTTGGCTCAGTCGGTTAAGTGTCTCTCTCTTGATTTTGGTTCAGGTCATGATCTCAGGGTCATGAGATTGAGTCCTGCATTGGGCTCTGTACTGAGGGTGGAGCCTGCTTTAGATTCTCTCTTCCCCTCTCCCTCTGCCCCTCCTCCTGCTCATGTGTTTATGCAGATGCATGCTCTCTCTCACACACAAAATCATCCTGGGAAATAACCTACAAAATGTATTTTGTATTTTCATTAATTTTAGTAATAAAAAAACTTAATGAGTATCTTTATTCACTTATGTCTCAGGTGTGAAGGTATTCAGGACAGATGCCCCCTGTCTTCATGTGCAACTTTGGCATGTGATTTATTGTTAGCTGAAGGCACTTGAGACCCTGTGGACTCAGGAGAAAGTTTTGTCCCTCTTTTGACCATGCAGAAGAATCTAAATTGGAGGTCTTTCCCAGAGTAAGGATTACTAACAGTGATAAAATTTTTTTAAAAGATTTTATTTATTCACGAGAGACACAGAGAGAGAGAGAGAGAGGCAGAGACATAGACAGACGTAGAAGCAGGCTCCATGCAGGTAGCCTGATGTGGGACTTGATTCCGGGTCTCCAGGATCAGGCCCTGGGGTGAAGGCGGCACTAAAGCCACTGAGCCACCAGGGCTGCCCGATAAATTTTATCTGAATGATCCATCTCTATGGTAGAACAAACATCGCATTACAAACATCTGCTCTTTTTATTTTAATTTCAGTATAATTAATATGCAGTATTATATTAGTTTCAGGTGTGCAATATAGTGATTTAGTAATTCCATCTGCTGAAAAATCCACTGATAGCCTTATAGGGTTTCCCTTATATGTAACTATCTTTTGTTGTGCTGCTTTAGAATTTTTTTCTTTATCACTATATGTTGCCATTTTAGTTACAAAATATATTGGTGTGGATCTGCTTCTGTTGATTTTGTTGGGGGTTCTCTTTACCTCCTGGATCTGGATATGTTTCCTTCCCCAGATTAAGGAAGTTTTCAGCTATTATCTCTTCAAATAAATTTTCTGTTCCTTTTTCTCTCTTCTCCAGGGACTCCTATAATAGGAATGTTATTACATTTGATGGAGGCACTGAATTCCCTAAGTCAATTTCATTTTGCATAATTCTTTTTTCTCTCTTTTGTTCAGCTTGATTACGTTCAGTTACTCTTTTAGGTCATTAATGTGTTCCTCTGCTTCTTCCAGCCTGCTGTTCATTCCATCAAGCATGTTTCTCATTTCATTTATTGAGCCCTTTGTCTCTGCTCTGTTATTCTGTATCTCTCTGTTAATAGTCTCACTGATGTCCTCCACTCTTGTCTCAAATCCAGTAAGTATCCTTATGATCATTGCTTTAAATTCTCCATTAGGCATGTTACTTATATCGTTTTATTTAGATCTCTGGCTATGACCTTATCCTGTTCTTTCATTTGGGACAAATTCCTCTGTCTTCTCATTTTGTCTAAGTTTCTGTGCCTTTTTCTGTGTGTTAGGAAAGTCAGCTACATCTTCTGTTCTTGAGGGTAATGGCTTTATAAAGAAGTCCTGTAGTGCCTGGCAGTGTAGTGTATCCTGTTTCCTAAGGCCTAGTGCTGCAGGAATGCCACCAATGTGTGCTGCCAGGCATATGCTCTGCTGTTGTGTCCTGGTTGCTCTGTCCTTCAGGCCAGTCATCTGCAGAGGCTCTCCTTGCCTGCTGGGGTCAATGTTTGGTGTCTGGCCTGAATATGGTGAGTTTTAACTAGGTATGCTCTCGTCTGCTTGTGAAATGAGACCTGACTGGTGCTGCCAAAAGAACCAAGGCCTCACAAAACTCCCATGTTGGGAGACAAGGTGTTGGCAGGGGTTGGGCCCATCTTATGGGGGAACCTCTTCCCTCCCGCTGGTACTGAGACAAACATCCTGGGAGGGACAATTCCATTAGAGAGCAAGGGGTACTATGCTGGTTCCCACTGGTGGCCCTGTGTCTTTTCTGAGGGCTAGGAGACAGAAAGGGCAGCTGCCAGTTCCTTTGTTATTGGAGGAGTTTCTGTTAACACTGCCTCTCTGGGACATGGGAGGTAAGCAAATAATCTCCCCACTGTGTGCTCTAGGTACTCTTTATTTTTTTTTTAAAGGTTTATTTATTTATTCATGAGAGACAGAGATACACACACACACACACACACACACACACACACACACAGACACAGACACAGGCAGAGGGAGAAGCAGGCTCCCCATAGGGAGCCCGATGCAGACTTGAGCCCTAATCCCAGGATCACTCCCTGAGCCGAAGGCAGACGCTCAAACTCGCTCAAACTCAACCGCTGAGCCACCCAGGCGTCCCTCTAGGTACTCTTTAGATTGCTGTTTCCAGGCTGTATGTCTGCAGGCTATTTGCCTGTCTCCTCTCTAGGAGGAATCCCAGTGCCTTTGGGCTCTCCTGAGCCAAGCTCCCTGACCTTTACAACAACAGGCTTTAAGCCCCAACAGCCTTCTCAGCTCCAAATTTCCCATTTCTAGTGATAAGGATATCTCTTTACCTCCTGGTACAGGGAGGCACCCTTCACATGGGAGATGTGTTTCCTGCTTTTAGTGGAACAGAGGAGCGTCTGTGTTTTTCTTGTACAGGCTCTCAAGTAACTTTTGTTTATAATAATCATTATGCCAAATTGGTTCATCTTGGGGCAGCCTGCCCCTGGCCCTACAGAAGCTGTGTCTGCAACACATAAGTGACAAAGGGCTTGTGTGCAAAATATGCAAAACAAAAAACCATAAAATTCTCACAAAATAAAAATGGACAAAAGACTTGAGCAGGTACTTTATAAAAGTGAATATCCAAATAGTCAATAAAGCATGAAAAAATGCACATATCAAAACTAGAATGAAGTAGAATTACATATCCAAAATGGCTAAAATTAAAACGACTGATAATACTAAGGGTTAGTAAATAATGAAAAGCAACTGGAACTCTTTCATACATTGCTAGTAGGGATATAAATTGGCACAGCCACTTAAAAAATTGGTTGGTGTTCTTTACTGAAATTGAAGCTGTATATAGGATATAGATAGATTTCTACTATGATCTAACAATTCTTCTCCTATTATATACCTAATGTAAATGTGTATAGATATACAGCAAAAGACATATGCAAGAATGCTTATAGCAGTACTATTAAAAATATGCCCCATCTGGAAACAACCCAAATGTACATCAGTAGTAAATGGATAAATAAATTGCAATATTGTCATATGGGATATTACACAGTGATGAAAATGAACGAACTACAGCTCCATTTAGCACCATAAATAAATCTCATCATACTGAGTGAAGGAAGTTAGGCACAAAACATATAGACTATATCATTCAAACTGACTATTCAAAACCAGAATTAATCTATAGTTGACCCTCTGGAGTAGAGAGGGTATAGTGACTACAAGAGGGCATGATTGAGCATCATTGACTGGGTGAGTATGGATTCTGGGATGTTGGTAATGTTCGATAACTTGATCTGGATGGATGTGGGTGGCAGTTACCTGAGTGTTTGTTTTGTGATAATTGACTGAGCTGTACACATATAACCTGTGTATTTTTTTTTAGTATAACTGTTACATTTTATTTTATTTATTTATTTTTTAATTATTTATTTATTTATAATAGTCACAGAGAGAGAGAGAGAGAGAGAGAGGCAGAGACACAGGCAGAGGGAGAAGCAGGCTCCATGCACCGGGAGCCCGATGTGGGACTCGATCCTGGGTCTCCAGGATCACGCCCTGGGCCAAAGGCAGGCGCCAAACCGCTGCACCACCCAGGGATCCCTAACTGTTACATTTTAGTTAAAAAAAGAAAGGCATAAGAACTACTTTTTTAATAGCCTTCTGACTCACTAAGGGTTATTTCTCCCTGATAGGTGTCCTATTGATGAATAAAGTTCCCTCAACTATGTCCATGCCTTAATCCTCAGAACCTGCAAACATGTTGACTTACATAACAGAAAGAATTTTGCAGCTGTGATTAAAGATTTTGAGGTGGGGAGCATAGCTTGGATTATCCAGGTGGATCCATTGTAATCACAGTGTCTTTATAAGAGGGAGGCAAGAGGGTCAAAGGTAGAATGAAGTGTCATGAGAAAAACTTGGCTGGTCACTGCTGGCTTTGATGATGGAAGTGGGTAATAGCCTAGGATTGTGGGCAGCCTCTAGAAGCTGGAAAATGCAAGAAAATGGACTTTCCCTTAGAATGTTCAAAAGGAATGTGGCCCTATCACTAACTCAGTAAATTAGCCCTATAAGACAATTTTGTACCTTACCCCTCCAGAACTATAAGAGAATTGATCTGTTGTTTTAAGCCACGAAGTCTGGTAATTTGTCACAGCAGCAATAGGAAAGTTACAGTGGGTTATACATTGTCGGAGTATGTTACAATTAATAGGTGCTCTGTGAATGTGTATTGAATGAATGGTCAAGCGTCCAAAATGTCTGATTCTTGATTACAATAAGGGATTTTAACAGTAAATATGGATGTTTCTGTGGGAATTCAAGACCAGTATGATGATGTGACGTGATCAGATAGTTTTCTTCCAGTCTGCCTCCTCCTAATTTTCAGACCTTCTTAAACTTACCAGGCTAAAGGTCTGGAGGTGACATAAAAAGAGTACAGGCTTTGTAGTAATCAAATGCAACAAAATTAGGGATGAGGGTTTGGATGAAGGTGGCGTGATTACGGCTTTTCTTTAGTCCATCCAGAGGCATTTATTTGTCAGGAGGGCGATTAGAATTTTTTACAAAAGAAATATAGAAAGAAATAAATCTGAAGTAATATTAGTCTTTGATGTCCAAAATGGATTTTGCCATATATTAACTTTAGGGCTCAGTCACAGAAATGTAGTATGTGGTCATATGATCAGGTAGGAGGAGGCCCTGGGGTTTAACTTTATAAAGATGCCCTGAGTTTTTATGTGCTATGGTGATTAGTTGAACCCCGGTGGGCTTTCATATGCTTACCATAACAGAGTGAGTTGACTCAACCTTGAGCTGGACTGCTGGGCCAACTTTTGGGGTGGAAGATGTGTTCTGCAGCCAGAAGAATCTTTAGTACAGCATCAGTAGCTCAGGAACATTGTCCCTGCAAAAAGTCTAGATTCTGTGTTAAGTAGCCAATTCAGTGGTAGAATCCTGCAAAATGTTCAGCAGTTAGGTGCACAAAGGACAGTGCTCCAAATACCAGCAGGTGGCAGCCACTACAGCAAGAAAAACCAGCCTGAAGCTAGAGTTTCTTCTCAATGCCAGGGGATTATAGGAGCATAGATTTATACTTTTTGGGGAGTGATACAGGAAAAGGGGAGGCTAAGGATCAAGCATTATTTTATCCAATAAAGATCAATCACTTCCTAAGGGTATATTTAAAATGTCAGATTGGATTATATTTAAACTAGATTGAAACTAATTAATTATTTTCTCTTGGTAACCAGTGGATGGGGATTTGGGAGGGTTATTAAAGTATAGAATAAAATAAGGAGAGTAAAGTTATTTCTCCACATCATTTGAGTTGTAGTCTACAACTTAGGATTTTCAGAAGGGGAAAGAACACTAGAGAAGTGCACACCAACTTCTCTTTCTCTCTTCTTTTTTCCATCCCTCTTTCCTGGCCTATCTTTGAATTTGGGAAGTTGGGACTTCCAACTTCTAAACTTCCAACTTCTAAACTTATATCCATAGCCCACTTGCTCCTATGTGATTCTTCCTTCTTTCTCTTTAGAAGAATGCTCTTCAGGCAGGAAAATTAAAAAAAAAAATCCCCATTCAACAAGATGTTACTGAAGATTGAATAAGTATAGGCTCTGTGATAAATACAGGATATATATGAAGAAAAAGTTGACTCTAGCCTGCACACAGGGAACAGGGGAAATAGGGAAATAAACATTTAAACAAATGGTTGTTATAAATAAGCACTTGAAGAAAAACAAGCTGAGACTATTTTTTATTAAGTGTTAAATTTTAATTTCACTATGGTTTACATACAATGTTATATTAGTTTCAGGTGTACAACATAGTGATTCGGCAATTCTATACATTACTCTGTGCTCATTATGGTTAGTGTACTTGTTAATCCCCCATTACCTATTTCACCCCTACCCCTCACCTCCCCTCTGGTAACCAACAGTTCTCTATAGTTAAGAGTCTCTTTCTTGGTTTCTCTCTTTCTCTCTTTTGTTTTGTTTGTTTTTTTTTTAAATTCCACATATGTGTGAAATAATTTGGTGTTTGTCTTTTTGACTGGCTTATTTATCTTAGCATTATTCTCTCTAGCTCCATCCATGTTTTTGTGAATGGCAAGATTTCATTTTTTATGGTTGAGTAATATTCCATTATATATATGTGTGTGTACACACACACACACATCTTATTTATCCATTCACCTGTTGATGGACAGTTGTAGTGCTTCCATATTTTGCCTATTGTAAGTAACACTACTATAAATAACAGGATGCATATATCCCTTTGAATTAGTGTTTTTGTATTTTTTTTTTTTTGGTAAATGCTCAGTAGTGTGATTGCTGGATCGTAGGGTAGTTCTATTTTTAACTTTTTGAGGAGCCTCCATACTGTTTTCCACAGTGGCTGCAATAGTTTGCATTCCCGCCAGCAGTGCATGAGAGTTCCTTTCTCTCTACATCCTCACCAATACTTGTTCCTTGTGTTGTTGAGTTCAGCCATTCTGACAGGTGTGAGATGACATCTCATTGTAGTTTGGATTTGCTTTTCCCTAGTGATGAGTGGCATTGAGCATCTTTTCATGTGTCTGCTGGTCAACTCTATGTCTTCTTTGGAGAAATGTCTGTTCATAGCTTCTGCCTATTCTTAATTAGATTATTTATTTTAGGGATATTGAGTTTTATAAATTCTTTACATATTTTGGAACTAACCCTTTATTGGACATGTCACTTGCAAATACCATCTCCCACTCAGTAGGTTGTCTTTTAGTTTTGTTCATTATTTTTTTTAAAGATTTTATTTATTTATTCACAAGAGACACACACAAAGAGAGGCAGAGACATGGGCAGAGGGAGAAGAAGCAGGCTCCATGCACGGAGCCCAATGTGGGACCTGATCCCGGGCCTCTGGGATCATGCCCTGCCTGAGCCAAAGGCACTCGACCACTGAGCCATCCAGGTGTCCCTTGTTCATTATTTCCTTTGCTATGCAGAATCTCTTTATTTTGATGTACTTTATTTTTGTGTATTGTGAAAGAAAGTGGTCCAATTTCATTCTTATGTATGCTGCTGTCCAGTTTTCCCAATACCATTTGTGACTGTTGTGTGCAACTCTTTATCCCATTGTATATTCATTCCACCTTTGCTGAAGATTAATTGGCCATTTAATTGTGGGTTTATTTCTGAGTTTTCTGTTCTGTTCCATTGACTTATATGTCTTTTTTTGTGCCAGTACCACACCGTCTTGATGTCTACAGCTTTGTATTAGATTCCAGAGTTGTGATGCCTCCAGCTTTGCTTTTCTTTTTCAAGGTTGCTTTGGCTATTCAGTCTTTTGTGGTTGCATACAAATTTTAGGATTGTTTGTTCTAGTTCTGTGAAAAATGCTGTTGGTATTTTGATAGGGATTGCATTAAATATGTAATAGATTGTTTTGGGTAGCATAGACATTTTAACAATAATTGTTTTTCTTACCTATGAGCATGGAATGTCTTTCCATTTGTTCGTGTCGTCTTGAATTTGTTTCATTAGTGTTTTATAGTTTTCAGAGTTTAGGTCTTTTATCTCTTTGGCTCAGTTTATTCCTAAATATTTTATTGTTTTTGGTGCAATTATAAATGGGATTGTTTTCTTACTCTCACTTTCTGTTGCTTCATTATTAGTGTATAGGAATGCAGCAGATTTCTGTTTGTATCTTGTGACTTTACTGAAATTATCATTTTTAATAATGAGGGGGAATAACAAGTGCACTAATTAATTTTTTTGTGGAGTCTTTAGGGTTTTCTGTATATAGTATTGAGAGGCTGAAACTAACCTTTTTTTAAGATTTTTTATTTATGTATTTATTCATGAGAGACACAGAGAAAGAGGCAGAGACATAGGCAGAGGGAGAAGCAGGATCCATGCAGGGAGCCCGATGTAGGACTTGATCCTGGAACTCCAGGATCACACCCTGGGCCGAAGGCAGGCACCAAACTGCTGAGCCACCCAGGCATCCTGAGACTAACCTTTATACTGACTTTCTGGGCCCGTGTCTGTGAAAACATCCCAAATGCACACTTGCATTCTCTTCATTTTTGTCAACATTTCCACCTTGCATTTCTATCCCATTGATCATTAAAAATTTAAATAAATTTTTAAATTTATTTTTTTATTGGAGTTCAATTTGCCAACATATAGCATATCACCCAGTGCTCATCCCATCAAGTGCCCCCCTCAGTGCCCGTCACCCAGTCACCTCAACGCCTTGCCCACCTCCCTTTCCACCACCCCTTGTTCATTTCCCAGAGTTAAGCATCTCTCAGACCACATTTTATTTTGTCCTGTGTTTATTTTTCCCTACCTGTCTGTGTATATCCTTGGAATAAGATTTATGTGTAACTCACTTTGTAAAGCTCTCGGTCCTGGCAAAATTCTAAATACACAGAAATACTAAGTGTGAAACTGTCATTCTCAGGCTGTGCAAAAATGTGTATGCTCAAGGATATTAATTGCAATTGTATTTATAATAGTGAATATTTAGAAACCTGGTTGCCTACCAGTAGAGACATGGTTAATTACATACAAAGAGATATGGGGCATTAAAATAGGGCATTTTTTTGGTATATTTTTTATTGGAGTTCTAGTTGCCAACATATAGTATATCACCCAGTGTTCATCCTGTCAAGTGCCCCTCTTAGTGCCTGTCACCCAGTCACTCCATTCCCCACCCACCTCCCCCTCCACTATCCCTTACTCGTTTTAAGGCATATTGTTGATCTTGAAAGGTGTCCATAGTAGATTTTGAGTGCAAAAGATTATAGAAGAGTATGTGTACTATACATTACCATGCATGACAAATTGTATGTATTTAAATATGTGTCCATATGCTTTGAAGGATGATTATTTAAATGTTCACAGAAGTTAATCTGAGTGGTGGGATTTTGTGTGTTTTAAATTTCCTTTTGAAATATTTTTCCACAAATTTGAAATTTTTTCAATGAATAAGTATTATTTTTTAAAAACCAACAGTACTTTAAAAAATTTTCATCAATATCTGATTCTTTTTCTTTTATTTAAAACCCTTCAGGATCCTATTGCATAGTGGTTCTCAACCAAAGAATCCAAATATTCCAGGGACATTTGACAATGTCTGAACAAATATTTAGTTGTCATGACTGCAGGGACTGCTACTAGCATCTAATGGGTAAAGGACAGGGATGCTGCTAAACATCCTAAAATCTGTAAGACAGACCTGCGCCCCCCAACAAAGAATTAATAGGCCCAAACGTCAACAGTGCAGAAGCTGAGAAATTGATTAGAATTATCCTGACAAGGCTCATTACTGCCATCTGGTGGTAACTGAAGGGCCTACAACTATGTAGCTTCAGTAGGAATTCCATGATTGAACTAGGGCCTCAGGAATAAAATGGGAGGAACGCCTGGGTGGCTCTGCTGTTGAGTGTTTCTTCAGCTCAGGGTGTGATCCCGGTCCAGGGATTGAGTCCTGCATCGGGCTCCCTGCAAGGAGCCTGCTTCTTTTTCACTCTGTGTCTCTGCCTTTCATGAATAAATAAATAAAATCTTAAAAAAAGGGAATAAAATAGGGGGGCTATAAGAAGGATGGTTACAGTTAGAATGAGAAGGAAGAGAAGAGCAAGGAAAATTCATGGTTTAGAGTGTCTATGATGTCCTTACTAAGACCAGTAGTTGCTTGTGAGGTGAGTATTGTGTATATGTGAACCCCACATTGATTCCCAGTTTCATTGTGATCTCTGAGACCTCAAATAACTAGGTGCTGAGGCAAGAAAGGCATTGTGTAGGAAATCTTTTTTAGATTTATTTAACTTGGCTGATAGAAGGGAGGTGAGGTGATGGTGGGGATCTGTAATTGGACCAGTAGATACCCCCCCACCCCCCCAGTACACAGGATGATAAATCTGTTTCTTCCAGGAATAATTCCAGCTCAGAGCACATGAAGCCAAGGTAAGCCTCCTTGTTTTGGCTCAATTTAACTATCACCTCTGATTCCTCCTCGGGAATTCATTGTTAAGGCCTAGGCTTCTTTATTTGACCCAATCCTTCTCAACCCCACCTCCCAGACCATGTAGAAAACATATCTATTCTTGCTCTGCTTATCAATTTTACCTCTCTCTTTTTATCCTCCTTTTTTTTTTTGTTTTCTAATTATCATTTACTAATGAGTTGCTCACCTGGCAGCTATGTCTCATGTTCCTCTCTACTGCTCTCAGCAAGGCTGTAGGTCCAGCCTGCTGGTCACTACTGGAAAGCCTGTGTTCTCCCACCCTTGGAAAGGATGCTGCTCTCTTCTGACCAGTGTAGGAATGCTATGCTGCCCTTACTTCTTTCATGCACTGTTGCTTTATTTTCCACAACCTCATTATTCAAATCTGTTTAGATGTAGCAATCTTTACCATGGCCTTAAGGATATTGCAGGAGGTACCTGAGTGGCTCAGTTGGTTAAGCATCCAGCTCGATTTTGGCTCAGGGCATGATGTCAGGGTCATGAGATTGAGCCCACGTCAGGCCCTATGCTGAGCCCCTCCACTTATGCTCTCTCTCAAAAAAAAAAAAAAAATGTTGCAGATTGGTTTCTCTGGAAGCAGATGCTGAAGCAGTGTGTTTATTAGGGGTGATCACCCAGAAAGGGGGCAGAAGAAGAAGTTAAGCTGTGATACAAGTCTCACAAACCTTCATCAGCCAGGTGGGCAACTCTGGAGCTAATGTAGCCCATCAGACCATTCTGTGTCAGGTTACACTGGCCAGATACTTTATATAGTCTGTCTCACTTAGTCACTGGATGTAGGCTACGCCAGGAAGGTTAGGAACCCAGATGAAGGGACTCTGTGGTTGAGGCAGATTTGGAAGATCTGGCAGCTGAAGAATAGCTGCTTGCACTTCTTTATTCCTCTCAGCTAGGCAGCAAGTGCTTCCTTCAAGAAAGATCTGGGTGGCACATTTCTTTGCTTACCACAGCGATATTGATGGGAATCACAATGTAAACTACAAGATGTACACTTGTTCTCCTGGGTCAAAGGAAAAGCACTAAAGACAATTAAACTAGTAGGGAGGTTGTTCCCAGGAGAACATGCCCTGGTTCACAACTTTTCCAATCTTGAATAAATGCAAATCCCTTAGATTGCATTAGAAATAATAATGGCATTGGGCGCTATGAGGGAGCTGTTGCCAAGGAACCCGAAAATGCTGTAATTCTGCTGTGGCCTAGCTGCCTTCACCCCCATCTCCAACACTCATCCCCCTTTTGAGGTTTGTATCTTTAATTCTATTTTATTTTTATAACCTTATTTAAAGAAAATAAAAGACAAATACAGGAGCCAATAAGGCAAATCCATTTGTGACCATTGCTAAGTCAAACTGTAGATTTCACTAGATACCTCTCTCTCTGTGCTTAAGTGCCCCTTCCCAAGTTTAATCCTTAATTTGCCTTCCCTCAATAGTAATTACTCTCTTGACTTTTATATTGATTGCTTGTTTTTCTTTATAGTTTTGTCTCCCAAGCATTCATTTCTAGTCCCTAAGGTTTAATACTGCCTATTAAAAACCAATGTGATGTGTCTTCTAATTTTCTATTATTATACATGATTTCCCCTCTCTTCCTTTCTTTTCTTTATAGTTTTCCTTATGAAATTCCTTACGAACATTTGACCTATTCCTACAGTTTGCATTTTGCTGGGTACATATTGTTGGTGCAGTTCAACATGCTCCTATATTCTGTATTTTCTATAAATTGGCAGCTTGATCCAGAGACTGGATTAGATTTATGTATGCTCCTTTTGGTGTTTTGTGTTTTTCCAGTTAGGAGGTAGTCTGATTGTTTCTCTTTTTGTGATAGTAGCTGTTGATGCTCAGAGGTTGGATGCAGTAATTCAGTGGAGTATGCAAAATTCATAATTTTTATTTATTTATAAATGAGAATCCTTTCATAAGGAAATGCTTCTCCTCGTCTACTACTTTGTAGCCCAGTGGTAAAGATCAAATAGGAAAGGAAGGATAAATGGTTGATTGATTTTTTTTTCTTTTTAACATATTAATAGTGATTTAATTCTTTTTAAAAAAGATTTTTGTTTATTTGAGGGAGTGAGAGTGAGAGCGAGAGAGATCACAGAGGCAGAGAGGGAGGGAGAAGCAGACTCACCACTGAGCAGGGAGCCTGATGTAGGGCTCGATCCCAGAACCCTGGGATCATGGCCTCATCCAAAGGCAGATGCTTAACTGAGCCACCCAGGCACCCCAATAATTTAATTCTTAAATAGTTTATTGTGATGTTTTCAAAACAGTGAATTGGTTTCCTAATATTTTCTGAAAATGATCAATTTTAAATATATTTGATGGATTTCAAGAAATTATAATTTTCATTCTTTTGAAATTCAGACTATCCAATCTTTAATTAATGAGACTCCTTTCTGGTTGGCTCCTGAGTTCTTTTGACATGACCCTAGTAGTCTTTGATAGCTTTTTTGCTGTCTAGTGTGCAAAGAATTTCTAGGCCCTTCTGTACATTTTCTGCTCTGGACGTGGAATCAGATATTTCTTGAAAAAGCCCTCGTATCTTTTAGTGGAAATTTGTATTGCAAGACCGCAATACAGGTGCTATGCAATGTGAACAGTTGTATGGTGCTGGTACTAGAAAAGTATTAGTGAAAAAGAAGCAAGATTTGAAATATATAGAGCCAAAAGCTGATCTCTGGAAAATTCTTCCAATGTGTAAGATTTGTAAGCACAGAATTTGATTTTCATTGATACTTAGTCAAAATGGAAGTTCTCTAATGTCACAAATATACTCGATAAAGTAACATATACCATTTTAAATGCATCAAACTCCCCCCCCCCTTTTTAGTAGGAATCATGTGAAAGAGAATGCTTTTGAATTTTTGTATTTTTGGGTACACACATGTAAGCACTACAAATAGCACAGCTCTGTGAAACTATATGCTTTTATATATTCCAACTGTCAATAATAACACATTTAGATAACATGTTAGAAGAAAGACTGAGTTATTTTTCTATCCTTACTCCAGAAAATAATACAGTCATTGACATATGGAAAGTATACTGCCAAAAACAAAGGAAAAGATAAAAAAATTAATATACCTCAATCAGTTAATTAATACAACTATGTTGGTTTTGGATTTTGTGTTTATAGTTGTCAACTTTTAAAATTTGTAATTTGTTACATTTCTTTTCTTCTAAAAGTTTTCATTTTTAAAACATTTCTTTTGTACTTACTTTTGGATTTATTATCATGTTTTCTTTTTCTTTTTAAAAAATTTTATTTGAGAGAGAGAATGAGAGAGAGAGAGCGTGTACATGTGTAGGGGGCGGGGCAAAAAGAGAGAAACAGACTGCTTGCTGAGCAGGGCACCTGACACAGGGCTCAGTCCCAGGAGCCTGGGACCATGACCTGAACTGAAGATGCTTCAGTGTAAGATGCTTAGTCAACTGAGCCACTCAGGTGCCCATGTTTTCTTTTTCTTGAAGAGAGCCTTCCAGATTGTGTAAGTTTCAGGCACCTGGATCTGCTCCCGCACAGAGGCCTAAGTCTTGGCATCTCAGCCTTTTCTCCCAGTATCTTTGCCTATATCTACAGCCTTATTTCTTTTCCTGCTGTTCCTCACTGTCCATGTGCCTGTGACACTGAATTGTCATTCCTGACCTGGAAATATCTGGCTGCTTCATGACCTTCCTTAACTACCCCTATTAACCTGGAAACCATTTCATACCTGTTATCTTTCTTAACTCCCTCATCCTACGGGTCCTATCAGTCATTTCTCCCTTTGGGTCCCCAATGTTCCTTCTCATTCTTCAGTCAGAAACACTATTAATATTACTACATCAAACTTATATATCAGTTGGTGTAAAACCCTTGAAGGTGGTGGCAGCAGCTGCTGCTTTTCCTTCTATTCTTCTTCCTCCTTTCAAAATATCTAATATTAACCCTCTAGTTCAGAGCCAGGAATGATTCTTCTTGATTTTACAGATTTTATCTGATTCAATTTTCCCAGCAACTTTCTATTATAATCCCCATTTTATAGTTGAGGAAATACATAGTTAGAGATACAACTTGCCCATATCACAAGACTGGTAAGTGGAAAAGCCAGAATTCAATCCCAGACAACCTGATACCAGATTCTCTGCTTTTGACCACTACCATGCTGGTGCTTTTTCTTAATAAATATTGACTGAATAAATACCAGGCACTGGAATAGGTGTTTTACCTTTATTTCATTTTCTTGAAACCCCTTTTAATTCACATTAGATGTATGATATAGATCATGCAGTCTATGAGCACTGACATCATAAGGACACTTACACGTAATTTTATTTTTATTAGACGGGACTATAATGATCATTATTATTAAGATCTGCTTCTATCCACAAAACACTTCTGACTCCAAATGTGTGGATTTTTCCATACCAAGCAATTCTTTAATTCTTTGCGGACACCAGCTACGTGTCCTTTAATTTTTTTCCTTTAATTTAATTTTATTCTGACTCCACAGTTTAGGGGTTCAGTCCCGCAAGACTGCCTCCCATTTCAGATGCCAGTCACAAGTGGTAGGTCCCTGGTTACTCACTCATCTGTCCAACTTGGCTTTAAATTGGATATTCCCATAACCCCATCCTCTGGTTCGATAATTTGCTATAATGGCTCACAGAACTCTGGGGTTTTACTTACTTCATTATAAAAGATATTAGAAAGGATGCAAATGAATAGCCAGATGAAGAGGTATATAGGGCAAGTTTGGAAGAGTCCCAAATACAGAAGCTTCAGTCTCTGTGGAGTTTGGGGTGCACCACTGTCCTAGCCTGTGAATATGTTTATCAAGCCAGAAGCTCTCTGAACCTCTTCATTTAGGGCTTTTAATGGAGGTTCCATGAATAGGCACGATTGATTAAATCACTGGCCACTGGCAATTAACTCTTATCTCCAGTTTTTCTCTTTTCCCTGGAGGTGGGGAGGGGTCAGTGGGGTTGAAAGTTCCAAACATCTTATCCCATAGGTGGTTTCTCTGGCAACAAGTCCCTATCCTGGAGATATCTAGAGGTCAATCCAGAGTTACCTCATTAGCATAAACTCAGCTGTACTTGAAAAGGACTTACTATGAATAACAAAGGATACTGCTCTCACCCCAGCACACATGAAATTACAAGACTTTGGGGATCCCTGGGTGGCGCAGTGGTTTGGCGCCTGCCTTTGGCCCAGGGTGCGATCCTGGAGACCCAGGATCGAATCCCACGTCGGGCTCCAGGTGCATGGAGCCTGCTTCTCCCTCTGCTTATGTCTCTGCCTCTCTCTCTCTCTGTGTGACTATCATAAATAAATAAAATTTAAAAAAATATTTAAAAAAAAAAGAAATTACAAGACTTTTAGGAGCACTGGGCCAGAAACCTGGACAAAACCAAATATATATTTCTTATTATGTCACAATATCTCACTATTTAATAATTAGAAATAATTGGAGACTTCTCCTGAGAGAAGCCTAGGAGGCACCTCAAGTGTCCCCTCTTATTTCCAGAGGGGATTCATCTGTGTTATCAGTCTTGTCTGTCTTCCCCCTTTTCTTTCTTCATCTGTGTAGAGGCTATTTTGTAGGCAAACAGGGTTGCGCAGTGGAATGTAGAGAGAGCCACAGTGATCACCTGGCTGAATATGGACAGGCCTATCAGGCAACCCACCTCAAAATACATGTTGACTAACTGACCAGTGGTCTACTTACAAGTAGGCACAGTTACCAAAAAGGGAAAATTCACCATACCTTCTCACCTTCCCTCTTTAAAAACAGCCCCCACTCACTGCCTCCTGGCAAGCAGCCTTTCCTCTGTTGTCCTGCCTGCCCCTCCCCTAAAGTGTATTCAATAAACTTCTATGTCCTGTATTCTGGCTCAGGTGAATTCTTTCACCACTTTGCCACAGGCCTTAATCCCATCATCACTCGACATTTGGGGGCCCCCACCCAATCAGACAGACACCACAATCTGTGTATAACTTGTTCATTGAATGAGCTGGACTCAGTGGTGTACTATTAGGCTCTTCCTTTATTTTCAGCCTCTGCCTGCTACCATGCTATTTCGGACCTCCTTTCTCCATTCCTGAAACTGTTCTTGGGAAGTGGCATGAACTTTTGTAGTCATTTTTGGGTATTAGAATATGTGCTATCTTAGGCATTAAAGAGTACAGCCCAATCAAAAAATCAATCTAAAAATCTCTCATCAAATTCTTGGCTACCCCTCAGTCATCAAATTCAGGCCTGATTCAGGGCAGAGAGGGGATGTCATCGCCTGCTTACTTTTTCTCACTGCCCTATTTCCTTTCTTCTTCCCATTCTAATTATTTGATTAGAGGGATGAGAGGTAAAGGGTAGCTGGTGCTGTTTATGATATTCTCTTAGTTGTCGAATACTCTGTGCCATGGATATTTAAAATCTGCCCCTTATGCTGTGCTTTTGTGGAGTCTTCAGAAAATACCTGCTTAATGACCTGACAGTTCACTGTTGCTTATGATTTTACCTTACCTCCCACTTCTGGCAGTAGATTTCCATCCTCTTTCTGCTGGAGTCATTTCACCTCACACCTGGTAACTCTATTGGGCAGGAGTTTTCAAAAGGATGCCATCTATATCCCACGGACCTGTGAGTAAACCAAATATCTGCCAAGGAAATTTATGAAAGGGTGTGTTTCTCCCTATAACTTGTTCACCCTCCTTGCTGGTAGCAACACAGAACTTGTGAGTTTCTGTTGTTCAGAAGCACAAGAGAGGAAAGAATGTTTTTCCCTCTTCAAAAAACCCCCCAATCTGTATGAATGGTTCTTTTGAAGCCCCTTTCACTTGACTAGAATATGGAGGAAAATACTCCCTTTCCCACTTTGGAGTAGGAGGAGGAATACTCTAGCAAAATTGAGAATCCATCCCATTCTATAAAAAAAAAAAAAAAAGCCACCTGTATTTTGTTGACATGATTAGCTGTTAGGCGGACTCCATCCCATTTTAAAATCTTGTTTTATGTAACATTGTATAATAAATAGAAGATTGAGGAGAGTGATCTCACAGGGCCACTTTCACTATCTCCTAGTAAGTCCTATGAATGTGCTAGCAACTGTCCTTGGAATATTGGAGTATTTGTCACCTGTTGTTTTCAGTGATGAAGTTCTTCAGGGAAGGGCTAACTTTTTCTATTTTCACTGTACCCTGAATGTCTGGGAGCTTTGTTTAAGAACATCAAAGTATCTATATTTTCTCTCTTACCTGTATACCTTGTCTTAAAAGATTTGCCAATGAGTACCAACCCCTCAGTGCTGAGTAGACTGAACTCTATGACCCCCTCTTATTAGCACAATAGGTAGATACAGGTAATTTCAGTTACCTGTGGGCAAGGAGTTTACCTGACAGGATTCACATGAGTTAAGAATAGGGATTTTCTTAAAAGCAAACCAACCAACAAACCTGCTTAGAATTTCACGTTAAATAGTAAACCTTTGCATCAGTATTCTTCATTTCGAGCAGTAGAAACTGACTAGATAATTAAAGTGAATAAAAAATCTATTGACTGGATCTTGAGAAACTCAAAGAATCTTCAAGGAGTCTGGGAAAAGAAGTGGGCAGAAAAATGGGTGGTCATGTGTCCAGAAGCACAGTGAAATCTGCAAAAACAGCTCTACTCTAGTGATGACAGTGCTTGTACTTACTGCTGATTATGAGACTCGTCACTTGCTCTAGGGATATTGCCTTTGCTACCACTGCAAGAGGCTGATCCAGAAAATTGGCTGTGGCTGCCACTGTTGATAATCTTTTTTTTTTAACATTTATTTATTAATGAGAGACACACAGAGAGAGGCAGAGACATAGGCAGAGGGAGAAGCAAGCTCTTCGCAGGAGCCTAAGGTGGGACTTGATCCCAGGATCACAACCTGAGCCGAAGGCAGCCGCCCAACTGCTGAACTACCCAGGCAGCTACTGCCTCTGCTTCTTTGAGTTACTGGATCCTGATACAAAAATCCCAGGTGACAGTGGACATCCCTGTTGTGTTCCTGATCTTACAGGAAAGGCTCTCAGTTTTTCCCCATTGAGAATGATATTTGCTGTGGGCTTTTCGTAGACGGCTTTTAAGATACTGAGGAATGTTCCCTCTATCCATACACTCTGAAGAGTTTTGATCAAGAATGAATACTGTATTTTGTCAAATGCTTTCTCTGCATCTATTGAGAGGATCATATGGTTCTTATTTTTTTTTTCTTGTTGATGTGATCTATCACGATTGTTTTACAAGTGTTGAACCAACCTTGTATCCCAGGGATAAATCCCATTTGGTCATGGTGCATAATCTTTTTAATGTACTGTTGGATCCTATTGGCTAGTATCTTGTTGAGAATTTTTGCATTTGTGTTCTTCAGGGATATTGGTCTATAATTCTCCTTTTTGAGGGTCTTTGTCTGGTTTTGGAATTAAGGTGATGCTGGCCTCATAGAACGAGTTTGGAAGTATTCCATCCCTTTCTATCTTTTGGAACAGCTTTAGTAGAATAGGTATTTCTTCTTTAAACGTTTGATAGAATTCCCCTGCGAAGCCCTGGGAAGCCATCTGGCCCTGGACTTTTGTGTTGGGAGGTTTTTGATGACTGCTTCAATTTCCTCCCTGGTTATTGGCCTGTTCAGGTTTTCTATTTCTTCCTGTTCCAGTTTTGGTAATTTGTGGTTTTCCAGAAATCTAGATTGCCTAATTTATTGGAGTATAGCTGATCATAATATGTTTTTTAAAAGATTTTATTTTATTATTTATTCATGAGAAACAGAGAGAGAGAGAGAGAGAGAGAGAGGCAGAGGGAGAAGCAGGCTCCATTCAGGGAGCCTGATGTGGGACTTCACTCCAGGATCACGCCCTGGACGGAGGCAGGCGCTAAACTGCTGAGCCACCCAGGAATCCCTTCAGAATATGTTTTTAAAATCATTTGTATTTCCTTGGTATTGGTTGTGATCCTTCCTCTTTCATTCATGATTTTATTAATTTGAGTCTTTTCTCTCTTAATAAGCCTGGCTAGGGGTTTATCTATCTTATTAATTCTTTCAAAGAACCAACTCCTGGTTTTGTTGATCTGTTCCACAGTTCTTCTGGTCTCTCTTTCATTGAGTTCTGCTTGAATCTTTATTATCTCTCTTCTGCTTGGTGTAGGTTTTACTTGCTCTTCTTTCTCCAGTTCCTTTAGGTGCAAGGTTAGCTTGTGTATTTGAGGTTTTTTCCAGTTTTTGGGGGGATGCTTGTATTGCGATGTATTTCCCTCTTAGGACTGCTTTTGCTGTATCACAAAGATTTTGAATGGTTGTATCTTCATTCTCATTAGTTTCCATGAATCTTTTATTTTATTTTATTTTTTAAATTGGAGTTCAATTTGCCAACATATAGCATAACACCCAGTGCTCATCTCACCAAGCGCCCCTGTCAGTGCCCATCACCCAATACCCCAACCCCCCGCCCACCTCCCCTTCTACTACCCCTTGTTCATTTCCCAGTTAGGTGTTTCTCATGTTTTGTCCCCCTCAGTGATATTTTCACTCATTTTCTCTCCTTTCCCTTTATTCCTTTTCACTATTTTTTATATTCCCCATGAATGAGACCATATAATGTTTGTCCTTCTCTGATTACCTTATTTCACTCAGCATAATACCCTCCAGGTCCATCCACGTCAAAGCAAATGGTGGGTATTTGTCATTACTTTTTTTTGTTAATAATAAATTTATTTTTTATTGGTGTTCAATTTGCCAACATACAGAATAACACCCAGTGCTCATCCCGTCAAGTGCCCCCCTCAATGCCCATCACCCATTCACCCCCAACCCCCGCCCTCCTCCCCTTCCACCACCCCTAGTTCGTTTCCCAGAGTTAGGAGTCTTCCATGTTCTGTCTCCCTTTCTGATACTTCCCACTTATTTTTTCTCCTTTCCCCTTTATTCCCTTTCACTATTATTTATATTCCCCAAATGAATGAGACCATATAATTTTTGTCCTTCTCTGATTGAGTTATTTCACTCAGCATAATACCCTCCACTTCCATCCACGTCGAAACAAATGGTGGGTATTTGTCGTTTCTAATGGCTGAGTAATATTCCATTGTATACATAAACCACATCTTCTGTATCCATTCATCTTTCGATGGACACCGAGGCTCCTTCCACAGTTTGGCTATTGTGGACATTGCTGCTATAAACATCGGGGTGCAGGTGTCCCAGCATTTCATTGCATCTGTATCTTTGGGGGAAATCCCCAGCAGTGTAATTGCTGAGTTGTAGGGCAGATCTATTTTTAACTCTTTGAGGAACCTCCACACAGTTTTCCATAGTGGCTGCATCAGTTCACATTCCCACCAACAGTGCAATAGGGTTGCCCTTTCTCCACATCCTCTCCAACATTTGTGGTTTCCTGTCTTGTTAATTTTTCCCATTCTCACTGGTGTGAGGTGGTATCTCATTGTGGTTTTGATTTGTATTTCCCTGATGGCAAGTGATGCAGAGCATTTTCTTATGTGCATGTTGGCCATGTCTATGTCTTCCTCTGTGAGATTTCTCTTCATGTCTTTTGCCCATTTCATGATTGGATTGTTTGTTTCTTTGGTGTTGAGTTTAATAAGTTCTTTATAGATCTTGGAAACTAGCCCTTTATCTGATACGTCATTTGCAAATATCTTCTCCCATTCTGTAGTTGTCTTTGAGTTTTGTTGACTGTATCCTTTGCTGTGCAAAAGCTTCTTATCTTGATGAAGTCCCAATAATTCATTTTTGCTTTTGTTTCTTTTGCCTTCTTGGATGTATCTTGCAAGAAGTTACTGTGGCCGAGTTCAAAAAGGGTGTTGCCTGTGTTCTGCTCTAGGATTTTGATGGAATCTTGTCTCACATTTAGATCTTTCATCCATTTTGAGTTTATCTTTGTGTATGGTGCAAGAGAGTGGTCTAGTTTCATTCTTCTGCGTGTGGATGTCCAATTTTCCCAGCACCATTTATTGAAGAGACTGTCTTTTTTCCAGTGGATAGTCTTTCCTCCTTTATCAGATATTAGTTGACCATAAAGTTAAGGGTCCACTTCTGGGTTCTCTATTCTGTTCCATTGATCTATGTGTCTGTTTTTGTGCCAGTACCACACTGTCTTGATTACCACAGCTTTGTAGTATAACCTGAAATCTGGCATTGTGATGCCCCCAGATATGGTTTTCTTTTTTAAAATTCCCCTGGCTATTTGAGGTCTTTTCTGATTCCACACAAATATTAAGATGATTTGTTCTAACTCTCTGAAGAAAGTCCATGGTATTTTGATAGGGATTGCATTAAATGTGTAAATTGCCCTGGGTAACATTGACATTTTCAGAATATTAATTCTGCCAATCCATGATCATGGAATATTTTTTCATCACTTTGTGTCTTCCTCAATTTCTTTCAGAAGTCTTCTGTAGTTTTTAGGGTATGTCCTTTACCTCTTTGGTTAGGTTTATTCCTAGGTATCTTATGTTTTTGGGTGCAACTGTAAATGGGATTGACTCCTTAATTTCTCTTTCCTCAGTCTCATTGTTAGTGTATAGAAATGCCACTGTTTTTTGGGATTGATTTTGTATCCTGCCACACTGCCGAATTGCTGTATGAGTTCTAGAAATCTTGGGGTAGAGTCTTTTGGGTTTTCTATGTAGAGTATCATGTCATCGGCAAAGAGGGAGAGTTTGACTTCTTCTTTGCCAATTTGAATCCCTTTTATTTCTTTTTGTTGCCTGATTGCTGAGGCTAGGACTTCTAGTACTATGTTGAATAGCAATGGTGAGAGTGGACATCCCTGTCATGTTCTCAATATTAGGGGGAAGTCTCTCAGTATTTCCCCATTGAGAATGATATTTGCTGTGGGCTTTTCGTAGATGGCTTTTAAGATGCTGAGGAATGTTCCTTCTATTCCTACACTCTGAAGAGTTTGATCAGGAATGGATGTTGTATTTTGTCAAATGCTTTCTCTGCATCTAATGAGAGGATCATATGGTTCTTGTTTTTTCTCTTGCTGATATGATCAATCACATTGATTGCTTTATGAGTGTTGAACCAGCCTTGCATCCCAGGAATAAATCCCACTTGGTCATGATGAATAATCTTCTTAATGTATTGTTAGATCCTATTGGCTAGTATCTTGTTGAGAATTTTTGCATTTGTGTTCATCAGGGATATTGGTCTATAATTCTCCTATTTGGTGGGGTCTTTGTCTGGTTTTGGAATTAAGGTGATGCTGGCCTCACAGAATGACTTTGGACGTACTCCATCTCGTTCATCTTTTTGTCTTTTTTGTTTCATCTTTCGGAACAGCTTTAGTAGAATAGGTATGGTTTCTTCTTTAAACGTTTGATAGAATTCCCCTGGGAAGCCATCTGGCCCTGGACTTTTGTGTTGGGAGGTTTTTGATGACTGCTTCAATTTCCTCCCTGGTTATCGGCCTGTTCAGATTTTCTATTTCTTCCTGTTCCAGTTTTGGTAGTTTGTGGTATTGTAAAATGCATCCATTTCTTCCAGATTGTCTAATTTATTGGATTATAGCTGCTCATAACAAGTTTTAAAAATCATTTGTATTTCTTTGGTATTGGTGGTGATCTCTCCTTTCTCATTCATGATTTTTCAATTTGAGTCTTTTCTCTCTTCTTTTTAACAAGGCTGGCCAATGGTTTATCTATCTTATTAATTCTTTCAAAGAACCAACTCCTGGTTTTGTTTATCTGTTCCACAGTTCTTCTGGTCTCTATTTCATTGAATTCTGCTCAAATCTTATTAGTTCTCTTCTTCTGCTGGGTGTAGGATCTATTTGCTGTTTTTTTCTCCAGCTCCTTTAGGTGCAAGGTTAGCTTTTATATTTGAGTTCTTTCCAGTTTTTAGATGGATGCTTGTATTGCGATGTATTTCCCTCTCAGGTCAGCTTTTTCTGTATCCGAAAGATTTTGAATTGTTGTATCTTCATTCTCATTAGTTTCCATGAATCTTTTAAATTTTCTCTAATTTCCTGGTTGATCGTTTCATCTTTTAACAGGATGGCCCTTAATCTCCACATGTTTGAAATTCTTCCAAACTTCTTGTCATTAGGTCTAGTTTCCAAAGCATTGTGGTCTGAAAATATGCAGGGTATGATTCCAATCTTTTGGCATCGGTTAAAAGCTGATTTGTGACCCAGTATGTGGTCTATTCTGGAGAAAGTTCCATGTGCACTTGAGAAGAATGTGTATTCAGTTGCTTTCAGATGGGAAGTCCTGTATATATCTGTGAAATCCATTTGGTCCAGTGTATCATTTAAAGCCCTTGTTTCTTTGGTGATGTTGTGCTTAGATCTGTCATTTGCCAAAAGTGCCTTGTTCAAGTCTCCTACTATTAGTGTATTATTATCTATGTATATCATTACTTTGGTTATTAATTGATTGATATACTTGGCACTCCCACATAAGGGGCATAATATTCATGATTTTTAGGTCCTCTTTTTGGATAGACCCTTTAAGTATGATATAGTGTCCCTCTTCATCTCTTATTACAGTTTTGGGATAAACTTTAATGTATCTGATATGAGGATTGCTACCCCAGCTTTCTTTTGAGGACCATTTGAATGGTAAGTGGTTCTCCACCCTTTCATTTTCAGGCTCTAGGTGTCCTTAGGTCTAAAATGAGTCTCTTAAAAAAAAGTAAAATGAGTCTCTTGTAGACAGGAAATAGATGAGTCTTGCTTTTTTATCCAGTCTGAAACCCTGCGTATTTTGATGGGATCATTTATCCCACTCATGTTTAGAGTAATATTTGAAAGATATGAATTTAGTGTCATCGTAATACCTATTCAGTCTTTTTTAATGGATTATTTCTTTGGGCTTCCTCTTTCTTTTACAGAGTCCCCCTTAATATTTCTTGCAGAGCTGGTTTGGTGGTCACATATCCTTTCAGTTTCTGCCTATATTGGAGGCTCTCACCACTGTTATTCAGCATAGTACTAGAAGTCCTAGCCTTAGTGATCAGACAACAAAAAGAAATAAAAGGCATTCAAATTGGCAAAGAAGAAGTCAAACTCTACCTCTTCACAGATGACAGGGTTAGATTCCGCAAAAGACTCCACCCCAAGATTGCTAGAATTCATACAGCAATTTGGCAGTGTGGCAGGATACAAAATCAATGCCCAGAAATCAGTAGCATTTCTATACACTAACGATGAGACTGAAGAAAGAGAAATTAAAGAGTCCATCCCATTTAGAATTGCACCCCAAAGCATAAGATACCTAGGAATAAATCTAACCAAAGAGGTAAAGGACCTATACCCTAAAAACTACAGAACACTTGTATTTTGTGTATTTTTTTATTGGAGTTTGATTTGCCAGCATATAGTATAACACCCAAGAAACAAACAATACAATCATGAAATGGGCAAAGGACATGAACAGAAATTTCACAGAGGAAGACAGAGACATGGCCAACAAGCATATGAGAAAATGCTCCACATCACTGGCCATCAGGGAAATACAAATCAAAACCACAATGAGATCCCACCTCACACCAGTGAGAATAGGGAAAGTTAACAAGACAGGAAACAACAAGTGTTCGAGAGGATGTGAAAAAGGAGAACCCTCTTGCACTGTTGGTGGGAATGTGAACTGATGCAGCCACTCTGGAAATCTTTGTGGAGGTGCCTCAAAGAATTAACAATAGAGCTACCCTACGACCCAGCAGTTGCACTGGACACTTGGCGGGATGAGCACTGGGTGTTAGGCTATATGTTGGCAAATTGAATTCCAATAAAAAAGAAACAACAACAACAACAACAACAAAAAAAACTACTCGGCCTGTTCCCTTTTTTGGGAGGTGACCTTTGACTTTTTCCATTTTTTTCTCTATTATTGGTCCCATTAATTTTTGTAAACTAATTTTAAAGTCATATTTCATCATTTCTATTTTCCTTGAAATACATATTTCAGAAAGATTGTAACATGTAGTATTATGTTCTGTTATTTATTCTGATATTTATATATATTTCCCTTTTGTCTTGTTCAGACTTGCCAAAAGATTTTTTTCCTGTGGTTTTAGTTCATTTCAGTGATCCAGCTTTTTTTTTTAATGTTTTTTTTTAATAAAATAATTTTTATTGGTGTTCAATTTACCAACATACAGAATAACACCCAGTGCTCATCCCGTCAAGTGTCCCCCTCAGTGCCTGTCACCCACTCACCCCCACTCCCCACCCACCTCCCCTTCCACTCCCCCTAGTTCGTTTCCCAGAGTTACAAGTCTCATGTTCTGTCTCCCTTTTTTTTAAATAATAAATTTATTTTTTATTGGTGTTCAATTTGCCAACATACAGAATAACACCCAGTGTTCTTCCCATCAAGTGCCCCCCTCAGTGTCCATCACCCAGTCACCCCCACCCCCCGCCCACCTCCCCTTCCACTCCCCCTAGTTCGTTTCCCAGAGTTACAAGTCTCTCAAGTTCTGTCTCCCTTTTTTAAATAATAAATTTATTTTTTATTGGTGTTCAATTTGCCAACATACAGAATAACACCCAGTGCTCATCCCGTCAAGTGCCCCCCTCAGTGCCCGCCACCCAGTCACCCCCACCCCCCGCCCTCCTCCCCTTCCACCACCCCTAGTTTGTTTCCCAGAGTTAGGAGTCTTCCATGTTCTGTCTCCCTTTCTGATATTTCCTACCCATTTCTTCTCCCTTCCCCTCTGTTCCCTTTCACTATTATTTATATTCCCCAAATGAATGCTGTCTCCCTTTCTGATATTTCCCACTCATTTTTTCTCCTTTCCCCTTTATTCCCTTTCACTATTTTTTATATTCCCCAAATGAATGAGACCATATACTGTTTTTCCTTCTCTGATTGACTTATTTCACTCAGCATAATACCTGGAGCACATGTCTTAACAAGGCCACCAATTCATTAGTCATATTTTGCTTTCCCTGTTTGATCACCATAATGTCATCCATAGAATAGATCAATTTGATGTTCTGTGGGATGCTCCTCTGTCTTTCTGGATTATACTGTGACAAAAAGTGGGAAAATTAATAGAGTCCTGGGCTAAACTTTAAATGAATATTTTTGTTTATTCCATATGAATGTGAACTGTTTGTGGTAGTGTTTTATCACTGAAATAGAAAGGAATTCATCTGCCAAATCAATGGCACATACCTGAGGCTTTATTAATCTGCCCTAGCAATGTTACCACATCCAGTACAAAACCTGCAATAGGACTACCACTTGGTTGAGCTTGCAGCAGTTCACGGTAACATTTCAGGCTCTATCTATTACTGCAGGGGCCAGACTGGCAAATTAAATAGAGATATGATAGGGACCATCACCCCCTTAGGTATTTAGTGAGAGTGCTCATCTTTGCCATCCCCAGGTTGTAATTTTTTTTTAAGATTTTATTCATTTATTCCTGAGAGACACAGAGAGAAGCAGAGACATAGACAGAGGGAGAAGCAGACTCCCTGCAGGGAGCCTGATGTAGGACTCGATCCCAAGACCGGGATCACACCCAGAGCCAAAGGCAGTTGCTTAACCGCTGAGCAATGTTGTAATATTTTTAAAGATTTATTATCTTGGCCAGGGTAGAGGGCAATTTTGAAGCCTTCTTCTGAAGCTTTCTCATTATAATAACTCTTCATAGGACAAGACCCCAGTGTGGGGGTTAGTCCAACTACAAGTTTGTCATTCCTGATTATACACTTGGGGACTGGGGCCCTGTTTATTCCCTGGCCTCCATTTATTAGTAATGATACTTTGTTTCTCTAGGTGTTAGCATCAACTCAGACCTTGTGTCTAATAGCCCTATCTGGGTATTCCTCTTTCCCCAGGTATGTTTTTCTGAGTAAAAAGTTGGGTTATTTAGGAACCATTACAGTACATATTTGCCGTAGTCCTGCAGGATCCTTAATCCTGAGGACTCAGTCATCTTTTCAGTCATTAGTTTTTTTTTTTCTGTTTGTTTTCTTTCTTTTTTTTTTTTTAGTCATTAGGTTTTGAGCAGGGTGTGACTCTTTATTTGGGTGACCACTTCTAGCCTTCTGCTCCTTTATTCTCACATTGTTCTGCTTGTAGGTGTTATCCTCGTTGACTGTCATTTTTGCCCCTATTTTATTGATCGTTTTTACAATGTCCTCTGGGTGATGGGCTCTTTGCTGCCCCCTGTTCTTATTTGGGTAATTGCAGTTTCCTGGCTTCCAGTAAAGTGCTTCCATATGACTTCTATTACTTTTTTTTATTTTTTATTTTTATTTTTTTATTGGAATTCAATTTGCCAACATATAGCATAACACCCAGTGCTTACCCCGCCAAGTGCCCCCCTCAGTGCCCATCACCCAGTCACTACTTTAAACCTTAGGCATCCCCGTAGATGTTAATGAACCCAGTTCTAGATCATGCTGCTACCTCACCGTTGGCTGTCAGTGCTGAACTTCTTTATGATATTGGTGTCTCTCTTAATGTCTTGGTGGATGTTGTGTATTTGGGCTTTGCCATGAAATGTAACCCTCTAATGGGTCCTCTGGTCTATTATAACTTCCAGCATGCCCATCTCCCTGTCACTCTTTAACTTTTCCCTTTATTATCTTCTAAGGAACTCAAGGATCCCTGCTCTGTGTGGGTTTTTAATTTCTCTAAACTTCTAAGAGGCTCCCAAGCAGCCATTTTGCCTGATCCTGAGATCCTTGGCTAAGCGTTAAATCTTCTATCCTAAGGTGCCCCAGTTGAATGAATTCTTGCATATCCATTCTTATGTTCTAGCCCCCTTAATTAAACATTTCCAAAATCTAATCCTAGGAGTACTGCCTTGGCATTGCATATTTATACTAATTCTTGTGGCTCTTTTGGTGTGTAATCTCTCTTCACCTTTATCAGGCCCAGCCGCACACCAACCTCATGACCCTGAGATCAAGACCTGAGCTGAGATCAAGAGTCAGACACTTAACTAAGCCACCCAGGCACCCCATACCATATCTTTTTTATCCATTCACCAGTCAATGGACACTTGAGCTCTTTCCATAGTTTGGCTATTGTTGATAATGCTTCTATAAACATTGGAATGCATGTGCCTGTTTAAATCTGTATTTTTGTATCATTTGGGTAAGCACCTGGTAGTGCAATTACTAGGTTGTAGGGTAGTTCTCTTTTTAACATTTGAGTAACCTCCATACTGTTTTCCGGAGTGGCTGCATCAGATTTGCATTCCTACCAGCAGTGCTAGAGGGTTCTCCTTTCTCCACATCCTCACCAACACCTTTTGTTTCTTGTGTTGTTGATTTTAGCCATTCTGACAGGTGTGAGGTGATACCTCATAATAGTTTTGATTTGTATTTCCCTGATAATAAGTGGTATTGAGCATCTTTTCATGTGTCTATTGATCATCTGGATGTCTTCTTTGGAAAAATGTCTATTCATGTCTTCTGCCCATTTCTTAACTGGATTATTTTTTTTTGGATTATTTGTTTTTTGGGTGTTGAGTTTGATAAATTCTTTATAGATTTTGGATACTAACCTTTTATCAGATGTGTTGTTTGCAAATATCTTCCCCCATTAGACTGCCTTTTAGTTTTGTTGATTGTTAACTTCACTGTGCAGAAACTTTTTATCTTGATGAAGTCCCAATAGTTCATTTTTGCTTTTGTTTCCCTTTCCTCTGGTGATGTGTCTAGTTAGAAGTTGCTATGTCCGAGGTCAAAGAGGTTGCTTCCTGGAGTTCTGCTTCTGAAATGGCAATGCGAGGAGCTTCATGGATCCATTCCTCAGTGAAACAGCATGACTGGTAAAAAATATTTTAAAAATCAACCAGTGAGAGTTTCTGGGAATTGTATTGAGGCCATACAGCACATGAAGGAACATTTATTCAAGAAAATCTATTAAAGTTGGTAAGAACAGCAAAAGAGTCTTGGCATGATCCATGACCTACTCCTTCTTTGCACTGTAAGCGGATGTGGATAAGAAGACGGGGTACCCTCTTCTCTCAGCTCCCAGTCAAGGGTAGGGTCTTTTACTGGGAGGGGCAGGTGGCCAGCATTTCTCATCTCCTCCAACTTTGAGTTGTGAGGCTAATTTGCAAGAATCCTGCTGAGAAAATGAGGCTTCTTTCTTCCACATAGCCCCACTCATAGATGTGGAGGCTCTACCACAGTGATGGCAGGCTGAAAATATTGGGACCACAATCATCTTTGCCTCAGCTCACTTGCAGGGCAGATATTCTGTGCTGGGAAAGGCAAACAAAGAAGACTAGAGACTACTGTCCTCACTCAGTGCCTGTAGAATGGCTTAGAGATTTTTCCCAGGTGAAAGGCAGTTCATAAGAAGAGAGAGCCCTGAAGCCCTCCCCTAAAGAACTGAATTTATTTAAAAGAGTGTGAGGGGAGTTAAAACCTAAGGGTGCTCTTGAAAACAATGGAGATTTTCAAGGTAGGCAATTAAGGGGAGGCTGATAGCTATGACAGCAACATGCTAAAACATAAGCCAGGTAGTTTTCCATGCCAGACAGAATCCTGGAAAGAGTCAGTTCGGAAGACTCATCCTGGGTCAGAAAAAAACCTCAAAGATTGGCCTTAAAAGTAAATAATAACAAGATCCATAAAGGGGACCAGAACCCCCCAGTTGCTATATTATTTAAAATGTTCAGGGATCCCTGGGTGGCGCAGCGGTTTGGCGCCTGCCTTTGGCCCAGGGCGTGATCCTGGAGACCCGGGATCGAATCCCACGTCGGGCTCCCAGTGCATGGAGCCTGCTTCTCCCTCTGCCTGTGTCTCTGCCTCTCTCTCTCTCTCTCTCTGACTATCATAAAAAAAAATTTATTAAAAAAAATAAATAAAATGTTCAGTTTGCAACAAATTACAAGATGTTAAAAAAAAACATACATCAAAAGTATGACACAACTGTCAGGGAAAAAAGTAGGCAACAGAAGCTGTGAGTGATCAGATATTAGAATTAGAGTAGGAAACTTCAAAGTAGCCATTATAAAATGTTCAAAAGAACTAAGGAAAACCAGGATTAAAGAAGTAAGGTATGATGACAGTGTCACATCAAATAAAGAATATCAATAAAAAGAAATTATTAAAAAAACATGGAAATTCTAAAGTTAAAAAATACAATAGAGTGGGCAGCCCAGGTGGCTCAGCGGTTTAGCGCCACCTTCAGCCTGGGGCGTGATCCTGAGGACCCAGGATCGAGTCCCATGTCAGGCTCCTTGCATGGGGCCTGCTTCTCCCTCTGCCTGTGTCTCTGCCTCTCCTTCTCTGTTTCTCATGAATAAATAAATAAAACCTTAAAAAAATACAAGAGTAACACCCCCTCTCCTTTATCCATGTTTTTGTTTTCTGTGGTTTCAGTTACCCATGGTCAAATAAGGTCTGAAAGCAGACGATCCTCTTTCTGACATATTAAAAGAAAGCCAGTAGTAGCCTAATGCTACATTGCAATGCCTACGTCATTCACTTCACTACATCTCATCACATAGGCATCTTATCATTTCACATCATTACAAGAAGAGGGTGAGTACAGTATAGTAAGATATTTTGAGAGAGAAAGACCACATTTCCATAACTTTTATTATACGATATTGTTATAATCATTCTATTTTATTATTAGTTATTGTTGGTAATTTCTTACTGTACCTAATTTATAAATTAAACTCTGTTGCAGGTATGAATGCATAGTAGAAAACATAGTATATATAGAAGTTGGTACTATCTGTGGCAATAGGCATCCACTGGAGGAGCTTGGAATCTATCCCCTTTGGATAAGAAAGGGGAGGGCAACAAATGTAGCTGAAATGAAAAATTAATTAGAGGAGCTCAATGGTAGATTTGAACTAGCAGAAGAAAGAATTAGCAAACTCGACGATAGACTGATTGAGAACAGAGTATACAAGAATGAGGAAATATGAACAGAACCTCAGAAAAATCTTGATTAAGTCCCAATAATTCATTTTTGCTTTTGTTTCCCTTGCCTTCATAGATGTATCTTGCAAGAAGTTGCTGTGGCCAAGTTCAAACAGGATGTTGCCTGTGTTCTCTTCTAGGATTTTGATGGAATCTTGTCTCATATTTAGATCTTTCATCCATTTTGAGTTTATCTTTGTGTATGGTGAAAGAGAGTGGTCTAGTTTCATTCTTATGCATGTGGATTTCAATTTTCCCAGCACCATTTATTGAGACTGTCCTTTTTCTAGTGGATAGTCTTTCCTGCTTTGTCGAATATGAGTTGGCCATAGATTTGAGGGCCCATTTCTGGATTCTCTATTCTGTTCCATTGATCTATGTGTCTGTTTTTGTGCCAGTACCACACTGTCTTGATTATCAAAAGCAAAAATGAATTATTGGGACTTAATCAAGATAAAAAGCTTCTGCACAGCAAAAGAAACAGTCAACAAAACTAAAAGACTACCTACAGAATGGGAGAAGATCTTTGCAAATGACCTATCAGATAAAGGGCTAGTTTCCAAGATCTATGGAGAACTTATTAAACTACACAGCAAAGAAACAAACAATCCAATCCTGAAATGGGCAAAAGACATGAACAGAGATCTCACAGAGGAAGACATAGACATGGACCAACACGCACATGAGAAAATGCACCAGCATCACTGGCCATCAGGGAAATACAAATCAAAACCACAATGAGATCCCACCTCACACCTGTGAGAATGGTGAAAATTAACGAGACAGGAAACAACAAATGTTGGAGAGGATGTGGAGAAAGGGGAACCCTCTTGCACCTGTTGGTGGGAATGTGAACTGGTGCAGCCACTCTGGAAATCTGTATGGAGGTTCCTCAAAGAGTTAAAAATAGAGCTACTCTATGACCCAGCAGTTGCACTGCTGGGGATTTACCCCAAAGATTCAGATGCAGTGAAATGTCAGGACACGTGCACCCCGATGTTTATAGCAGCAATGTCCACAATAGCCAAACTGTGGAAGGAGCCTTGGTGTCCATCAAAAGATGAATGGATAAAGAAGCTGTGGTTTATGTATACAATGGAATATTACTCAGCCATTAGAAATGACAAATACCCATAATTTGCTTCGACGTGGATGGAACTGGAGGGTATTATGCTGAGTGAAGTAAGTCAGTCGGAGAAGGACAAACATTATATGTTCTCATTCATTTGGGGAATATAAATAATAGCGAAAGGGATTATAAGGGAAGGGAGAAGGAATGTGTGGGAAATATCAGAAAGGGAGACAGAACGTAAAGACTGCTAACTCTGGGAAACGAACTAGGGGTGGTAGAAGGGGAGGAGGGCGGGGGGTGGGAGTGAATGGGTGACGGGCACTGGGGGTTATTCTGTATGTTAGTAAATTGAACACCAATAAAAAATAAATTAAAAAAAAGAAAATAAATAAAATTTTAAAAATTAAAAAAAAAGAACCTTAGGAAAATGTGGGACACATTAAACTTGTCAACATATACATAATGGAAGTGTCAGAAGGAAAGAAGAGAAAGGGGAGCAGAAAGAAATATTTGAAGAAATATAGCTGAAAAGTTCTTATATTTATTTATAGATATTAATCTGTACATCCAAAAAGCTAAATGAATTCTAAGTAGAATAAGTGGAAAGAGATCCACATATAGCTAAATTATAGTAAAAATGTCAAAAACTAAAAAGAAAATTTGAGGGGCAGCAAGGGAAAAAATGGGAAAAAAAATTCTTGTACGGGAGAACCCTAATAAGATTAACAGCCATCTTCTCTCCAGAACCCATGGAAGCCAGAAGGCAGTGGGATAGTATGTTCAAAATGCTGGAAGAAAAAAAGGTGTTAATCAAGAGTCTTATATCCAGAAATCCTATCTTTAAATAAATGAAGGCAAAATACATTACCAGGTAAGCAAACATATAATCTTTTGCTAGCAGACACACCTTATAAGAAATACTAAAGGAAGTTCTTTAGGTTGAAAGGGAGCCTCGGAGAGTATTTTGAATTCACATGAAAAAACAAACCTGTTCATTGTCAAATAGATTCATTTATTCATTCAGCAATATTTATTGTGTACCTATACCAAACTAGGTATACTAGGTACCAGGAATGTCACAGTGGATAAAAGAGATCTTTTGCTCCTATGGTTTTTATGTATTCTAGACAATAAACAATAGAATAATGAATGTGTATATGATAGACTCCAAAAGAAGATAACTGTAAAAACAAACAAAAATAAGTCATACGTATGGACCTGGATGCCAGAGATGGGTAAGGGGTGCAGACTGCATTACTAATAGATGCCTTCAGGTCTGACATAAATTTTCTTCTTCATATCAGGATTCCTTTAGATCATCAGCTTTGAGAGCCTCATGTAAGTCATTGTTTTAGAAGGTGTAGGTTTGCAGAATGGCTATTTCTTCCCCTCCCAGGCCCTTGGTTGGCTTTAGAGTGCTCTTAATTTTAATTTTTATCCTGATCATGACTCTGAGTTAAATTGTGTGAAAAGTTACAAGGGTGCCCAATCTGGAGATAAGTATTTCCTTACATTTGAATGTATTAAAACATTTCTTTTTTTAAAAGATTTTATTTATTTATTCATGAGAGACATGGAGAGAGGCAGAGACATAGGTAGAGGGAGAAGCAGGCTCCTCATAGGGAACCTGATGAAGGACTTGATCCCCAGACCCCATGATCATGCCCTAGGCTGAAGGCAGATGCTCAGTTGCTGAGCCACCCAGGTGTCCCTGTATTAAAACATTTCTTTTTTTTTTATTAAAACATTTCTTATTAAAATATTAGAACCTAAACATTGAATACTTTTTGATATTTTATTCTTGAAGGTATAGTTTTTTTTTTTAAATCATCAGTGGCTTAATCAGATTTGATCTTATCCACAGCTTTGATTAAAATGGCTTTTCACTTGGTCATATATCATGTTCCAAAAGCCAGTCTTTCTCAGACTTGTATATAACACTGAGCTTTAAATACCTGAGGTCTTGTGAAGTTTCTTTTTTTTATTTTTTTGTTTTTTTGAAGTTCCTTTTTTTTAAACATGCATTGGCAAGATGCCAGGGAAGAGGGTCATAATTAAATGAGAAAAACAGTTATTTTATTTCTATTTTCCATATTTGCTTGATAGCATTTCTTGAATTGATGTCGACTTTATCCTGGTGAAGTCTTCTCCAGAACAGAATATGCCTAAATATGCTGTGCTCAGGGACCAAGAACTTTCCACAAATGCTTTTCCATTTGAGGATTAGTAACTTTCCTAACTTTTTTTTTTTTTTTTTTTTTTGGTGAGAATTTCAGAGGTTAAAGAAAAGATTATTGGTAGCTTCCAGTTAAGATCTGTATATTGGATGAAATATCCTTATATTTATTCTATAGTAACTTGTAGCATATGCAATGTTTTTGATTTCCTTGTATGAAAATGACTATCTCTGAGACTTTATATATATATATATTTCAAAATCTAAGCATTCTGATTAATAACTTAAGATATGCAGTAGACATTTTAAATGGATTTAATTTGATGGTATCATATGTTCATATGTTTCAGTAATTTGTTTTTAAACCAGAAGGAACTGAGGCAAAGAATGAAGTCTTTTCACAGGAAATCTTCAATTCTTGAAATGTTAATTGATTTATTTTTAGATTTTTCATTTGAAAAAAAGAAACAATGAGGATTTTTATTATGAGGAGGTATTTTAGGATAGTCCAAGTCCCCAAGTAGGGACTCTTTTGTGGTCATTGAGTTTTACTGCTGTTTCAAGTCATCGAGCACATCCTGCTTTTTGATTTGGGCCCGTGCATCAGGGATTTTACCTTTATTTGTAAATTTTCTCTGATATTTTTCTTCTAGCTTTGATCTGAAGTGAGAGACATACCATTTCCAGTATGGCTGTGTGGATGAGTCTGGGGTGATGCCCCACATGGCATACTCCCCTCCTGCCTGTCGATAGTTCTTAAATGGGATTTGCCAATCATCTCTCAAAACCAATAAATGATCACTTGCTACCAAATTAGTATAACAACCAATGACAAAGTCGTCTTTTATAAAAGTGACCTCCATTGACAGCAAAAGGACGGTGGAAGGGAACACTGTAGTCTCCTTCATGTGTAGGGATTGTGTTAGTACAGATTGCTTGACAGCAGGGACACTGTTTCCAGCAGCCACAGAGTTAGTTGTTCAGATAGCATTTCCTCAATTTTTGGAACCATTTCTTTTACAGGCATATTCAAATAGTTCTCTTCTACTCTTTTCATTGTGGGATCCAAAGCTTCAGTCATAGCTTCTTTGAGAAACTCAGTATCTTTTTATCTCTTGGTGTTCAGTGCTTACCAGGTCTTTTTGAGGGAAGATCAGGTTACTCCCCAGGTGATCACAGAACAAATCCAACCACCCAGACACAGTGCTGCTTTTATCTTTAGCTCTTACTGTGGATTCATGAATAGCTGAGAGGATGGCATTCTTGATATCATCTAAACTTAATTTTAAAAAAGCCCTTATTGGAATCCCTGGGTGGCGCAGCGGTTTGGCACCTGCCTTTGGCCCAGGGCGCGATCCTGGAGACCCAGGATCGAATCCCACGTCAGGCTCCTGGTGCATGGAGCCTGCTTCTCCCTCTGCCAGTGTCTCTGCCTCTCTCTCTCTCTCTCTCTCTCTCTCTGTGACTATCATAAATAAAAAAAAATTTTAAAAAAGCCCTTATTTTTTCACTTCCTTTGTCTGAACAATATGTTTGAATATGGTTTTTAATGTAATCCCTAAAAAATGATTCTGAATTATGGAAGTAATCCCAGTAATTATCAAAATTTTATTCTTCTGCCAGAGAGATGAGAATGTGTTTCTGTAGGTTAGCCCTGTTTCCATTGAATGCCGTGCAGGTAGCTCGCATGTCCCCGGCAATTTTAGGGGCCATTTTTCTCCATATGGTGGTGGAAACAACAGGAGTGAGTTTGTTCCACAGAAAATCAACAAATGTTTTGATTGAGGTTACTCCCTGACAAGAGATCTTAAAACTCATGAAGAAATCCTCCTCCTTCTTGCTTTTCAGATAGGTTACAGGATCATTTGCTTCTTTGAATGCCCTGTGCATCTCCCTAAAAATCTTGGATGCTTTTTGGAATAAACACAAAGATAAGTCAATTTCATATTGTCTGCAGATTTCACTTCTTCATCTATTATTCTCAGAATTTCATGTAAATTACTTGGATTGTAATCTGAAATCACTTGGATTGCTTCCGAATGTTAATAGTTTCATCAAATCTTAAAAAAATCCTGTTAGTAGTCATATCGATGGAATTTTTTCATGCTCCTCTAATTGCCGTGAAAAGATGAAAATCTGGCCAATTTTGCGTTTGTCATATTTGATTTGAAACTTTTCTCTGTTTTTTTTTTTAATTTAGTATGTCCACAATGTTTCTCTCCTTCTTGAAATACTCCAAAAGGATGTTTTCAGCATCTACACAAATGTCAGGCTCTGTGACTAGAGGAAGATTTGAGGATACAGCATAGACCTATTTTCCCCAAAGTTGATTGAACTTCTCATGTAGCTCTCTCTCACTAATTCTTTGCCTTTTACAGTTAAAGCCCATTTTGACTTTTTTCTAATATTTCATTTTTATAATGTGACTTTTCATTGTCCAGTTTTTCTTGACTTTTCTTAAAACTAGTAAGTTCCTTGGCTTTTTTTCACTGTCTAAAATAAGTGTGTCTTTAAGGTTTATTAGCTTGTTTTCAAAGTTTTCTTTCCACTGAACTAGTATTTCACTATCTGGATCTTCATTAAAGTATTTTTCAAGTTCTTGCTTAATGGCTTCATATTTTTCTGTGACTGGAGCCTCAAAAGTGCTTCTTCTGAACATCTGAATTTTTCCATTCTGAATCTGGTTGATCATCTGGTTCTGCAAGCCCAGCAGGTGACTTCTCAGTTCTCAGGTCCAGTAATTATACATGGCTTCCAGTTTGCTCATGGCCATGACCTCTTGGGTGTTCCTGAAGCTGAAAATAAAGTTCTCACTCACCAGAGCTCTCCACAAATCTTAAACTCGGAATTTTATATCTGATACCTTCATGATGCCTCTCCTAGTTCCTGTTTGGCTGTCAGGAGAATTCTACTTTTCAGTTCTTGGACATTGTGACTGTAGCGAGGATTGGGAGGGGCCATTGGAGGATTGCCATCCCAGAGGTGAGCAAAGTAATAGACATGAGTATTGACATCAAACTTAATGATATTACTGAAGCAGGTTACATCTGAGCACTGTTCTTGTTTAGCTGTTGTTGCTGCCATTTCATCTGGTCTCTGCTCTAGCTGCCTTCGTCCTTCCATAGTTTGGTCTTTAGCTGTAACTTCCCCCACATTCTGATGGACAAAAAGGCAACTTAGGAAGATTTTTACTTGTTTTATCCTCAGAAAGGCTTGGACAACTATTTGTAGAATATTTTGCATTGCTGATGGATTTTCCCCAAAAATATTGATCAGAGTCAAGTTTCCAAGTCCAATGACAAAGGTTGCCAACTCATCACGATTCTGGGATTTGTTGCTGAGTTCTGGGGCCTGGAGTCCTTCTGTATCCACAACAAATACAAAGTCAAAGCCAAGTTCCTTTGTGAATGTCTTGTCCACCTTCATGAACTGCATGTAGGTCCCCTGGGTATACCATACCTCCCAGCACTGACAGTGAACTGTGGCCCAAAAAGGGCATTCAGTAGGGTGGACTTCCCTGAGCTCTGCAAGCCAAGTATAGAGAGAACAAAGAGCTGTTCGTCTCCAACTTTCTCAGAGACCTTATCAAAAATAGCTGCTACCCACTTTAGAGGCACATACGAAGCATCCCTATCGATCAGCTCAATGGGAACACCAGATATCATTAGATCTGCAGCAATCTGGGGAAGACAGAGGAAAAGGGTATCTTTTGTGGAGGAAACTTCTTCTAGAGCTTCATAGATCTGACCTATCTCTCTGAGAAGTTGCTCGATTTCCAAGGTGCAGTGACTTAATCTCTGTAGAAATAACTTCTATCTCATTTTGCCAGTATTTCAGGCAGGTGTTCTTTGCTGCCTTTTTATTTTTTATTTTTTAAATTTTTTTACATTTGTTTTTATTTAAGTTCAGTATGCCAACATATAGCCATCAAACTAATTATGAGAGGCAAATAGCTTAACCATACAATTAATGTACCCAGCCCCCCACCCCAGGTTAGTTATTATGTAAATTTAACAATTTTTTCTTCTTGTATAATCACTTTCAGATGTGTGAATGAACATAATTAAAAATAAGTAAAGGTTAGCGTTCTGAGATTGATTCATATGATCTACTTTTCAGTATTATTAGATATTTCTTAGTCTCTCTAAAGCTAAAAGGACCTTTATGCAAACAGCTTAGTGACAGATGGCAATAGGTCCAGCCCAAGGCAAAACTCTTTAAACTCATCTTTCTACCCTCTTTCCCCCACTTTTGGCACCCCTTTGTACTTTTTCTTCTTCTCAGAGGGCCAAATTCTTCCACAAACATTTTGATTTATGTTACTGAATGCAGCCTCAGAAGAGGGAAAGCAATGTTCTGTAGGATGAGTCCCAGGAACACAGAGGGCATCCACTTTTCATTCAGGGTAAGGTCACAATGGTCACACTTACTGCTCAAAATTTCACTTTTATAAAGATGTTTGTGTGAAGCTCATTCTAAACACAGCCATAGAGAAATGAACTCCAGTTCTCCAGCTATGGGCCAGCTATGTGACTGCTTTGTTTCCTTTTGCTTTTCTGTTTGTACTTGTGACCACAAAGCCTTTTTCTTTTCATTCAGTTTTTCCAGGTGTTCTGTAGTCAGGTTGTCCAAAAACACACTCAGCCATTGTAAGAAGTAGAGTTTGGTATGGGTTTCTGAATACTTTTGGATAATTTCAAGGACAGATTACATTAACTCATTGAGAGGAAAGGCTCTGGCCAATTGTTGACTCCGTATTATTTGTTTATCTGCCTCATTTTCACTCTTGCATTGTTCAGTGCTTGGATTTCCCTTTTCTCTCAGATGATAGAGTTCTTTGGCCTTTTTACACCAAAAATGCCACAGTTGTCCCTGAAGGGTAGTAAGTTTTCCTTCATCTGAGATATCTGCATGTCTCTCAGTAGAGCCATGAGGCTCTCTACCTTTTCTTTGGCTTCCTTGCAGTTTCTCTGGTCTTCATCAATAAGGAATCCTTGCTTGCGAGCAATCTGGGCACAGTCCTCTAGGCTAAAAGCAGTGTCAGAGAGCTTTAGCAAATATCTGATTGTACTTTTGATCTCCTCTGTTAATTATGCCTCATTTCTGCTCCTGATCCCAATTCTTACTCTTTGATTAGAATTATTGACCATAGTTTTTTCTTTGTCATCAAGCAAACAGATCAAAGGTTTGACAGCTGACACAGACCATGGACAATTTTTCGGTTTTCTTTATTGTCAACAGAAGTTGCTATGAACACCACAATGAGAAACGAGATCTCCGGAGGAGGGGCAAGATGGCGGAAGAGTAGGGTCCCCAAATCACCTGTCCCCACCAAATTACCTAGATAACCTTCAAATCATCCTGAAAATCTACGAATTCAGCCTGAGATTTAAAGAGAGAACAGCTGGAATGCTACAGTGAGAAGAGTTTGCGCTTCTATCAAGGTAGGAAGACCGGGGAAAAAGAAATAAAGAAACAAAAGGCCTCCAAGGGGAGGGGCCCCGCGAGGAGCCAGGCTAAGGCCGGGGTGAGTGTCCCCGGGACAGGAGAGCCCCGTCCCGGAGAAGCAGGAGCTGCACCAACCTTCCCGGGCGGAAAGGGCCTCGCAGGGAGTTAGAGCAGGACCCCAGGAGGGCGGGGATGCCCTCGGGCTTCCTGGGACACTAACAGAGCAACTGCGCTCGGGGAGAGTGCGCCGAGCTCCCTAAGGGCTGCAGCGCGCGCATGCATTGACCTGGGAGCAGCTCCGAGGGGCTCGATTGGCGGCTCTGCATGGAGGGGGCTGCGGGGTGGGAGCGCGAATCCAACAGCGCAGGCCCGGGAGCACTGGGCGCCGGGACACAGCCCAGGATCTGGCCTCCCCCCGGGACAGGCAGAGGCCGGGAGAGCCCAGGACAGCAAGGACGCTCCTGCCCCGAGCTGAGCAGATCAGCGGCCCCGCCCCGGAGCCTCCAGGCCCTGCAGACGGAGAGCTGCTTAGTTACTGCAGGGGCTGAATCCAAGGCTCCAGAGCTGGCCTCACCACTGGGGTTATTCCTCCTGCGGCCTCACGGCCTCCTCCTTCCAACTGAGCCCTGCACCAGGCAGGGGGCAGAGCAGCTCCCCCAAGTGCTAACACCTGAAAATCAGCACAACAGGCCCCTCCCCAGAAGACCAACTAGAGGGACAAGTTCTAGGGGAAGTCAAGGGGCTTAAAGTATACAGAATCAGAAGATTCTCCCCACGTGGTTTTTTTTTTTTTTTTTGCTTTTTGATTTCTGTTTGCTTCCCCCACCCTTTTCTCTTTCTATTTCTCTTCTCTTTTTTTCCATCCTTTTTTCTTTTTTCTTTCTCTCTTTTCTTTCCATCTTTCTCTCCTATCTTTTTCTCCTTTTCCCAGTACAACTTGTTTTTGGCCACTCTGCACTGAGCAAAATGAGTACAAGGAAAACCTCTCCTCAAAAGAAAGAATCAGAAACAATCCTCTCTCCCACAGAGTTACAAAATCTGGAATACAATTCAATGTCAGAAAGCCAATTCAGAAGCACTATTATACAGCTACTGGTGGCTCTAGAAAAAAGCATAAAGGACTCAAGAGACTTCATGACTGCAGAATTTAGATCTAATCAGGCAGAAATTAAAAATCAATTGAGATGCAATCCAAACTAGAAGTCCTAACAACGAGGGTTAACGAGGTGGAAGAACGAGTGAGTGACATGGAAGACAAGTTGATGGCAAAGAGGGAAACTGAGGAAAAAAAGAGACAAACAGAAGACCATGAAGATAGATTAAGGGAAATAAACGACAGCCTGAGGAAGAAAAACCTACGTTTAATAGGGGTTCCCGAGGGCCCCGAAAGGGCCAGAGGGCCAGAATATGTAATTGAACAAATCATAGCTGAAAACTTTACTGATCTGGGAAGGGAAACAGGCATTCAGATCCAGGAAATAGAGAGATCCCCCCCTAAAATCAATAAAAACTGTTCAACACCTCGACATTTAATAGTTAAGCTTGCAAATTCCAAAGATAAAGAGAAGATCCTTAAAGCAGCAAGAGACAAGAAATCCCTGACTTATGGGGAGGAGTATTAGGGTAACAGCAGACCTCTCCACAGAGACCTGGCAGGCCAGGAAGGGCTGGCAGGATATATTCAAGGTCCTAAATGAGAAGAACATGCAACCAAGAATACTTTATCCAGCAAGGCTCTCATTCTAAAAGGAAGGAGAGATAAAGAGCTTCTAAGACAGGCAGGAACTGAAAGAATATGTGACCTCCAAACCAGCTCTGCAAGAAATTTTAAGGGGGACTCTTAAAATTCCCCTTTAAGAAGAAGTCCAGAGGAACAATCCACAAAAACAAGGACTGAATAGGAATCATGATGACACTAAACTCATATCTTTCAATAGTAACTCTGAACATGAATGGGCTTAATGACCCCATTAAAAGGAACAGGGTTTCAGACTGGATAAAAAAGCAGGACCCATGTATTTGCTGTCTACAAGAGACTCATTTTAGACAGAAGGACACCTACAGCCTGAAAATAAAAGGTTGGAGAACCATTTACCATTCCAATGGTCCTCAAAAAAAAGCAGGGGTAGCCATCCTTCTATCAGATAAACTAAAATTTACCCCGAAGATTGTAGTGAGAGAAGAGAGACACTATATCATACTTAAAGGATCTATCCAACAAGAGGACTTAGCAATCCTCAATATATATACCCTGAATGTGGGAGCTGCCAAATATTTAAACCAACTAATAACCAAAGTGAAGAAGTACTTAGATAATAATACACTTATACTTGGTGACTTCAATGTAGCTCTTTCTATACTCGATAGGTCTTCTAAGTACAACATCTCCAAAGAAACGAGAGCTTTAAATGATACACTGGACCAGATGGATTTCACAGATATCTACAGAACTTTACATCCAAACTCAACTGAATACACATTCTTCTCAAGTGCACATGGAACTTTCTCCAAAATAGACCACATACTGGGTAACAAATCGGGTCTAAACCGATACCAAAAGATTGGGATCGTCCCCTGCATATTCTCAGACCATAATGCCTTGAAATTAGAACTAAATCACAACAAGAAGTTTGGAAGGACCTCAAACACGTGGAGGTTAAGGACCAGCCTGCTAAAAGATGAAAGGGTCAACCAGGAAATTAAGGAAGAATTAAAAAGATTCATGGAAACTAATGAGAATGAAGATACAACCATTCAAAATCTTTGGGATGCAGCAAAAGCAGTCCTAAGGGGGAAATACATCGCAATACAAGCATCCATTCAAAAACTGGAAAGAACTCAAATACAAAAGCTAACCTTACACATAAAGGAGCAGAGAAAAAACAGCAAATAGATCCTACACCCAGCAGAAGAAGAGAGTTAATTAAGATTCGAGCAGAACTCAATGAAATCGAGACCAGAAGAATTGTGGAACAGATCATCAAAACCAGGAGTTGGTTCTTTGAAAGAATTAATAAGATAGATAAACCATTAGCCAGCCTTGTTAAAAAGAAGAGAGAGAAGACTCAAATTAATAAAATCATGAATGAGAAAGGAGAGATCACTACCAACACCAAGGAAATACAAACGATTTTAAAAACATATTATGAACAACTATACGCCAATAAGTTAGGCAATCTAGAAGAAATGGATGCATTCCTGGAAAGCCACAAACTACCGAAACTGGAACAGGAAGAAATAGAAAACCTGAACAGGCCAATAACCAGGGAGGAAATTGAAGCAGTCATCAAAAACCTCCCAAGGCACAAGAGTCCAGGGCCAGATGGCTTCCCAGGGGAATTCTATCAAACGTTTATTTTTTTATTTATTTATTTTTTATTTTTTTTTCTATCAAACATTTAAAGAAGAAACCATGCCTATTCTCCTAAAGCTGTTTGGAAAGATAGAGAGATGGAGTACTTCCAAATTCGTTCAATGAGGCCAGCATCACCTTAATTCCAAAACCAGACAAAGACCCCACCAAAAAGCAGAATTATAGACCCATATCCCTGATGAACATGGATGCAAACATTCTCAACAAGATACTAGCCAATAGGATCCAACAATACATTAAGAAAATTATTCACCATGACCAACTAGGATTTATCCCCGGGAGGCAAGGCTGGTTTAACACTCGTAAAACAATCATGTGATTCATCATATCAGCAAGAGAAAAACCAAGAACCATATGATCCTCTCATTAGACGCAGAGAAAGCATTTGACAAAATACAGCATCCATTCCTGATCAAAACTCTTCAGAGTGTAGGGATAGAGGGAACATTCCTCAACATCTTAAAAGCCATCTATGAAAAGCCCACAGCAAATATCATTCTCAATGCGGAAATACTGAGAGACTTCCCCCTAAGATCAGGAACAAGAAAGGGATGTCCACTCTCACCACTGCTATTCGACATAGTACTGGAAGTCCTTGCCTCAGCAATCAGACAACAAAAAGACATTAAAGGCATTCAAATTGGCAAAGAAGAAGTCAAACTCTCCCTCTTCGCCAATGACGTGATACTCTACATAGAAAACCCAAAAGCCTCCACCCCAAGATTGCTAGAACTCATACAGCAATTTGGTACCATGGCATGATACAAAATCAATGCCCAGAAATCAGTGGCATTTCTATACACTAACAATGAGACTGAAGAAAGAGAAATTAAGGAGTCAATCCCATTTACAATTGCACCCCAAAGCCTAAGATACCTAGGAATAAACCTAACCGAAGAGGTAAAGGATCTATACCCTAAAAACTATAGAACACTTCTGAAAGAAATTGAGGAAGACACAAAGAGATGGAAAAATATTCCATGCTTATGTATTGGCAGAATTAATATTGTGAAAATGTCAATGTTACCCAGGGCAATTTACACGTTTAATGCAATCCCTATCAAAATACCATGGACTTTCTTCAGAGAGTTAGAACAAATTATTTTAAGATTTGTATGGAATCAGAAAAGACCCCGAATAGCCAGGGGAATTTTAAAAAAGAAAACCATATCTGGGGGCATCACAATGCCAGATTTCAGGTTGTACTACAAAGCTGTAGTCATCAAGGCAGTGTGCTACTGGCACAAAAACAGACACATAGATCAATGGAACAGAATAGAGAACCCAGAAGTGGATCCTCAACTTTATGGTCAACTAATATTTGATAAAGGAGGAAAGACTATCCATTGGAAGAAAGACAGTCTCTTCAATAAATGGTGCTGGGAAAATTGGACATCCACATGCAGAAGAATGAAACTAGACCACTCTCTTGCACCATACACAAAGATAAACTCAAAATGGATGAAAGATCTAAATGTGAGACAAGATTCCATCAAAATCCTAGAGGAGAACACAGGCAACACCCTTTTTGAACTTGGCCACAGTAACTTCTTGAAGATATATCCACAAAGGCAAAAGAAACAAAAGCAAAAATGAACTATTGGGACTTCATCAAGATAAGAAGCTTTTGCACAGCAAAGGATACAGCCAACAAAACTAAAAGACAACCTACAGAATGGGAGAAGATATTTGCAAATGACGTATCAGATAAAGGGCTAGTTTCCAAGATCTCTAAAGAACTTCTTAAACTCAACACCAAAGAAACAAACAATTCAATTATGAAATGGGCCAAAGACATGAAGAGAAATCTCACAGAGGAAGATATAGACATGGCCAACATGCACATGAGAAAATGCTCTGCATCACTTGCCATCAGGGAAATACAAATCAAAACCACAATGAGATACCACCTCACACCAGTGAGAATGGGGAACATTAACAAGGCAGGAAATCACAAATGTTGGAGAGGATGCGGAGAAAAGGGAACCCTCTTACTCTGTTGGTGGGAATGTGAACTGGTGCAGCCACTCTGGAAAACTGTGTGGAGGTTCCTCAAAGAGTTAAAAATAGACCTGCCCTATGACCCAGCAATTGCACTGTTGGGGATTTACCCCAATGATTCAGATACAGTGAAACGCCGGGACACTTGCACCCTGATGTTTCTAGCAGCAATGTCCACAATAGCCAAACTGTGGAAGGAGCGTCAGTGTCCATCGAAAGGTGAATGGAAGATGGTGTGGTTTATGTATACAATGGAATATTACTCAGCCATTAGAAATGACAAATACCCACCATTTGCTTCAACGTGGATGGAACTGGAGGGTATTATGCTGAGTGAAGTAAGTTAATTGGAGACGGACAAACATTGTACGTTCTCATTCATTTGGGGAATATAAATAATAGTGAAAGCGAATATAAGGGAAGGGAGAAGAAATGTGTGGGAAATATCAGAAAGGGAGACAGAACATAAAGACTCCTAACTCCAGGAAATGAACTAGGGGTTGGTGGAAGGGGAGGAGGGAGGAGGGCAGGGGGTGGGGGTGAGTGGGTGACGGGCACTGAGGGGGACACATGACGGGATGAGCACTGGGTGTTATTCTGTATGTTGGTAAGTTGAACACCAATAAAAAATTAATTTATTAAAAAAAAGGAGCAAGACAAGGTTGCCTACTCTTAGTACTCCTACTCAATATAGTACTGGAAGTCCTAGCTAGAGCAAGACAAAGAAATAAAAGACATCCAAATCAGGTGGAAAGAAGTGAAGTAGTTACTGTTTGCTGATAATTTGAAGTTGTATATAGAAATCTCAATGTTGATCAGAAAGCTATTGGAACTACTGAATGATTTTAGTAAAGTGGCAGGTTACAAAATCAATTTACAGTAGTCAGTGGCATTCCTTTACACTAACAGTGAAACAGTAGAAAAAGAAATAGTTTCAGAGGAGCTAAAATGGCCGCATGTTCCCTCAAACACAGCTAGAAAGCTATCAAATTGTTCTGAATACCCAAGAAATCAACCTGAGGACTGACAAGCACAAACTGCCCAACTAAAGGGAGGAGAAAAGGCAACATTGAGGAAGTTAGGAAATAGGGGATTTGGTTTGGGGGAGAAATGGATTGTGGGTGCTGCAGAGGGGAGGGAGCCCTGATTGCAGAGAGAGGTGAGAGAGAGTGGGCTACATGGGGATATGAACAAGAATACTTCCGCAAGGACATTAGTTGGGAAAATGAGAGGGATTGATTTTTGTGAGTTTTGGCAACCAGCAGGGCTCAAGGACCGGAATTTCAGAGGAGGTATGCTTGGCTGGGATAGAGACCTGAGGGCACTGCCCTACTCCTGGAGAAAAAGCAGGCAAACAACCCCAGGGCAGATGGCATGAGAGAGACTGTTGGCTCTTCTTCGAGTGCATCTGTAAGAGGTGGCATTTGCAGGGATGTCTCTCAGGGGAAACAAGAGCCAGGGGCCACCATTCCCCTTCTTTGCCCTTTAGCATAGGTACAGAGATACCTGCTGAGGGCTGTTAACGGGGACACTAGCTCCTCAGCTGGCTTTGCTCCAGATCCCACACCCCTGCACTCACGTGGGACTGCCCTTCTAGATCAAACCTGCAAATGTACTAGTGCACTGAGACCCTCCCTCAGACCAGTGTAGGCTCCTGCCACAGCACATTTTTGAAGTTTAGAGTTTTAAAAGTCAGCGAGCTTGACTGGGATAGAGCCCAAAGTGTACTGTGCTGCTCTTGGCAGTCAAGCAAAACAGAGACAGTGTGAAAACAGTGATCTGAAAAACACCTGGCACACATGAGGGAAAATTATTCACTCTTCTGGGAGTGCTTCCCTGAGAGCAGATGGCATGGAGTCCCATCTCTGGGGAGAGGAGCTGGCTGGCACCATTTCCCTCCTCCACCCCTCAGCCAAAACAAACTTCAGTAAACAGCACAGCACCAACACTGGCTGCATAAACTGCCACACAAAGTACTGCCACTCTGTACTCTGCTGGTAGTGCTTTTCTTGGGCAAGTGTGCCTAAGGACCAGTGCAGTGGGCCCCTTCCCCAGAAGGCCAGCAGAAATCCCTGCACACACCACATCTAAGAACCATAGAGTTCTGCAAGGCTTCAGTTCTAGGGGAAGTAGCATCAGGTCTCATTAACACTGAGACCCTCATTCTCAGACCAGAACATGCCTAGTTAAAACTTAACCAGCAGGAATTTGAATCAGTAATCAACAATATCCCAAAAAACAAAAGTCGAGGGCCAGATGACTTCACAGGCGAATTCTACTTAACATTTACAGAAGAGTTAATATCTATTCTTCTCAAACTGTTCCAAAAAATGAAAATGGAAGGGAAACTTCCAAACTCATTGTACGAGACCAGCATTACCCAGATTCTAAAACCAGACAAGGACTCCACTAAAATAGAGGACCACAGGCAAAATGCATCTAATGGATGTGATACAAAAATTGTCAACAAAATACTAGCAAATCGAATCCAACACTACATTAAAAAAATCATTCACCATGATCAAGTGGGGTTTATTCATGGGCTGCTAAGGTGGTTCAATATTTGCAATCAACATGATACACCACATTAATAAAAGAAAGACATATATGATCCTCTCAGTACATGCGGAAAAAGCATTTGACAGGGGCACCTGGGTGGCTCAGTGGTTGAGCTCTGCCTTTTGCTCAGGGTGTGATCCCAGGGTCCTGGGACCAAGTGCCACATGAGGCTCCTCACAGGGAGCCTGCTTCTCCCTCTGCCTATGTCTTTGTCTCTCTCTCTGTGTCTCTCATGAATAAATAAAAATATTTTTAAAAAATAAAATTAAATTTAGAAAAAGAAAAACCATTTGACAAAGTTTATATCCATTTGTGGTAAAAACCTTAACAAAAGAGGATGGAGGGAACATATCTCAACATAATAAAGGCCTTATATGAAAAACCCACAGCTAATATCATCCTCAGTGGGGAAAAACAGCTTTTCTTCTATGATCAGGAACCAAACAGGGATGTCCACTCTCATGACTGTTTTTCTTTTTTTAAAGATTTTACTTATTTCTGAGAGACACAGAAAGAGAGAGAGGCGCAGAGACACAGGCAGAGGGAGAATCAAGCCCCATGCAGGGAGCCCAACATGGGACTTGATCCCGGGTCTCCAGGATCACACCCTGGGCTGAAAGGGGTGCTAAACCGCTGAGCCACCTTGGCTGCCCTCTCATGGCTTTTTAATTTTTATTTATTTTTGGCTTATGTTCCTTTTACTTTAATTCAAAGCATCATTAAATCAAATATAGGATGTATTTTTACTGTCCTTTGATCTCTGTCTTCTGGGGATTTATTTATTTATTTATTTTTTAAAATTGGAGTTCAATATGCCAACATAAAGCATAACAGCCAGTGCTCATCCCGCCAAGTGTACCCCTCAGTGCCCATTTCCCAGTCACTCCAACCCCCCCGCCCACCTCCCCTTCCACTACCCCTTGTTCATCTCCCAGAGTTAGGTGTCTCTCAAGTTTTGTCACCCTCACTGATATTTTTACTCATTTTCTCTCCTTTTCCTTTCACTAATTTTTATATTCCCCAAATGAATGAGACCATATAATGTTTGTCTTTTTCCGATTGACTTACTTCACTCAGCATAATACCCTCCAGTTCCATCCATGTCGAAGCAAATGGTGGGTATTTGTAGTTTCTAATGGCTGAGGAATATTTCATTGTATACATAGACCACATCTTCTTTATCCATTCATCTTTCGATGGACACTGTGGCTCCTTCCACAGTTTGGCTATTGTGGACATTGCTGCTAGAAACACCGGGGTGCAGGTGTTTCACTGCATCTGTATCTTTGGGGTAAATCCCCAGCAGTGCAATTTCTGGGTCATAGGGCAGATCTATTTTAACTCTTTGAGGAACCTCCACACAGTTTTCCATAGTGGCTGCACCAGTTCCCATTCCCACCAACAGTGCAAGACCGTTCCCCTTTCTCCACATCCTCTCCAACATTTGTGGTTTCCTGCCTTGTTAATTTTCCCCATTCTCACTGGTGTGAGGTGGTATCTCATTGTGGTTTTGATTTGTATTTCCCTGATGGCCAGTGACGCAGAGCATTTTCTCATGTGCTTGTTGGCCATGTCTATGTCTTCCTCTGTGAGATTTCTCTTCATGTCTTTTGCCCATTTCATGATTGGATTGTTTGTTTCTTTGGTGTTGAGTTTAATAAGTTCTTTGTAGATCTTGGATACTAGCCCTTTATCTGATACATCATTTGCAAATATCTTCTCCCATTCTGTAGGTTATCTCTTAGTTTTTTAGACTGTTTCTTTTTTCTTTTTTTTTTTAGTAGACTGTTTCTTTTGCTGTGCAGAAGCCTTTTATCTTAAGTCCCAATAATTCATTTTTGCTTTTGTTTCCCTTGCCTTCATAGATGTATCTTGCAAGAAGATTCTGTGGCCAAATTCAAAAAGAAGATTCTGTTGCCTGTGTTCTCCTCTAGGATTTTGATGGATTCTTGTCTCACATTTAGATCTTTCATCCACTTTGAGTTTATCTTTGTGTATGTTGTAAGAGAATGGTCTAGTTTCATTCTCCTGCACATTGCTGTCCAATTTTCCCAACACCATTTATTGAAGAGACTGTCCTTTTTCTGGTGTATAATCTTTCCCACTTTGTCGAATATTAGTTGACCATAGAGTTGAGGGCCCATTTCTGGATTCTTTAATCTGTTCCATTGATCCATGTGTCTGTTTTTGTGCCAGTACCACACTGTCTTGATGGCCACAGCTTTGTAGTACAACCTGAAATCTGGCATTGTGATGCTCCCGGCTCTGGTTTTCTTTTTCAATATTACCTGGCTATTCAGGGACTCTCTGATTCCACACATTTGTTCCAACAGTTGTTCCAACTCTCTGAAGAAAGTCCATGGTATTTTGATATGGATTGCATTAAATGTGTAGATTCCCCTGTTATAGTAATGGCTAATAATGCTATAAAATAAAATGCCTTTTATTTCCTTTTGTTGCCTGATTGCTGAGGCTAAGACTTCTAGTACTATGTTGAATAGCAGTGGTGAGAGTGGACATCCGTGTCTTGTTCTTGATCTTAGGGGAAAGGCTCCCAGTTTTTCCCCCATTGAAAATGATATTTGCTGTGGTCTTTTCGTAGATGGCTTTTAAGATGCTAAGGAATGTTCCTTCTATCCCTACACTCTGAAGAGTTTTGATCAGGAATGGATGCTGTATTTTGTGAAATGCTTTCTCTGCATCTATTGAGAGGATCAATGGTTCTTGTTTTTTTTTTTTTTCTTGTTGATATAATCTATCATGTTAATTGCTTTACGAGTGTTGAACTAGCCTTGCATCCTGGGGATAAATCCCACTTGGTCATGGTGAATAAATTTTTTAATGTACTGTTGGATCCTATTAGCTAGTATCTTGTTGAGAATTTTTGCATTTGTGTTCATCAAGGATATTGGTCTATAATTCTCCTTTTTGGTGGGGTTTTTGTCTGGTTTGGAATTGAGGTGATGCAGGCCTCATAGAACGAGTTTGGAAGTATTCCATCCCTTTCTATCTTTCCAAATAGCTTTAGTAGAATAGGTATTGTTTCTTCTTTAAACGTTTGATAGAATTCCCTTGGGAAGCCATCTGGCCCTGGACTTTTGTGTTTTGGGAGATTTTTGATGACTGCTTCAATTTCCTCCCTGGTTATTGGCCTGTTCAGGTTTTCTATTTCATCCTGTTTCAGTTTTGGTAGTTTGTGGTTTTCCGGAAATGTGTCCATTTCTTCTAGATTGCCTAATTTATTGGTGTATAGTTGCTCATAATATGTTTTTAAAATCGTTTGTATTTCCTTAGTATTTGTTGTGATCTCTCCTTTTTCATTTGTGATTTTATTAATTTGAGTCTTTTCTCTTTTGTTTTTAATAAGGCTGGCTAATGGTTTATCTATATTATTATTTCCAAGATTCAACTCCGGATTTTGTTCATCTGTTCCACAGTTCTTCTGGTCTTTATTTCATTGAGTTCTTCAGGAAACTTTATTTTTTTAAAAAGATTTATTTATTTATTTATTTATTTATTTATTTATTTATTTATTTATGACAGACATAGAGAGAGAGAGAAAGAGGCAGAGACACAGGCAGAGGGAGAAGCAGGCTCCATGCCTGAGCCGGACGTGGGACTGGATCCCGGGACTCCAGGATCGCGCCCTGGGCCTAAGGAGGTGCTAAACCAGTGAGCCACCCAGGGATCCCCTTCGGGAACCTTTATTAAGTCTCTTCTTCTGCTTGCTGTAGGTGTTATTTGCTGTTCTTTCTCCAGTTCCTTTAGGTGCAAGGTTAGCTTGTGTATTTGAGTTTTTTCTAATTTTTTGAGGGATGCTTGTATTGCGATGTATTTCCCTCTCAGGACTGCTTTGGCTATATCCCAAAGATTTTTAATGGTTATATCTCCATTCTCATTAGGTTACATAAATCTTTTTAATTCTTCTCTAATTTCCTGGTTGATCCTTTCATCTTTTAGCAGGATGGTCTTTAACTTCCATGTGTTTGAATTTCTTCCAAATTTCTTGTGATTGAGTTCAAGTTTCAAAGCATTGTGGTCTGAAAATATGCAGGGGACAATCCCAGTCTTTTGGTATTGGTTAAGACCTGATTTATGACCCAGTGTGAGGTCTGTTCTGGAGAAAGTTCCATGTGCATTTGATAAGAATGTGCATTCAGTTACATTTGGATGTAAAGTTCTGTAAATATCTGTGAAATCTATCTGGTATAGTATATCCTTTAAAGCTCTTGTTTCTTTGGAGATGTTGTGATTAGAAGATCTGTCATCTGCAGAAAGAATCCTGTTGAAGTTTCCCAGTATAAGTGTATTATTATCTAAGTATGTCTCAATTTTGGTTATTAATTGATTGATATACTTGGCAGCTCCCTCATTAGTGGCATAAATATTCATGATTGTTAGGTACTCTTGTTGGATAGGTCCTTTAAGTATGGTAGAGTGTCCCTCTTCATCTCTTACTACAGTCTTTGGGATAAACTTGAATTTATCTGATATAAGGATGGCTACCCCTGCTTTCTTTTGAGGACCGTTTGAATGGTAAATGGTTCTCCAACCTTTCATTTCAGGCTGGAGGTGTCCTTAGGTCTAAAATGAGTCTCTTATAGACAGCAAATAGATGAGTCCTGCTTTTTTATCCAGTCTGAAATCCTGCGTCTTTTGATGGGATCATTAAGCCCATTCACATTCTTACTATTGAAAGGTATGAATATAGTGTCTCTAAATGATTCAGTCCCTGTTTTTGTGGATTATTTCTGTGGGCATTCTCTTTCTTTACAGAGTCCCCCTTAATATTTCTTGCAGAGCTGGTTTGGTGGCTACATATTCTTCCAGTTTCTGCCTATCTTGGAAGCTCTTTATCTCTCCTTCTATTCTGAATGAAAGCCTTGCTGGATAGAGTATTCTTGGCTGCATGTTCTCATTTAGGACCCTGAATATATCCTACCAGCCCTTTCTGGCCTGCCAGGTCTCTGTAGAGAGGTCTGCTGTTAATCTAATACTTCTCCCCATAAAGTTTAGCGATCTCTTGTCTCTTGCTGCTTTAAGGATCTTCTCTTTAACTTGGAATTTGCAAGTTTCACTATTAAATGTTGGAGTGTTAGATGGTTTTTATTGATTTTAGGGGGGGCCTCTCTATCTCCTGGATCTGAATGCCTGTTTCCCTAAATTAGGGAAGTTCTCAGCTATGATTTGTTCAAATACACTTTCTGGTCTTCTGTCCCTCTCGGTGCCCTCTGGAACCCCAATTAAATGTAGATTTTTCCTTCTGAGGCTGTCATTTACTTCCCTTAACCTTTCCTCATGGTCTTTTGTTCTTCTCTTTTTTCCTCAGCTTCCTTCCTTGCCATCAACTTGTCTTCTATGTCACTCACTCGTTCTTCTATCTCATTAACCCTTGTCTTTAGGACCTCCGGTTTGGATTGCATCTCATTTAATTGATTTTTAATTTTGGCCTGATTAGATCTAAATTCTGCAGTCATGAAGTCTCTTGAATCCTTTATGCTTTTTTCTAGAGCCACCAGTAGCATAATAATTGTGCTTCTGAATTGGCTTTCTGACATCGAAATGTAATCCAAATTCTGTAAGTCTGTGGCAGAGACTACTGTTTCTGATTCTTCTTTTGTGGTGAGTTCTTCTTTCTAGTTATTTTGGTCAGTGCAGAGTGGTTAAAAATGAGTTGTTTTTGTTAGAAGCACAAATTCTTCTCTCTGTAGCATTCCAGCTGTTCTCTCTTTAAATCTCAGGTCAAATTTGTAGGTTTTCAGGATGATTTGAAAGTCATCTAGGTAAGTCTGTGCGACAGGTGACTTGGGGACCTTACTCCTCTGCCATCTTTCCCTGCCCCGCATTTTAATATTTTATAAGCGTGGGAATGACATCTGGTTGAATTTTAGAAATATGACTGTCTCGGGGGATCCCTGGGTGGCTCAGCGGTTTCACGCCTGCCTTTGGCCCAGGGCGCGATCCTGGGGTCCTGGGATCGAGTGCCGCGTGGGGCTCCTGGCATGGAGCCTGCTTCGGTCTCTGCCTGTGTCTCTGCCTCTCTCTCTCTCTATGTCTATCATAAATAAATAATAATAAATAAATAAATAAATAAATCTTAAAAAAAAAGAGAGATGACTGTCTCCTGGTTGAGAATATAGAATAGGGGTTATGAAGAAGAAGGAAGTGGTAACACTTAAGAGACTATGGGAAAAACCTATAGATAAGGTGGGATATCACTTTTTGATTATATTACTTTATATGGCAAAAGGAAGATTATCTTGGATGGGCCCAACTCAACCACGTCAGCTTTTAAAAGACACAAGAAGCAGCAGCAGGTGTGCTCCTGCTGATCTGGAAAAAAGCATGTGGCAAACTTCCTGTGTGGATTATGTGCCTAGCAGCTAACAGTGATTCTGGGCTGATAGCCAGCAAGAAAATGGGGATTTCAGTCTCACATCTATGAAAAGCTATTTAAGGGATACCTGGGTGGCACAGACAATTAAGCTGACCCTTGATTTCAGCTCAGGTTATGATCTTGGGGTTGTGATCAAACCCCCCATCTTGTTTCTTGCTCAGCTGGGAGTCTTCTTGAGTCCCCCCAACCCCCCACCGTCCGGTCTCACTCTCTCTCAAATAAATAAATCTTTTTTTTTAAATAGCTATTTAAGTTGTTACAGTTTTTGGTAGTTTGCTATGAAGAGATTGAAAATTAATACAGATGATTTCTAGGATTTTGACCTGAGCAAATAGGTTGATGATGGTGTTATTCTTTGAGATGGTCAAAGGTTATTACATGAGCAGATTGGGAGTTATATTTAATTTGCAATACCAATTAGGTAAGTGGAGCTGGAAATTAGACTAAAGTAGGCCATAACTTTTAAGGGATGTGTCCAATTGGGAGATATTGATGAAGGAGTCATCCATAAATAATATTTAAAGGCATCCATAAATAATGTTAAAAGCATCCATCATAAATTTAAAGGTAAGTTTCGTTAAGGAGAAAGTATAGATGGAGGAGAAAGAAGAACGCTGGAAGTAGGCAACTTTCTAACATCTACAAGAGAAGTAGTGGAGACTAAGAAGAAGCATCCAGGGAGGAAGAAGTGGGAAATGAGACATATTTGGGATCCCCGAAGCCTGGGGGAGGAAGTATGTCAAAAAGGTCAACCATATTAAATGCTTCTGAGGAGTCAGGAGGATAATGGTAGAGAATTGATCATTATGTATTCTAAAATGAAAGTCATAGATAACTTTGATAATAGCCATTTCCATGGATGGGGCCAAAGTCCAGGAAAAGTGAGTAAAAAGAAAATTTGAGATGAGAAGATGGAGTCTGTGAAATCTCAATTTTTTTTGCTCTTAATATAAGTTGAGGAAAGGGGATATCCCAGGAATGGACTATACTTAATGAATTCTTGTTTATGTATTTATTTTAGATATTGGTAACATCAAGGCATTTTATAGGGAGGAAGAAATTATTGTTGAAGGAGATTGTATTAGTTTTCTATTGCTGTTATTAAAAATTATGATAAGGGCACCTGGGTTGCTCAGTCATTTATGTGTCTCCCCTAATGTCATGAACCCTTAACTAATACATCAGCATCTTGGTGGAAGTGCCTACTATTAAGGTGGTTACACAGTCCTGAGTTCCAGAAACCTCTGTGGGCTGAAGATTTAGATTAAGAAATCATCAGCATATGGGTTCCAGCCAAAACCATAAAAAATGTAGTAACTCAGGGAAAATATGTTAAGAGATAGGATTAGTGGGCTCAGTGCCCTATTTATGTGGAGCTAATATTCAGCTGTTAAGCTGTGGGATGTCCTTATCAGCTATTAAATATTGAAATACAGTGCTTTCATACTGGTAACAAATAGATTCTTCTTTTACTCCCATGTGTCCTACCACTATTCTAGCTTCCCAGGTGCCAGGGAACTCTGGGTGAGTTCTGTCACTGGAACTGGGCAAAATATTCCAAGGAGGAATAATCACTTTTGTTTTTTAAATAAGCATTTATTGAATATATTCTATGGTACTGTGGCAGATGATGGTGAATAAAAGAGAAATCTCCTTAAGAGATTTATGAAAAATGGCAGACACAGCCATAGCACAAATGTGATTAAGCTTATGTGATTATTTTATAGTGTGGCATAGGAGCTCAGAGGATACAGAAGTTATTATCATCCATTAATTCATTCATTCATTCAACATATAAATAAGTTATTTTAAAGCATCTGGCAAATGCCAGGCACTGTATGTTGGAATTCAAAGACTAATAAGACAAAATCCCATTCCTAAAGTGTGTGGTGGAAGACATGGGCACAGACCTGATTGGCCTATGTATTTTAGAATAAAGATACAAGTAGAATACATAGTGGAACATAATGAGAACAGTAGCTAGCCAGTTTTGCCCAGTTCCAGTGACATTGACAGCCAAAAATCTATCCAGGCTCCAGTAAGTTGGTAGATGAGTCTTTACACAATCTTTAGGAAATTCTCTCTTTCATGGAAAATTATCTTAGGAATTGTCTAGCCCACCTCTCCGTTTTGTAGATAAGAAATCTGGACGGTATTATGCTGAGTGAAATAAGTCAATCGGAGAAGGACAAACATTATATGGTCTCATTCATTTGTGGAATGTAAAAAATAGTGAAAGGGAATAAAGGGGAAAGGAGAAAAAATGAGTGGGAAATATCAGAAAGGGAGACAGAACATGAGAGACTCCTAACTCTAAGAAACGAACTAGGGGTGGTGGAAGGGGAGGTGGGTGGGGGGTGGGGGTAACTGGGTGATGGGCACTGAGGGGGGCACTTGATGGGATGAGCACTGGGTGTTATTCTATATGTTGGCAAATTGAACACCAATAAAAAATAAATTTATAAAGAAAAGTCAATATGTATATTCAACAAAACAGGAAAGAATATTCAATAGAAAAAAGACATTTTTGGGCAGCATGGGTGGCTCAGCGGTTTAGCGCCATCTTCAGCCCAGGGCACCATCCTGGAGACCTGGGATCGAGTCCCACATCAGGCTCCCTGCATGGAGCCTGCTTCTCCCTGCCTGTGTCTCTGCCTCTCTCTCTCTCTCTCTCTCTCTCTCTCTGTCTCATGAATAAACAAACAAAATCTTAAAAAAAAAGACATTTTTGTCACTTCAACAAATGGTGCTGGGAAAATTGGACAGCCACAAGCAGGAGAATGAAACTGGACCATTTCCTTACACCATACACAAAAATAGACTCAAAATGGATAAAAGACCTAAATGTGAGACAGGAATCCATCAAAATCTTACAGGAGAACACAGGCAGCAACCTCTATGACCTGGGCCACAGCAACTTCTTACTAGACACATCTTCAAATGCAAGGGAAACAAAGGCAAAAATGAACTACTGGGATTTCATCAAGATAAAATTTTGCACAGCAAAGGAAACAGTAAACAAAACCAAAAGTCAACCTTGAAATGGGAGAAGATATTTGCAAATGTCCTATCATGTAAAGGGCTAGTATCTAAGATCTATAAAGAAATTATCAAACTCAACACCCAAAACACAAACAATCCAGTCAAGAAATGGGTAGAAGACATGAACATACATTTCTCCAAAGAAGACATACAAATGGCCAACAGACACATGAAAAGATGCTCAATATCATTCAGCATCAGGGAAATACAAATCAAAACCACAATGAGACACCACCTCACACCAGTCAGAATGGCTAAGATTAAAACTCAGGAAACAATAGATGTTGTCAAGGATGTGGAGAAAGCAGAACCCTTTTACATTGTTGGTGGGAATGCAAACTGATGTTTTCTGGAAAACAGTATGGAGGTTCTTAAAAAAGTTGAAAACAGAGCTACACTATGACCCAGCAATTGCACTACTAGGTATTTATCCCCAAAACACAAATGTGATCTGAAGGGGCATCTGCATTCCAATATTTATAGCAGCAATGTCCACAATAGCCAAACTATGGAAAGAGCTCAGATATCCATCAACAGATGAATGTCTATCAACAGATGAATGGATACACACACACACACACTCAGCCATCAAAAAATGAAATCTTGCAATTTGCAACAATATGGATGAAACTAGATGGCATTATGCTAAGCGAACTAAGTCAGTCCGAGAAAGACAATTATCATATGATCTCACTCATATGTGGAATTTAAGAAACAAAACAGGATCACAGAGGAGGAGAGGAAAAAAATAAAACAAGACAAATCAGGGAGGGAGATAAACCATAAGAGACTCTTAATCATAGGAAAGAAACTGAGGGTTGCTGAAAGAGAGGGGGTTGCAGGGGATGGAGTAACTTGGTGATGAACATTAAGGAGGGCACATGATGTAATGAGCACTGGATATCACTGACCTCTATCTCTGAAACTAATATTACATTATATGTTATTTAATTGAAACTAAATTTTAAAAATTTAAAAAGGAAGGATAGACACTGAGGCTCCTTCCACAGTTTGGCTATTGAAAGATGAATGGATAAAGAAGATGTGGTTTATGTATACAATGGAATATTACTCAGCCATTAGAAACGACAAATACCCACCATTTGCTTCGACGTGGATGGAACTGGGAGGGTATTATGCTGAGTGAAAAAAGTCAATCAGAGAAGGACAAACATTATATGGTCTCATTCATTTGGGGAATATAAAAATTAGTGAAAGGGAATAAAGGGAAAAGGAGAAAAAATGGGTGGGAAATATCAGGGAGGGAGACAGAACATGAGAGACTCCTAACTCTGGGAAACGAACAAGGGATGGTGGAAGGGGAGGTGGGCGGTAGGGGTAACTGGGTGACGGGCACTGAGGGGGGCACAAAAAAAGTAAAAAAATAAAAAATAAATAAAAAGGAAGGATAATGAATTTCTATGAAGGACTTTATTTACTGTGTCCTAGCCAAGGGCAAACTTCCATGCACATTATTGAGATGATCATTACTTAACAATGTCCATCTCAAAATTCTACTCCTCTGGCACCTGAGCAATAGCAATGACACTCAGCTTCTGAAAAACCTGACCTTTTTCACACTCTAGGATAAACAGAATTTTCAAGGAAAGGAATTGGGGATGGCATACAACCTTAATGTTCATGTATAAAACTATATTTGATTAAATCATTTTCTTTTCTGGAAAAAAAAATCAACATATCAGAATGATTGGTTCCTTCTGTAGGCTCCAGAGGAGAATATGTTTCCTTGCCTTTTCTAGCTTTCAGAGGCCACATACATTCTTTGGTCCTTTCTTCCATATTCAAAACCAGCAGTATAGAGCTATTTAAGCTATCCATTTTATGTGGTAGTTTGGGTCTTTCAATGAGTTTGTTCAAATAATCTTAATTGTTGAGTTTATTGAGATGTTTTCCATAAGATTTATTAGAATTTATATCTGTAGAATCTGAAGTGATATTACCTCTCTCCTTCCTGATATTTGTAATTCATGTCATTTGCTTTTCTTTGATCTTTTTGGATAGATGTTTGGAAGATGTAATTCATCTTCATTATTTCTTTTCTTACTTTTATTTGTAAATAATTTGTTCCTTTTCTAGTTTTTCTTTTTTTTTCAAATTGGGAGCTGAGATTACTGATTTGAGATTTACCTCTTTTCTAGTAGTGGCATTTGGTGTTATAAATTTATACCTAAATACTGCTTTGGTAGCATCCCAGAAAATTTCATATATTGTGTTTTTATTTTTATTTCACTTCAATGCCTTATATTTCCCTGTGGATATGTGGGTTATTTAGAATTATGTTATTTACTTTGAAAATAAATGAAGATTTTTCAGACATTTTCTGATATTGATTTCTAGTTTACTTCCATGATGATTAGAGATCATCCTTTGTGTGATTTTAGCTACAAAATCACATAGAAACATTTTTAAGCATCCATTTTCAAAAATTATTTCTTTTTTTACTATGACTTTATTTAGAGGACAAGTTTCATTTTTCCTTAGTGCCAAAACATAATTGTATAAGTCAATAACCTAGCAGGAAACTTAGATGCTTCAAGAAACTTTTAATGAAATGATTGTTTGTAGAGGTAAGGACAGAATTAAGGGAACTACCAAGGGAAATTGAGATACCCAGAGATGCAACAGCTGGAAGCCATCTCTACCCTTAACTTGAAGGGAGAAAGGAGGAAATCATTACTATTATGTTCTAGAGAGAGATTCAGGCTGGTGGAGGAGCTTTCTACAGGAGTTGGGACATGATATTCTCAGGAAACTGAGCCCAAAACAGAAAGCAAGTAGGGAAGAAATACTCAACCTCTGTTTCTCCTGCTATCTTGTCCTCTGCTAGTACTTCCCACTGTCTATATCCAATTAGTAGCTAGCTAGCAAAGGGACCCCGTGATATATTCCTTAGTGACCAGCCTCCTAGACTATCAGAGCATAGAAGGGTATAGAATGTTTCCGTGTAAGAAGGTGAAGGGCAAAAACCAATGTTACAGCTATTTATTTATTATTACAACTACTTAAAAATCTCTTATCCCATTTTAGTGGCATCCACTTATCAACAAAGCAAAAGTCATCAAATTTGGATTTTTGTTTTTTGTACTTTGCACCTAAGTTACCAATGTCTCTGTGTTGTGCGAATATTTTTAAGGTTGCTTACCATTACATTATAAATACTTGTAAAGGTTCTATAATATGCTAATGGTTTATATTTCTAAAAATGCTCATATTTATAACATATTATGGAAATCTGTACCCTCTGACCTCAGCACATTTGGTTCAATAACTTTGTTATGAATGATTCACTGAATGAATTTCATATGATTTGCTATTTTCATAACTCATTTCTGAATTCTCCCTATCTTTGGCATACAGATTAGATTTTTTAAAAATAAAATTTATAGATATACAGCAAGTTTTTTAATTTGAGTATAATTGACAATGTTACATTAGTTTCAGTTTCAGTTATTCAGCTTCTTTGTATGTTATGATATGCTCATCACAAGTGCAATTACCATCTGTCACCATACTATGCTACAATATCATTGACTATATATTTCCTATGTCTTTTATTCCTATGACATATTAATTCCAAAACTGAAAAAACATGTGTTTCCCACTCTCTTCCATCCATTTTGTTCATCCTCCTACCCCCTGCCTTATGCAACCATCAGTTTGTTCTTTGTATTTATAGGTCTGATTCTACTTTTTATTTGATTTTTTGTGTGTTTTTGTTTTTTGTTTGTTTTTTAGATTCTACATATGATTAATATCATTTTTCTTTCTCTAACAGAAATTATGCTTATTTCACTTAGCATAATAGCTTCTAGGTCCTTCCATGTTGTCACAAATGGCACAATCTCATCTTTTTCTTAAAAAAATACACATAATTATTTGTTTGGGGATTATTGTTCTTTTTTTCATCTTTGTAATGTGTTTTAATTATTTTTAAAATAAAAATTATAATTAAAAAGTAAATCCTCCTGCATACAAAACTTCACTCCCCACCCTACAAAGAGAAATTTAGATATCGGAAATTATGGAATTACAACAAGAAGAAAATAAAAAGGCTAAGTAACATCTCATTGTGTGTGTGTGTGTGTGTGTGTGTGTGTGTATATATATATATATATATATATACACACACATCTTTATTATCCATTTTTCTACTGATAGACACTTCAGTTGCTTCCATATCTTGGCTATTGTAAATAATGCTGAAATAAACATAGGGGTGCATGTATCTTTTCAAGTTAGTGTTCTCATTTTCTTTGGGTCAATACCCAGTAGTGGAATTATTGGATTATATGGTAATTGTGTTTGTAAGCTTTTGAAGAACCTTTATACTGTTTTCCACAGTGCCTGTGCAAATTTACATTTATGGATTTATAACTTCAATATAATAAAACACATCAATTTAAGAAACACAGTTAAATTATTTTTTTGTTTTTTTTAGTTAAATTATTTTTGACAAACACCTGCCCTTATGTAACTAGATCTACAGTCAAGACATACAATATTTCTTTTGCATCAGAAAACTTTTTGTGTCCCTTTTCTGTCAATTCCTATACACTGGTCCCCAGATAATTACTGTCCTAATTGATAAAACTACCACACCAATCCCCAAGTAACTCCTGGCTCTAGAATTTCATAAAAATGGAATCATACAGTATGAACTCTTTTTTTTTTTGTCTAGTTCTTTTGTTCAGCACAGTGTTTTTGGGATTCAACCATAATGGTGCCATTTATCAGCAGTTCATTTGAAAATATCTTGAGTAGTATTCTATTAAATGGATGGACCATAGGCTACACCACAGTTTTTTTTTGTACATTTATCTGTTGATACACACTTGATTTTTTTTCAAAGTTTTTGACTAGTTTGAGTAAAGCTGATAAGAACAATTATAAATATTTTGCAGATAAAATTTTTCATTTCTCCTAGGAACCTGGAAATTGAATTGCCAGCTTGTATAACAAATGTACATTGGATTCCATAAACCTATTTAAAATTATCTCTTTTTAATAGAGGTTGAATCAAGGGAGACCCAGAGATTGTAATCTGTGTCTAGAAGTATAATACAAAAGGCTTCAGAGAATTTTATGAAGTCAGACTCTTGGGAATGCATTGCTTACCTCAACTCTCAGGACTTTCATTATTAATAACTTTCTCTTAGGAAAATCCATTGTTCAGGCCCTTAGAGACTTTAGGTTTGTGTTTTTGACAAATGGTTGGCAAGGTTTAGGATAGAGAAATATTTTGAGTTTCTAGGAATAAAAATTCATTGAAAACTGCCAAGTAGGATTTGGATCTTCAGGCTGCAGATTTCACCATAGTATACTCAGCCCTTAACCCCTTTACCAGTGACTTTGCTGTTTTATGTTTATCTCAGCCCAGCAGGTAAGAATAGGAAATTGTCCACGGGACTACATCTCTTCAGGAACTTCCACAAAGTTGTGAAGAATTAATTGGTCTTTCCTATTCAATACCATCTTTCCTTTTTTGGTGTGTGTGGTGGGAGAGGCATTTATCTTTAACTCTCCTTGTAAGAATGTGGTACAGAAATTCTGCTCCAAAATGTCTGCAGGGATCAGATTCTGTACACAGAGATAAAATTAGAATTTTTACCCTAAAATCTCTAGGGTAATAGCCTTCGCATTGACCTCAGTTTCTAACAACTGGACCCTGGCAGACATTTCTCTGCCCTTTGCTGACTCTGTTCTCATCACCTTGAACTTTTCCCATTGCTACAGGCAGAAGGCTACATGGAAACCTGGTATTTTGATTTTGAAAATTTCTAAATCTAGAAATTGAGATGAATATGACAGCTTTTGAGGATTTCTGTTACTGTAACACCCAATACCTTGCTTTTTCATCTCTGTCACAGTATTCATCCTTGTCTCTTATCTCAAGCAGAAGGTAAAGTATTTGGTTTATTATTTATTTATTATTTTTAGTATTTGGCCAATTTATTATCTTTGCTTCTTCTGGAGCTTAAGGTAGGGAGGTAAAGAGCCCATTATTTCTGCAATTTTACCTACTCCCAAGCCCAGGTGAACATGCCTTATTTTTCCTGCTGGTCATCTGTGGGTATCCATGCTAATAGATATCATTTTTATTATTAACTCATGCTTTGCTATTCTTGATTGTATAAGTGTTTGTGTTTGGGAATATAACTTAAAAATATATAAATTTGTGTGATAAAATGTGCATAGGATATACACTTATTGATTTGTTAAATAGGTATTTATGGAAAAACTTGAGGCACCTGGGTGACCTAGTGGTTGAGTGTCTGCCTTTGGCTCAGGTTGTGATCCTGGGGTCCTGGGATCAAGTCCTGCATCAGACTCCCCATAGGGAGCCTGCTTCTCCCTCTGCCTATGTCTCTGTTTCTCTCTGCCTGTCTCTCATGAATAAATAAATAAAAATTTTTTTAAAGAATGAAAAACTTACCTGTGTCAAGAGATGGGGATAAAAATCATTGATGATCTTTGTCTTTTAAGAATTCATAAAATAGAAAAAAACAGTATTGAAAATAAATATACTTATATGATAGAAAATATGTGTTAATAGTGGTAGGTGTAAAACCTAGATAATCAGAGGGATGGAAAATAACAACTCAGCTTAGTGGACTTCTTGAAAACTCAGGTGAAGAAGTGACATTGAGTAAAGTACTAAGGGTGACTAGGAGTTTATCTAGCTGATAAAGCAGAAGTGAACTTCCACAGAGGAAATGACAAAGGCCAAAGGCACAGGTTCATGTACCTTAGGGTATGGAAGGAGCATGAGTTAAGAGTTAGGAAGTGGGGAAAGATGGCCTTGCGGACATTTGCAGTCAGGCAGAGTTGCTGTAGAATTTGTTCATGTGTTTGGACTTCAGTTTATAAACAATGAATAGTCATTGAATTGGTTTAATGGGAGTTGGAAATGATACAATTATCATTTCCTAAGGATTATTCTATTATTCTATTTTTTGAAAGAACCACATAGCAGGCAGAGAGATCATAGAGGTATAAGAAATAGAAAGTATAGGGTCAGAAAATAGGTTGGTGATAACTGAGAATGGAGAGGAGAAGAGAGATTTGAGATCTGAGATACAATCTCATGACTATATAAATGTCCAATAGGTAGAAAGGAAAGGAAGGAAGAGAAAGTAGCTCCCCTTTCCAAACTTAGTTGTCTTAGTATTTGTGTCAGCATAAGAAAGAAAGGGTGTATTATGAGGAAAATAAATTATGGAAAAAACAGAGGAGTATAATAGTTTCAATTTTGGTTGTGCTGAATTGAAATTTAAATGATAAAACGTAAAAAAAAAAGATAAAATGTGTGTAGAGTGGTCCATATGTGTGCATTAAGTTATACATATTTGTTATTATTATAGATAACTAAAATGTATCATGTAGAAAATAATTACTGTGTTTATAGAAATTATTTACATTTAATTCTCACAGCAAATGGATAAACTGGATACTTATATCCTCATCTGATAGATGTGGAAACTAAGGCTTATACATTTAATTTCTTACTCAAGATGATCTATATATTAATTCATAGAGCTCAGATTCAAAACAAGATGTCTGTCCTCAAAACTTATGCTATCATCATCATCATCATCATCATCATCATTACCATCATTTCTATTATATACATAAGGGCATTGTCAGCGAGGTCCACTAAGATGTTTGATATGTGAATCAGAACTTTGAAAAAAAAAAGCCTCAGTTGCTTACAGAGATTTAGAATTCATCAACAATTGAAAGATAGTTGAAGTCAGAAGAGATAAGGTCATTCAGAGAGAATGTGGAGACTCAGAAAGTGAAAAGAGGAAAATGTCAATTAAATGATGAGCAGAAGGAAAAAGAAGATAAAGGAAGAGATGTGGGGGGGCGGGGAAGGAGTAAGAGAAGGCAAGGGAGAAAACATCTTTAAGAGAATCTATAAAAAATTAAATAAAAAATAAAAATAATTTAAAAAAAAGAGAAAAAGAGCATCTATAGTTTTAATTATGACTGAGGGGTCAAGTAAGCTAAACAAAAGCTCAATTAATATGTTTGGTCATCGAAAGCGCCCTTTGAGGGCAGCCCTGTTGGCGCAGTGGTTTAGCGCCGCCTGCAGCCCAGGGCGTGATCCTGGAGACCTTGGATCGAGTCCCACGTCAGGCTCTCTGCATGGAGCCTGCTTCTCCCTCTGCCTGTGTCTCTGCCTCTCTCTCTCTGTCTCTATGAATAAATAAATAAAATCTTAAAAAAAAAAGAATTCCTATCCTAACAGGTAGGAAAATATTCTTCAAAAAAAAAAAAAGCTCCCTTTGAATGGTACAGAGTAGATTCATTGAAAAGATGAAAAACACATTATATGGAGATGCTTAGAGTGAAGGGGAATATGACAAATATATTTATTCTTTATTAGCAGGAAAAGCAATGTAGCAGATAGGAAAGATAAAGGGGAAAAAGAAGTTATAATTGTTAGAGAAATAACCAGAGAAGTAGTATGTGGAGTTGAGCACAAGGGAATACCCTTATAATAGTGAAGACAACTCTTTTTTTTTTTTTTTTAAGACAATTCTTCCCTATGAAGAAAGGATGGATTACTTCAGGTTTGTAGGCATGTGTGTTTGGAGAGGTGCGTGGTTGAACTTATTTATGTTGAGGCTTTTAATTTCTCTGGTATGATCAGAAAGACAAAATCCTGAGAGTGATGAGATGGAACTGGGTTGGGTTAGGGTAGGGACTAGAAAAGAATAATGTTTCCTCAGCTAGAGAAGGGATATCGGAAAGACACAAGGAAAAAATAAAGAGAGGAGGCCAGTGTTTGCAGAAGAAACTTTTGTATTTGTTGTAATTATTCTCTAGTTAATCTTAGTGGCTGGAATATATATGAGGCAAAATCAAATATTAAGTGACTTCAAGTTCAGGAAGTTAGATTTGAAAGAACCAAATTGTTTCCATACAAATTTTAGGATTATTTGTTCTGGCTCTGTCAGAATGTCGATGGTATTTTGATAGGAATTTCATTGAATGTGGAGATTGCTCTGGATAGCATAGAGATTCTTCACCATATTTATTCTTCCAATCCATAAGTATGGAATGTTTTTCCATTTCTTTTTGTCTTCCTCAAATTCTTTCATAAGTGTTCTGTAGTTTTTAGAGTACAGATCCTTTTCCTCTTTGGTTAGGTTGATTCCTAGGTATCTTATGGTTTGTGGTGCAATTGTAAATGGGATCGATTCCTTAATTTCTCTTTCTCCTGTCTTCTTGTTAGTGTATAGAAATGCAACTGATTTCTATGCATTGATTTTATATCCTGCTACATTTCTGAATTCCTATATGAGTTCTAGCAATTTTGGGGTGGAGTCCTTTGGGCTTTCCACATAAAGTATGTCTCAGTGAAGAGTGAGAGTTTGACTTCTTTGTTAATTTGAATATCTTTTATTTCTTTTTGTTGTCTGGTTGCTGAGGCTAGGACTTCTAGTGCTATGTTGAACAGCAATGGTGAGAGTGGACATCCCTGTTGTATTCCTGACTTAGGGGAAAAATCTGTCAGTTCTTTCCCATTGAGAATGATATTCACTGTGGCTTTTTGTAGATGACTTTTATGGTATTGAGGTATGTTCCCTCTATCCCTATACTGTGGAGAGTTTTAATCAAGAAAGGATGCTGTAAAAAAAGGAAAGGATGCTGTATTTTGTCAAATGCTTTCTCTGCATCAATCTGGAGGATCATATGGTTCTTGTTCTTTCTTTTATTAATGCTATATGCAAATCACACTGAATGATTTGTGAATGTTGAGCCACCCTTGCAGCCCAGGATTAGATCCCACTTGGTTTTGGTACATAATTCTTTTAATGTACTGCTGGATACTATTGGCTAGTATCCTGATGAGAACTTTGGGATCCATATTCATCAGGGATATTCGTTTATAATTCTCCTTTTTGATCGGGTCTTTGTCTTTGTCGGGTTTGGGGATCAAGATAATGCTGGCCCCATAGAACAAGTTTGGAAATTTCCTTTCCATTTCTAGTTTTTGAAACAGCTTCAGGGCCTGAGTGGCTCAGTGATTGAGCATCTGCCTTCAGCTCAGGGTGTCATCTGGACCTTGGAATTGAGTCTTACATAGGGCTCTCTGCAGGAAGCCTGCTTCTCCCTCTGCCTGTCTCTGACTCTCTCTGTGTCTCTCATGAATAAATAAATAAATAAATCTTAAAAAAGAAATAGCTTCAGAATAATAGATATTATTTCTTCTTAAAATGTTTGGTAGAACTCCCTGGGAAGCCATCTGGCCATGGACTCTTGTTTTTTTTGGGAGGTTTTTGATGACTGCTTCAATTTCCTTGCTGGTTGACAGTCTGTTCAGGTTTTCTATTTCTTCCTGTTTCAGCTTTAGTAGTTTATATGTTTCCAGGAATGCATCCATTTCTTCCAACTTGCATTTTTCACAGAGCTGGAATAAATAATCCTAAAATTTGTATGGAACCAGAAAAGAGCCTGAATAGCCAGAGGAACGCTGAAAAAGAAAACCAAAGCTGGTGGCATCATAATTCCAGACTTCATGCTCTATTACAAACCTGTAATCATGAAGACAATATGGTACTGACACAAAAAACAAATAGATAAATGAAACAGAATAGAGAACCTAGAAATGAACCCTCAACTCTGTGGCCAACTAATCTTCGGCAAAGCAGGAAAGACTATCAATGGAAAAAAGACAGTCTCTTTAACAAATGGTGCTGGGAAAATTAGACAGCGATATGCAGAAGAATGAAACTGGACCTTTAAACTGTACACAAAGATAAACTCAAAATGGATGAAGGACCTAAACATGAGATGAGAATCCATCAAAATCCTAAAGGAGAACATAAGTAGCAACCTCTCTGACCTCAGCTGCTGCAACTTCTTGCTAGACACATTTTCAAAGGCAAGGGAAACAAAAGCAAAAATAAACTATTGGGACTTCATCAAGATTAAAAGCTATTGCAAAGCAAAGGAAACAGTCTACAAAACCAAAATTCAACCTACAGAATGGGAAGAAGATATTTGCAAATGACATATCAGATAAAGGGCTAGTATCCAAGATGTATAAAGAAGTGATCAAACTCAACACCCAAAAACAAATATTCTAGTTAAGAAATGGGCAGAAGACACGAACAGACATTTCTCCAAAGTAGACACACATGACCAAAAGACACATGAAAAAATGCTCCCCATTACTTGGCATCAGGGAACTACAAATCAAAATTACAGTGAGATACCACCTCACAGCAATCAGAATGGCTAAAATTAACATGACAGGAAACAAGAAATGTTGACAAGGATGTGGAGAAAGGGGAACCCTCTTACACTTGGTGGGAATGCAAGCTAGTGCAGCCACTCTGGAGAACAGTATGGAGTTTCCTCAAGCAGTTATAAATAGAGCTACCCTGTAATCCAGCAATTGCACTATTAGGTATTTACCCCAAAGAGACAAATGTAGTGATCCAAAAGGGGGCACCTGCACCCCAATGTTCATGGCAGCAATGTCCACCATAGCCAAATTGTGGATAGAGCCAAAATGGCTATTGACAGAGGAATGGATAAAGATGTGAGATATGTATATATATACAAATATAAATGGAATATTACTTAGTCATCAGAAAGGACAAATACTTATCATTTGCATCAATGTGGATAGAACTGGAGGGTATTATGCTGAGTGAAATAGTTCAATTGGAGAAAGACAATTATCATAAGGTTTCACTCATTTGTGGAATATAAGAAACTGTGCAGAATATCATAGGGGAAGGGAGGGAAAACTGAATGAGAAATCACCAGAGAGGGAGGAAAACCATGAAAGACTCTTAACTACAGGAAACAAACTAAAGGTTGCTGGAGGGGAGGTGGGTGAGGGTTGGGGTAATTTGGTGATGGGCACTAAGTTGGGCACATAATGTGATGAGCACTGGATGTTATACATAACTGATAAATTATTGAATACTACATATGAAACTAAGTATGTACTGTATTTTGGTTAACTGAATTTAAATTAAAAAAAAAGAGTAGAACCAAATAAAAAACCAAACAGAAAAGAGTTTTGAGGAGTGTCAAACTGCCAGTAATCCTAACCAACTAACTTACCAACTAATTAGAATGTAGTCAAGAAAAGTGTCATATTTGATGAGTAGCAAGTTAGGAAGATTTAGAAAAGGCAGTTTCAGTAGAGTCATGGTAAAAATGGTAAAGTGGTAAAAAGGGAAAAATGGATGAAAAATTTCAGCATGAATATATTTGATAATGAAAGAAGACAGAGTGATTGGAACATTTGACATGTAATGAAAAAAATGTAGTCAGTGGCTAGAAAGGGTAGCAGCACTAAAGAAAGTCTGTGTGTGTGTGCGTGCATGCGCACATGCACATGCATATATTTTAATATAGAGGATAATATATTTGAAGTAAAATAAATGGAGGAAAAAAGATAAATATAACAAAAGAATGCCAACTTGTATTGATATCTCTGAATGACAACAAATAAGCTTCCTGCTTTTGCTATTAATTCTTTAAAAGTAATGTGGACTTATTGAAGACTACATCAGAAACTAAGGATGTACTATATGTTGTCTAATTGAATTTAAACTAAAAAAATGAAAAAATAAAAGTAAAGTGGACTTATTCTTCAACTATGTGGTCATTTAATCTTCAACAAAGCAGAAAAGAATATCCAATGGGGAAAAAGACAGTCTCTCTACAAATGTTGGAAAAAGTGGACGGCAACATGCAGAAGAATGAAAACTGGACCATTTTCTTTCACCATACAAAAAATACATTTGAAATGAATTGATGACCTAAATTAAGAACTGAAACCATGAGAAACTTAGAGGAGAACACCATCAGTAAACTTTTTGACATCAGCCATAGCAACGTCTTAGTAGATATGTCTCCTGAGACAAGAGAAGCAAAAGCAAAAATAAACTAGTGTGACTTCATAAAAATAAAAAGCTTCTACACAGCAAGGAAAACAATCAACAAAACTAAAAGGCAACCTATGTAATAGGAGAAGATATTTGCAAATTACATATCTGATAAAGGGTTAGTATCCAAAAATCTATAAAGAACTTATGAAACTTAACATCCAAATAATCCAGTTGAAAAGTGGGCAGAAGACATGAATAGACATTTTTCCGGTAGAGGCATACAGATGTCCAACAGACACATGAAAAGATGCCCAACATCACTCATCATCAGGGAAATACAAATCAACACTACAATGAGATATTAGCTCACACCAGTCAGAATGACTAAAATCAACAACACAAGAAACAACAGATGTTGGTGAGGATGTGGGGAAAGGAGAACCCTCCTGCACTGTTGGTGAGAATCCAAACTGGTGCAGCTACTCTGGAAAACAGAATGCAAGTTCCTCAAAAGTTAAAAATAGAACTACCCTATGACCTAGCAGTGCCATTACTAGGTATTTACCCAAAGAATACAAAAATAATAATTCAAAGGGATACATGTACTCAAATATTTATAGCAGCATTATCTACAACAGCCAGACTATAAAACAGCCCAAGTGTCCATCGACAGATGAATGGGTAAAGAAGATATATATAAGAAGATTATACACACACACACACACACACACACACACACACCATGGGATATTACTCAGCTATCAAAAAGAGTTAAATATTGCCATTTGCAACAACATGGATGGGGCTATAGAAGTCAGTCAGAGAAAGACAAATACCAGATGATCTCACTCACATGTGGCATGTAAGAAACAAAACAAATGAGTATAGGGAAAGAAAAGAAAGAGAGAGAGAGGCAAACTAAGAAACAGACTCAACTACAGGGAACAAACTGATGGTTCCTAAAGGGGATATGGATGGGGGTGGATTAAATAGGTGATAGGGATTAAGGAGTGCACTTGTGATGAGCACCAGGTGTTGTATGGAAGTTTTGAAATGGTAAATTTACACCTGAAACTAATATTACACTGTATATTAACTAATTGGAATTTAAATAGAAAGTTAAAAAAATTAAAGTAATGTGGATTTCCTGAGGAATTTGATTCTAGAATATGACTTGATGATTATTTGTTGAATGAATAGAGCAATGAATAATACCTATTTTCTTTATGGCTAGTGGATTTGGTGTCATAGTTTCTTCTTATTCCAAGACCAAAACAGAATTCTTTTATTTACTCTTAAAGTTTTATATTTTGTCTTTGTTTTTTTTGACAATTACTCCATCTGTAATATATTTTATCTATATTATGAGGTAGTGATGTAAATTTTATTTTTATGAAAGAACAGTAAAATACAGATATTTATTTAATAATCTTTCCTTTCTCAACTGAATTGAAATACCAACATAGTTATTTATTATGTACTCTTATCCATTAATATGACTTATGATTTTAATGAGATTCTTGATATAGAACCATCCTTGCATTCATGAAATACAACCCACTTTGTAATGATGTATTATTTTCTTAATGTGGTATTGTTTTCACTCATTAATATTTTTCAACAATAACAGTATTTGTAATTATTTTCTATAAATTCAGTCTTTATAGATTTGGGATGGTTTCCTTTTAAAAAATATGCAAGGATAATTAAGTAAAATTTCTGTAATGGATGGTTTTGTTTTTGTTTGGGTGAAGTGGAGAGAGATTGTATGCCATTTGATTTTTAGTCCTCTTTTGTCTTACAGATACCCTAAATTTTCTGCTTTTACTTCTTTATCCTTTTCCTAATTCCCAAGGTTGCTTCTCTCCTAGAAATCATGCCTTTCCAAGACTGTTACTTTGAATCACACGCATTTTTAAACTCTTTCCTGTGGTAAGTGCTCTGATCTTTCAGGTTTGTGTGTGTGTGTGTGTGTGGGGGGGTGTTTCTATTGAAAAAGGACTTTCTCTTTCATGTGAGGATTATAGATCAGTCTTGATTTTTCTATTAGCATCTCTTTTCTTTTTTCCACTCAATTTTCATTGAACTGTTATAGCTTTCTGAAAATATTTATATTAGGAATATGAGAAATAGTTTTCTGGGATCTAGGTGGGATTTTTTCCTCCCTAATTCAGGTAATTTAAAGCTTAGGCATTGTCTGTCTTCTAGTTATAAGTTTGTGATTTTTATATAGTTTAATTATTTTTATTGTTTTTATTTATTTCCATCAAAAGATATGAGATTGAAATTTACACAGCCATCATTTAGCTTCACATTGTCACATTTCTTAAACATATAACTTGATGTTTTTTAATCAATTTTGAAAAATTCTCAACTATTACCTCTTAAATATTCCTTTCAACCTATTTTCTCTTTTCTCTCCCTCTGAGACTTCACTTATACTTGGTGGACTTTTTTCCCACATATTCCACATGTCTCATTTTTATTTCTTATCTTTTGTCTTTCTATCCTTCGATCTGGATATTTTCTTCTGTTCACCTTCCTGTTCACTGGTCCTATCTTGTCCACATCTAATATGCTGTTAAACCATCTTTTGTCTTCTCATTTTAGTAATTTTATTTTTTAGATTTAAAAATTCTTTATTTTTTCAAAATGTTTTTAATTCTCTGATTAAATTATTTAACCTCTTATCTAATATAAATATTTTTTTAACTGACAGTATTTGAAAGATTATATCTGATAACACAAATATTTGGATTTCCCATGTTGGCTCATGTTATTTATCTCCCTCATTCTCTCCGTATCCTTCACTTTCTTCCTTTCTTCTTCACTTCTCCCTCTCCCTTTATCTTCATCTTTTCTTTTAAGAAGTAGTTCCAGTTTTCATATTTTATTTTGCTTAGTCTAGCACATTGTGCATGGAATTTAAAAAGCTAATTTGAGATTCTGAATATGTTACTTTCTCCAAGAGACAGTTTATTTTGCTTTTGTCAGGGATCTAGGAAAAGAGAAGACGTCTTATGCAAATCAGATTGCGTTGATTAAATGAGATGGTTCATTTATTTCCATTTCACTCTCCATTCTAAAGGTATAGCTCTTCATGTATCCCAAGTAAAATGTGGGAGTATTTATTGGTTCACATTTGGTAAGCCTTAAGCTCTGATTTTTACTTCCCTCACCCCCACTATTTTAAGACTGCTGAAAAATTTTCCTCAACTTTTCAGCTCTTCAGGCCCCAGTTTCTGTTGAGTTTATCAGACTCTTAGCTACTTCTTTAGAATCCACAAATGCTTCATGGGAAAAAATAATGCTGACTGTCAGCTCCACCATACTGTGCTTCTTCTTGCCCAAGATTTTTGTCTCATGGATTTATAATTGTTTTCAGTGGAAATGTTGGTCTAAAATAGGTATCCAACAATTATTAGAATTGGAAAACCAACTAGGGGTGGTGGAAGGGGAGGTGGGCAGGGGGTGGGGTTGACTGGGTGACAGGCACTGAGGTGGGCACTTGACGGGATGAGCACTGGGTGTTATTCTATGTTGACAAATTGAACACCAATCAAAATAAATTTATAATAAAAAAGAATTGGAAATCTATATTTGTGTTTTTATATTCCTCAATTGATGTTATTATTTGCCTCTTATCCCTTAAAGTTCAAAAATACCTATGTTCCTTGGTAAAACTACATAGGTATCATATATTTCTCATTAATATACTTCTATTTGTCATTTGTTATTATATTTGCAATTTTTGCATCCATAATTGAAGGTGAAATTTTTGTCACTGTATATGTTCTCTTTACCAGACTTTTGCATTTGAATTTGACATGTATTATAAAATAAAATAGAAAATATAGAGCTGAATTAGATATTTGATAGTTATGTTTTTAATATCATTTTTCCTATGCTCAGAATTTGCCGATGTTTTGTGGATCCATATTTTTGTAGAGAATATGATTCTATGCTATATTAGATTTTATCTTAGTACCTTTGGTGGGAATGCCTATTGCAAAGAAACTTTATTTTTATTTTTAGATGTGGGCGAGAAAGCATGTATCCAGGGCACCTTGGTGGCTCAGTTGGTTAATTATCTGCCTTCAGCTCAGGTCATGATCCCAGGGTCCTGGGATAGAGCCCTGCATCCAGCTTCTTCCTCAGTGAGGAGACTGCATCTCCCTCTTCTCATTGCTGGTGCTCTCTGTCACTATCTCTGTCTCTGTCTCTGTCTCTCATATAAATAAGTAAAATCTTTTTTTTTTTTTAAGAGAGCATGTAGCCCTCATAACTGAGGATGGGTGTGACAATGATAAGGACTATGTGGAAAGCTGTAAAGAAACATCTTGAGTGTCTGGATAGAACCTCACGTGATTTTAGGTAAATAAAATCTATACATTGTCATTGTTTTTATAAGTATTTTGTAGAAACTCTTTTTTGTAAGCATGCTGGGTTTATTTTTACTTACAAACAACACATTCTAATAATAATTTGATATCAAAAGTGGGGTTTTGAAAGTAGCAGTAAAATATAGAATTAACTGAGTCAAGTAGATGGGGTGGAGGAAAGAAAGAACTCACTCTTATTGCTAAGTTAGGATTTTTTTTTTAAGTTTAGCTATTAGTATAACTACTTTGCCTCATGTATCTGGGGATTATATTCTAAGTCTATTTACTGAGGCTACTAAATTATGGGAAATGTTAGAAAAATACACTATGTTGAATTGTGTTGGTAACATTTTATAATTTTCATGAAGATCTTTTCTCTCCTCCTCTGTTCTTTTCTTCTTCCCTTCCTCCCCCCTCCTCTTTCTTCTTCTCCTTCTCCTCCACTTTCTCCTTCTCTTTTTCTTCTTCTTCTCTTCATTCTCCTCTTCCTCTTTCTATTCTTTTTAAGATTTTGAATCCAGAAATTTTAAAGAAATAATATAAAATCTTAAACCACAGTTAATTCATTTAGGTAATATATTGTGGTTCAATTATCTTAAAAGAGTGCTCTTTTCTAAGACAACATAATTATACTTCCCAAATGTTATTTTTAAAAATAAACTTATATATTAAAGCATAACAGATCTGCAGAGAAGTACACAACTTATATGTGTATGGCCCAGTGAATTTTCATATCATAAGCATAGCCATGTGATCAGCATCCATCTTAAGAAAGAAAATTATCAGCATCCTTGAAAGTCATTCCTTGTCTTTTCTCATCCCTACACACCTTTAAGGTAACTACTTTATGAGATAGTTTATTTTCTTTAAAGCATATACAAAGATAAAAGGGAAGAAAACATTAAAGAGAATCTGGTAGTTGGTACACATAACTCTATGCTAGTTGCCAGAACTTGACCTAGACTGAATTAATTTCTCCTTACCTCACCTCCACTGCTAAAATGAGAGGTCCTTTTTTTTTTTTTAAATATTATTTATTTATTTATTTATTTATTTATTTATTTATTTATTCATTCATGAGAGACACAGACACAGAGGGGGGCTGCTGAGACACAGGCAGAGGGAGAAGCAGGCTTCATGCAGAAAGCCCAATGTGGGACTCAATCCCGGGACTCCAGGATCACTACCTGAGCTGGAGGCAGATGCTTAACCACAGAGCCACCCAGGCCTCCCTAAAATGAAAAGTCCTAATCTGGCTGAATATCAACTTTTGGCAGCAGTCTTGGTTAAATATGTTTTGACTTTCCTTTTTTTTTTTTTTTTTAATTTGAGCAAGGCAGTAACACTGGAAGCTTTTTGTAATCATCTTAAGATCATAAGTGGGGAACCCTGGGTGGCGCAGCGGTTTGGCCCAGGGCGCGATCCTGGAGACCCGGGATCGGATCCCAGGTCGGGCTCCCGGTGCATGGAGCCTGCTTCTCTCTCTCTGCCTGTGTCTCTGCCTCTCTCTCTCTCTCTCTCTCTCTCTCTCTGTGACTATCATAAATAAATAAAAATTTAAAAAAGAAAAAAAGATCATAAGTGGAGTCTTTCTCAAGATAAGGGTGACACTTAGAATAACAGAATTCACATCGGGCTCCTGGTGCATGGAGCCTGCTTCTCCCTCTGCCTGTGTCTCTGCCTCTCTCTCTCTCTCTGTGACTATCATAAATAAATAAAAAAAAAATTAAAAAAAAATGAAAGAAAGAAAACTCAGGCTTCTTGTCATATTAAACCACTGGATAAATAATATTCTGAATCTAGCCCTTATCAGTTACAAAAGCAATAGATTTCAAAAAGTTTGAGATGGATTTTGTTACTTGAAACTGTCAACATCCTATTTTTTTTATCCCCTATATAATTTAAATATTAAGAATTATCTATAAGCACCTGGGTGACTTAGTTAAATGTCTGCCTTCCACTCAGGTCTTGACCTCAGGGTCCTGGGATCCAGCCCCATGTGGTGGACTCACTGCTCAGCAGGGAATCTGCTTCTCCTCTCCCTCTGCCCTTCCCCTCCCCAGTTTGTGCTCTTTTTTTTCTCTCAAATAAATAAATAATAAAATAGTTATCTATTCCTTGATGTTTATATAGAATACATCTGTAAAACTATATGTGCCAGAGCCTTATCAATTATGAATATTTAAAAGCCAGTATAGTATTTCCTATGGTTTTCAGTCTCTTTATATTATTGCTTTTAAAAAAATTGGTAACTCAGAACTTTTTAAATATTGTTTTTTTGTGGGATGCCTGGGTGGCTTAGTGGTTGAGCATCTGCCTTCAGCTCAGGGCGAGATCCTGGGGTTCTAGGATCGAGTCCCACATTGGGCTCCCTGTGAGGAGTCTGCTTTTTCCCTCTGCCTATGTCTCTGCCTTCTCTCTGTGTCTCTCATAAATAAATAAATAAAATCTTTAAAAAATTGTTTTTTGCCTCTAGAAATTCAACATTTTTTCTAAATGAGTACATATATTCTCTTATAATTTTTAAACCACTCTCTATTAACAGATATATGAGCTGTTCTTGTTATGTTTTTTTTCTACTTTACCAAGCTCTTAGAATCTAATATCAGTAATTAATTAGCAATTTGATATCATTGAAGCAAAGACACTTCTAAGGAAAACAGGAAGGATATTGGGACAAACATAAGGTAGGCTTTAAATAAATATTCATCTAGAGTATTTGGAGTTTATTTAATTGGATATAGGAAACCATTTACTTTGGAGGAGTCATCAGTGGAGTACAAGATGTATTTGATTCTAGGGTGTGAAAACAAGTTAGAAGGGTATTGAAGTGATACAAGCAGAATTGAATGACATACTAGACTAGCCAGAATGACAATGGCAATGAAAAGTTAGAGATTTGAGAGATGACTAAAAAGATGAACTTGATGATTGATCAACTTGAGGGAACAAGAGGATAAAAGAAGTCAAAGCTGATTTTATATTTTTTTGGTCATGATGCGTAGGTAAAAATGGCAGTGGTATTTCCAGGAATGGGGTCCCTTAAGTTAATAATTATTTATGGAGTAAAATTAAATTCCAAATATGTTGATTTTGAGGCAGAAGCAAAACATTCTATTGCAAATATTGCAGTGATGTGCATGGAGCTAGACTATGTTAAGTGAAATAAGTCGGTTTGAGAAAGACAAATAACATATGACTCATATGTGGAATTTAAGAAACAAAACAGAGGAACATAGGAGAAGGGGAAATAAAAAGAGAGAGAGAAGTAAATCATAAAACACTCTTAAATATAGAGAACAAACTGAGGGTCGATGGAGACAGGTGGGCAGGGAATGGGCTAAATGGACGATGGGCATTAAGGAAGGCACTTGTGATGTGCAGTATGTGTTATATATAAGTGACGAATCACTAAATTCTATACCTGAAACCAATTTTACCATATATGTTAACTAACTAGGATTTATATAAAAACTTGAAAAAATATCCAGAAGAAAATTGAAAATGTAGAATTCAAGCTTAGAAATAGTGGTCAGTTGTCAGATAACCTTTGAGGCAGTCTAGATATAAGTGATAGTTGAGCCAAAGGACTTAAATCAGATCCGTAAAGAATAATATATAAAGAAGAAGAGCAGCAAACCAACTTTCAGGAATTCTAAGATATTGCAGATATTTGCACTCATGCTGCTTAGCCTCCTGTCCACTTGATTCCACACTACGGAAAGGTAGCATATTTGTTTCTTTTCTGTGTAATACGATTAGCCTCTGCCTTACATTTTCCCAAATCTTAATTCAGTGGTGCATTCCATTTATGCCTTGTTCTGTGGACTCAGACAGAGTCTGGTTCCAGACTGTCTCTCTAAAAATAGAATCTGTACTCCTATTCAGAAGGACAATATCAGATTTGGGTTCTAGAATTAGATTACCTGGGACTGAATCGTGATTCAATAATTTACTAGCTCTGTAGCCTTGAAAGTTTTTTATATATATTCACTTAACCTTAGAACCCATATTTATAAAATGGGACTAGTAGTAGTCTACCTCTTTAAGTCTCTTCTGAGGGGTAAGTAAGTTAATAAATATTAAATGCTTATAAGGGTGCCTGAAGCATGTTAAGTGGCATGTATGTAAGCTTTTTAGTCTGTGTTGTTATTATTATGATTACATTAATGGTGGTGGTAGTAGTAGTAGTCATAGTATGCTCTGCTACCCAATGTACAAGATCTTATACATGATACCTAGGTTCCTTTATCTCTTACTAAATATTCTACATTATACATATAATCTAGTAATCTGAGTGCTAATGATAAATTTAGGGCAACCATATAGTCAGCAGTAGCACCAGAATCAAATTGACTTTTGTACCATGTTTGCCCTGCTAGCAGATCTGCTACATGCCCCTTAAATCTGGTTGGTTGTTCTACTTGAATTTTGAATACTCTCTTTTATTACAAATATCCTCCTTAAACTTAAAAAGTGTAGCTGGGGCCTTACTACAAGGCTTAGTTCTTTTCAGTTTATTTTCTAACTAAAAGTGGTGTGAAAACCTTCACTTCAGCTTATTTTAGGACCATGCCATTTATGAACATGTTTGGAATTGAGGATAATTTCCTTTGTCTCTTGAGCATTGCACCAAGATTTCTCTGTGCCAAGATTTCTCTGTGCCAAGTTCATCTACATGATCGGATTTTTCAGTGCTATAGCTGGAATTATGACTGAAATAAGATTGAAGATGTAAAAGCTCAGATGCTAGAACAAAACTCTAGGGCTTTAGATTCCAATTCTGACAATTGATATCTGAGTGACTAGTAGTTACTGAGCATGTCTACCCTTAATTCCCCCAGCTGTAAAATAGAGATTGAAAATACTTCCTCAAAGGAGAGAAAATGAGTGAAAACATCAGTGAGGGTGACAAAACATGAGAGACACCTAGCTCTGGGAAATGAGCAAGGGGTAGTGGAAGGGGAGGTGGGCAGGGATTGGGGTGACTGGGTGATGGGCACTGAGGGAGCGCTTGACAGGATGAACACTGGATGTTACGGTGTATGTTGGCAAATTGAACTCCAATACAAAAAAAATTAAAAAAAAGAAAATATTTCCTCATAGGAATATTATGACGATTAAATAAGCTAACACAGATAAAGCATTTAGAACTGTGCCAGACATGTAGTAAGCACTCAGTAAGTGTTAGTCATTATCATCAGGCACAGCTGAGACTCCCTGGTTGAAGAAGGCAGCCTTCTTCATTTTGCCTTTATCAAGTCTCCATCTCAGGAGACTTTTCTTAGTATAGGTTCCTGAAAGCACAGCCTAAGAAAAGAACTTTGGCGCAGATAGCTTATTTGACAAGTGATTCCAGAAGTGGTGTAAGGAAGCAGTAAGACAAGATACAATTAAACACCAATGAAGTTGGATTGATGAAGTTGTTACTCTAGGCCAGGCATTCTCTATGGGGACAAAACAGATGCCAAAGTTCTTAGAAGAGAGAAATCTTAAATATACCAATGGTTTGCAGCCCTCTAGAGAGTTGCAGTATATAAATAGATGCACAATATACCTGTGCTGTTAAAATTTCATGAGGATTGATGATTAAGAAAACAATTCTGAAAAAGCTGCTTAGGGGATATAATAGTAATAGTAATAGTAATAGTAATAGTAATAGTAATAGTAATAGTAATAATCAATAGTAACAAACATGGTATAGACAATGGGGACTTAACTCCCTAGAGCTCAACGTGTAAGAAGCATACAGAGTGCCTCCCAGAAATATTTGGTGCCTTTATTCATTAGTTTCCATTGCCCTCTGGTGAAAGATTGTCCCTGGGCATTGACTTGGTCATACTTCCAACATCTTGGGGAGAATGCCAAAAGACAGGCAGGAGGTCCTTAAAGTAGAATGTCAGCAGTGCCAAGCAAGTCAGAATTGTCCACTTCAGCTGACATGGAGGTCAGAGATAAGCTGAGATTGGGTGTTATGGAGCTGTAAAATTCACTAATATCCAGTTCAGAAGTTCAAGCTCCTGCTTAGTACTGGCTTTTTGTTGTTGTTGTTGTTGTTGTTGTTGTTGATGTTGAACAGGGCACTGGACACTCAATGTTATGTTACATTTATGAATGTCAAATTTTTTCATGTACCTTTTCCTCTTTGTCATGTGACATATTTGTACCAGGGACAGGATTATGATCCATGGATATAAATTTTTATTCTCTTTGTTTATCCTGTTTGGATTGATACTTAAGAAGCCTCTTTAAAAATACTATTGAAAAAACCAAGAACTAGTAGGTACAACTTATCTGTTGATCCTCTAGCCATATTTGAACCTCCTACTCTATTATAAACAAATTTGTCATTGATCTCTATGTTTTGATTTTGAATTACAAAAGCAAAAGTGTTTTTTATTGATTAAACAAGCTCACCTCATTCTCAGACTGCTAATCCAGGTAAATAGAAAATATTTATTGAGAAGAAAAAAATTAAATTGAACCAAAGACAATTCCTTTGAAAACTTAATAGTAATTTAGCAATATGTAAATACATTGACATCAAATTGGTTGAGAAGCCATATCGAGTATGATACTCAGCCTTACTGAATGGATCAAGCAAGGAAAAAGTGCGCTTAAAAACTATGTAATAACGATATGCACCTTAATACTAACTGGCACACCTACTGGGAAGCATCTGAGAGCTGTTAGTCTAACAAGGTGCACTGTTTATTATTGCACTCGTTTATAAAGTTTGTGAAAATTGAACATTCGGAATGCATGTGTTTTCTTTCTGATAACAGGTAAACAGGAATAAACATCAATGGGAGAAGGAAACCAAACTACCGTGGCTGAATTTATCTTGCTGGGTCTTTCACAGGATCCAAAGATCCAGATCTTGCTGTTCTGTGTTTTCCTGATCATTTACCTCCTCTCTATGTTTGGAAACCTGCTCATAATAATCCTTATTCAGACTGACTCTCGACTTCACACTCCCATGTACTTCTTCCTCAAAAACTTGTCCTTTGCTGACCTCTGTTTCTCTACAAGCATTGTGCCTCAGATGTTGGTCCACTTCCTTGTAAAAAGGAAAAGCATTTCCTTTGCTGGATGCTCACTACAGATCATTGTCTTCCTTCTTGCAGGGTGTACAGAGTGTGCACTTCTGGCAGTGATGTCTTATGACCGCTATGTGGCTGTCTGCAAGCCCCTGCATTATTCCACTGTCATGACCCAAAAAGTTTGTGTTCAGTTTGCTATAGTGTCTTGGGTCAGTGGGGCATTTGTATGTTCAGTGGACAGTGCATTTACACTGTGTCTCCCTTACCAGGGACAGAATGTAATTAGTCATTATTTTTGTGAACCTCCTGCACTCCTGAAGCTGGCTTCAGCAGACACCTACAAGGCTGAGATGGCCCTCTTTTCAATGGGTGTCATTATCCTCTTAGCACCTCTCTCCCTCATCCTTGTCTCCTACTGGCATATTATCTCCACAGTGATTCAGATGCAGTCTGTAGAAGGGAGGCTCAAGGTCTTCTCTACTTGTGGCTCCCATCTCACTGTTGTGGTTCTCTACTATGGGTCTGGGATATTTGCCTATATGAGACCGAATTCCAAGACAATGAATGAAAAGGATCAGGTCATCTCTGTGTTCTATTCAGTTATGACTTCCATGTTGAACCCCATCATTTACAGCTTGAGGAACAAGGATGTGAAGGGGGCTCTCAGGAACCTGTTTAGAAGATAGTCTACCTTCAGAGACAGTGATTTTTGACAATTTCCTTAAGTACTTGGAAGATTGTGATTGACAACAATATCTCTACTATCTTTATCCTTTCTTGCTCTCACTTTATATGCCTCAGTTGATTTTCTTCTCCACAAATATTCATTAAATGCCTATTCTGTGCAAGCACTGTCTCCAGAACATCACAATATGAGTAAAACTTTGTGCCTTCCTTAAAAGGTTTCATTACCTCTGGGACAAGAGACAGCCATGCTCTGTCCTAAGGGGAGGTTGCACTCTTTCATTGTCCAATGGTCTCTTTCTGCCATTTAGTCCCTGGGGGAAATATTTTCTTAGCAGAGTACACTCACCCTTAAAATGTTGGACCAAGAAAAAAAAACTGATTGATCTCCCTGAACCTATTTCTAGCATCCTTTACCCACTAAATGAGCTGGGAAGTCCAAGTTGTCACCTATGGGCTTGCTGAGGTTCTGTTTCCACATCCTGACTCAATCAACGGTAACTGTTAAAAGGCCAGCATTCAAATCAGACATAAGGTATCTTATGGGATCTGTGGAATTCTACCCATAGATGGACTACCTCCAGTTGCCTTATTTCTAATTAAGTGATGGAACACTATAGTGTTTCTGTAACTCTCAAGTCCTTGCTCCAATGAATTTAACTGTACTGCATCATTACTCTTTCTAAAGCATTCATTTCTTCTTTCTCTTTTCTCTGTCCTCCATTTTTTGGTGGATGATTTTATGCATAGCATGTGCAGGTGTGAAAGAGTAGGCAAGTATGTACAATTGTCTGTGTGGATAAGTGTCTGTTGTCTGTGACAAGTAAGCTTGACCATGTAGAATTCTTTACCAATAGTATTGAATCTGGTTGCTTCTCCGCCCTTTGCTAAGTACTACTTTATCTTAGGCCAATTTCATATGTCAATTAATTGTTTTCCATACCCTCCTCATCTCTGTAGCTGTCTGCAATCTCTCATACCAATCAGTTTGAGAGTGCTTTCAAATTTATCATTCTTTGTTTTAGAGGAAGTGGAGAGGATAGATAAATTCAACCTCAGAAAATAAAATTAAATGTTTCCTTTTCGGATTATGTATGGAATAATTCAAGAGGTATTAAAAAACAAATAAATCACATGTATTTCCTCCTCCAGGAATAAGACTGGCCAACATTTCAATTTTATCCTCTCAGAATTCTCTCTCTCTCTCTCTCTCTCTCTTTCTTTCTCAAGAGGGCATGCAGTGGTGATAAGATTATACAAATTTATATTGCTTCATGTACATGAGGAACTTTAACATCTCATTGCTTTGAATGGTGTTTCTTTTTCCTTATGTATTTCACCAACCCCTAGTGAAAGGAATCTGAATAAAATTGCTACAAATCTTCTTCTTAGTGGATATGGACCTATAGAAGGCTGTCAGCCCAAGAAGCTTGGAGGACAATAGCATAATATTTAAATCAATTATAGAAACTTTTGGGTTTGTTGATAGGAATAAGAACTCCAAAACATTATTATACGATTTGGTACTGAAAGTGATTGGTATGAACAACCACCGAAATATTTTTGGATAGGAAAAATTAATCACTTAATTGGGGTGAGATTGGCAAATGGGGGGTAGATGTAAAGAAGGGAAAGAGAGAAAAGAGAAAGTAAAAGGCATAAGGCCAAGATCAAGATATTAATAAGTTTGGTTTCTCTTGAGTCCTCTCTACTTGGTTTGCATATGGCTGCCTTCTCTCTGTGTCCTCACAGGGCCTTTCTTCCATGTGCATGTACCCCAAAAGTCTCTTTGTGTGTCTAAATTTCCTTTTCTAATAAAGATGCCACTCAGATTAGACTAGGGCCCACCATGAGCAAATTTAACTTAATCACCTCTTTAAAAGCCCTATCTCTTTTAGCTGGTCACATAGGACTCCTCCTTACCAGTTTACCTGCCCCCCAACTCCCTGCCGTTGGGAGGTCACCTAAACCTACCAGGAAGTTCTATTGGCCTGAGTCACCTTTATCAAGAGTCTTAGCTAATTCTCTCCTATAGGATTCATATATGGCTAAGTGGAGTAATGCTTAATCCTATTTTGTTAAGTTCTGGGAGCATGGAATGCTGTCTCTTCTCTTCAACTAGGGAAACTATGCCAATCCGTAATTGACCTTTAGATTTTTTAATTTGTGAAGAAAGTACTTGTTCTAACATTCATCAAATTCCAAATGAGACACATGAAGTTCTCCAGTAGTACTTTTGAAGTTCTTGTCCCTTAAGGTGAGGGGAAGCACCTTATTTTCTCATGGATGGAAGAGTAAACGACTACCCTGAAAAATATCTTCAGGATATTCTTCTCCACCAGTTTCCAACTAACTCTCTTTCATACCCTAGAAAGGCTTAAGATTTAATGACTATAAATCATTTACTGATCACCTCCATGTAAGTAAGTCCTCCCTAATGTTTAGAATTTGGACGTACATGGCAAATATGGTCTTATTTTTTATTTCAAATAATATTTCTATTCCATTGCATTAGTGTAGATGCAGTATCTACCTGAAGTTCCAGGAAATTCAGTCAAGTAGTACAATTTAAAAACAATAATATACCATGTTATATTTACTTATTCTCCATTAGACTCATCATTCAACCATTTTTTATTTTTCTTTTTTTTATTGGAGTTCAATTTGCCAACATATAGCATAACACCCAGTGCTCATCCCATCAAGTTCCCCCTCAGTGCCCATCACCCAGTCACCCCCACCCCCCACCCACCTCCCTTTCCACCACCGCTTGTTCATTTCCCAGAGTTAGGAGTCTCTCATGGTCTGTCTCCCTCTCTGATATTTCCCACTCATTTTCTCTCCTTTCCCCTTTATTCCCTTTCACTATTTTTTATATTCCCCAAATGAATGAGACCATATAATGTTTGTCCTTCTCTGATTGGCTTATTTCACTCAGCATAATACCCTCCAGTTCCATCCACGTCAAAGCAAATGGTGGGTATTTGTTGTTTCTAATGGCTGAGTAATATTCCATTGTATACATAGACCACATCTTCTTTATCCATTCATCTTTCGATGGACACTGAGTCTCCTTCCACAGTTTGGCTATTGTGGACATTGCTGCTATAAACATCAGGATGCAGGTGTCCCAGTGTTTCACTGCATCTGTATCTTTGGGGTAAATCCCCAGCAGTGCAATTGCTGGGTTGTAGGGCAGATCTATTTTTAACTCTTTGAGGAACCTCCACACAGTTTTCCAGAGTGGCTGCACCAGTTGACATTCCGACCAACAGTGCAAGAGGGTTCCCCTTTCTCCACATCCTCTCCAACATTTGTTGTTTCCTGCCTTGTTAATTTTCCCCATTCTCACTGGTGTGAGGTGGTATCTCATTTTTAAAATCTCTTCATCATTTTTACATTCTAGTAAACTTAAGACTATACCTCTGAATACTCATTTATCTTAAATATTATTGTCTTATGATATAGCAATTAGGGCAATGCCCTCTACATATCCTTTGACCCTTATCATTTCAGAGCAGCTTGACTTCCAAGAGCCATTATCTGCATCTTTTGCATTGGGACTTTCTTTGGCTGGTATGTCAATTCATGCATAGAGGGCCGGAATGGCCCAGGGAATTAATGTTCCCTGCAGCAAACAGGCCTTAATTGATGATTGATGAGAGTTGGTGTACAAATCACCCAGATCCCTCACACCTTAGGAGTGATATGCCTCTGAGACACTTGTTATACTCTCATTCTCAGAGTTCCCAAGGAGAATTAAGATCCTGTTGCCCACAGTAACTTGATGACAGAATCTTTATTTGCTCTTTTGCTTTTCTGTTCCACTTCACCATCCTACTAATTTTTCTTGAAATCACTTCGTAAATAAACTCTTTTTCACTCACATCTTTGCTCAGGTTCAACTTCTGAGAGATCTCATTGTTTATAATTATGTTTTCCTTGCTACAAATTGTCTCAAATGCATACTATCTGCCTAATCCATTGATGTTCATTGAAAAATGTGTCCTTTGGGGATCTGAGTGAGGGAGGTAGAAATGGAGGGAGGGAGAAACTGGGGAAAGCTCTGACTTGGACTAGCTTCTGTACCATTAGGTGATATTTTTCCATTTTTCTGGTTCAGGGAGTCTTTTTTAGTCAGGAATTAGTTGTAAATAAAACTTAGTCTAAATTCTTTGGATATGTCAAATTTTAAGTTTCCAAATTTAAAGTAAAACTTATTTTTAAATATATTCTTTGTTAAATTATACAGTTGGTGGACATTTCATCTAAATATTGTTCTAAAACCTTTGTTATCTCTAGTTTACTGACCTGAAGTCAATTTTAAAAAATACTTATATTTTCATGGATATTTATTTATTTATTTAATGACTTACTTAGTGATATCCAGATCAAATATTTAACAACAATTACAGAAGGTAAAGGTATTATGTAGAGATGAAATTGGATTATAGATCATTGTTACTATTTACTGTTATTTTAAAATTTTACATTTTTACTATTCAAGTATAGTTGACATACAATGTCAGTTGACATACAATGTCTTTTTTATGGCAAAAAAGAGGCTATTTAGAGATATGGTTTAAAAATGAAAGAAAAACATAGTAATCCAACAATTCTATAGATTACTCAGTATTCACCACAATACGTATATTCACCATCTGTTACCATAAAATGTTATTAAAATATTATTGACTATATTCTCTATGCTATACTTTTCATCTCCCGGACTTATTTTACAACTGAAAGTCTGTACCTCTTAATTTCTTTACCTATTCCCTGTGTACCCCCCCAACTCCCAACTCCTCTGAATCAGTTTGTTTTCTGTATTTATGTTTCTGTTTTTTTGTTTGTTCATCTGTTTTGATTTTTAGATTCCATATACAGATCATAGGGTATTTGTCTTGTTCTTGTCTGACATATTTCACTTAGCAGAATACCCTCTAGGTCTATCCATGTTGTTGCAAATGGCAAGATATCATTCCTTTTTATGGCTGAATAATATTTTATTTTATATATGTCAAATATTTTTTATCCATTCATTTATGGATGGACACTTGGATTGCTTCTATTATCTTAGCTATTATAAATAGTGTTGCAATAAAAAAGAAACATATATGTCTGTTCAGGTTAGTGTTTTCATTTATTTGGATCAATAACCCTACTGGAATTACTGGATCATATGATATTTCTATTTTTAATTTTTTGAGAAACCTCCATACTGTTTTCCATAGTGGTTGTACCCATTTTCATTCCCACCAATAGTGCATGAGGGTTCTCTTTCTCCACATCCTCACCAATTACTTGTTATTTCTTGTCATTTTGATACTGGACCTTTTTTTTTTAATTTTTATTTATTTATTTATGATAGTCACAGAGAGAGAGGCAGAGACACAGGCAGAGGGAGAAGCAGGCTCCATGCACTGGGAGCCCGATGTGGGATTTGATCCCGGGTCTCCAGGATCGCGCCCTGGGCCAAAGGCAGGCGCCAAACCGCTGCGCCACCCAGGGATCCCTGATACTGGACCTTTTGACAAATGTGAGGTGATATCTTTTTGTGGTATTTTTCTGATAATTTGTGATAATAACCATCTTTTCATGTGTCTGTTGGCTCTCTGTATGTCTTCTTGTGAAAAATGTCAAACACAGCTGGAGGTATCACAATCCTAGACTTCAAGATATACTACAAAGATGTAGTAACCAAAGCAGTATGGTTCTGGCACAAAAATAAACACATAGATCAATGAAACAGAATAGAGAGCTTAGAAATAAACCCATGTGATTAATCTATGACAAATGAGGCATGAATATACAATGGGGAAAAGATAATCTTTTCATTTAATGGTGCTGGGAAAACTGGGTAGCTATATGCAAAAGAATGAAACTGGACCACTTTCTTTTACCAAACACAGAAATACACTCAAAATGGATTAGAGACTTAAATGTAAGACCTGGCCATAAAACTCTTAAAACATAGGCACTAATCTCTTGGACATCAGCCTGAGCAACATATTTATGGATATGTCTCCTCAGGCAAAGGAAACAAAAGCAAAAATAGATATTGGGACTACAAAATAAAAAGCTTCTTCACCGTGGCAGAAACTATCAACAAAACAAAAAGGTAACCTGGTGAATAGGAGAAGATACTTGCAGATGATATATTCAATAGGGGGTAATATAAAATATATATAAAGAACTTATACAGCTCAAGAGCAAAAAAGCAAACAATCCAATTAAAAAGTGGGTAGAAACCTGAATAGACATTTTTTCATGGATCATTTAGTTGGAATTTGAGAGCAGCTGTGATAGAAATTTTCATTCATTCACTCATTTATTAATTTAGTAAACATTTATTGAGTACCAACCATGTGCAGTTACCATGCTAGAAGCTAGAAATGTGATTGGGAATAAAACAGGCTTAGTTCTTGTCCTTCTGAACTTTATATGCTAATGTAGTATGCTACCAGATTAACCCTGAGCTCAGAAGGAAAAAGAAACTACTCATGTTAGTATGGAACAGAAAAAGCTTTAGTCTTTTTGCACCAAAGAAGGAGGAATATTGGGATTTAGTGAGTTTAAAACACACCCAGTAAGACAAAATAATACATACTACTGGATTTTGCAAAGAGGTCTTTGGTGATTTGGGACCAAGTATATCATATCAGCTCATGTAGGGTACTTGGCAGGAGATGACACATGGGCAGAGGAGTATAATGAAGAACTGAAGTGTGCCATGAAGTGAAACCTGAGCCATAAGAAACACCTATACTTGATACAGCAGCATCTCTTTCCTTTCAGACTACACCAGAATGGAGAGGATTCTTGTTAGCCTGGGAATCACCTATTGAAAATGTTGATTGGCTCCACCAATGGAAACAGCATGGGTGTCCAAACGACCCCATACAGGGGAGCAGTTAAGGACAACTCCCTAAATAAGAAATATGCACTGAACAGCTAATGAGTGAGAAATACAATTTTGTTGGGTTATGCTACTATTATTTCTGGGTTCTCTGATTGAGTTATGATACTGTTATTTCTGGGATTTCTGATGTAGCAGGTGGCAAGTCTTATCTTCACATACAGTGAATGAGCAATTGAAAGTAGAAGTATATCCAGTTATTATAAATGCTTTTTGAAAAAATTATGGCAAAAAAGAGGCTATTTAGAGATTTGGTTTAAAAAAAAAGAAAAAACAAAGTATTGTTTGTTTGAAAAGAGAAATCTTTATCATATTTGGAGGCTGACTAATGTTGGAGGGGGAACTTTTTTTTCTGTATATTTTTTATTGGAGTTCGATTTGCCAACATATAGCCTAACACCCAGTGCTCATCCTGTCAAGAGCCCCCCTCAGTACCTGTCACCCAGTCACCCCATCCCCCACCCACCTCCCCTTCCACCACCCCTTGTTAATTTCCCAGAGTTAAGAGTCTCTCATGTCCTGTCACAGAGGGAGAACTTATAACACAAGAAGAGCATACAAATGACAGAGCAAACAGACAGAAAATGACCATGACCATGAGAAATAGAATATTGGTAATAACTATAAGGCCAACTTCATAAAAGAAACTGTGGGACTGTCCTACAACTGATAAAAAACCAACTTAAGACCTGGGGACAGAGCAATGACCATGAAAAGAATCCTTGCTTCCTGGTCTATCCAGTCAGCAATTTAGAAATGGGCCATCAGTGCCTCCTTAAGAATCCTGGAGTATCTGGACTCATTTAGTGAGAGAACAGAGTAGGAAACCCAGGCCAGGACACATGCCCAAGAGGACTCATTAACATCCTGTTTCCAGGACCAGCATTTCCAAGGGAGACCATTTCAGCTGAGCAGTAAGTCCCTGGGAATGTAGGAGTGGAATAAAGTAGAGAGAGTGGGGTCATGGGATAAGGAGCCAGAACAGCCTCCCCAAGGACAGGCACAGCAAGGTCTCCCTTGGGTAGCTCTTCCCATATCTACTTCCTCCAGATTCCTGCTGCTTTCATCTTTGCTCCAGACCCCAGCAAGAGTAAATGACAGTCTGAGCATCTGGACCCAAGCACTGAGTCTGACAACTTCTCCAGAAGAGCTGGATGGGTTCTCACCTGGAGAACTGAGTGATGGAAGCAGTTTCTCCTAATTATCCACAGCTGTGAGAACAGGAAACCCATCTCTGAAGGAAGAGCTCCACAGAAACTGCCCAAGGACTGTATTTGTCCTCTGTCTCTATTACATCTCCAGACAAGACCTCTAGAGGACCAGAAGGACCAGAAGCGGCCCTGACGCCTGCCTTGGTCAGACTCCTCAGACTCTTAACTCAACTTGGCAAAATTTAAACCAGTTGGAAACTGCTGGAAAAGCTCACTCTTTCCCCATTTCTATAGGACAATCTTTGACTCTCCACCCCAGGGCAGCTTGCATGGTTGGGCAGCTCGGCTTCTCACTACCTGAGGTAAAGACTTTCTCTCTCTTTCAGGGAAGTAAGTATCCTCTAGACATGTTGAGTTGAGAAACAGGGCCCAAAGCAGACCCTAAGAACTTAAGCTACTCTGTCTTCCAGGTTCTATGTACTCTGTCCTAATGCCCCATAGTCTTGGTTTCTAAACATGAAGAAAAATGAATGAAAATGAAGAAAGACATGCTACATCCCAGGTCTGAGTGTCTGCTTCCTGGTGGGAGTATCAGTACCTGTCCTTAGAGCCCAGGCTTTGCTGGCCTCTGCTGGGGACTTTTGCACCTCTCAGGTAATAAATGCCTCCAAATCAAAGGGCCAGCTAAAAAGCCAGATGCCTGTCGTATGCTCTAAAACTTTTCCACCATTAAAGTCCTGTGAACCCAGAAGAGACCAGTAAAAGAACCAGTGAAATGTCCTAATATAGAAGCCACAATATAGGAGAAAGACTTACAGAATGATTTGCTTCCCTTACAGATTCTTTGATGCATGGTCAAAATTGGACTATCGGGCTAGTTCCCATGATGCATGACCTTGATAGTTGTTAATCCCAGGTCCCTGTTTCTTCTGACATTTCTCTGGGGGTGGGTGCCATACCCTAATGGCAGCTTTCCAGAAGAGCAGTTCATCCTCCTTATGTCTGTGGCCCTTCAATCCAGTGTAGATATTCTGTCCCAGCAGGAGGAAGAGCAGGGATCTGGGTCAGGTGCAAGAGAAGGAGGGTAGACTTATTGAGCCTGATTACAACATGTAGCACATGCTCTTTTGCTGCCAGCGCCTTTCAGTCATTTCTCCCAAAGACAAACATTCTGATTGTCCTGGGCACGGCCTCCTCTTCACAGAGTTTTGAATCCTCCCAGGCTTGCATGTTTTCATAACCTATAATAAAACACCTACGTTGTCACTGAGCCTAAAGTTTTAGCTCATAAAAGCAACACCACATCAAACACACCAAACCCTCGACTCAGTCTAGAATCCCTTCTGCACATGGAGAGTGTGGAGGTTATTGGTCCAGAGGGATGACTGAGGTGGACATAGTTTAGCTCTTCCTGTGAGGCTTACATCTACAGCCTTGAGTGCTACAAACAAATGTAGACCTAAGGTATATGGACCATGAAGTGGAAGTGCTTTGTTGAAGTCACACTCCTGTACGTGCTTTAGGATTTTATATTCAGAACAGGTCTGTTAGGACACTAACTGGGGATTTAAATCATGAGACAACCATTATACTTAAAACATAGTTACAAAAGTAACCAAGGGCTTGGGTTCCAGGATATTGCTTTCTATTGAGAGAGAGATGATTTAATCATTCTGGAATGATGCATATCGAGACTTGATGTCCTGCATGATATTTTCATGTAGTGACCTCTTAATATTTAGCTATTGCTGTGATGTTTGCTCTCCATTCAGATGGTTCTTTCCTCAAGATACAATTAAAAGTGTCAGAACCTGAGAGATAAAGAGGTCAAGTCCATGTCCAGTAGGAAAGACATCGCCTCACTGGATTCACTTTGGCCATCATCAGGAGCCTGTGATGTTACAAACGAGGGGCCACCTTAGCCAACATTCACTGAGAATGTGTTTGCTTCTAGGCAACTGAAGAAACAACACGGAATGGAGTACTGGAACTCCACCTTGGGCAGTGGCTTTATATTGATGGGGATTCTGAATGACAGTGGGTCTCCTGAACTGCTCTGTGCCACAATCACTGTCCTATACATGTTGGCTCTGACCAGCAATGGCCTGCTGCTCTTGGTCATCACAGTGGATTCCCGGCTCCATGTGCCCATGTACTTCCTGCTCGGCCAGCTCTCACTCATGGACCTCCTCTTCACATCTGTTTTCACTCCCAAGGCCCTCGTGGATTTTCTGCAGAGTGAAAACACGATCTCCTGTGGAGGCTGTGCCCTTCAGATGTTTCTGGCATTGACGCTGGGTGGTGCAGAGGACTTGCTGCTGGCCTTCATGGCCTATGACAGATATGTGGCCATATGTCATCCTCTGAACTACATGGTTTTCATGAGGCCAAGGGTCTGCTCACTCATGGTGGCCACGGCCTGGATCCTGGCATTTCTGAGTGCTCTAGGCCATACCTTGTATACCATGCACTACCCTTTCTGTAAAGTTCGGAAGATCAGGCACCTGCTCTGTGAGATCCCTCCTTTGCTGAAGTTGGCCTGTGCAGATACCTCCCGATATGAACTCTTGGTGTATGTGACAGGAGTGACTTTCCTTTTGATGCCTCTTTCTGCCATTGTTGCCTCCTATGCACTAATTCTGTGTACTGTGCTTCACATGCCCTCAAATGAGGGGAAGCAGAAAGCCCTAGTCACCTGCTCCTCCCACCTGACAGTCGTTGGGATGTTCTATGGAGCTGCCACATTCATGTATGTCCTGCCCAGTTCCCTCCACAACCCCAGGCAGGACAACATCATCTCTTTTTTCTACACGGTTGTCACTCCAGCACTGAACCCCCTTATCTATAGCCTGAGGAATCAGGAGGTCATGGGAGCCTTGAGAAGGGTCCTGGGAAAATATATGTTGCCAACACACTGTACCTTCTAAAGAGGATTCATGGCTTGTCTCTCACCATTTCTTTTCCCAATCAAAAATTGTACACAACTGGTCTTTATGTGGTACTATGTTCAAGTAGATAGAAACACTTAAATAATTTCTATTTCAATATAGTTGTGAGCATTGACACCTTAAGCTGTACTCACATGGGACACACCACCTTGACCTTGTAAAAGGAACTAGATGTCCGTATTGTAAAAGATACTAGAAGAAGTAAAGCATGAACTGAGTATCATAGACTCACTTCATGGTAGGGCATCATCCTGACATGATTAGCAAGTAAGTCGACCAAGTTTCAGTTTCAATATCATGCAGCAGTGAGAAACAGCATTAGTTTTAGGGTGACCAAGTTCAGTAACCTCTAAATAACAGAGGAGGACTGCTCTTTTCGGCAATTAAAGTTAGAAATAAATACCCTCATAAGATAAAGTGGCCTTCTTTATTAGGTTTTTCAAGCAATTATTTAGAAATAGTAATAGTTTTGTAACTGCATTTGTACTCAAGACTTTAGAAGTAGTCCATATTGAATAAAGATAATACCTATTTTGAGATAGTGAATAATGAAAATAGTGCATTGTTATAGTGTTTAAAAATAAACAAGAGATGAATAATATAGAATGTGAAGGTACCAGATTTGATTCAATATAGACACAGTAACAGAGACATCTGTTGCATAGACTACTTGAATTAAAAAAATGTGATTTAAAAAATGTGATTTTACATGTGTAAGGATATATTTGAAACATCAAAACAGTTGCAAGAAGCTCATATTCTTTTTTTTATTGGAGTTCAATTTGCCAACATAAGGCATAAAACCCAGTGCTCATCCCATCAAGTGCCCACCTCAGTGCCCATCACCCAGTCACCCCCACCACCCACCCACCTCCCTTTCCACCACCCCTTGTTCGTTTCCCAGAGTTAGGAGTCTCTCATGTTCTGTCTCCCTCTCTGATATTTCCCACTCATTTTCTCTCCTTTCCCCTTTATTCCCTTTCACTATTTTTTATATTCCCCAAATGAATGAGGCCATATAATGTTTGTCCTTCTCTGATTGACTTATTTCATTCAGCATAATACCCTCCAGGTCCATCCACGTCAAAGCAAATGGTGGGTATTTGTTGTTTCTAATGGCTGAGTAATATTCCATTGTATACATATACCACATCTTTTTTTAAATTTTTATTTAAATTTTTATTTTTTGTCTCTTTTTTAAATAATAAATTCATTTTTTATTTGTGTTCAATTTGCCAACATACAGAATAACACCCAGTGCTCATCCCATCAAGTGTCCCCCTCTGTGCCCGTCACCCAGTCACCCCCACCACCCACCCTCCTCCCCTTCCACCACCCCCAGTTCATTTCCCAGAGTTAGGAGTCTTAATGTTCTGTCTCCCTTTCTGATATTTCCTACTCATTTCTTCTCCCTTCCCTTCTATTCCTGTTCACTATTATTTATATTCCCCAAATGAATGAGAACATATAATGCTTGTTCCTCTCCGAATGACTTATTTAACTCAGCATAATACCCTCCAGTTCCATCCACATCGAAGCAAATGGTGGGTATTTGTTGTTTCTAATGGCTGAGTAATATTCCATTGTATACATAAACCACATCTTCTTTATCCATTCATCTTTTGATGGACACCGAGGCTATTCCACAGTTTGGCTATTGTGGACATTACTGCTATAAACATCGGGGTGCTGGTGTCCTGGTGTTTCACTGCATCTGTATCTTTTGGGTAAATCCCCAGCAGTGCAATTGCTGGGTCATAGGGCAGTTATATTGGGACTTCATCAAGATAAGAAGCTTCTGCACAGCAAAAGAAACAGTCAACAAAACTAAAAGACAACCTATAGAATGGGAGAAGATATATGCAAATGACGTATCAGATAAAGGGCTAGTATCCAAGATCTATAAAGAATTTATTAAACTCAACAGCAAAAAAACAAACAATCCAATCATGAAATGGGCAAAAGACATGAAGAGAAATCTCACAGAGGAAGACATAGACATGGCCAACAAACACATGAGAGAATGTTCTGCATCACTGGCCATCAGGGCAATACAATTCAAAACCACAATGAGATCCCACCTCACACCAGTGAGAATGGGGCAAATTAACAAGGCAGGAAACCACAAATGTTGGAGAGGATGTGGAGAAAGGGGAACCCTCCTGCACTGTTGGTGGGAATGTGAACTGGTGCAGCCACTCTGGAAAACTGTGTGGAGGTTCCTCAAAGAGTTTAAAATAGACCTTCCCTACGACCCAGCAATTGCACTGTTGGGGATTTCCCCCAAAGATACAGATGCAATGAAACGCCGGGACACCTGCACCCCGATGTTTCTAGCAGCAATGTCCACAATAGCCAAACTGTGGAAGGAGCCTCGGTGTCCATCAAAAGATGAATGGATAAAGAAGATGTGGTCTATGTATACAATGGTTATTAACCATTAGAAACGACAAATACCCACCATTTGCTTCGATGTGGATGGAACTGGAGGGTATTATGCTGAGTTAAATAAGTCATTCAGAGAAGGACAAAAATTATATGTTCTCATTCATTTGGGGAACATAAAAGTGAAAGCGAATAAAAGGGAAAGGAGAAAAAATGAGTGGCAAGTATCAGAAAGGGAGACAAAACAGGGAAGACTCCTAACTCTGGGAATCGAACTAGGGGTGGTGGAAGGGGAGGTGGGTGGGGGGTGGCGGTGACTGGGTGACAGGCACTGAGGTGGGCACTTGATGGGATGAGCACTGGGTGTTATTCTGTATGTTGGCAAATTGAACACCAATAAAAAATAAAGTTATAAAAAAAGAAAGAAATGGGGTCTTGAAATTGAAGAGGCCTAGGATGAGGGTGGGGGGTGAGAATAGGTTTGTGGGCCCCCCCTTACACGGCAACCAGAACTAACCTCCACCCTAGCTACCTACCCCCAGTGTATTCAGCCTCAGCTTCCTCACCAACACTTATAGAATGCCAGTCCAGGTCCAGGTTCCTGGATGGGAGGACCCCTGCTCCAAGCTACTTTCACTTGAGGGTATAGTAATTTGTGGTCACTAAGGGCATCTTGCTGACCACAGCCATTTGCTGCTTTTGCCATACCTCTATCAGTAGTGGGGTACCTGGCCGACTGTACTCAGAGGGCATATAACCCATGGCCACATTCTTTTTTAGGAAGGGAGAGGGGCAGCCACTGGTCACTGTACCAATCACGGTGCCCTCCATATTCAGGATGGGGCTGTGTACCCACACAGGTGCCCCCTCGCATGTTAACCCCACATGTCTCTGCCGCACCTTGCCCTTCAGCTGGCCAGTGATGACCGAGGCTCCAGGGAAGTCCATGGCAGCTTGGTGGCGCTTGCCCAGTGTCCAACTAAGGCTGCCTTCCACAGGTGTGGTGTGCTCATCGATGTCACTCCCATACAGGCAGAGGCCTGCCTCTAGGCGCAGGCTGTCCCGAGCTGCCAGCCCTGCCAGCTTCACCTCTGGGTTTTCCAGCAGAGCTGCAGCTAGGTGGACTGCCGCTGCTGCTGGCACCGAGATTCCCACACCATTCTCTCCTGTGTGGCCATAGCGGGTCACGCTGCAGCCGGACACACCAAACACCTCCATCACAGCACTGGTTATGAAGGGCAATTTCTTCAGGTCATCTGCCACGCCAGCCTGCAACACCTGGGCCGCAGTGGGGCCTTGCAGGGCTAGCAAGGCATTATCCACTACCTCCAGGCTCACATCATTGCCCATGTTTTGAAGCTCCCTGACTTTGCCCTGAATGAGGGCCAAGTCCTTGTCCCAGCAGCCAGCGTTGGACAACACATACAGGTGCCCCTCAGAGGCGCTGGTCACAATCAAGTCATCTTTGATGCCTCCAGCCTTATTGGTAAAAAGCAACAGTGTCCCCTGGTTTGGCCTTAGCTCTGCAATATCTCCAACCACTAGACTCTCCATCAGCTTCACCCGGTCACAACCAAGTATCTTGGTCTGCAACATGTGGGACACGTCAAAGAATGAGCAGTGCTGGAGTGTATGCAGGTGTGAATCAACGTGACTGTCCTGGTACTGTACAGGCAGACTCCAGCCTGCCAACGCCGCCATCTTCCTGCCATGAGCCGGGTGGAAGTCATAAAGAGGTGTCCTTCGGAGCACATCCTGCGGGTGGCTGGGTTCAGGGCCACCAGTGTCCTGACCTCCACCCTTCTCCCTCGCCCACCTCCAAAATCAGCACCATGCTCCAGCACCCTCTACCCCACCTGTGCCCAACTGAGCCTCTTGTTTGTTCTTTAAACATTTGATATAATTCCCCTGGGAAGCCATCTGGCCCTGGACTTTTGTGTCTTGGGAGGTTTTTGATGACTTCTTCAATTTCCTCCCTGGTTATTGGTCTGTTCAGGTTTTCTATTTCTTCCTGTTCCAGTTTTGGTAGTTTGTGGCTTTCCAGGAATGCGTCCATTTCTTATAGATTGCCTGATTTATTGGCGTATAGCTGTTCATAATATGTTTTTAAAATCGTTTGTATTTCCTTGGTGTTGGTGGTGATCTCTCCTTTCTCATTCATGATTTTATTAATTTGAGTCTTCTCTCTCTTCTTTTTAATAAGGTTAAATAATGGTTTATCTATCTTATTAATTCTTTCAAAGAACCAACTCCTGGTTTTGTTGATCTGTTCCACAGTTCTGGTCTCGATTTCGTTCAGTTCTGCTTGAGTCTTAATTAACTCTCTTCTTCTGCTGGGTGTAGGATCTATTTGCTGTTTTTTCTCCAGTTCCTTTAGGTGCAAGGTTAGCTTGTGTATTTGAGTTTTTTTCCAATTTTTTGAGGGATGCTTGTATTGTGATGTATTTCCCTCTCAGGACTGCTTTTTATGTATCCCAAAGATTTTAAATGGTTGTATCTTCATTCTCATTAGTTTCCATGAATCTTTTTAATTCTTTTCTAATTTCCTGGTTGACCCTTTCATCTTTTAACAGGATGGTCTTTAACCTCCACATGTTTGAATTTCTTCCAAACTTCTTCTTGTGATTTAGTTCTAGTTTCAAAGCATTATGATCTGAAAATATGCAGGGGACAATCCCAATCTTTTGGTATCAGTTAACACCTGATTTGTGACCCAGTATGTGGTCTATTCTGGAGAAAGTTCCATGTGCACTTGAGAAGAATGTGAATTCAGTTGCATTTGGATGTAAAGTTCTGTAAACATCTGTGAAATCCATCTGGTCCATTTAAGCTCTTGTTTCTTTGGAGATGTTGTGCTTAGAAGACCTGTCGATTGTAGAAAGCGCTATATTCAAGTCACGAAGTGTGTTATTTTCTAAGTATGTCTTAACTTTGGTTATTAATTGATTGATATAGTTGGCAGCTCCCACATTCAGGGCATAAATATTCATGATTGTTAGGTCCTCTTGTTGGATAGACCCTTTAAGTATGATAGAGTGTCCCTCTTCATCTTTTACTACAGTCTCTGGGATAAATTTTAATTTATCTGATATGAGGATTACTACCCCTGCTTTCTTTTGAGGACCATTTGAATGGTAAATGGTTCTCCAACCCTTGATTTTCAGGCTGTAGGTGTCCTTAGGTGTAAAATGAGTCTCTTGTAGACAGCAAATAGATGGGTCTTGCTTTTTTATCCAGTCTGAAACCCTGAGCCTTTTGATGGGGTCATTAAGCCCATTCATGTTCAGAGTTACTATTGAAAGATATGAATTTAGTGTCATCATGATATCTATTCAGTCCCCATTTTTGTGGATTGTTTCCTTGGACTTCCTCTTTCTTTTACAGAGTCCTCCTTAATATTTCTTGCAGAGCTGGTTTGGTGGTCACATATTCTTTCAGTTTCTGCCTATCTTGGAAGCTATTTACCTCTCCTTCTATTCTGAATGAGAGCCTTCCTGGATAGAGTATTCTTGGCTGCATGTTCTTCTCATTTAGGACCCTGAATATATCCTGCCAGCCCTTTCTGGCCTGCCAGGTCTCTATGGAGAGGTCTGCTGTCATCCTAATGCATCTCCCCATAAAAGTTAGGAATTTCTTGTCTCTTGCTGCTTTAAGGATCTTCTCATTTTTCAATTTGCAAGTTTCACTATTAAATGTCGAGGTGTTGAGTGGTTTTTATTGATTTTAGCGGGGGGGAATCTCTCTATCTCCTGGACCTGAATGTCTGGTTCCCTTCCCAAGTCAGGGAAATTCTCAGCTATTATTAGTTCGAATACACTTTCTGGTTCTCTGTCCCTTTCGGTGCCCTCTGGAACCCCAATTAAACGTAGAGTTTTCCTTCTGAAACTGTCATTTATTTCCCTTAACCTTTCCTCATGGTCTTTTAATTGCTTTTTTCTTTTTTCCTCAGCTTCCTTCCTTGCCATGAACTTGTCTTCTATGTCACTCACTCTTTCTTCTACCTCATTAACTATTGTCTTTAGGACCTCCAGTTTGTATTGCATCTCATTTAATTGATTTTAATTACGGCCTGATTAGATCTAAATTCTGCAGTCATGAAGTTTCTTGAATCTTTTATGCTCTTTTCCAGAACCACCAGTAGCTTTACAATTGTGTTTCTGAATTGGCTTTCTGACATTGAATTGTAATCCAAAATCTGTAAATCTGTGGCAGAGAGTACTGTTTCTGATTCTTTCTTTTGTGGTAAGTTCTTCTTTCTAGTCATTTTGCTCAGTGCAGTGTGTCTAAAAACACGTTGTACTGGAAAAAGGAAGAAAGAAAAGAAAAAGCAAAGAGAAAACAAAAACAAAAACAAAACAAGGATGGGTATCCTCTGGTTCTATATACGGTAAGTCCCTCAACTTCCCCTGGAGCTTTCCAGCGCTGCTTGGTCAAGAACTTGCTCTTCCCCTGTCCTTCCAGCTGGTCCTCTGGGGGAGGGGCCTGCTGTACTGACTCAGGTGTGTTCACCTTGGGGAGCTGCCCCCCCCCCCACCCCCGCCAGGTGCCTGGCTCAGTGGGAGCTGTTTACCCCATGAGGCCTCTGTTCCCTGGTGCCCCCCGATCCATCCCAGGCACAGGGTTACACCAGGAGGGACAACACCTATGGCAGTGGCCAGCTCTCCGCCCTGAAGTCAGCTCCCCCAGTAAGCACCCACAGTGTCCCAGTCCACACTGGCCTGGATGCTCTGAGGGTGAGGGTGGAGGTGGGGCACTGATCTGCACAACTTGGGGGCACCCAGTGGCAGGAGCGACCTCGCTGTCCTGTGCCCTCCCGGCCCCGCCTGCCCCAGGGGAGCGCAGGATCCTGGGGTGTGTCCCCTGCGCCCTGGAGTCCGGGGCTTGAGCTCCTGGAATCACGCTCCGGGCCCGCGGCTCCCGAAGGCAGCAGCCCCCAGCCCCCTCCCCGGAGCCCCCGCCTGAGCTGCTCCCGAGGCCCCGCCGGGCGCTCCAGCCCTTTACCCGCTGGGCCCGCGGTGTGGGGCGCTTCCTCTGTTAGTGACCCCGGGGACCTGGGGGCTCCTCTGCCCCTCCTGCGGTTCTGCCCGAGTTCCCTGCGAGCGCCTTTCCCTCTGGGAAGAATCTGGTGTGGATTTTTAAAGTTCCTGCTTCTCCGAGGCTGGGCTTTCCTGTCCTGGAGGCTCTCTCCACCCGGCCTTAGCCCGGCTCCTCGCGGGGGCCCCTCCCCCACAGGATTCTTTTTTATTTTATTTTTTTTCCCCATCTTCCTACCTTGTTAGAAGACCAAACTCTTCTCACTGTAGCGTTCCAGCTGCTCTCTCTTCAAATCTCAGGCCAAATTCAAAGGTTTTTCAGGATGATTTGAAAGTTATCTAGGTAAGTTGGTGGGGCCAGGTGACTTGGGGACCCTAATACTCTGCTATCTTGCCCTCTCAAATGAACAGTTTTGGCCAATTTAGTAAACATCAAAGAGATGTACAGATATTTTCCTTATATTACTTATTTTATCCTAATGATTTTTTGTAGCCCTTTAGAGGTGAAGATTATGAACAATTTGATAGTAATGTGTGTGTTAACCTTTGTTTTCAGTTTCCTTTTAAAAACCTGACAGGATTTGTTGGCTAGGGAAGTGTTTACACAGTTGGTGTAAATCCATCTTTTTCCTTTGTATTCTTCAGAAGATCATATCCTTATAATTCTCAATCTTAATTCAGAATATATTTACATATATTTCTTTTAGTTTTCCTTAATAATTTCATAAGTGATACTTAAGTTTTTAATTTTTTGCAACTTATTTTGGTACATGAAGTATGGTGAGGCTTTAAGTTAATTGTGCTTCCAAATAGCTGATTTTCCTATTAGCATTCTTAATAATCCTGAAATGTTATTAATTTATTGTTATTATTACTTTTACAATTGTTTGGCTATATACTATCTTCTTACAACAAGAAAGAGTATCTCTAGGCTAGTTCTGTAGTTGGAGTGGTCTATTAAGACTTTCCTCTAAAAAAAAAAGACATTTCTCTCTCATTTTTCCTCATCAACTTTTTTTTTTTTAGTTTTATTATCTATTTAATCTTCCTGGGTAACTTTCGAATCATTAGCTATATGTCCCCAAAATTCCATCGGTATATTCATTGCAACTGTATTTAACTCAAATCGATTGGAGATTTTGACTTTTTTGCAATATAGTCTTACCATGCCATTACATCACCCTAATACAACCTGTGGCTCTCTGAAAATACCATTTCAAAACACCTTCACTCTCAGCTTAGGACTTTGTATCATACATCCTTAAGAAAAGAGGAGTCTTACAGGAGTTCCTCATCTTTCCACTAACAAATTACCAGCACATCTGCACACAGCTTTTAGTTTTTTAAAAAAGCTTGTTTGAGGACAAACATTCCTGTTGTGCTTTTGATACCTAGCTCTCTTACTACTTGAAGAAATTGGTCTTGGAATTACTTGTTCTCCTCTGGATCATCTCTATCTCTATTGGAACATTTGTTAGAGGTTACAGACATGCACTAAGGTGCATGCCTACCCCCTAGCCCCTGCATTACAGTTGTGATTGTCAACAAAGCAAAGGTTTATGACTCAGCTTTTTGACAAAAAAAGTTGGTACATTTTATAAAATGGTAAATGTGAATTTTAATATCATTACCTATGAGGACCAATGAGCATGAAAGGGCTTAGAGATTAAACACTACATTCCAATGGTATACAATAAATTTTTATAATCCTCATACTTCAAACATTTGAAAACAATTTTGTGAGAATACTTCCAACAGGACTAACTAAACAGGATTTGTCATTAATGTTCTTATTCTCCAGCTCTTTGTGTGTCTTTCCCAAGATGACTTTCTGTCTTGAATTGTGCTTCCTTCTTAACTTGCCTAAATCATCCTGCTCACTTTTCCAAACTCATTTTTCCCTCTTTAAATGCTAAGTAGGAAGACTTGCAATTCAAGGCCTCAGGCAATATGTCATTCATTTTGAATTAAAATTTAAAGAGCATGGATTTTACAGCTTAATAAAATGAAAAAAATAGAATAAAATTGGGAATGCAAAATGGTTCAGTCATGGTGGAAAACAGTTTGCCGGTTTCTTATAAACTTAAGATACGTGTATACAACTGAGCAGGTTCACTCTGAGGTATTTACCACAGTAAACAGTCAATTTATACTCATTCGAAAATCTTTCCATGGATGTTTATAATGTTTTTTATGATTCACGGGTGGAAACATCACAAATGTCCTTCAACTGATGAATGGATAAGAAATTATGATACATCCATACAACTGGATACTACTCAAATAAATGGGAATGGTAAAAATCAACTGCAATGTAGGAATATGGTTAAATCTCAAGCATATTATGCTAAGTGGAAGTAGCTAGACTCAAAATGTATGATACCATTTTCTTGACACTGTGGAAAAGGCCAAGACACTGGTGATAGTCAATGGATCAGACAGTTGGCAGGGTTTAGGTGAGTGCTAAGTGAGAATTTAGGGGTTGATGAAATTTGATACTTGGATTTGATAGTGATTACATAATATACAAATTTGTCAAAACTTGCAGAACCATGTACTAAAAAAGGTCAATTTTACTGCATGCAAATTTTACCTCAATAAAAATGTTTAAAATAGGAAATGATATCTGTGTAAACGAATGAGGCTTTTAATATTCTGCTTCCATAGCTTTCTTTTAGCACACACAGAAAAATTCTATTTCCATCAAATTATTATTTTTTTAAAATTTTTTATTGAAGTTCAATTTGCCAACATGTAGCATAACACCCAGTGCTCATCCCGCCAAGTGTCCCGCTCAGTGCCCATCACCCAGTCACCCCAACCCCCCGCCCACCTCCCCTTCCACTACCTCTTGTTCATTTATCAGAGTTAGGTGTCTCTCATGTTTTGTCACCCTCAATGATATTTTCACTCCTCTCCCTTTATTCCCTTTCACCTGTTTTTATATTCCCCAAATGAATGAGAACACATAATGTTTGTCCTTTTCCGATTGATTTGTTTCACTCAGCCTAATACCCTCCAGGTCCCTCCACGTCGATGCAAAAGGTGGGTATTTGTCGCATCAAATTATTTTTGTCAAGATTTTAGTTTTACTATTTTAATATATTGGATACTAACCCTTTATCAAATATGTCACTTGCAAATACCTTCTCCCATTCCGTTGGTTGCTTTTTAGTTCTGTTGGTTGTTCACTTTGCTGTGCAGAAGCTTTTATTTTGATGAAGCCCAATAGTTTATTTTTGCTTTTGTTTCCCTTGCCTCATGAGACATATCTAGAAACAAACTGCCCCAGCTGATGTCAAAGTTGTTACTGCCTCTGTTCTTCTCTAGGATTTTTATGGTTCCTGTCTCACATTCAGATCTATAATCCACTCAGAATTTATTTTTGTGTATGGTGTAAGAAGTGATCCAGTTTCATTCTTTTGCATGTTGTTGTCCAGTTTTCCCAACACCATTTATGGAAGAGACTGTCTTTTTTCCATTGGATATTTTTTTTGCTTGTTAAAGATTAATTTACCATATAGTTGTGGGTCCATTTCTGTTGTGGTTCTGTTCTGTTGATCTTTGTGTCTATGTGTGTGCTTGTAGCATACTGTTTTGGTCATTACAGCTTTGTAATATAACTTATAGTCCAGAAGTGTGATGCCTCCAGCGTTGCTTTTCTTTTTCAAGACTGTTTTGCCTAAAAAAAAAAAAAAAAAAAAGACTGTTTTGCCTATTTATTGCTTTTTGTGGTTCGATACCAATTTTGAGATTATTTGTTCTAGCTCTGTGAAAAATGTTGCTAGTATTTTGATAGGGATTGCATGAAATATGTAGGTTGCTTTGGGTAGTATAGACATTTTAACAGTATTTGTTCTTCTAATCCATGAGCATGGAATGCCTTTGCATCTTTGTGTGATCTTCATTTGCTTCCAAAAGCATTTTAAAATGCAAAAATATATATTTCAATTAATGAAGTTTACCAATTTATTTAGTAAATCAATTTCTTTCTTTACCATGCACCCTGTGTTATATAATTCCCTAGGCATGATGTTTTTCTTGCTGAAATTACAGATTTTATTGGGTGAATCTTTGGCAATACATTTTTTATTGTTGGTTATTAATTTGTCTTCCCTCTTTTTTGTTAAGGTTTTATTTATACATGAGAGACACACACAGACACACACACACACACAGAGAAGAGAGAGAGAGAGAGAGGGAGGCAGAGCCATAGGAAAGGGAGAGGTAGGCTCTCTGCAGGAGTCTGCTGTGGGAGTCGATTCCGGATCCCGGGATCATGCCCTGAGTCAAAGGCAAGCGCTCAAACTCTGAGCCACCCAAGTGTCCCACAAGTAAAGATTTTAATTGACAATGACATTCTGCAGTTTTTTTTATTTTAATAAATTTATTTTTTATTGGCGTTCAATTTGTCAACATACAGAATAACACCCAGTGCTCATCCTGTCAAGTGCCCACCTCAGTGCCTGCCACCCAGTCACCCCATCCCCCGCCCACCTCCCCTTCCACCACCCCTAGTTCGTTTCCCAGAGTTAGGAGTCTTTCATGTTGTCTCCCTTTCTGATATTTCCCACTTATTTTTTTTCTCCTTTCCCCTTTATTCACTTTCACTATTTTTTATATCCCCCAAATGAACATTCTGCAGTTTCAATACTGTGTGTATTTATTTTTCTTTTTTTCTTTTTTGGCTCAATGATTACAACCTGATTCACTCTCTATTGAAGTATCACTGAGTCAGACAACAGTAACACCAAGTCTCACATGCCATGCACAGGCCGAATAGAAAGCCAAGGTAAATGAAGGGAAGATTCCATAACTATAGGCTCCATAGGACACATCTTAAGGACTGAAAATAATGTCCAGGTAGGGAGGATCACAAAGGAAGTGGTGGGGGTGGTAGGTGGGGAAAGATCTAGAAGGAGTATCCTACACTGACACAAAACCCACCTTAAGATCTTGGGACTGAGCAATGACCATGAAAAGAAGCCTTGCTTCTTGGTCTATGCAGTCAGCAATTTAGAAATGGGCCATCAGTGCCTCGTTAGGGTAGCATAGAATCCTGGAGTTTCTGGGCTCATTTAGTGAGCGAACAAAGAAGGGATACCAGGCCAGGAAACATGCCCAAGAGGACTCATTAACATCCTGTTTCCAAGACTAGCATTTCTAAGGGAGACCATTTCAGCTGAGCAGTAGGTCCCTGGGAATGTAGAAGTGAAATAAAGTAGAGAGAGTGGGGTCATGGGATAAGGAGCCAAGCTTCCCCAAGGACAGGCACAGCAAGGTCTCCCTTGGGTAGCTCTTCCCAGATCTACTTCCTCCAGATTCCTACTGCTTTCATCTTTGCTCCAGACCCCAGCAAGAGTAAATGACAGTCTGAGCATCTGGACCCAAGCACTGAGTCTGACAACTTCTCCAGAAGAGCTGGATGGGTTCTCACCTGGAGAACTGAGTGATGGAAGCAGTTTCTCCTAATTCTCCACAGCTGTGAGAACAGGAAACCCATCTCTGAAGGAAGAGCTCCACGGAAACTGCCCAAGGACTGTATTTGTCCTCTGTCTCTATTACATCTCCAGACAAGACCTCTAGAGGAACAGAAGGACCAGAAGCGGCCCTGACGCCTGCCTTGGTCAGACTCCTCAGACTCTTAACTCAACTTGGCAAAATTTAAACCAGTTGGAAACTGCTGGAAAAGCTCACTCTTTCCCCATTTCTACAGGACAATCTTTGACTCTCCACCCCAGGGCAGTTTTCATGGTTGGGCAGCTCGGCTTCTCACTACCTGAGGTAAAAACTTTGTCTCTCTTTCAGGGAAGTATGCATCCTCTAGACATGTTGAGTTGAGAAACGGGGCTCAAAGAAGACTCTAAGAACTTAAGCTACTCTGTCTTCAAAGGTTCTCTGTACTCTGTCCTAATGCCCCGTAGTCTTGGTTTTCTAAACATGAAGAAAAATGAATGAAAATGAAGAAAGAGTCTATGCTACATCCCAGGTCTGAGTGTCTGCTTCCTGGTGGGAGTATCAGTACCTGTCCTTAGAGCCCAGGCTTTGCCAGCCTCTGATAGGGAACTTTTGCACCTCTCTGGTAATAAATGCCTCCAAATCAAGGGCCATCTAAAAATCAATGATCTGCCTGTCATATGCTCTAAAACTTTTCCACCATTAAAGTCCTGTGAACCTGGAAGAGACCACTAAAAGAACCAGTGAGGTGACTAAAAATAGAAGCCACAATATAGGGGAAAGACTTAGAGAAAGATATGTTTCCCTTACAGTTTCTTTGGCGCACAGTCAGAATTGGACTATTGGGCTAGTTCCCATGATGCATGACCTTGATAGTTGTTAATCCCAGGTCCCTGTATCTTCTGCCTTTTCTCTGGGGGTGGGTGCCATACCCTAACGGCTGCATTCCAGAAGAAGAGATCCTTATCCCTGTGGCACTTCAGTCCAGTGTAGATATTCTGTCCCAGCAGGAGGGAGAGCAGGGATCTGGGTCAGGTGCAAGAGAAGGAGGGTAGACTTATTGAGCCTGATTATAACATGTAGCACATGCTCTTCTGATGCCAAAACCTTCCAATCATTTCTCCCAAAGACAAACATTCTGGTCTTTCTGGGCAGGGCCTCCTCTTCAGAGTTTTGAATCCTCCCAGGCTTGCATGTTTTCATAACCTATAATAAAACACCTACGTTGTCACTGAGCCTAAAGTTTTAGCTCATAAAAGCAACACCACATCAAATACACCAAACCCTTGTCTCAGTCTAGAATCTCTTCTGCACATGGAGAGTGTGGAGGTTATTGGTCCAGAGGGATGACTGAGGTGGACATACTTTAGCTCTTCCTGTGAGGCTTACATCTACAGCCTTGAGTGCTACAAACAAATGTGGACATAAGGTATATGGACCATGAAGTGGAAGTGCTTTGTTGAAGTCACACTTCTGTACCTGCTTTAAGATTTTCTTTTTTTTTTTATTTTTTTATTTTTATTGGTGTTCAATTTACTAACATACAGAATAACACCCAGTGCCCGTCACCCATTCACTCCCACCCCCCGCCCTCCTCCCCTTCTACCACCCCTAGTTCGTTTCCCAGAGTTAGCAGTCTTTACGTTCTGTCTCCCTTTCTGATATTTCCCACACATTTCTTCTCCCTTCCCTTATTTTCCCTTTCACTATTATTTATATTCCCCAAATGAATGAGAACATATAATGTTTGTCCTTCTCCGACTGACTTACTTCACTCAGCATAATACCTTCCAGTTTTATCCACGTTGAAGCAAATGGTGGGTATTTGTCATTTCTAATAGCTGAGTAATATTCCATTGTATACATAAACCACATCTTCTTTATCCATTCATCTTTCGTTGGACACCGAGGCTCCTTCCACAGTTTGGCTATCGTGGCCATTGCTGCTAGAAACATCGGGGTGCAGGTGTCCCGGCGTTTCATTGCATTTGTATCTTTGGGGTAAATCCCCAGCAGTGCAATTGCTGGGTCGTAGGGGAGATCTATTTTTAACTCTTTGAGGAACCTCCACACAGTTTTCCAGAGTGGCTGCACCAGTTCACATTCCCACCAACAGTGTAAGAGGGTTCCCTTTTCTCCGCATCCTCTCCAACATTTGTTGTTTCCTGCCTTGTTAATTTTCCCCATTCTCACTGGTGTGAGGTGGTATCTCATTGTAGTTTTGATTTGTATTTCCCTGATGGCAAGTGATGCAGAGCATTTTCTCATATGCATGTTGGCCATGTCTATGTCTTCCTCTGTGAGATTTCTGTTCATGTCTTTTGCCCATTTCATGATTTGATTGTTTCTTTGGCTGTTGAGTTTAATAAGTTCTTTATAGATCTTGGAAACTAGCCCTTTATCTGATATGTCATTTGCAAATATCTTCTCCCATTCTGTAGGTTGTCTTTGAGTTTTGTTGACTGTATCCTTTGCTGTGCAAAAGCTTCTTATCTTGATGAAGTCCCAATAGTTCATTTTTGCTTTTGTTTCTTTTGCCTTCGTGGATGTATCTTGCAAGAAGTTACTATGGCCGAGTTCAAAAAGGGTGTTGCCTGTGTTCTTCTCTAGGATTTTGATGGAATCTTGTCTCACATTTAGATCTTTCATCCATTTTGAGTTTATCTTTGTGTATGGTGAAAGAGAGTGGTCTAGTTTCATTCTTCTGCATGTGGATGTCCAATTTTCCCAGCACCATTTATTGAAGAGACTGTCTTTCTTCCAATGGATAGTCTTTCCTCCTTTATCGAATATTAGTTGACCATAAAGTTCAGGGTCCACTTCTGGATTCTCTATTCTGTTCCACTGATCTATGTGTCTGTTTTTGTGCCAGTACCACACTGTCTTGATGACCACAGCTTTGTAGTATAACCTGAAATCTGGCATTGTGATGCCCCCCAGATATGGTTTTCTTTTTTAAAATTCCCCTGGCTATTCGGGGTCTTTTCTGATTCCACACAAATCTTAAAATAATTTGTTCTAACTCTCTGAAGAAAGTCCATGGTATTTTGATAGGGATTGCATTAAACGTGTATATTGCCCTGGGTAACATTGACATTTTCACAATATTAATTCTGCCAATCCATGAGCATGGAATATTTTTCCATCTCTTTGTGTCTTCCTCAATTTCTTTCAGAAGTGTTCTATAGTTTTGAGGGTATAGATCCTTTACATCTTTGGTGAGGTTTATTCCTAGGTATCTTATGCTTTTGGGTGCAATTGTAAATGGGATTGACTCCTTAATTTCTCTTTCTTCAGTCTCATTGTTAGTGTATAGAAATGCCACTGACTTCTGGGCATTGATTTTGTATCCTGCCACGCTACCGAATTGCTGTATGAGTTCTAGCAATCTTGGGGTGGAGACTTTTGGGTTTTCTATGTAGAGTATCATGTCATTGGCGAAGAGGGAGAGTTTGACTTCTTCTTTGCCAATTTGAATGCCTTTAATGTCTTTTTGTTGTCTGATTGCTGAGGCTAGGACTTCCAGTACTATGTTGAACAGCAGTGGTGAGAGTGGACATCCCTGTCTTGTTCCTGATCTTAGGGAAAAGGCTCCCAGTGCTTCCCCATTGAGAATGATATTTGCTGTGGGCTTTTCATAGATGGCTTTTAAGATGTCGAGGAATGTTCCCTCTATCCCTACACTCTGAAGAGTTTTGATCAGGAATGGATGCTGTATTTTGTCAAATGCTTTCTCTGCATCCAATGAGAGGATCATATGGTTCTTGGTTTTTCTCTTGCTGATATGATGAATCACATTGATTGTTTTACGGGTGTTGAACCAGCCTTGTGTCCCAGGGATAAATCCTACTTGGTCATGGTGAATAATTTTCTTAATGTACTGTTGGATCCTATTGGCCAGTATCTTGTTGAGAATTTTTGCATCCATGTTCATCAGGGATATTGGTCTGTAATTCTCCTTTTTGGCGGGGTCTTTGTCTGGCTTTGGAATTAAGGTGATGCTGGCTTCATAGAACGAATTTGGAAGTACTCCATCTCTTTCTATCTTTCCAAACAGCTTTAGGAGAATAGGTATGATTTCTTCTTTAAACGTTTGATAAAATTCTCCTGGGAAGCCATCTGGCCCTGGACTCTTGTGTCTTGGGAGGTTTTTGATGACTGCTTCAATTTCCTCCCTGGTTATTGGCCTGTTCAGGTTTTCTATTTCTTCCTGTTCCAGTTTTGGTAGTTTGTGGCTTTCCAGGAATGCATCCATTTCTTCTAGATTGCCTAATTTATTGGCGTATAGCTGTTCATAATATGTTTTTAAAATCGTTTGTATTTCCTTGGTGGTGGTAGTGATCTCTCCTTTCTCATTCATGATTTTATTAATTTGAGTCTTCTCTCTCTTCTTTTTAATAAGGCTGGCTAATGGTTTATCTATCTTATTAATTCTTTCAAAGAACCAACTCCTGGTTCTGTTGATCTGTTCCACAGTTCTTCTGGTTTCGATTTCGTTGAGTTCTGCTCGAATCTTTATTAACTCCCTTCTTCTCTTGGGTGTAGGATCTATTTGCTGTTTTTTCTCTAGCTCCTTTATGTGTAAGGTTAGCTTTTGTATTTGAGTTCTTTCCAGTTTTTGAATGGATGCTTGTATTGCGATGTATTTCCCCCTTAGGACTGCTTTTGCTGCATCCCAAAGATTTTGAACGGTTGTATCTTCATTCTCATTAGTTTCCATGAATCTTTTTAATTCTTCCTTAATTTCCTGGTTGACCCTTTTATCTTTTAGCAGGATGGTCCTTAACCTCCACGTGTTTGAGGTCCTTCCAAACTTCTTGTTGTGATTTAGTTCTAATTTCAAGGCATTATGGTCCGAGAATATGCAGGGGACAATCCCAATCTTTTGGTATCGGTTCAGACCCGATTTGTGACCCAATATGTGGTCTATTCTGGAGAAAGTTCCATGTGCGCTTGAGAAGAATGTGTATTCAGTTGAGTTTGGATGTAAAGTTCTGTAGATATCTGTGAAATCCATCTGGTCCAGTGTATCATTTAAAGCTCTCGTTTCTTTGGAGATGTTTTGCTTAGAAGACCTATCGAGTATAGAAAGAGCTAGATTGAAGTCACCAAGTATAAGTGTATTATTATCTAAGTATTTCTTCACTTTGGTTAATAATTGATTGATATATTTGGCAGCTCCCACATTCGGAGCATATATATTGAGGATTGTTAAGTCCTCTTGTTGAATAGATCCTTTAAGTATGATATAGTGTCCCTCTTCATCTCTCACTACAGTCTTTGGGGTAAATTTTAGTTTATCTGATATAAGGATGGCTACCCCTGCTTTCTTTTGAGGACCATTCGAATGGTAAATGGTTCTCCAACCTTTTATTTTCAGGCTGTAGGTGTCCTTCTGTCTAAAATGAGTCTCTTGTAGACAGCAAATAGATGGGTCTGCTTTTTTATCCAGTCTGAAACCCTGCGCCTTTTGATGGGGTCATTAAGCCCGTTCACATTCAGAGTTACTATTGAGAGATATGAGTTTAGTGTCATCATGATATCTATTCAGTCTTTGTATTTGTGGACTGTTCCACTGAACTTCTTCTTAAAGGGGAATTTTAAGAGGCCCCCTTAAAATTTCTTGCAGAGCTGGTTTGGAGGTCACATATTCTTTTAGTTGCTGCCTGTCTTGGAAGCTCTTTATCTCTCCTTCCTTTTTGAATGAGAGCCTTGCTGGATAAAGTATTCTTGGTTGCATGTTCTTCTCATTTAGGACCCTGAATATATCCTGCCAGCCCTTTCTGGCCTGCCAGGTCTCTGTGGAGAGGTCTGCTGTTACCCTAATACTCCTCCCCATAAAAGTCAGGGATTTCTTGTCTCTTGCTGCTTTAAGGATCTTCTCTTTATCTTTGGAATTTGCAAGCTTCACAATTAAATGTCGAGGTGTTGAACGGTTTTTATTGATTTTAGGGGGGGATCTCTCTATTTCCTGGATCTGAATGCCTGTTTCCCTTCCCAGATTAGGAAAGTTTTCAGCTAGAATTTGTTCAAATACATATTCTGGCCCTCTGTCCCTTTCGGCGCCCTCGGGAACCCCAATTAAACGTAGGTTTTTCTTCCTCAGGCTGTCGTTTATTTCCCTTAATCTATCTTCATGATCTTTTAATTGTTTGTCTCTTTTTTCCTCAGTTTCCCTCTTTGCTATCAACTTGTCTTCTAGGTCACTCACTCGTTCTTCCACCTCGTTAACCCTCGTCGTTAGGACTTCTAGTTTGGATTGCATCTCATTCAATTGATTTTTAATTTCTGCCTGATTAGCTCTAAATTCTGCAGTCATGAAGTCTCTTGAGTCCTTTATACTTTTTTCTAGAGCCACCAGTAGCTGTATAATAGTGCTTCTGAATTGGCTTTCTGACATTGAATTGTAATCCAGATTTTGTAACTCTGTGGGAGAGAGGACTGTTTCTGATTCTTTCTTTTGAGGTGAGGTTTTCCTTCTAGTCATTTTGCTCAGTGCAGAGTGGCCAAAAGCAAGTTGTATTGAGAAAAAGAGAAAAAGAGAGGAGAGAAAGAAGGAAAGAAAAGAGAAAGAGAAAAAAGGGAAGAAAAAAAAGAAGAAGAAGAAAAAGAGAAAGAAAAAGAAAGGAGAAAAAAAGGGGGTGGGGGAAGGAAACAAATCAAAAACCAAAAAAAAAAAAAAAAAAAAAAAAAAGAACCACGGGGGAGTATCTTCTGATTCTGTGTTCTTTAAGTCCCTTGGCTTCTCCTAGAACTTGTCCGTCTAGCTGGTCTTCTGGGGGAGAGGCCTGTTGTGCTGATTTTCAGGTGTTAGCAGTTGGGGGAGCTGCTGTGCCCCTGCCTGGTGCAGGGCTCAGTGGGGGTTGTTTACCCCGTGAGGCCGCAGGAGGAACAGCCCCAGTGGCGGGGCAGCTCTGGAAACCTGGATTCAGCTCCAGAGCTCTCTGTCTGCAGGGCCTGGAGGCTCCGGGCGGGGCCGCTGATCTGCTCAGCTGGGGCAGGAGCGTCCTCGCTGTCCTGGGCCCTCCCGGCCTCTGCCTGTCCCGGGGGAGGCGGGATCCTGGGCTGTGTCCCGGCGCCCTGTGCTTCGGAGCCTGCGCTGGTGGATTCGCGCTCCCGGGCCGCGCAGCCCCCTCCGTGGAGCCGCCGCCCGAGCACCCCGAGCTGCTCCTGGAACTGCGCAGCCCCCTCCGCACGGAGCCTCTTCCTCTGCCCGAGCCCCTCCGAGCTGCTCCCGGGGCCGCGCAGCCCCCTCCGCGGAGCCGCCGCCCGAGCCCCTCCGAGCTGCTCCGGGTCCCGCCGTGCGCGCTGCAGCCCTTAGGGAGCTCGGCGCACTCTCCTGGGCGCGCAGTTGCTGTTACTGTCCCCGGGAGCCCAAGGGCATCCTCGCCCTCCTGGGTCCTGCTCCACCTCCCCACGAGCCCCTTTCCCCCGGGAAGGTCGGTGCAGCTCCTGCTCCTCCGGGACGGGGCTCTCCTGTCCTGGGGACACTCGCCCCGGCCTCAGCCCGGCTCCTCGCGGGCCCCTCCCCCTTGGAGGCCTTTGTTTCTTTATTTCTTTTTCCCCGTCTTCCTACCTTGATAGATGCGCGAACTCTTCTCACTGTAGCATTCCAGCTGGTCTCTCTTTAAATCTCAGGCCGAATTCATAGATTTTTCAGGATAATTTGAAGGTTTTCTAGGTAGTTTGGTGGAGACAGGTGATTTGGGGACCCTACTCTCCCGCCATCTTGCTCCTCCCTCTGCTTTAAGATTTTCTATTCAGAACAGGTCTCTTAGGACACTGGGGATTTAAATCATGAGACAAATATTATACTTAAAACATAGGTAAAAAAATAACTAAGGGCGTGGGTTCCAGGACATTGCTTTCTATTGAGAGAGAGATAATTTAATCATTCTGAAAACATGCATATTGAGACTTGATGTCCTGCATGATATTTTCATGTAGTGACCTCTTAATATTTAGCTATTGCTGTGATGATTGCTCTCCATTCGGATGGTTCTTTCCTCAAGATACAATTAAAAGTGTCAGAACCTGAGAGATCAAGAGGTCAAATCCATGTCCAGTGGGAAAGACATCACCTCATTGGATTCACATTGGCCATCATCAGGAGCCTGTGATGTTACAAACGAGGGGCCACCTTAGCCAACATTCACTGAGAATGTGTTTGCTTCTAGGCAACTGAAGAAACAACACAGAATGGAGTACTGGAACTCCACCTTGGGCAGTGGCTTTATATTGATGGGGATTCTGAATGACAGTGGGTCTCCTGAACTGCTCTGTGCCACAATCACTGTCCTATACATGTTGGCTCTGACCAGCAATGGCCTGCTGCTCTTGGTCATCACAGTGGATTCCCGGCTCCATGTGCCCATGTACTTCCTGCTCGGCCAGCTCTCACTCATGGACCTCCTCTTCCCATCTGTTTTCACTCCCAAGACCCTCATGGATTTTCTGCAGAGTGAAAACATGATATCCTTTGGAGGCTGTGCCCTTCAGATGTTTCTGGTATTGACACTGGGTGGTACAGAGGACTTGCTGCTGGCCTTCATGGCCTATGACAGATATGTAGCCATATGTCATCCTCTGAACTACATGGTTTTCATGAGGCCAAGGGTCTGCTGGCTCATGGTGGCCACGGCTTGGATCCTGGCATTTCTGAGTGCTCTAGGCCATACCTTGTATACCATGCACTACCCTTTCTGTAAAGTTCGGAAGATCAGGCACCTGCTCTGTGAGATCCCTCCTTTGCTGAAGTTGGCCTGTGCAGATACCTCCCGATATGAACTCTTGGTGTATGTGACGGGAGTGACTTTCCTTTTGATGCCTCTTTCTGCCATTGTTGCCTCCTATGCACTAATTCTGTGTACTGTGCTTCACATGCCCTCAAATGAAGGGAAGCAGAAAGCCCTAGTCACCTGCTCCTCCCACCTGACAGTCGTTGTGATGTACTATGGAGCTGCCACATTCATGTATGTCCTGCCCAGTTCCCTCCACAGCCCCAGGCAGGACAACATCATCTCTCTTTTCTACACGGTTGTCACTCCAGCACTGAACCCCCTTATCTATAGCCTGAGGAATCAGGAGGTCATGGGAGCCTTGAGAAGGGTCCTGGGAAAATATATGTTGCCAACACACTGTACCTTCTAAAGAGGATTCATGGCTTGTCTCTCACCATTTCTTTTCCCAATCAAAAGTTGTACAGAACTGGTCTTTATGTGGTACTCTGTTCAAGTAGATAGAAACACTTAAAAAATTTCTATTTCAATATAGTTGTGAGCATTGACACCTTAAGCTGTACTCACACGGGACACACCACCCTGACCTTGTAAAAGGAACTAGATGTTCATATTGTAAAAGATACTAGAAGAAGTAAAGCATGAAATGAGTATCATAGACTCACTTCATGGTAGGGCATCATCATGACATGATTAGCAAGTAAGTCGACATGGTTAGGGGACCAAGTTTCAGTTTCAATATCATGCAGCAGTGAGAAACAGCATTAGTTTTAGGGTGACCAAGTTCAGTAACCTCTAAATAACAGAGGAGGACTGCTCTCTTAGGTGATTAAAGTTAGAAATAAATATCCTCATAAGATAAAGTGGCCTTTTTTATTAGGTTTTTCAAGCAATTATTTAGAAATAGTAATAGTTTTATAAGTGCATTTGTACTCAAGACTAAGAAGTAGTCGATATTGAATAGATAAAGATAATACCTATGTTGAGATAGTGAATAAGGAAAATGGTGCATCATTATACTGTTTAAAAATAAACAAGAGATGAATAATATAGAATATGAAGGTATCAGATTTGATACAACATACACATACAGTTACAGAGACATCTGTTGCATTTATGCTTGAATTAAAAAATGTGAAAGATCTAAATGTGAGACAAGATTCCATCAAAATCCTAGAGAAGAACACAGGCAACACCCTTTTTGAACTCGGCCATAGTAACTTCTTGCAAGATACATCCATGAAGGCAAAAGAAACAAAAGCAAAAATGAACTATTGGGACTTCATCAAGATAAGAAGCTTTTGCACAGCAAAGGATACAGTCAACAAAACTAAAAGACAACCTACAGAATGGGAGAAGATATTTGCAAATGAAGTATCAGATAAAGGGCTAGTTTCCAAGATCTATAAAGAACTTATTAAACTCAACACCAAAGAAACAAACAATCCAATCATGAAATGGGCAAAAGACATGAAGAGAAATCTCACAGAGGAAGACATAGACCTGACCAACATGCACATGAGAAAATGCTCTGCATCACTTGCCATCAGGGAAATACAAATCAAAACCACAATGAGATACCACCTCACACCAGTGAGAATGGGGAAAATTAACAAGGCAGGAATCAACAAATGTTGGAGAGGATGCGGAGAAAAGGGAACCTCTTACACTGTTGGTGGGAATGTGAACTGGTGCAGCCACTCTGGAAAACTGTGTGGAGGTTCCTCAAACAGTTAAAAATAGACCTGCCCTACGACCCAGCAATTGCACTGTTGGAGATTTACCCCAAAGATACAAATGCAATGAAACGCCGGGACACCTGCACCCCGATGTTTCTAGCAGCAATGGCCACGATAGCCAAACTGTGGAAGGAGCCTCGGTGTCCATCGAAAGATGAATGGATAAAGAAGATGTGGTTTATGTATACAATGGAATATTACTCAGCTATTAGAAATGACAAATACCCACCATTTGCTTCAACGTGGATGGAACTGGAGGGTATTATGCTGAGTGAAGTAAGCCAGTCGGAGAAGGACAAACATTATATGTTCTCATTCATTTGGGGAATATAAATAATAGTGAAAGGGAATATAAGGGAAGGTGGAAGAAATGTGTGGGAAATATCAGAAAGGGAGACAGAACGTAAAGACTGCTAACTCTGGGAAACGAACTAGGGGTGGTAGAAGGGGAGTAGGGCGGGGGGTGGGAGTGAATGGGTGACGGGCACTGGGTGTTATTCTGTATGTTAGTAAATTGAACACCAATAAAAAATAAATTAAAAAAATGTGATCTGACATGTGTAGAGACATTTTTGAAACATCAAAACAGTTGCAAGAAGCTCATATTTTTAAAGTGAGCATATGCGTGTTCGTGTCCATAGGAAAGGTGGGATTAATATATAATTGACTTTCTAGTTAACTTAAGCATGCTTTATTTTTTCATTTGATATAGATGTGGAAAGATTAGTAACATAAGTTGGGAACTGAAATCTGTTCAGTTAGGAAGTTCTAAAATCCCCTGGTTCAAATAGTTGGATTTTTTTTTTTTTTTTGAGGATAGTGCTCTGTGAAAACTCAGAAGTGTTTTTTTCTTTATAAGAATAATCCTAAATTGCTAAATCTACAAAGCTAATCATAGGAGCTAAAGCTAATTTTTAATACTAAACCAAGTTCATAATAAAAAAGGAACATTCAAAAACTTAGAATTAAGGTGAAATTAAAGTTGTCCTTTCAGTTTTTTATCCATTTGTCCTTTCTGTTCTTTGTTATCCATACGTGTATTTTACTTGTTATGTACATGATGATTAAAGTCCTGTTTTCCTTTTATCTGTAACATAAAATTTAGTGAAACTTATTTCTTGCTAAGAGGGGACATTGTAGTGTAGGGGTAGGGACTGAGTGGCAGAGAGGGAATAGGCTATATTATGTGAGTGTGACTCTCCATTCTCCCTTTATTATCTGTGTATCTTGGGATATTAAATTAAATCTGTGCCTCAGTTTGCTTATCTTAAAAGTGGTGATAATAAGAGGACTCAGGATGATCTCATGATGTTTTTAGGATGAGTGAATAAGATAATCAATATCAGGCACTGAGACCAGATCCTCAAAAATAGTGCTTAAAACAATGAATAGTAAGTAGTCTTGAAAAAAAATTAATTTTAAATGACCACATAACATTTCATTATATAAAAAAATCTTCTGTAAAACAGACAATTGCTTACATTGAGTTTTAGTCCCCCAAATTTTCTTATGTGAGGGTCTGATTTTAGGTCAAATTTCTAGGAGTGAAATTACTGAGAAATGGCAAAGATACTATTTAAAATTACTGTTGCAGTTATATGGTTTCATTCATATGGGGAATATACAAAATAGTGAAAGGGATTATGGGGGAAAGGAGGGAAAATGAGTGGGAAAAATCAGAGAGGATGACAGAACATGAGAGACTCCTAACTCTGGGAAATGAAAAAGGGGTAATGGAAAGGGAGGTGGGCGGGGGTTGGGGTGACTGGGTGACAGGCACTGAGTGGGGGGCACTTGGCGGGATGAGCACTGGGTGATATGTTATATGTTGGATAAATCGATCTCCAATAAAAATATATTGTACTGCTAGGTATTTATTCAGAGAAACAGAGAGATTTGAAGGGGCACGTGCACCCCAATATTTATAGCATCAAGAACCAGTATGGCCTAAATATGGAAAAAAACCAGATATCCATCAATAGATGAATGGAAAAAGAAGAAGTTATATACCCACACACAGTGGTGTATTACTTGGCCATTAAAAACAATGAAATCCAAAAAATAAAAATAAAAAAAAAAGAATGAAATCTTGCCATTTGCAACTATGTGGGCGGAACTAGAGGGTATTATGCTAAGCAAAATAAGTCAATCAGAGAAAGACAATTATAGGATTTCTCTCATATGTGGAATTTAATGAACAGATGAACATAGGGGAAGGGAGGGAAAAATAAAAACAGAGAGAGAGGCAAATCATAAGACTTTCTTAACTATGGCAAACAAACAGGGTTGCTAGAGAGGAGGTGGGTGGGTGGATGGGGTAACTGGTGATAAACATTAAGGAAGGAATTTGTTGGAATGAGAGGGTGTTAATATGCAACTGATGAATCCCTAAATTCTACACTGAAACTAATAATACACTGTATGTTAACTAACTTGAATCTAAATAAATTTTTAAGCCATATGGTTATAAAATGCTTATAAAAGAATAATTCAGTAACATTAAAAATATATATACAAAACCCCCAACTAACCAAACAAAAATAAATAAAAAAGAAGTAAAATTAGAAAGGAAAAATATTACTGTTGCAAAGAGTCAAACTGCTTTTCAGGAAGTTAGAAACACTTTGAATTCTGTCTGGTATTAAGCAGAAGTAACTGCCTCACTATAGTCTTCCTAGTGCTGTCTTATCAAATGAACTGTTTTTGCCAATCTAGTAAACATCAAAGAGATGTAGCAGATGTTTTCCTTTATATTACTTATTTTATCCTAATGATTTTTTGTAGCTCTTTAGAGGTGAAGATTTTTTTATAATAAATTTATTTTTTTGGATCCCAGGGCGGCGCAGCGGTTTGGCTCCTGCCTTTGGCCCAGGGCGCGATCCTGGAGACCCGGGATCGAATCCCACATCGGGGTCCCAGTGCATGGAGTCTGCTTCTCCCTCTGCCTGTGTCTCTGCCTCTCTCTCTGTCTCTCTCTCTGTGTGACTATCATAAATAAATAAAAATTAAAAAAAATAAATTTATTTTTTATTGGTGTTCAATTTGCCAACATACAGAATAACACCCAGTGCTCATCCCGTCAAGTGCCACCCTCAGTGCCCATCACCCAGTCACCCCCACCCCCCGCCCTCCTCCCCTTGCACCACTCCCAGTTCATTTCCCAGAGTTAGGAGTCTTTATGTTCTGTCTCCCTTTCTGATATTTCCCACACATTTAACCCCCTTCCCTTATGTTCCCTTACACTATTATTTATATTCCCCAAATGAATGAGAACATATAATCTTTGTCCTTCTCCATTGACTCATGTCACTAAGCATAATACCCTCCAGTTCCATCCACGTTGAAGCAAATGGAGGGTATTTGTCATTTCTAATGGCTGAGGAATAACCATTGTATACATAGACCACATCTTCTATATCCATTCATCTTTTGATAGACACCGAGGCTCCTTCCACAGTTTGGCTATTGTGGACATTGCTGCTATAAACATCGGGGTGCAGGTGTCCCAGCGTTTCATTGCATATGAATCTTTGGGGTAAATCCCCAACAGTGCAATTGCTGGGTGGTAGGGAAGGTCTATTTTTAACTCTTTGAAGAACCTCCACACAGTATTCCAGAGTGGCTGCACCAGTTCACATTCCCACCAACAGTGTAAGAGGGTTCCCTTTTCTCCACATTCTCTGCAACATTAGTGGTTTCCTGCCTTGTTAATTTTCCCCATTCTCACTGGTGTGAGGTGGTATCTCATTGTGGTTTTCATTTGTATTTCCCCGATGGCAAGTGTTGCAGAGCATTTTCTCATGTGCCTGTTGGCCATGTCTATGTCTTCCTCTGTGAGATTTCTCTTCATGTCTTTTGCCCATTTCATGATTGGATTGTTTCTTTCTTTGGCTTTGAGTTTAATAAGATCTTTATAGATCTTGGAAACTAGCCCTTTATCTGATAAGTCATTTGCAAATATCTTCTCCCATTCTGTAGGTTGTCTTTTAGTTTTGTTGACTGTATCCTTTGCTGTGCAAAAGCTTCTTATCTTGATGAAGTCCCAATAGTTCATTTTTGCTTTTGTTTCTTTTGCCTTCATGGATGTATCTTGCAAGAAGTTACTGTGGCAGAGTTAAAAAATGGTGTTGCCTGTGTTCTCCTCTAGGATTTTGATGGAATCATGTCTCACATTTAGATCTTTCATCCATTTTGAGTTTAAGTATTGTGAAAGAGTGGTCTAGTTTCAATCTTCTGCATGTGGATGTCCAATTTTCCCAGCACCATTTATTGAAGAGAGTGTCTTTCTTCCAATGGATAGTCTTTCCTCCTTTATCGAATATTAGTTGACCATAAAGTTCAGGGTCCACTTCTGGGTTCTCTATTCTGTTCCAGTGATCTATGTGTCTGTTTTTGTGCCAGTACCACACTGTCTTGATGACCACAGCTTTGTAGTACAACCTGAAATCTGGCATTGTGATGCCCCCAGCTATGGTTTTCTTTTTTAAAATTCCCCTGGCTATTCGGGGTCTTTTCTGATTCCACACAAATCTTAAAATAATTTGTTCTAACTCTCTGAAGAATGTCCATGGTATTTTGATAGAGATTGCATTAAACGTGTAAATTGCCCTGGGTAACATTGACATTTTCACAATATTAATTCTGCCAATCCATGAGCATGGAATAGTTTTCCATCTCTTTTTATCTTCCTCAATATCTTTCAGAAGTGTTCTGTAGTTTCTAGGGTATAGATCCCTTACTTCGTTGGTTAGGTTTATTCCTAGGTATCTTATGCTTTTGGGTGCAATTGTAAATGGGATTGACTCCTTAATTTCTCTTTCTTCAGTCTCATTGTTAGTGTACAGAAATACCACTGACTTCTGGGCATTAATTTTGTATCCTGCCACACTGCCGAATCGCTATATGAGTTCTAGCAATCTTGGGGTGGAGGCTTTTGGGTTTTCTATGTAGAGTATCATGTCATTGGCGAAGAGGGAGAGTTTGACTTCTTCTTTGCCAATTCGAATGCCTTTAATGTCTTTTTGTTGTCTGATTGCTGAGGCTAGGACTTCCAGTACTATGTTGAACAGCAGTGGTGAGAGTGGACATCCCTGTCTTGTTCCTGATCTTAGGGGATAGGCTCCCAGTGCTTCCGCATTGAGAATGATATTTGCTGTGGGCTTTTTGTAGATGGCTTTTAAGATGTTGAGGAATGTTCCTTCTATTCCTACACTCTGAAGTGTTTTGATCAGGAATGGATGCTGTATTTTGTCAAATGCTTTCTCTGCATCTAATGAGAGGATCATATGGTTCTTGGTTTTTCTCTTGCTGATATGAAGAATCACATTGATTGTTTTACGAGTGTTGAACCAGCCTTGCATCCCAGGGATAAATCCTACTTGGTCATGTTGTGCTAACCTTTAGTATATTGTTGTATCCTATTGGCTAGTATCGTGTTGAGAATTTTTGTATCCATATTTATCAGGGATATTGGTCTATAATTCTGCTTTTTGGTGGGGTCTTTGTCTGGTTTTGGAATTAGGGTGATGCTGGCCTCATAGAACGAGTTTGGAAGTACTCCATCTCTTTCTATCTTTCCAAACAGCTTTAGTAGAATAGGTATGGTTTCTTCTTTAAACGTTTGATAGCATTCCCCAGGGAAGCCATCTAGGCCTGGACTTTTGTGTCTTGGGAGGTTTTTGATGACTGCTTCAATTTCTTCCCTGGTTATTGGCCTGTTCAGGTTTTCTATTTCTTCCTGTTCCAGTTTTGGTAGTTTGTGGTTTTCCAGAAATGCGTCCATTTCTTCTAGATTGCCTAACTTATTGGCGTATAGCAGTTCATAATATGTTTTTAAAATCATTTGTATTTCCTTGGTGTCGGTAGTGATCTCTCCTTTCGCATTCATGGTTTTATTAATTTGAGTCTCCTCTCTCTTCTTTTTAATCAGGCTGGCTAATGGTTTATCTATCTTATTAATACTTTCAAAGAACCAACTCCTGGTTTTGTTCATCTGTTTTACTGTTCTTCTGGTCTCTATTTCATTGAGTTCTGCTCGAATCTTTATTAATTCTCTTATTCTGCTGGGTGTAGGATCTATTTGCTTTTTTTTCTCTAGCTTCTTTAGGTGCAAGGTTAGCTTTTGTATTTGAGTTCTTTCCAGTTTTTGGATGATGCTTGTATTGCATGTATTTCCCCCTCAGGACTGTTTTTGCTGTATCCCAAAGATTTTGAATGATTGTATCTTCATTCTCATTAGTTTCTATGAATCTTTTTAATTCTACTCTAATTTCCTGGTTGACCCTTTTATCTTTTAGCAGGATGGTCCTTAACCTCCACGTGTTTGAAATCCTTCCAAGCTTTTTTTTGTGATTTAGTTCTAATTTAAAAGCATTATCATCTGAAAATATGCAGGGGACGATCCCAGTCTTTTGGTACCATTTAAGACATGATTTCTGACCCAGTATGTGGTCTATTCTGGAGAAAGTTCCATGTGCACTTGAGAAGAATGTGTATTCAGTTGCGTTTGGATGTAATGTTCTGTAAATATCTGTGAAATCCATCTGGTCCAGTGTATCATTTAAAGCTCTTGTTTCTTTGGAGATGTTGCGCTTAGAAGACCTGTCGATTGTAAAGCGCTACATTGAAGTCATCAAGTATAAGTGTATTATTATCTAAGTATGTCTTAACTTTGGTTATTAATTGATTGATATACTTGGCAGCTCCCACATTCGGGGCATAAATATTCATGATTGTTAAGTCCTCTTGTTGGATAGATCCTTTAAGTATGATATAGTGTCCCTCTTCAACTCTCACTGCAGTCTTCGGGATAAACTTTAGTTTATCTGATATAAGGATGGCTACCTCTGCTTTCTTTTGAGGACAATTTGAATGATAAATGGTTCTCCAATCTTTTATTTTCAGGCTGTAGGTGTCCTTCTGTCTAAAATGAGTCGATAAACCATTAGCCAGCCTGATTAAAAAGGAGAGAAGACTCAAATTGATAAAATCATGAATGAGAAAGGAGAGATCACTACCAACACCAAGGAAATACAAACGATTTTAAAAACATATTATGAACAGCTATACACCAATAAATTAGGCAATCTAGAAGAAATGGACGCATTTGTGGAAAGCCACAAACTACCAAAACTGGAACAGGAAGAAATAGAAAACCTGAACAGGACAATAACCTGGGAGGAAATTGAAGCAGTCATAAAAAACCTCCCAAGGCACAAAAGTCCAGGCCCAGATGGCTTCCCAGGGGAATTCTATCAAATGTTTAAAGAGGAAACCATACCTATTCTACTAAAGCCGTTTGGAAAGATAGAAAGAGATGGAGTACTTCCAAAATCATTCTATGAGGCCAGCATCACCTTAATTCCAAAACCAGACAAAAACCCCACCAAAAAAGGAGAATTATAGACCAATATCCCTGATGAACATGGATGCAAACATTCTCAACAAGATACTAGACAATAGGATCCAACAGTACATTAAGAAAATTATTCACCATGACCAAGTAGGATTTATCCCCTGGACACAAGGCTGGTTCAACACTCGTAAAACAATTATGTGATTCATCATATCAGCAAGAGAAAAACCAAGAACCATATGATCCTCTCATTAGATGCAGAGAAAGCATTTGACAAAATACAGCATCGATTTCTGATCAAAACGCTTCAGAGTGTAGGGATAGAAGGAACATTCCTCAACATATTAAAGGCCATCTACGAAAAGCCCATAGCAAATATCATCTCAATGGGGAAGCACTGGGAGCCTTTCCCCTAAGATCAAGACAGGGATGTCCACTCTCACCACTGCTATTCAACATAGTACTGGAAGTCCTAGCCTCAGCAATCAGACAACAAAAAGACATTAAAGACATTCGAATTGGCAAAGAAGAAGTCAAACTCTCCCTCTTTGCCGATGACATGATACTCTACATAGAAAACCCAAAAGCCTCCACCCCAAGATTGCTAGACTTATACAGCAATTTGGTAGCATGGCAGGATACAAAATCAATGCCCAGAAATCAGTGGCATTTCTATACATTAACAATGAGACTGAAGAAAGAGAAATTAAGGAGTCAATTCCTTTTACAATTGCACCCAAAAGCATAAGATACCTAGGAATAAACCTAACCAAAGAGGTAAAGGATCTATACCCTAAAAAATATAGAACACTTATGAAAGAAATTGAGGAAGACACAAAGAGATGGAAAAATATTCCATGCTCATGGATTGGCAGAATTAATATTGTGAAAATGTCAATGTTACCCAGAGCAGTTTACACGTTTAATGCAATCTATCAAAACACCATGGACTTTCTTCAGAGAGTTAGAACAAATTATTTTAAGATTTGCGTGGAATCAGAAAAGACCCCAAATAGCCAGGGGAATTTTATTTTATTTTATTTTATTTATTATTATTTTTATTTTTTTAGCCAGGGGAATTTTAAAAAAGAAAACCATAGCTGGGAGCATCACAATGCCAGATTTCAGGTTGTACTACAAAGCTGTGGTCATCAAGACAGTGTGGTACTGGCACAAACACAGACACATAGATCACTGGAACAGAATAGAGAACCCAGAAGTGGACCCTGAACTTTATGGTCAACTAATATTCGATAAAGGAGGAAAGACTATCCATTGGAAGAAAGACACTCTCTTCAATAAATGGTGCTGGGAAAATTGGACATCCACATGCAGAAGAATGAAACTAGACCACTCTCTTTCACCATACACAAAGATAAACTCAAAATGGATGAAAGATCTAAATGTGAGAATAGATTCCATCAGAATCCTAGAGGAGAACACAGGCAACACTGTTTTGGAACTTGGCCACGGTAATTTCTTGAAGATACATCCATGAAGGCAAAAGAAACAAAAGCAAAAATGAACTATTGGGCTTCATCAAGATAAGAAGCTTTTGCACAGCAAAGGATACAGTCAACAAAACTAAAAGACAACCTACAGAATGGGAGAAGATATTTGCAAATGACTTATCAGATAAAGGGCTAGTTTCCAAGATCTATAAAGATCTTATTAAACTCAAAGCCAAAGAAAGAAACAATCCAATCATGAAATGGGCAAAAGACATGAAGAGAAATCTCACAGAGGAAGACATAGACATGGCCAACATGCATATGAGAAAATGCTCTGCATCACTGGCCATCAGGGAAATACAAATCCAAACCACAATGAGATACCACCTCACACCAGTGAGAATGGGGAAAATTAACAAGACAGGAAACCACTAATGTTGGAGAGGATGCGGAGAAAAGGGAACCCTCTTACACTGTTGGTGGGAACGTGAACTGGTGCAGCCACTCTGGAAAACTGTGTGGAGGTTCCTCAAAGAGTTAAAAATAGACCTGCCCTATGACCCAGCAATTGCACTGTTGGGGATTTACCCCAAAGATACAGATTCAATGAAACGCTGGGACACCTGCACCCTGATGTTTCCAGCAGCAATGTCCATAATAGGCAAACTGTGGAAGGAGCCTCGGTGTCCATCGAAAGATGAATGGATAAAGAAGATGTGCTCTATGTATGCAATGGAATATTACTCAGCCATTAGAGTAATACCCGCCATTTGCTTTGACATGGATGGTATTGGAGGGTATTATGCTGAGTGAAGTAAGTCAATCGGAGAAGGACAAAGATTATATGTTCTCATTCATTTGGGGAATATAAATAATAGTGAAAGGGAATATAAGGGAAGGGAGAAGAAATGTGTGGGAAATATCAGAAAGGGAGACAGAACATAAAGACTCCTAACTCTAAGAAACGAAAGAGGGGTGGTGGAAGCAGCGGAGGGCGGGGGGTGGGGGTGACTGGGTGATGGGCACTGAGGGTGGCACTTGACGGGATGAGCACTGGGTGGTATTCTGTATGTTGGTAAACTGATCACCAATAAAAAATAAATTTATTATAAAAAAGTAAAAAATAAAATGAGCCTCTTGTAGACAGCAGATAGATAGGTCTTGCCTTTTTATCTAGTCTGAAACCCTGTGTCTTTTAATGGGGTCATTAAGCCCTTTCACGTTTAGAGTTACTATTGAAAGTTATGAATTTATTGTCATCATGATACCTATGCAGTCCCTATATTTGTGGATTTTTCCCTTGGACTTCCTCTATTATAGAATTCCCTCTAATATTTCTTGCAGAGCTGGCTTTGTGGTCACATATTCTGTCAGTTTCTGCCCTTCTTGGAAGCTCTTTATCTCCTCTTCTATACGAATGAGAGCCTTGCTCAATAAAGTATTCTTGGTTGTATGTTCTTCTCATTTAGAACCCTGAATATATCCTGCTAGCCCTTTCTGGTCTGCCAGTTCTCGGTTGAGAGGTCTCCTGTTAATCTAATATTTCTCCCCATAAATGTTAGAGATTTCTTGTCTCTCCGCAAGTAAAGATTATAGTTGACATTGAAATTCTGCAGGTTCAAAACTGTGTGTATTTATTTTTCTTTTTTCTTTTTTGGCTCAATGCTTACAACCTGATTCACTCTCTTTTGAAGTAATACTAGCAGACGACAGTAATACAAAGACTCAAGCCATCCAGCAGCAAACCTAGAAAGCCAAGGTAAATGAAGGGAATATTCCATAACAATAGGCTCCACAGGGCACAACCACACAGGGTGGGGTGGTTGGTGGGGAAAGATCAAGAAGGAGTATCTGACACTGTCACAAAACCCACCTTAAGATCTTGGGACTGAGCAATGACCATGAAAAGAAGCCTTGCTTCTTGGTCTATGCAGTCAGCAATTTAGAAATCGCTGTCAGTGCCTCCTTAGGGTAGCATAGAATCCTGGAGTGTCTGGGCTCATTTAGTGAGAGAACAGAGCAGGGATACCAGGCCAGGAAACATGCCCAAGAGGACTCATTAACATCCTGTTTCCAGGACCAGCATTTGCAGGGGAGCACCATTTCACCTGAGCAGTAAGTCCCTGGGAATGTAGAAGTGAAATAAAGTAGAGAGAGTGGGGTCATGGGAGAAGAAGCAAGAACAGCCTCCCCAGGGACAGGCACAGCAAGGTCTCCCTCGGGTAGCTCTTCCCATATCTACTTCCTCCAGATTCCTGCTGCTTTCATCTTTGCTCCAGACCCCAGCAAGAGTAAATGACAGTCTGAGCATCTGGACCCAAGCACTGAGTCTGACAACTTCTCCAGAGGAGCTGGATGGGTTCTCACCTGGAGAACTGAGTGATGGAAGCAGTTTCTCCTAATTCTCCACAGCTGTGAGAACAGGAAACCCATCTCTGAAGGAAGAGCTCCACGGAAACTGCCCAAGGACTGTATTTGTCCTCTGTCTCTATTACATCCCCAGACAAGACCTCTAGAGGACCAGAAGGACCAGATGCCGCCCTGACGCCTGCCTTGGTCAGACTCCTCAGACTCTTAACTCAACTTGGCAAAATTTAAACCAGTTGGAAACTGCTGGAAAAGCTCACTCTTTCCCCATTTCTTTTTTTCTTTCTTTCCCTATTTCTACAGGACAATCTTGACCCTCAACCCCCAGGGCAGTTTGCATGGTTGGGCAACTCAGCTTCTCATTACCTGAGGTAAAAACTTTGTCTCTCTTTCAGGGAAGTATGCATCCTCTAGATACATTGAGTTGAGAAACAGGGCCCAAAGCAGACCCTAAGAACTTAAGCTACTCTGTCTTCCAGGTTCTCTGTACTCTGTCCTAAGGCCCCATAGTCCTGTTTTTCTAAATATGAAGAAAAATGAATGAAAATGAAGAAAGAGTCTATGCTACATCCCAGGTCTGAGTGTCTGCTTCCTGGTGGGAGTATCAGTACCTGTCCTTAGAGCACAGGCTTTGCCGGCCTCTGCTAGAGGACTATTGAACCTCTCTGGTAATAAATGCCTCCAAATCAAGGGCCATCTAAAAATCAATGATCTGTCTTTCATATGCTCTAAAACCTTTCCACCATTAAAATCCTGTAAGCCCAGAAGAGACCAGTAAAAGAACCAGTGAAATATCCTAATTAGAAGCCACAATGTAGGGAAAGACTTAGAGATATGTTTCCCTTACAGATTCTTTGATGCATGGTCAGAATTGGACTATCGCCTAGTTCCCATGATGTATGACCTTGATAGTTGTTAATCCCAGGTTCCTGTCTCTTCTAACTTTTCTCTGGGGGTGGGTGAAATACACTAACGGTTGCTCTCCAGAACAGGAGTTTATCCTCTTTATCTCTGTGGCTCTTCAATCCAGTGTAGATATTCTGTCCCAGCAGGAGGGAGAACAAGGATCTGGGTCAGGTGCAGGAGAAGGAGGGTAGGCTTATTGAGCCTGATTACAACATGTAGCACATGCTCTTTTGCTGCCAGCACCTTTCAATCATTTCTCCCAAAGACAAACATTCTGGTCTTTCTGGGCAGGGCCTCCTCTTCAGAGTTTTGAGTTCTCCCAGGCTTGCATGTTTTCATAACCTGTAATAAAACACCTATGTTGTCATTGAGCCTAAAGGTTTAGCTCATAAAAGCAACACCACATCAAACACACCAAACCCTCATCTCAGTCTAGAATCCCTTCTGCACATGGAGAGCGTGGTGGTTACTGGTCCAGAGGGATGACTGAGGTGGACATAGTTTAGCTCTTCCTGTGAGGCTTACATCTACAGCCTTGAGTGCTACAAACAAATGTAGACCTAAGGTATATGGACAATGAAGTGGAAGTGCTTTGTTGAAGTCACAGTTCTGTACCTGCTTTAGGATTTTCTATTCAGAACAGGTCTGTTAGGGCACTAACTGGGGATTTAAATCATGAGACAATCATTATACTTAAAACATAGGTACAAAAATAACCAAGGGCTTGGGTGCCAGGATATTGCTTTCTATTGAGAGAGAGATGATTTAATCATTCTGGAAAGATGCATATTGAGGTTTGATGTCCTGCATGATATTTTCTTGTAGTGACCTCTTAATATTTAGCCATTGCTGTGATGATTGCTCTCCATTTGGATGCTTCCTTCATCAAGATACAATTAAAAGTGTTAGAACCTGAGAGATCAAGAGGTCAAATCCATGTCCAGTAGGAAAGACATCACCTCTCTGGATTCACATTGGCCATCATCAGGAGCCTGTGATGTTACAAACGAGGGGCCACCTTAGCCAACATTCACTGAGAATGTGTTTGCTTCTAGGCAACTGAAGAAACAACACAGAATGGAGTACTGGAACTCCACCTTGGGCAGTGGCTTTATATTGATGGGGATTCTGAATGACAGTGGGTCTCCTGAACTGCTCTGTGCCACAATCACTGTCCTATACATGTTGGCTCTGACCAGCAATGGCCTGCTGCTCTTGGTCATCACAGTGGATTCCTGGCTCCATGTGCCCATGTACTTCCTGCTCGGCCAGCTCTCACTCATGGACCTCCTCTTCACATCTGTTGTCACTCCCAAGGCCCTCGTGGATTTTCTGCAGAGTGAATACACGATCTCCTTTGGAGGCTGTGCCCTTCAGATGTTTCTGGCATTGGCGCTGGGTAGTGCAGAGGACTTGCTGCTGGCCTTCATGGCCTATGACAGATACGTGGCCATATGTCATCCTCTGAACTACATGGTTTTCATGAGGCCAAGGGTCTGCTGGCTCATGGTGGCCACGGCCTGGATCCTGGCATTTCTGAATGCTCTAGGCCATACCTTGTATACCATGCACTACCCTTTCTGTAAAGTTCGGAAGATCAGGCACCTGCTCTGTGAGATTCCTCCTTTGCTGAAGTTGGCCTGTGCAGATACCTCCCGATATGAACTCTTGGTGTATGTGACAGGAGTGACTTTCCTTTTGATGCCTCTTTCTGCCATTGTTGCCTCCTATGTACTAATCCTGTGTACTGTGCTTCACATGCCCTCAAATGAGGGGAAGCAGAAAGCCCTAGTCACCTGCTCCTCCCATCTGACAGTGGTTGTGATGTACTATGGAGCTGCCACGTTCATGTATGTCCTGCCCAGTTCCCTCCACAGCCCCAGGCAGGACAACATCATCTCTCTTTTCTACACGGTTGTCACTCCAGCACTGAACCCCCTTATCTATAGCCTGAGGAATCAGGAGGTCATGGGGGCCTTGAGAAGGGTCCTGGGAAAATATATGTTGCCAACACACTGTACCTTCTAAAGAGGATTCATGGCTTGTCTCTCACCATTTCTTTTCCCAATCAAAAGTTGTACACAACTGGTCTTTTTGTGGTACTCTGTTCAAGTAGATAGAAACACTTAAAAAATTTCTATTTCAATATAGTTGTGAGCATTGACACCTTAAGCTGTACTCACACGGGACACACCACCCTGACCTTGTAATAGGAACTAGATGTCCATATTGTAAAAGATACTAGAAGAAGTAAAGCATGAAATGAGTATCATAGACTCACTTCATGGTAGGAATTCATCCTGACATGATTAGCAAATAATTAGACATGGTTAGGGGACCAAGTTTCAGTTTCAATATCATGCAGCAGTGAGAAACAGCATTAGTTTTAGGGTGACCAAGTTCAGTAACCTCTAAATAACAGAGGAGGACTGCTCTCTTAGACAATTATAGTTAAAAATAAATACCTCATAAGATAAAATGGCCTTTTTTATTAGGTTTTTCAAGCAATTATTTAGAAATAGTAGTAGTTTTGTAACCGCATTTGTACTCAAGACTTAAGAAGTAGTCCATATTGAAAAGATAAATAAAGATAATACCTATGTTGAGATAGCAAATAAGGAAAATGGGGCATTGTTATACTGTTTAAAAATAAAAAGGAGAGGGCAGCCCTGAGGCCTGGCTGATTAGCGCTGCCTTTGGCCCGGGACGTGATCCTGGCGACCCGGGATCGAGTCCCATGTCAGGCTCCCTGCGTGGAGCCTGCATCTCTTTCTGACTGGGTCTCTGTCTGTCTGTCTGTCTCTCTTTCCTCTATATCTGTCTCTCTTGAATGAATAAATAAATTCTTTAAAAAAATAAAAATATAGATGAATATATAGAATGTGAAAGTACCATATTTGATACCATGTAGACATACAGTAACAGAGACATCTGTTGCATACAATACTTGAATAAAAAAATGTGACTTTAAATGTGTAGAGACATGTTTGAAACATCAAAACAGTTGCAAGAAGCTCATATTCTTAAAATGAGCATATGTATGTCTGTGTCCATAGGAAAGGTAAGATAATATATATAATTGACTTTCTAGCTAGCTTAAGTATGCTTTATTTTGTCATTTGATATTGATGTGGAAGGTTAGTAACATAAATTGGGAACTGAAATCTGTTCAGTTAAGAAGTTCCAAAATCCCCTGGCTCAAATAGATGGAATTTTGTTTTTTTGAGGATAGTGCTTTGTGAAAACTCAGAAATGTTTTTTTTCTTTATAGGAATAATGCTAAATTGCCAAATCTACAAAGCTAATCATAGGAGCTAAAGCTAATTTAAAACTAAACCAAGTCATAATAAAAAGAGAACATTCAAAAACTTAGAATGAAGGTAAAATTAAAGTTGTCCTTTCAGTTTTTTGTTATCCATATGTGTATTTTACTTAATTGTTATATACACAATGATTAATGTCCTGTTTTCTTTTTGTCTGTAATATAAAATTTAGTGAACCTTATTTCTTGCTAAGAGGGGACATTGTAGTGTAGGAGTAGGGACTGAGTGGCAGAGAGGGATGAGCTAGATTATATGAGTGTGACTCTCCACTCTCCCTTTATTGTCTGTGTATCTTGGGATATTAAATTAAATCTGTGCCTCAGTTTGCTTATCTTAAAAGTGGTGATAATAAGAGGACTCAGGATGATCTCATGATGTTTTTAGGATGAGTGAATAAGATAATATCAGGCACTGAGACCAGAGCCTGGAAAATAGTGCTTAAAACAAGAAATAGTAAGTAGTTTTGAAAGAACTTAATTTTAAATGACTACATAATAATATTCCATTATATAAATAAATCTTCTGTAAAATGGGCAATTGACTACATTGAGTTTTAGTCCCCCAAATTTTCTTATGTGAGGGTCTGATTTTAGGTCAAATTTCTAGGAGTGAAATTACTGAGAAATGGCAAAGATACTATTTAAATTACTGTTGCAGTTATACGGTTTCATTCATATGGGGAATATACAAAATAGTGAAAGCGAATATGGGGGAAAGGAGGGAAAATGAGTGGGAAAAATCAGAAAGGATGACAGAACATGAGAGACTCCTAACTCTGGGAAATGAACAAGGGGAAGTGGAAAGGGAGGTGGGTGGGGGGTTGGGGTGACGGCGTGACAGGCACTGAGGGGGGCACTTGATGGGATGAGCACTATAACTGGGTGTTATGCTATATGTTGGCAAATCGAACTCCAATAAAAAACAAAAAACAAAAAAAACCCCAACCAACCAAACAAAAATAAATAAAAATGAAGTAAAATTGGAAGGGGTAAAAATTACTGTTGCAAAGAATCAAACTGCTTTTCAGGAAGTTAGAAACACTTTGCATTCTGTCTGGTATTATGCAGAAGTACCTGCCTCACTATAGTCTTTCTAGTGCTGTCTTATCAAATGAACTGTTTTTGCCAATCTAGTAAACATCAAATAGATGTAGCAGATGTTTTCCTTTATATTACCTATTTTATCCTAATGATTTTTTGTAGCTCTTTAGAGGTGAAGATTATGAACAATTTGATAGTAATGTGTGTGATAACCTTTGTTTTCAGTTTCTTTTTAAATACCTGACAGGATTTGTTGACTAGGGAATTGTTTACACAGTTGGTGTAAATCCATCTTTTTTCCTTTGTATTCTTCAGAAGATCATACTCTTATAATTCTCATTCTTAATTCAGAATATATTTACATATATTTCCTTTAGATTTCCTTAATAATTTCATAAGTGATATTTAAGTTTTTAATTTTTGTGCAATTTATTTTGGTACATGAGGTATGGTGAGGCTTTAAGTTAATTGTGCTTCCAAATAGCTGATTTTCCTATTAGCATTCTTAATAATCCTGAAATGTTATTAATTTATTGTTATTATTACTTTTACAATTGTTTGGCTATATACTATCTTCTTATAAATATAACAATAAAGAGTAACTCTAGGCTAGTTCTCTAGTTGTGGCAGTCTATTAAGACATTTCTCTCTCATTTTTCCTCATCAACTTTTTTTTTAAAGTTTTATTATCTATTTAATCTTCCTGGGTAACTTTCGAATCATTAGCTATATGTCCCCAAAATTCCATTGGTATATTCATTGCAACTATATTTAACTCAAATCGATTGGAGATTTTGACTTTTTTACAATATAGTCTTACCATGCCATTACATCACCCTAATACAACCTGTGGTTCTCTGAAAATACCATTTCAAAACACCTCACTCCCAGGTTAAGGCTTTGTACCATACATCCTTGAGAAAGGAAGAGTCATACAGGAGTTCTTCATCTTTCCACTAACAGATTTACCAGCACATCTGCACACAGCTTTTGTTTTTTTATTTTTTTATTTTTATTTTTTAAATAATAAATTTATTTTTTATTGGTGTTCAATTTGCCAACATACAGAATAACACCCAGTGCTCTTCCCATCAAGTGCCCCCCTCAGTGCCCGTCACCCATTCACCCCACTCCCCACCCTCCTCCCCTTCCACCACCCCTAGTTTGTTTCCCAGAGTTAGGAGTCTTCATGTTCTGTCTCCCTTTCTGATATTTCCTACCCATTTCTTCTCCCTTCCCCTCTATTCCCTTTCACTATTATTTAGGCTGTGTGAAATAAGCTTTTGGTTTTTTAAAAAAGCCTGTTTGAGGACAAACATTCCTGTTGTGCTTTTGATACCTAGCTCTCTTACTACTCGAAGAAATTGGTCTTGGAATTACTTGTTCTCCTCTGGATCATCTCCATCTCTATTGGAACATTTGCTATAGGTTACAGACATGCACTAAGGTGCATGCCTGCCCCCTAGCCCCTGCATTACAGTTGTGATTGTCAACAAAGCAAAGGTTTATGACTCAGCTCTTTGACAAAAAAAGTTGATACATTTTATAAAATGGTAAATGTGAATTTTAATATCATTACCTATGAGGACCAATGAGCATGAAAGGGCTTAGAGACTAAACACTACATTCCAATGGTATACAATAAATTTTTATAATACTCATATCTCAAACATTTTAAAACAATTTTGTGAGAATACTTCCAACAGTGCTAACTAAACAGGATTTGTCATTAATGTTCTTATTCTCCAGCTCTATGTGTGTCTTTCCCGAGATGACTTTCTGTCTTGAATTGTGCTTCCTTCTTAACTTGCCTTAATCATCCTGCTCACTTTTCCAAACTCATTTTTTTCTCCCTTTAAATGCTATCTAGGAAGACTGCAATTCAAGGCTTCAGGCGATATGTCATTCATCTTGAATTAAAATTTAAAGAGCATGTATTTTACAGCTTAATAAAATGAAAAAATAGGATAAAATTGGGAATGCAAAATGGTTCAGTCATGGTGGAAAACAGTTTGCCGGTTTCTTATAAACTTAAGCATACATGTATACAATTGAGCAGGTTCACTCTGAGGTATTTACCACAGTGAACAGACCTGTTTATACTCATTCGAAAATCTTTCCATGGATGTCTATAATGTTTTTTTATGATTCACGGGTGGAAACATCACAAATGTCCTTCAACTGATGAATGGATAAGAAATTATGATACATCCGTACAACTGGATACTACTCAAATAAATGGGAATGGTGAGAATCAACTGCAATGTAGGAATATGGTTAAATCTCAAGCATATTATGCTAAGTGGAAGTAGCTAGACTCAAAATGTATGATACCATTTTCCTGACACTGTGGAAAAGGCCAGACACTGGTGACAGTCAACAGATCTGACAGTGGCAGGGCTTAGGTGAGTGCTTAGTGAGAATTTAGGGGTTGATGAAATTTGATACTTGGATTTGATAGTGGTTACATAATATACAAATTTGTCAAAATTTGCAGAACCGTGTACTAAAAAAGGTGAATTTTACTGCATGCAAATTTTACCTCAATAAAATGTTTAAAATTGGAAATGATATCTGTGTAAATGAATGAGGCTTTTCATATTCTGCTTCCGTAGCTTTCTTTAAGCACCCACAGAAAAATGCCACTTCCATCAAATTATTTTTGTCAAGATTTTTGTTTTACTATTTTAATATATTGGATACTAACCCTTTATCAAATATGTCACTTGCAAATACCTTCTCCCATTCCATAGGTTGCTTTTCAGTTCGGTTGATTGTTCACTTTGCTGTGCAGAAGCTTTTACTTTGATGAAGCCCAATAGTTTATTTTTGCTTTTGTTTCCCTTGCCTCAGGAGACATATCTAGAAACAAATTGCCCCAGCTGATGTCAAAGTTGTTACTGCCTCTGTTCTTCTCTAGGATTTTTATGGTTTCCCATCTCACATTCAGGTGTTTAATCCACTCAGAATTTATTTTTGTGTATGGTGTAAGAAGTGATCCAGTTTCATTCTTAGGCATGTTGCTGTCCAGTTTTCCCAACACCATTTATGCAAGAGACTGTCTTTTTTCCATTGGATATTCTTTTTTGCTTGTTAAAGATTAATTTACCATATAGTTGTGGGTCCATTTCTGGAGTTACTATTCTGTTCTGTTGATCTTTGTGTTTATGTGTGTGCTTGTAGCATAGTGTTTTGGTCATTACAGCTTTGTAATACATCTTGAAGTCCAGAAGTGTGATGCCTCCAGCGTTGCTTTTCTTTTTCAAGACCGTTTTGCCTATTTATTGCCTTTTGTGGTTCCATACCAATTTTGGGATTATTTGTTCTAGTTCTGTGAAAAATGTTGGTATTTTGATAGGGATTGCATGAAATGTGTAGGTTGCTTTGGGTAGTATAGACATTTTAACAGTATTTGTTCTTCTAATCCATGAGCATGGAATGCCTTTGCATCTTTGTGTGATCTTCATTTGCTTCCAAAGCATTTTAAAATGCAAAAATATATATTTCAATTAATGAAGTTTACCAATTAATTTAGTAAATCAATTTCTTTGTATACCATGCACCCTGTATTGTATAATTCCCTAGGCATCATGTTTTTCTTGCTGAAATTACAGATTTTATTGGGTGAATCATTGGCAATACATTTTTTATTGTTTGTTTTTAACTTGTCTTCCCTCTTTTTTGTTAAGATTTTATTTATTCATGAGAGACACACACAGACACACACACACACACACACACACACACACAGAGACAGAGAGAGAGAGAGAAAAGCAGAGCCATAGGCAGAGGGAGAAGCAGGATCTCTGCAGGAGCCGGATGTGGGAGTCGATTCCGGAACCCGGGATCATGCCCTGAGGTGAAGGCAAACGCTCAATCTCTGAGCCACCCAAGTGTCCCACAAGTAAAGATTTTAAGAGACACTGACATCCTGCCAGTTCAATACTGTGTGTATTTATTTTTTATTTTTTATTTTTTTGCTCAATGCTTACACCCTGATTCACTATCTTTTGAGTATCACTGGCAGACAACAGTAACACCAATATACACATTCCATGCACAGGCCAACTTAGAAAGCCAAGATAAATGAAGGGAAGATTTCATAACTATAGGCTTCACAGGACACAGACTTAATGACTGGAAATAATAGTCCAGATAGGGAGGATCATAAAGGAAGTGGTGGGGTTGGAGGGTGGGGAAAGATATAGAAGGAGTATCTTACACTGACACAAAACCCACCTTAAGATCTGGGTGCAGAGCAATGACCATGAAAAGAAGCCTTGCTTCTTGGTCTATGCAGTCAGCAATTTAGAAATAGGCCATCGCACTGGGGGTTATTCTGTATGTTAGTAAATTGAACACCAATAAAAAATAAATAAAAAAAAAAAGATAGAAATAGGCCATCAGTGCCCCTTAGGGTAGCATAGAATCCTGGAGTTTCTGGGCTCATTTAGTGAGAGAACAGAGCAGGGATACCAGGCCAGGAAACATGCCCAAGAGGACTCATTAACATCCTGTTTCCAGGACCAGCATTTGCAGGGGAGACCATTTCGCTGAGAAGATAAGTCCCTGGGAATGTAGGAGTGGAATAAAGTAGAGAGGGTGGGGTCACGGGATAAGGAGCCATAACAGCCTCCCCAGGGACAGGCACAGCAAGGTCTCCCTTGGATAGCTCTTCCCATATCTACTTCCTCCAGATTCCTGCTGCTTTCATCTTTGCTCCAGACCCCAGCAAGAGTAAATGACAGTCTGAGCATCTGGACCCAAGCACTGAGTCTGACAACTTCTCCAGAAGAGCTGGATGGGTTCTCACCTGGAGAACTGAGTGATGGAAGCAGTTTCTCCTAATTCTCCACAGCTGTGAGAACAGGAAACCCATCTCTGAAGGAAGAGCTCCACGGAAACTGCCCAAGGACTGTATTTGTCCTCTGTCTCTATTACATTTCCAGACAAGACCTCTAGAGGACCAGAAGGACCAGATGCCGCCCTGACGCCTGCCTTGGTCAGACTCCTCAGACTCTTAACTCAACTTGGCAAAATTTAAACCAGTTGGAAACTGCTGGAAAAGCTCACTCTTTCCCCATTTCTTTTTTTTCTTTCTTTCCCCATTTCTACAGGACAATCTTGACCCTCAACCCCCAGGGCAGTTTGCATGGTTGGGCAACTCAGCTTCTCATTACCTGAGGTAAAAACTTTGTCTCTCTTTCAGGGAAGTATGCATCCTCTAGATACGTTGAGTTGAGAAACAGGGCCCAAAGCAGACCCTAAGAACTTAAGCTACTCTGTCTTCCAGGTTCTCTGTACTCTGTCCTAAGGCCCCATAGTCTTGTTTTTCTAAATATGAAGAAAAATGAATGAAAATGAAGAAAGAGTCTATGCTACATCCCAGGTCTGAGTGTCTGCTTCCTGGTGGGAGTATCAGTATTTGTCCTTAGAGCCCAGGCTTTGCCGGCCTCTGCTAGAGGACTATTGAATCTCTCTGGTAATAAATGCCTCCAAATCAAAGGGCCATCTAAAATCAATGATCTGCCTGTCATATGCTCTAAAACTTTTCTACCATTAAGTCCTGTGAACCCAGAAGAGACCAGTTAAAGAACCAGTGAAGTGTCCAAAAATAGAAGCCACACTATAGGGGAAAGACTTAGAGAAAGAAATGTTTCCCTTACAGTTTCTTTGGCGCACGGTCAGAATTGGACTATTGGGCTAGTTCCCATGATGCATGACCTTGATAGTTGTTAATCCCAGGTCCCTGTTTCTTCTGACATTTCTCTGGGGGTGTGTGTCATACACTAACGGCTGCTTTCCAGAACAGGAGTTCATCCTCCTTATCCCTGTGGCTCTTCAATCCAGTGTAGATATTCTGTCCCAGCAGGAGGGAGAACAGGATCTGGGTCAGGTGCAGGAGAAGGAGGGTAGGCTTATTGAGCCTGATTACAACATCTAGCACATGCTCTTTTGCTGCCAGCGCCTTTTCAGTCATTTCTCCCAAAGACAAACATTCTCTTCTACCTGGGCATGGCCTCCTCTTTATAGAGTTTGAGTCCTCCCAGGCTTGCGTGTTTTCATAACCTGTAATAAAACACCTATGTTGTCATTGAGCCTAAAGGTCTAGCTCATAAAAGCAACACCACATCAAGCATACCAAACTCTCGTCTCATTCTAGAATCCCTTCTGCACATGGAGAGCGTGGAGGTTATTGGTCCAGAGGGATGACTGAGGTGGACATAGTTTAGCTCTTCCTGTGAGGCTTACATCTACAGCCTTGAGTGCTACAAACAAATGTGGACTAAGGTATATGGACAATGAAGTGGAAGTGCTTTGTTGAAGTCACAGTTCTGTACCTGCTTTAGGATTTTCTATTCAGAACAGGTCTGTTAGGACACTAACTGGGGATTTAAATCATGAGACAATCATTATACTTAAAACATAGGTACAAAAATAACCAAGGGCTTGGGTGCCAGGATATTGCTTTCTATTGAGAGAGAGAGATTACTTAATCATTCTGGAAAGATGCATATTGAGGTTTGATGTCCTGCATGATATTTTCATGTAGTGACCTCTTAATATTTAGCCATTGCTGTGATGATTGCTCTCCATTCGGATGGTTCTTTCCTCAAGATACAATTAAAAGTATCAGAACCTGAGAGATCAAGAGGTCAAATCCATGTCCAGTGGGAAAGACATCACCTCATTGGATTCACATTGGCCATCATCAGGAGCCTGTGATGTTACAAACGAGGGGCCACCTTAGCCAACATTCACTGAGAATGTGTTTGCTTCTAGGCAACTGAAGAAACAACACAGAATGGAGTACTGGAACTCCACCTTGGGCAGTGGCTTTATATTGATGGGGATTCTGAATGACAGTGGGTCTCCTGAACTGCTCTGTGCCACAATCACTGTCCTATACATGTTGGCTCTGACCAGCAATGGCCTGCTGCTCTTGGTCATCACAGTAGATTCCCGGCTCCATGTGCCCATGTACTTCCTGCTCGGCCAGCTCTCACTCATGGACCTCCTCTTCACATCTGTTGTCACTCCCAAGGCCCTCGTGGATTTTCTGCAGAGTGAATACACGATCTCCTTTGGAGGCTGTGCCCTTCAGATGTTTCTGGCATTGACGCTGGGTGGTGCAGAGGACTTGCTGCTGGCCTTCATGGCCTATGACAGATACGTGGCCATATGTCATCCTCTGAACTACATGGTCTTCATGAGGCCAAGGGTCTGCTGGCTCATGGTGGCCACGGCCTGGATCCTGGCATCCCTAAGTGCCTTTGTTTATACCACATATACCATGCACTACCCTTTCTGTAAAGTTCGGAAGATCAGGCACCTGCTCTGTGAGATCCCACCTTTACTGAAGTTGGCCTGTGCAGATACCTCCCGATATGAACTCTTGGTGTATGTGATGGGTGTGACCTTCCTTATGCCCCCTCTCTTTACTATCATTTCTTCATATACACTAATTCTGTGTACTGTGCTTCACATGCCCTCAAATGAAGGGAAGCAGAAAGCCCTAGTCACCTGCTCCTCCCACCTGACAGTCGTTGGGATGTTCTATGGAGCTGCCACGTTCATGTATGTCCTGCCCAGTTCCCTCCACAACCCCAGGCAGGACAACATCATCTCTCTTTTCTACACGGTTGTCACTCCAGCGTTGAACCCCCTTATCTATAGCCTGCGAAATAAGGAGGTCATGGGAGCTTTGAAGAGAGTCCTGGCAAAATACATGGCCTGACACACTCCATAATCTAGGGAGTTTATGGCTGGCCTTCAAAATTTCTCTTAAAGTCATAAGATTTCTGGTAAAAGCCTGGTGAAAACACCATATTGCAGAGAGTACCTTTTAATAGTAAAAGGAATGTACGGAATGTAATTTGACTTGGCAAATGAATTTGTGTGTCTGTTTTACCATTTTATTTTTTAAAGTATAGTTGACTTGGAATATTATGTTAGTTTCAGGTGTGCAACATTGTGGTTTGACAGAGCTATACTTTCTGCTATGGTCACTACAAATGTAGCTACTGTCTGTTACCATACAACACTATTATAACATCATGGACTATATTTGCCTTTTATCCCCACTCTACCTTTTAATCTGACGATTTATTTAGTTTATAACTGACATCTGTATCTCCTACTGCCCTTAAACCATTTTCACCATCCTTCCATCCCCATCCGTGCTCTGGTAACCGCCAGTTATTCTTTGTATTTATGGTCTGCTCCTGTTGTTTGTTTGTTCTTTGGTTTTGTTTTTTAAATTATACATATAAGTGAAATAATAATGGTATTTGTCTTTTGCTGACTGATTTCACTTAGCCTTATTATGCCTTAAGGTCCATCCATGTTTTCATAAATGACAAGATTTCATTTTTTTAATGGCTGATTAATATGGTAGTGTATATACCTATATCACATCTTCTTTATCCAGTGAAGTACTTGGGTTGCTTTCATATCTTGGCTATTGTAAATAATGCAGCAATAAATACAGGGACATTTAAAACTTTATGAATTAGTGTTTTCATTTTCTTTGACTAAGTACCAAGTAGTGCAACTACTGGATCATATGATATTTCTATTTTAAGTTTTTGAGGAATCTCCATACTGTTTCCACAGTGTCTGCACCCATTTACATTCCCACCAACATTGCACAAGGGATTCTTTTTCTCTACATCCTCATCAATATTTATTCCTTTCTTTTTGGTTCTAGCTATTCTGATGTATTTAAGGTGGTATTTTATTATCAAATGCTCTTTTAAATCTTTTTTCCATCAGATAATTTATTTAGAAAAATGCTTCACACTCCTTTTAAAATTTGCTATTATCCCATGTAGCTACTGAGTTAAATGAGGCTAGGGGCTTTTAGCAATTTTGGACATGACCTCTGACTGGGGAGTCCATACTGGACCAACATATGAACCAAAAAAAGAAAAGTTTCAAGTAGGACACTTAAGCAAGGCCATTATCAGGGGAGCAGACCTTGAGATTTACACAAATTTTAGACTATTGACCATGTTCAAAGATCATATAAGCAGCCTAATTAATGCCCAAACTACTAGTAGTTTATATCTTTTTATAGTATGTTATCGCTTCCTTTTTCCAAACAGCCATTAGAAAACACCTGGGCCCTCCAACAGGTGTTTTTGTTTGTCTTTGTTTTTAACATGGAGATTTTTTATACTGCCTAAAAGCCAAATATTACTGAAATAAATGAAATAGAAAGGGCATCTCATTAGCAAGGTCCATGGGAAACAACTGTGCTTATTCCTTGGCAATAAACAAACAAAACAAACAAAAAGAACTGGTTTCTGTCTTGACATGTCCCTACAATTGCAAAAGGCTCATATGCCTGGTAAGTGTGGATGTGTGAGACTATGGATATGTGTTTGTGCTGAAAATGATGGGATAACATCTCAATTAATTTTCCAGGGACTTAAATATGCTGTACTACCACCATTTGTTTGTAAGTCTGGAAATACTTAAAACCAGCAAGTTGTTTTGAAGCTTCAAAATGACATGGTTCATCTGAGTGGCACTATTTTGGGGAATATTGTCCTTTTTTGAAAATTTGCTAATGCTTTCTTTAAAAAAAAGTACTGTTTCATCTGTAACACTAGGAGGTTTTTTTAAAAAAATTAATAAAATTAGGAATACTAAAAAAGACAAAACTAAAATCTCATCCAGATTTAACCTCCACAACATTTTGATGCATTTTATTTCATTTTTAATACATGCGTGCATTTTACTGAGTTGATATGTGTGTGTAAAATAGAGAATTTTAAAAAATATTTTATTTATTTGTTCATGAGAGACACACACACACAGAGGCAGAGACATAGGCAGAGGGAGAAGCAGGCTCCATGCAGGGAGCCTGATGTAGGACTCGATCTGGGGACTCCAGGATCACGCCCTGGGCCGAAGGCAGATGCCCTACTGCTGAGCCACCAGCATCCTGAGAATTTTTTCACTTACTAATACATAGTGAATTTCCCCCCTGCATTATATAGCAGCTCTATAGAGCAGTGACAGAGAATCTGGGGTCAATTGTCAGAGTAACAAGATTTGAATTCAATACACCCCACTTATATAACTTTGAACTTATTTCTTAACCTCTCTGTACCTGTCTGCACATCTCTAAACTGTAAATTGGCAGTAATAGACCTACTTCATAGGCATTGTGAGGATTAAATAAATTAGCAAATATGAACATAGGACATTTAGAATTGCATCTGGCATATAATGAGTATTTAATAAATCTTAATTCTTACATGAATAAATAGCCTTGAAAATATTTTTATGGGATGACATAATATTACATATATGGATGCTTTGTAATACAATTGGCTATTTTATCACTGTTATACATTTAATTGTATGTGTGTCTGTGTGTAAAAACAGCTGTATTGATCTCTGGGTATGTGACTGATTTTTTCCTTTAGAATAAATTCTTGTGAGTGGAATTACTAAAACCAAAGTAAAAAATCTATTTAATATTGTTGATATAAAAAGATGAATTGATGTTTAATACTTAAACATTTTGCATTTTTACCAGCAAGATACATTACATTTTTTTTCATGTTTAGTTTAATACATAGACAGTTTTACTAATTTATTAGGTATAACACTTAAATATATAACTTTAATTTGCATAACTAATGAATTTATATTTTTATTTTTGAGTTGTTGGAATTCCTTTTTTTTAAGATTTTATTTATTTATTCATGAGACACACACACACAGAGAAAGAGAGACAGAGAGAGAGAGAGAGAGAAAGAGGCAGAGGAGAACCAGCCTCCCTCTTGGGAGCCTGATGTGGGACTTGATCATAGGACTCTGGGATCATGATCTGAGCCAAAGGTAGATGCTCAACCACTGAGCCACCCATGTGTCCTCAATCTGTTATTTTTTAATATCTCCATGGTAAGGATTTTTAGAGAAGTACTGAAAATATTTTTGTTGTGAAATCTAGCTTTTCTCTTCTGGTTTCTTTCAGTGATTTTACTGCTAGGATATAATTTTCTACTCTCTCTTTAGGTAATAAGTTATGTAGATTTTTTTTCTTCAGAATTTTATAATTTGCATTTAACTTTTAGAATAAAGTTCTAAATTACCTTGATATGGTGAAGTTTTAACTTTTTTTCAAAGTTGGCACTTTCTTAATAATATTTTAAAATAATTCTTCTCCATTAATTTCTTTTTAAAAAACCTTATGTCTTATAAATGTAGTATTAAGCTACATTTCTTGGCTATCTGTTAAGTTCTAGCTTCTTTCTCTCCTTATTCTTTCTGAGTTATTTGATTCTGTCATCTACGTCTTAAAAACCCACTGGTAATTTGATCATGAATATATCCAACTAGTAAATTTTAATTTAGGTATTTTTTTGCAATACTCAGCCATGCCTTCCAGAACATAGTATACTATTGGACTTTCTGAACCAGTCTTATTCCCTTTTTGAAAATGACTATTGCACACCTTCAGTCTCAGCTGACCACATTACCCCATATGTACTTCACCTGGAACAGAAAGTGAAGTTATGTGGTAAGAAGGGGAAGGGAAGTAAGAAAGGGCAGCTCCTCAGGTTCCCCTCCTCAAACCTTCCACCCATCTGTCTGAACCTGCACATTCATGTCTGATTTCTCCCCTTTATAACTATTATTATTTTTTAAAGGTTTTATTTATTTATTTATTACGAGAGACAGAGAGAGAGAGAGAGAGAGAGGGAGGGAGGGAGGCAGAGACACAGGCAGAGAGAGAAGTCTTCATGCAGGGAGCCCGACGTGGACCTCGATCCCGGGTATCCAGGATCAGGCCCTGGACTGAAGGTGGCACTAAACCGCTGAGCCACCCGGGCTGCCCTATAACTGTCTATTAAAGGCTGACACCTTCACTAGTATTCTGAATCCTAGTCTCATTAACACACCAAAGATTTTGCTCCTGTAGAATCTCTTTAATCTGAAACCACTTTATTCTTCTTTTCTGGGTGATAACCACAAGGATACAAATATTCTCTGATTATCCCATTATAAAGGACCCTTTCTATAGCCCCACATTCCCTTCAGCTAAGTGACCCATTTTTTTCAGCTTCTTTTCAGGGGAAAAAAGGATCTTAAAAAGTGTGTCTATGCCCATGTCCTCCTCTGCTGATTTTCTAGTCACATATTAGCCCACTTCCAATCAAGCTCTGATTTCTTTTTAATGGGCCTGTTCTTTCTCAAAGTCATCATTGCTGTTTCAAATAGAGTGATCATTAAAAAAAAAAAAAGATTTGTTATTTATTTTAGAGAGTGAGAGAGCACAAGTGGGGGGGGGCAGAGGGAGATGATCCTCATGCAGATTCCCTGCTGAGTGCAGAACCCAATGTGGGGCTCAGTCCCATGACCCTGAGATCATAATCTGAGCCAAAATCAAGAATTGGATACTTAACTGACTGAGCCATCCAGGTGTCCCTGAAGTGGTCATTTCTATATCTTTCTCCTTGGCCTTTCAGCAACATCAACACAGGTGACTACTTCCTTCCTCTTGAAAATGTTTCTTCTCTTGGCTTCCAGATCCCACACACACCTGGTTTTCTTCCTTCTTCCCTTGACTCTCTTCGCCTTATTGTATCCCCTTCTCTATCTGAATTTAGAACTCCCCTTGGTACTAATAATACACAGACCTCTCTTCTCACTCAATAATCTCTTCCTGAGTAGATTAATCTGTTTGCATAGGTTTAAGCACCATCTAAATACTGTTGACAGCCAAAGACCTGTTTCCATAAACCACAGGCTCATATATCTAATTGCCTTGCATATCTAATAGAAATTTCAAAGTTAATCTAAAACATAACTCTTGATACATCCTCCTGCCAATCTGTTCTTCCCTCATTCTTTTTAAACTAAATCAATAAACACCATCCACGCAGCTGATCAAACTAAAAACTTAAATACATTGCTTTCATTTTCTGCCTTACTGCCCCAATAAGTAAGTAAATTCTATTGGCTTCATCTATACCATATATTCCAAATATGTGCACTTCTTTTGGTGTCCCCTAGAAGTATCTTAGTCCATGTCACAATAATCTGTTTCCTCTTGCTCTACAATAGCTTCCTAATAGGTATTTCCCTTTTCAGTTTTGTCCCACAATAATCTGTTTTCTTCCTAATATACAGATTGACCTTCAAAAATATAAGTCAGATTATGTCACTTTTTAAATTTAGAGTCAATTAGCCAACACATAGTACATCATTAGTTTCAGATGTAGAGTTCAAAAATTCATCAGTTGCATATAACACCCAGTGTTTGTCACATCCCATGCCCTCTTTAATACCCATCACCCAATTACCTCATCCCCCAACTCACCTCCCCTCCAGCAACCCTGTTTGTTTTCTATAGTTAAGAGTCTCTCATGGTTTGTCTCTTTCTCTGATTTCTTTCAGATTATGTCACTTTTTGACAAGTGTGCACATGATTTTGGCCCTGCCTACCTTTCAGTCCATCTTTAAAACTGTGCTCGCTTATAATCCCTTTAATCTAACTCCATTGACCTTTGTTTTCCATCACGTGGTTCAAAATTGTTTCTGATTTAGGGCCAATTAGTATATATTCTCCTTCCCTGTGATGTTTTGTCATCAAATCTTCTTGGCTTAGTAAAGTTCCATTTTAAAAATGTTAACTTCTCACAGAGATTAGCAATCGACATGGCATGTATTCAAACCAAAAGGTACTATTACACTGTGTTTATTGTCTCCATTGCACTTATCATTATGTGAAACTGTCTTATCTATACTTTAGTTTGCTGGTTACTCTCTCTCTCCTTTTCAAAATGAAAACTTCTTGAGAGGATGAACTATGCAGTGTGTGTCATAGCTGCTTCTCCATAAAATCTAGGAATATATAAAGCACAGTCTCTACAATGCAATGTGAAAAGATATGCACACATGTATATCTTTGCTGAAGAACTAGAGGAATAAGCCATGTTCCTGTGTGAAAAGGCTTAACATTTTTGTTTAAATATGTTTTTTGCTAAGTAATCTGTAAATTAAGTGTAATAACCATCAAACTTCTAATGGCATTTTTATTTTTTATGTATTTTTTATTAGAGTTTGATTTGCTAATGGCATTTTTAAAAGTGGATTTTGACAAGCTACGAAGTAGGAAGTTTATGAGCTATCAAGAAAACTATGAAACAGAAGAAAAATAAGAGTTCTATCTTGCTAGCTAAATCTGCAGTAATTAAAATACAGCAAAACAAATGCAGTAATTGACAAATATGCCAATATCCATATTGAAATTTAGTATATATTATGGCAGCATTTGAAATTAATGGGGAAAGAATGACTTACACTGGTATTAGAACAAAGAGCTAAATATTTAGAAAAAAAATGCCATATTAACTCACATACATAAATTGTCATAAAATAAATTCCAGATATTTTAAATATCTAATGATAAAAAACAAAATCCTGTGTCAGACTTCCCATCCTAGATTCATGTCCTACTTGTTTCCCAGCATTTATGTGGGGCCATATGATTTTCAATGAATAGAATGTGAGCAGATGTGCTGTGTTCCTTCTAACCTACAATACCTACCAGTGAACAACTTTTTTATCTTCATTTTTATGGATAGTGACATGCAGGTTGATCTTGACAGCCACAGATTAAAGAGCTCTATCAACTTGGGTCCATACGCTTGCTACTTCATCCCTAAATTGGAATTTATGTAAGTGAAAATTAAACTTCTACCTGTTAAGCCACTGAGATTCGGGATTTATCTGTTAAAGCAGGGTTCAGCAAATATGTCCCTGGGGCAACATCCAAACTGCCTGGTTTTACAGAGTTTTATTGTAGCACATTCGTTTTTTAGTTATAACCATTTTCCTGCTATAGTGGCATAGTTGAGTAGTTATGATAGGGATAGTATGGCCTATAAAGACTAAAATATGTATTATCTGGCCCTTTATACAAAAAGTTTACTGATCCCTACATTTAGAGTGACTAGTGTCATTTTATATAAAGAAGAACTAGAACTAGAGCATAACAGGAGACTAAGTTTATTACATTACGGGTAATTAAAGCCTCTTTTAGTAGAAAGTGAAATCTATGACTCTTTACCCTGCTTTTTCTCTGCCTTCCTACCTCTTACCCCCTAGTACACATGTACCTGATTAACTCTTTCATCCTTTGGTTTTCAACTCAAAAATCATCTCCTCAGGAATTATTTTGTATGCTTTTCAGAAGTCTATAACTATGTGGAAATTCAATAGCCTTTTATCAAAACATACAAGTCTGAGACATTTGAGAAATCATTCCTGGAAGGCCCCTCCTCTTTCCACTTCTGACACACCTTTATTCAGCTTCTCTTTCTGACTCTCTGATTCTTGATCTTCCGGGCCCGATTTGCTACACTTCGTCAACCTTGCAATGTTGGTAACTCCAAAGTTCTGTCTTGAATTCTTCACTGTTATCTGTCTCCAACACCACATCTCATCCAGCATTGCACTTCAGAATTTCCTTGGGATATTTTTACAAAACATAAGTATTGCTAAAACCTTTGGCACACATGTTGGGTGTGTCAAACAAACTTCACTTCCGTTTATGTGCAGTACATTTCTAAATCTGTTCTCTAGTCCATATCTCTCTCCTAAGCTCCAGATTTATTTATTAATTCAAAATGATATTTCTTGAGCAACAGCAATGGCTGGGCACTTCTCTACAAGTGATAATGTAGAGATCAACAAAGCAGTCTCAGTCTTTACTGCCGTGGAATTTACACACTAATGAAGGAGTCAGACATTAAGCAAATAATCATGCAATTCTTTTAAATGAAAGCCATCCTATTGCCTACAAAGCAGCATACAATTTTACGGTGCCGAAGAATCATGTGGGTCTTGTTACAGATGGAGGTTCCTGAGACCAGCTAACCTACTCAATTCTATACTGCAAAATATTTTCTACTTCAACTCAGGGACCATTTTAAGTCATGATATGCAAAACAATGGTCTACATTATAAATGCCTTACTAAGGCATAAAACAGGTGTCCCTGCTCTCCTTTTCTTAACTTTATCCTCATTTTTCATCGCTGTCCCATAAATTCCCCAATCTACAGCATTTTCAGGATTACATATGGGGCAAATTCTTTGGTATTGCATTCAAAGCATTTCTCAATCTGGACTCTTTGTCTTACTTTTCAACTTATAACTATTTTCCTAATGTTACACGTATTCTTAGAAAAATTCTACCATTTGTTATTCCTTAAATGTATTTTCTTTTACATTTCAGAAATTATTAAATTAGAATTTAAGGCCATGTTAGAATTAAACACCATGAAGACCTTACTTTTCATGTCTATATCCCTAGCTTCTAGAAATGCTCCTGCTCAAAATCTCTTTGATGAATGCATGCAAGAATGAAGGAGATAGGGATGCCTGGGTGGCTCAGCATTTTAGTCCCTGCCTTTGGCCCAGGGCATGATCCTGGGGTCTCTGGATTGAGTCCTGTGTTGGGCTCTCTGCATGGAGCCTGCTTCTCCCTATGCTTGTGTCTCTGCCTCTCTCTCTCTCTCTCTCATTATAGATAGATAAAATCTTTTAAAAAATGAAGGAGATAATTCCATTTGCCAGGATGTATTCTAATATTTGTATTTGTTTTATTTATTTGGTTCCTGGTGGGTTCCCCCCTCCATATAGTTGTATGTGCATTTGTTTTAATTTCCATATTAGCTTGTATGGGCCTAGAAAGTAGACTGTCTCCTTACCCAACTTTCATTTTTCCCCACTTTGTGGTTCCTCCCTCCTCTCCTTTCCCTCTCAATACTTTCTCCCTTCCTTCCCTTCCTTCCCTTCCTTTCCCCCCTTTTATTATTATTTAAGTACAATTGACATACAATGTTATATTAGTTTCATGTGTACAGCATATTGATTCAATAATTTATACATTACTTAGTGCTTATCATAATTATAGTCACCATTTGTCACATTTGTCTCATGTTATCATAATATTACTGACTATATCCCCATGCTGTACTTTTCATTGCTGTGACTTATTTATTTCATAACTGGAAATTTGTACCACTTTTTAAAAAAGTTTTTATTTATATTCCAGTTGGTGCTCATCACAAGTGCACTCCTTAATCACATCCTCCCATCCACTTCCCCTTCTATATTTCTTTTCTGTGTCTATCAAGATTTCTTGCTTTGACTAGACAATTTACGGAATTTAGAAGAGACATAGGAAAATAGGAGAAGGAAAAGAAATGGAGGAATGGGATAAAAGTGGGAAAAGTTTACAAGAAAATAGCTTCTTTCTACATCTCTAGAATTGTCATTATGCTTAAGGATCCCCACCTTCAAAAAGACAATTTTGCAGTCACTCTCCTGAGAGCACCTTTGACATCCTTGTTTCTCAGACTATAAATGATGGGGTTCAACATGGGTGTCACTGCTGAGTAGAACACAGAGATCATTTTATCCCTTTCATTCATTATCTTGGAGTTTGGTCTCATGTAGGCAAATATTGCTGACCCATAGAAGAGGACAACAACAATGAGATGGGTACCACAGGTAGAGAAAGCCTTGAGTCTCCCCTCCCCAGACTGCATCTGAATCACAGTGGAGATAATATTCCAGTAGGAGACCAGAATCAGGCAGACAGGAGCTAAGAGGATGACCACACCCATTGCAAAGATGGCCATTTCTGTGCTGTAGGTATCTGCTGAAGCCAGCTTCAGGAGGGCAGGAGGTTCACAAAAAAAATGGTTAATGATATTGTTCCCTCTGTAGGGCAGGCGCAGTGTGAATGTGGTGTCCACCAGTGACACAAATGTTCCACTAACCCAGGACCCTATGGCCAGCTGGACACATAACCAATGTGTCATGATGGTGGAGTAGTGCAGGGGCTTGCAGACAGCCACATATCGGTCATAGGACATCACTGCCAGCAGTGCACACTCTGTACACCCAACCAGAAGTAAAACAAATATCTGTGTTGAGCATCCAGCAAAAGAAATGGTTTTACTCTTTACCAAGAAGTGGACCAGCACCTGGGGCACCGTGGTGGTAGAAAAACAGAGATCAGCAAAGGACAAGTTTCCAAGGAAAAAGTACATTGGTGTGTGAAGTCTAGAGTCTACATGAACAAGCACAATGATAAGCAGATTTCCCAGTACAGTCAGCAGGTAGATTATCTGAAAAAGGAAAAAGAGCAGGACTTGTGTCTCTGGATCCTGTGAGAGGCCCAGGAAGACAAATTCAGTCACATAGGTTTGGTTTTCTTCTCCCATGAAAATTTATTGCTGTTTATAAATCAGCACCAAGAAAGAAACATATTGTTCAGTTGTAAAAAATATATATACATCTGAGTAACAGTTATTTTGTTAATCAGCATCAGAACAAGTCTATTGATTTCCACCTCTTAACAGATTCCATATATCAGAAGATAGAATTCTCTTTTTGCCCAATAGTTTTGACAGATGAGAGTCATTTCTGATTTTCTCACCTCTTGAGTCTTTTAGTAACACCAGAAGGGCAGAAATCATCCTGACTATGCTACATGACCAAACCTTAGCAAGACTACATGTAGTCCTGATAAGACTATAGTTCTTCTCATAGTGCATCCTTGCTTTTATGTAGGTTTGGGAAACAAACAAATTGGTGTTGCTTTAAATTAGTTGGATTTTTATGCTGTAAACAGTCTAATAGCATTTATGAAGGCTGATTTTTTTCATTATTTTTGCAAAATAATCCTAAAGAAGCACTCTGAGCAAGGAATGGGAAATTACAGGATGATGTAGTAGTCTGTGATCCTAGCCCTTAAATAAATTTTTCCCTCATTTGTTTTCAGTGTGAAGAGGATGCTGAAGATCAGTAAAAAAAAGGCTGCCTCATTGATTGTTGCTCTCAGTAGCATTCTTTAAACATGCCTTAATCTGTCTTCCACACTTTCTCTTTGCACAAAGTCCTTTGGCAATAATAATAATTATTTATATGTGTTGGGCCTTGTCCTGGTGTAATTATTTGTTTACACTTATTTTAAGTCTTAGGTTCATCCGAGATAGATATTATCATCCTCAGTATATAGATGATGAAACAAAGATTCAAAAAAAAATTAAAACTTTCTCACTCTTTCTGTACCCTGCAATTCTTTATCTTTCTTACTCAAAAATTCATTCATTGAGAAGATTCGACCTTTTTTCAATTGTCTCTGCCTATTCCCCACATCTAGTCCTTGAAAACAAATCCATAGCCCTCCATTTTACGGGTTTTAGAGCCAATCCACTATGACAGAGTTATCTGTAGGCACAAAAACAGGCATATATGAACAGATATTTTAAAATAATTTTGGAAAGTCTTGGCCAACAGAAAAATGAAAAAATGTTCATTGGCATCAGGGAAATACAAATCAAAACTACAATGAGATACCACCTCACACCAATCAGAATAGCTAAAATTAACAACTCAAAAACAACAGATATTGGTGAGGATGAGGAGAAAGGGAACCCTCTTAAACTGCTGGTGGGAATGCAAGCTGATACAGCCATTCTGGAAAACAGAATGGAGGTTCCTCAAAAAGTTAAAAATAGAGCCACCTTACCACCAGCAATTGCACTACTAGATATTTATCCAAAAGATACAAACATAGTGATTTGAAGGGGCACCTGTACTCCAATGTTTATAGCAGTAACATCCACCATAGCCAAAATACAGAAAAGCCCAGGAGTCCATCAAAAGATGAATGGATAAAGATGTATTGAGTAATGGAATATTACTCAACTATCAAAAATGAAATCTTACCATTTGCAATGATATGGATAGAACTAGAGAGTATTATGCTAGGTGAAAAAGGTCAATCAGAGAAAGACAATTATCATATGATTTCACTTATATGCGGAATTTAAGAAACAAAACAAGATCATAGGGGAAGGGGGGAAATAAAATAAGACGAAGTCAGGAAGGGAGACAAACCATAAGAGACTCATAATCATAGAAAACATACTGAGGGGTGCTGGAGGGGAGGTTAGGGTAACTGGATGATGGGCATTAAGGAGGGCACTTGATGTAACGAGCACTGGGTGTTTTATAAGATTAATGAATCACTGAACTCTGCCTCTGAAATTAACAATATACTACATGTTAATTTAATTTAAATAAAAAATAATAATTTGGGGGGCCTTGCCCAAAGGACAATAGAAATAATTAAAGAATCAAATCTTGAGAAAAGTAATAAAGATTATTTATAGATAAGTTGATTACATACCTTTAAAAAATCAAAAGGACTAATTCAAGCTTCTGATAATTGATAAGAAATATGCTCCTGTACAACATGAGTAACTAAACAGTCTTATGTTATATACAAAAAAAAAGAAGTAGAAATTTTAGCAAAATAAAATTCCTCCACAGTCGCTTAAAACTTATTAAACTATACACATAAGAAGCATTCATGATCTATTTGAAGAAAATTATGAAACATGATATCTGAATACACAGTAATTTTATGAATAGAACAACACAGTCTTATAAAGATACTCATTTCACTGACATTAATTCATAAATTCACTGAAATTCCAACCAAGTTCACAGATTTTTGTAAGGGAATTTAATAATTTTTTTCTAAATTTTATCTAGATGAGTAATTCTATGTTAGAAAATGATGTGTGGAAAAGAAAAATGAGGGAGTAGAGGAAATATATTCTACCAAATATAAAATATATAGTAAATTTTACCTCCCTTGTTAATATAGTGTATACTGAGCAGGTATAAAATATTTGACCAATAAATATAGAACCAAAACATACCCAAATATGTATGAAAATTTAATATATGGTGAAGGTTTCATCTTAAATAAGTGTATTACTTAGCAAAGGGCATGGGACAATTGGCTATGGTGTTTAGGACATTATGTATACATGTTTATATTTATATTTATATTTATACATACATATAATGTAAGTATAAGCAATAATTAATTCCAGTTGCATTAATGGGGCACCTGCGTAGCTCAGTTGGTTAAGTATCCGACTCTTGATTTCAGCTCAGGTCATGATCTCAAGGTCCTGGGATCAAGTCCCAGGTTGGGCTCTGAGCTTAGCACCGAGTCTGCTTGTCCCTCTCCCTCGGGTCCTCCCTCACCCTTTTCCCCTCCCTCAGCTCAAGCTCTCTCTCTCTCTCTCTCTCTCTCTCAAATAAATACATAAAATCTTAAAAGATACAAATATATTAATGATCTAATTTTAAAAACATGTAGTTTTTTAATGAAAATTAGTAGTCTATCTACCTATCATTTTTCTATCCATCAATCTAATCATTGGGCGATAAAAGCTTTCCTAAACATGCGCCAAAAAAAAAGAGACAGACAGAGGGGAGAAAAGGAAAAAAGAAAACAAAAGAAAAGAAAAAGGAAGGAAAGGAAAAGAAAGGAGGATAAAGAAAAAAGAAAAGAGGAACCGGTCAACGACAACAGCAAAGACAGGGCGCGAACGAAGAGATAGAAGCACAGGAAAGATCACGGGAAAAGAAAGAGACAGGCAGGAGAAACGCAAAGAAGCAGACTCGTAAACATCAAAAGAAAGAAAGATAAGAAAAGAGATAAGAAAGAAAAGAAAGAAAGAAAGAAAGAAAGAAAGAAAGAAAGAAAAAGAAAGAAAGAGAAAGAAATCATAAAGGAAACTTAACAAAACTGACTATTTTTAAAATTTTTAAAAAGATTTATTTATTTATTTGAGAGAAGACAGAGAAGGAGAGGGAGACTCCACACCAAGCCTGGACTCCAATGTGGCACTCAATTTCATGACCCTGAGATCATGACCTGAGCTGACATCAAGTCAGTTAACAAGCACCTAGTGCCTATTTTTCCTCATCCGTGAAATGGTGATATAAATAAGACATATCTTATAGTATTTATGTAAGGATTAAATAAAATATAAGCCATTTAAAGAGTTTAGGATGGTAAACAAGGCTAGCTCAGAAAATTATATAATATCCTATTATAATAATGGGATCATGATCTAGAAATAACTGCAAGATTAGGAAAACAGCTATTGAGGAGAAAGCATAGTAACACCTGGCTGCTGTATTTAATTGAGGAGTATGCTTATTCTTATTGTTTTTACTCTTTGGATTCTTTTTTTTCCCTTTGGATTCTTTTTTCCCTGATCCCTGAGTGTGATCAGGTAGTTTTACATATGTTATATAAATTTACACTTTTTGGGAAAATCCCAAACAAGTTCTACTTCAGGATATGGAGAGTCTATGGTAGACAGCCATGCGTCATTAAAGAAAAGAAAGAAAGAAAGAAGAAAGAAAGACAAAAGAAAGGAAAAAAAGAAAAGGAGTAAGACAAATTAGATAAATCTAAATCTATTGAGAATTTTTTATAGGAAAACCTCTGAATATAGAAATATATACATGTGTATATACATATACACAATAGTTTTCTCATGACATATGCAATTTTGGTTTCTCTTGTAACTGTCACTATGGTCACATAGTGAACAGAGTGGTCCCCTTGTTTCCATTTATTTTCTGTAACCATTACTATGATATAAACAAATTAATAATAATGATGTATCAAATATGGTGATAAATCAAACAAATAAATAAAAGCAAAGAATACAAGCGTATACACCTGCTATGACAGCATGGAGCTTGAAAAGACAAAGTTCCAGCTAATTTTATAATTTTATTAGCATGAAAATATCCTTTGCATTCTTTTGCTCTTTGTTCATCCTTTGGGACTGGAACTGTGTTGCTCTAAAATTCAATGTCAAGGCCAAATGTGATAGGGAATAACGAGAGCCTTCTGAGGTATATGGAATGAAGGCCAAAAACAAGAATTGGTTTAATTTTATGATGTTCACAACAATGTGAATATAGGTAACTCAACTGAACTACACATAAAGATAGCTAAGATGGTAAATTTTTATGTTACTTATTTTTTCACCACAATTCTAAAAAGTGATTTTTCCTTAGCAAAAAAGGAGAAAAGCAGCACAACCTCCCTTCGTTGTACTATTCTTTTAATCTATTATGTAATTTATGTATGTGCTTTTATTACTAAATTTATCAAGTACATGTTCAGCACTTACTACTTCTATTTTTTATTACCATTGACTTTTCAAATCTTTTCAGTCTTGTGAAAAGCGATGACCTTACCTCATCACATATACTTGTCAGTCTCTATGGCATTTGGCATAATTTAACTATAAATATGTCTTAAAACCTCACCTTGCTGTTATTTTAAGACTATCTCACTGCTTTAATTTTGTATTCTACTATATCTTTTTTTATTTTTATTTTTTTATAAATTTATTTTTTATTGGTGTTCAATTTGCCAACATAGAATAACACCCAGTGCTCATTTCGTCAAGTGCCCACCTCAGTGCCTGTCACCCAGTCACCCCCATCACCCACCCACCTCCCTTTCCATCACCCCTTGTTTGTTTCCCAAAGTTAGGAGTCTTTCATGTTTTGTCTCCCTTTCTGATATTTCCCACTCATTTTTTCTCCTTTCCCCTTTATTCCCTTTCACTTTTTTTTATATTCCCCAAATGAATGAGACCATATAATGTTTGTCCTTCTCTGATTGACTTATTTCACTCAGCATAATACCCTCCAGTTCCATCCACGTCAAAGCAAATGCTGGGTATTCTACTACATCTTAATTATGTACTCTAAACTCCATCCTCAAGTTCTTATTTTTGATTTTTTCTTGTTATCTACATCTCATGTGGGAAAACAAATCACACACAAAAAATGCAAATAATACTAGCATAAAATTTTGACTCCTCATCTCAGCTTCTTGTAATTCTTTTCAAATTCAGAGTGCTCTGTCTTCTGCCAACAGACACATCATTAATTTTACCTTTTCCCTAAATTTTTATCTTTAGGTTTCAGCCAAAAAAAAAAAAAGAAACTTCAAATTCCTTCACAGGACCATTCTGGGTCCCTCTGACTTTAACCATTCAAAATTGTCTAAAGTAAGCTGTAATGTAATTACTTAAAGTTCTTTACTCAGTCTAGATGTAGAATTAGCCATTATATTTACAATGTTGAAATTTGTACATCTTTTCATGCCATTGTTACATTGTTTTTTAAGTATTTGATTAAATGTTCATCTCCCTGGACTGTTTTTCTTCAAGATGGTAAAACATATGTCACTTATCTTTATTATCTGTATATTAATAGCATCTGAAACATGGAGGTTTAAAAGTAAGTTGCGGGGAGTGCCTGGCTGGCTCAGTCAGTGGAGCAAGTGACTCTTGATCTTAGGGTTGTGATTTTGAGCCCACTTTGGGCATAGAGTATTTAAAAATAAAATCTTAAAAAAAAGTAAGTTGAATGAGTGAACAGAATCATGCTAATACTCCACACCAACACATTAGCACACCAACACATTCACTTTCTCAAGAGAAATACAAGTGAGAAGAGGGAACTATGTTGACTGTTGAGATGTTGAACTCTGACCTGGTATTGAGATGATCTTGGTTTCTAAGATCCCAAGATTGGTCACCAGGTTAAAGAGAGTGAATGAAATGTTACCCACATCCAAAGAAGGGGGAGTTCATTGTGACAGGGGACAAGATACCTGGATTTGTATATGCCTGCACATACAAATTAGCATACTCACACAGTCTTGTGTGCCATCCAGGGAAGTCTGACCACAAGAAGATGCTGCCTGTGTGCCCTAGGGCAGGTGTCTGGATTCCATCCTGATCCTGCCTACTCCTACTGTCCAAACCCTGTGGCTAAATGGAACAATGAAGGAATCCTTGAAAAGAGAACATTATGATGGCAAGGGGCAGAGGAGAATCTGGCAGATTAGTTTTTAGTGCAAAAGGAGAGGCAGTGGGTTTCACAGCCCTTGCAGTCTCTCAAGTATCCCTGGTCAGTAGCTTAATCCCATCCAGAGGAGTTGTGAAACAGGATTCATGAGGCTATCACTCAAGAGGATCAGTATAAAAGAAGAGCATTATTCTCTAGAGAGGCCAGATGAAAAAAAGAGAGGGGAGTAAAAGGCAGAGCCCACCCCAAAGAACAGAATAAAAATTTCAGACTCTCTAAAGAGATTGATTCCCCCCAATCACCTTATCGGCTCTCACCTGGAGGACTGGCATGAGACAAACACAGGACAATGGGGTCAGTGATGAAGAGGAAGTTAATGAATGAAGGAAGTTATGGTTTCTGCAGTCTGCTAATCCATAGCCTAATAGGTAACTTGCAAATTGCCATTTACCACATATTCTGAAGTTTGGAACATCATCTGGACTATGAGTACAATTCTACCCCAAGTCAAGGAGCACCATTTTGTTAAAATCTCCAATTCACCAAGGCTTAAGGATATCCCTGGGAGTAAATCTTTAAGCCTGAGGTCCTAAGAGCTATTGTAAACAGAGCATTCCCTGGAGCAACTTGTGCTATTAACTTTTTAAAACCTTTCTACAATAAGAGATACCCTGGGGCATTTTTCATTATAATCACAAACTGAAATACCTGAATCTTATCTGATAATCAGGTACTACCTTACTGTTTCTCAAACCAATATAAGGACCACTTGCTTCTCTAAATTCTGTCAGAATTTTTTAAATGGGGGTTTCAATAATGATGGTAATATAAAAGACAGCTGACAAAAGTATATTTTACGTCATCTGTATGATGTCCACCAAACTACTCCCAGGGACTTCAGAACTTGTGTAATTGTAGCCAAAATGCTTTAAAAATAAAGTCTTCGGCTAATGTGCGGGGGAGGGGGACCCTAAACTAGAGGTAGGTGATGCAGCTTAAATGTCATGACTGTTTAAATGAAGGCTTTATAGTAGCTATTCAAATACAGAAAGGTGGTGTGAGAACAAAGTTAGCATATAACAAAGGTCCATATAAACAAGTCCAGAAGAAAATTCTTGATTTCCTTACCAGACTCCTCCCTTTTTGAGTCTTCCCCATCATCCACACCATTGCTCAGGCCAAAGACTTAGGGATATTTCATTACTCTCTTTTTTCATCTTGTGCATCCTATCTACCCACATATCTTACCATCTCCTTTGGCTCCCCATTGCTATAACCCTAGTTAATATCAGCATCTCTCCCCTGAACTACTGCAATAAAGCTGTCTTACTGATTGCTTTTCTTGTTTTCATGCTTGTCCACTTATAACCCATTCTCCATAAACACTCAAAGTGACCTTGTAAAAGTATATCATGATGATTTTCTGTGGAACCTAAAATAAAATCAATCACCTTTTTAGGACTTCAAGGAGGGTAATGGGTTGAATTGTGTCATCCAAAGCAGTATGTCCACTTGGAACCTCATAACCTTTATTTGGAATAAAGATGTTTGCCAATGTAGTTAAGGGAAAGTTCAAATGAAATTATCCTGGATTAGGGTGAACCCTAGGCTGTGAAGATATCTTTTTAAGAAAAGGGGAAGATAGAGGCATGTGGGTGGTTCAGTTGGTTGAGCATCTGACTCTTGGTTTCAGCTCAGGTCATGATCTCAGGGTTATGATCTCAGGGTCATAAGATTAAGCCCTGAAAGGAGTTGGGCTCTGAGCTCAGCAGGGAGAGTGCTTGAGATTCTTTCTCTCCCCTTAACCCTTCCCTCCTCCCCCCATGTGCTCTCTCTCTCTTTCTCCGTCTCTTAAATAAATAAATAAATAAATAAATAAATAAATAAATAAATAAAATCTTTTAAAAATAAGAAACAGGGAAGACACAGAGACAGAGGGAAGGCCATATGAGGACAGAGGCAGAGGTTGAAGTTATGCTGCCACAAACCAGTGAACACCTTAGCACCAAAAGCTGGAAGAGAGACAGAAGGCCTGTCCCCTAGCGCCTTCTGTGGGAGCATCTATAGATGTCTTGATTTTAGACTTCTGGCCTCCAGAGCTATTAATTTCTGCTGTTTAAGCTACAAAGTTTATGATAATTCATTATGGTAGCCCAAAACTAATACAACAGCCCTACCAATCTTGCTTCTGCCTATTTCTGTGACTTCATTCATTGCCACTCTTCCTATCACTTATCAGCCTCCACTCACTCCAACTTCTTGTTCTGATATCAAAAAACTTATTCCCATTCAAATCCTTCAGATTCTCCATTCTCTCTGATGGAATTCTCTTCTCCAAAAAGTACCTTGGTTTTTTCTTTTCAACAGTCTGGTCACAGCACAAATATTAATTGCTCTAAGATGTAAGGTGTCTTTTAACTGAAATGTCATATTCTCAGAAAGGCCTTTCCTGACTACCTGTTTAAAACTGCAGTCAACCCTTCCTTGCCTTTATTTTTCATAACAACTTTTGCCATCAGACATATATTTTACTTTTTTATTTTATCATCATATTCTAAAATATAAGTTCTATAAGAATAGGAACTTTGAACTTCATTTATTGATGTATATTCAGCACATAGAATATTCTCAATAAACATTAAGTTAATAAATGAGTTAAAAAATAAATGAGTTAGATGGTCATTGAATAAGTAAACTCAAACTGTGCTACTGAAATCAAAGTTGTATGGATTGATTAATTAAAATATAAAAGTAGCAATCATAAAACTATGGGATGAATGAAAGAAAATTAATTTCTTTTAAAAACTGAAAAACTTTGGGGTAAATCCCCAGCAGTGCAATTGCTGGGTCGTACGGCAGTGGAAGGAGCCTCGGTGTCCATTGAAAGATGAATGGATATAGAGCTGTGGTCTATGTATACAATGGAATATTACTCAGCCATGAGAAATGACAAATACCCATAATTTGCTTCCATGTGGATGGAACTGGAGGGTATTATGCTGAGTGAAATAAGTCAATCGGAGAAGGACAAACATTATATGGTCTCATTCATTTGGGGAATATAAAAAATAGTGAAAGGGAATAAAGGGGAAAGGAGAAAAAATGAGGGAAATATCAGAAAAGGAGACAGAACATGAGAGACTCCTAACTCTAGGAAACAAACTAGGGGTGGTGGAAGGGGAGGAGGATGGGGGGTGGCGGTGACTGGGTGACAGGCACTGAGGGGAGCACTTGACGGGATGAGCACTGGGTGTTATTCTATATGTTGGCAAATTGAACACCAATAAAAAATAAATTTATAGGATCAGGAGGAGGGGCAAGATGGCGGAGGAGTAGGGTCCCCAAGTCACCTGTCCCCACCAAATTACCTAGATAACCTTCAAATCATCCTGAAAATCTACGAATTCGGCCTGAGATTTAAAGAGAGACCAGCTGGAACGCTACACGGAGAAGAGTTCGCGCTTCTATCAAGGTAGGAAGACGGGGAAAAAGAAATAAACAAAAGGCCTCCAAGGGGGAGGGGCCCCGCGAGGAGCCGGGCTGAGGCCGGGGCGAGTGTCCCCAGGACAGGAGAGCCCCGTCCCGGAGGAGCAGGAGCTGCACCGACCTTCCCGGGGGAAAGGGGCTCGCGGGGAGTTGGAGCAGGACCCAGGAGGGTGGGGATGCCCTACGGCTCCCTGGGACAGTAACAGACACCAGCACCCCGGGGAGAGTGCGCCGAGCTCCCTAAGGGCTGCAGCGCGCACAGCGGGACCCGGAGCAGCTCGGGGGGCTCGGGGGGCGGCTCCGCGGAGGGGGCTGCGGGGTGAGAGCACGAATCCACAGCGCAGGCTCCGGAGCACAGGGCGCCGGGACACAGCCCAGGATCCGGCCTCCCCCGGGACAGGCAGAGGCTGGGAGGGCCCAGGACAGCAAGGACGCTCCTGCCCGAGCTGAGCAGATCAGCGGCCCCGGAGCCTCCAGGCCCTGCAGACCGAGAGCTCCGTGGTGACTGCGGGGGCTGACCCAGGTTTCCAGAGCTGTGGCAGCCACGGGGGTTGTTCCTCCTGGGGCTTCACGGGGTAAACAACCCCCACTGAGCCCTGCACCAGGCAGGGGCACAGAAGCTCCCCCAAGTGCTAACACCTCAAAATCAGCACATCAGGCCCCTCCCCCAGAAGACCAGCTGGACTGACAAGTTCCAGGGGAAGTCAAGGGACTTAAAGTATACAGAAACAGAAGATACTCCCCCGTGTTTTTTTTTTTCCTTTTTGATTTCTGACTGCTTCCCCACCCTTTTTTTTTCACCTTTCTTTCTTTTTCTTACTCTTTTTCTTCTCTTCCTTTCCTTTTTTTCTTCCTTTTTTCTTTTTTCTTTTTCTCTTTTCTTTCCTTCTCTCTTTTTCTCCTTTTCCCAATACAACTTGTTTTGGCCACTCTGCACTGAGCAAAATGACTAGAAGGAAAACCTCACCTCAAAAGAAAGAATCAGAAACAGTCCTCTCTCCCACAGAGTTACAAAATCTGGATTACAATTCAATGTCAGAAAGCCAATTCAGAAGCACTATTATACACCTACTGGTGGCTCTAGAAAAAAGCATAAAGGACTCAAGAGACTTCATGACTGCAAAATTTAGATCCAATCAGGCAGAAATTAAAAATCAATTGAATAAGATGCAATCCAAACTAGAGGTACTAAGGAGGAGGGTTAACGAGGTGGAAGAACCAGTGAGTGACATAGAAGACAAGTTGATGGCAAGAGGGAAACAGGAAAAAGAGACAGACAATTAAAAGACCAGGAAGACAGATTAAGGGAAATAAACGACAGCCTGAGGAAAAAAACCTACGTTTAATTGGTGTTCCCGAGGATGCGGACAGGGCCAGGGGGCCAGAATATGTATTTGAACAAATCATAGCTGAAAACTTTCCTAATCTGGGAAGGGAAACTGGCATTCAGATCCAAGAAATAGAGAGATTCCCCCCCTAAAATCAATAAAAACCGTTCAACACCTCGACATTTAATAGTGAAGCTTGCAAATCCCAAAGATAAAGAGAAGATCCTTAAAGCAGCAAGAGACAAGAAATCCCTAATGTATATGGGGAGGAGTATTAGGGTAACAGCAGACCTCTCCACAGAGACCTGGCAGGCCAGAAAGGGCTGGCAGGATATATTCAGGGTCCTAAATGAGAAGAACATGCAACCAAGAATACTTTATCCAGCAAGGCTCTCATTCAAAAAGGAAGGAGAGATAAAGAGCTTCCAAGACAGGCAGGAACTGAAAGAATCTGTGACCTCCAAACCAGCTCTGCAAGAAATTTTAAGGGGGACTCTTAAAATTCCCCTTTAAGAAGAAGTTCAGTGGAACAATCCACAAAAACAAGGACTGAATAGTTATCATGATGACACTAAACTCATATCTGTCAATAGTAACTCTGAACGTGAAAGGGCTTAATGACCCCATCAAAAGGCGCAGGGTTTCAGACTGGATAAAAAAGCAGGACCCATCTATTTGCTGTCTACAAGAGACTCATTTTAGACAGAAGGACACCTACAGCCTGAAAATAAAAGGTTGGAGAACCATTTACCATTCCAATGGTCCTCAAAAGAAAGCAGGGGTAGCCTCCTTATATCAGATAAACTAAAATTTACCCCGAGGACTGTAGTGAGAGATGAAGAGGGACACTATATCATACTTAAAGGATCTATCCAACAAGAGGACTTAACAATCCTCAATATATATGCCCCGAATATGGGAGCTGCCAAATATTTAAACCTATTAATAACCAAAGTGAAGAAGTACTTAGATAATAATACACTTATACTTGGTGACTTCAATGTAGCTCTTTCTATACTCGATAGGTCTTCTAAGCAAAACATCTCCAAAGAAACGAGAGCTTTAAAGGATACACTGGACCAGATGGATTTCACAGATATCTACAGAACTTTACATCCAAACTCAACTGAATACACATTATTCTCAAGTGCACATGGAACTTTCTCCAGAATAGACCACATACTGGGTCACAAATCAGCTTTTAACTGATACCAAAAGATTGGGATCGTCCCTGCATATTCTCAGACCATAATGCCTTGAAATTAGAACTAAATCACAACAACAGTTTGGAAGGACCTCAAACACGTGGAGGTTAAGGACCATCCTGCTAAAAGATGAAAGGGTCAACCAGGAAATTAAGGAAGAAGTAAAGATTCATGGAAACTAATGAGAATGAAGATACAACCGTTCAAAATCTTTGGGATGCAGCAAAAGCAGTCCTAAGGGGGAAATACACTGCAATACAATCATCCATTCAAAAACTGGAAAGAACTCAAATACAAAAGCTAACATTACACATAAAGGAGCTAGAAAAAAACAGCAGATTGACCCCACGCCCAGCAGAAGAAGAGAGTTAATTAAAATTCGAGCAGAAGTCAACGAAATCGAGACCAGAAGAACTGTGGAACAGATCAACAGAACCAGGAGTTGGTTCTTTGAAAGAATTAATAAGATAGATAAACCATTAGCCAACCTTATTAAAAAGAAGAGAGAGGAGACTCAAATTAATAAAATCATGAATAGGAAAGGAGAGATCACTACCAACACCAAGGAAATACAAACGATTTTAAAAACATATTATGAACAGCTATACGCCAATAAGTTAGGCAATCTAGAAGAAATGGACGCATTCCTGGAAAGCCACAAACTACTGAATTTGGAACAGGAAGAAATAGAAAACCTGAACAGGCCAATAAGCAGGGAGGAAATTGAAGCAGTCATCAAAAACCTCCCAAGGCACAAGAGTCCAGGGCCAGACGGCTTCCCAGGGGAATTCTATTAAACGATTAAAGAAGAAATCATACCTATTCTACTAAAGCTGTTTGGAAAGATAGAAAAAGATGGAGTCCTTCAAATTCCTTCTATGAGGCCAGCATCACCTTAATTCCAAAACCAGACAAAGACCCCACCAAAAAGGAGAATTACAGACCAATATCCCTGATGAACATGGATGCAAAAATTCTCAACAAGATACTAGCCAATAGGATCCAACAGCACATTAAGAAAATTATTCACCACGACCAAGTAGGATTTATCCCCGGGACACAAGGCTGTGTCGACACAACAGTGTTGTGTCGAGTTTACACAACACTCGTAAAACAATCAATGTGATTCATCATATCAGCAAGAGAAAAACCAAGAACCATATGATCCTCTCATTAGATGCAGAGAAAGCATTTGACAAAATACAGCATCCATTCCTGATCAAAACTCTTCAGAGTGTAGGGATAGAGGGAACTTTCCTCAACATCTTAAAAGCCATCTATGAAAAGCCCACAGCAAATATCATTCTCAATGGGGAAGCACTGGGAGCCTTTCCCCTAAGATCAGGATCAAGACAGGGTTGTCCACTCTCACCACTGCTATTCAACATAGTACTGGAAGTCCTAGCCTCAGCAATCAGACAACAAAAAGACATTAAAGGCATTCAAATTGGCAAAGAAGAAGTCAAACTCTCCCTCTTCGCCAATGACATGATACTCTACATAGAAAACCCAAGAGCTTCCACCCCAAGATTGCTAGAACTCATACAGCAATTTGGCAGCGTGGCAGGATGCAAAATCAATGCCCAGGAATCAGTGGCATTTCTATACACTAACAATGAGACTGAAGAAAGAGAAATTAAGGAGTCAATCCCATTTACAATTGCACCCAAAAGCATAAGATACCTAGGAATAAACCTCATCAAAGAGGTAAAGGGTCTATACCCTAAAAGCTATAGAACACTTCTGAAAGAAATTGAGGAAGACACAAAGAGATGGAAAACTATTCCATGCTCATGGATTGGCATAATTAATATTGTGAAAATGTCAATGTTACCCAGGGCAATTTACACGTTTAATGCAATCCCTATCAAAATACCATGGACTTTTGTCAGAGAGTTAGAACAAATTATTTTAAGATTTGTGTGGAATCAGAAGACCCCGAATAGCCAGGGGAATTTTACAAAAGAAAACCATATCTGGGGGCATCACAATGCCAGATTTCAGGTTGTACTACAAAGTTGTGGTCATCAAGACAGTGTGGTACTGGCACAAAAACAGACACATAGATCAATGGAACAGAATAGAGAACCCAGAAGTGGACCCTGAACTTTATGGTCAACTAATATTCGTTAAAGGAGGAAAGACTATCCACTGGATGAAAGACAGTCTCTTCAAATAAATGGTGCTGGGAAAATTGGACATCCACATGCAGAAGAATGAAACTAGACCACTCTCTTGCACCATACACAAAGATAATCTCAAAATGGATGAAAGATCTAAATGTGAGACAAGATTCCATCAAAATCCTAGAGGAGAACACAGGCAACACCCTTTTTGAACTTGGCCACAGTAACTTCTTGCAATATACATCCACGAAGGCAAAAGAAACAAAAGCAAAAATGAACTATTGGGACTTCATCAAGATAAGAAGCTTTTGCACAGCAAAGGATACAGTCATCAGAACTAAAAGACAACCTACAGAACGGGAGAAGATATTTGCAAATGACGTATCAGATAAAGGGCTAGTTTCCAAGATCTATAAAGAACTTATTAAACTCAACACCAAAGAAACAAACAATCCAATCATGAAATGGGCAAAAGACATGAAGAGAAATCTCACAGAGGAAGACATAGACATGGCCAGCATGCACATGAGAAAATGTCCTGCATCACTTGCCATCAGGGAAATACAAATCAAAACCACAATGAGATACCACCTCACACCAGTGAGAATGGGGCAAATTAACAAGGCAGGAAACCACAAATGTTGGAGAGGATGCGGAGAAAAGGGAACCCTCTTACACTGTTGGTGGGAATGTGAACTGGTGCAGCCACTCTGGAAAACTGTGTGGAGGTTCCTCAAAGAGTTAAAAATAGACCTGCCCTACGACCCAGCAATTGCACTGTAGGGGATTTACCCCAAAGATGCAGATGCAATGAAACGCCGGGACACCTGCACCCCTGATGTTTCTAGCAGCAATGTCACAATAGCCAAACTGTGGAAGGAGCCTCCGTGTCCATTGACAGATGAATGGATAAAGAAGATGTGGTTTATATATACAATGGAATATTACTCAGCCATTAGAAGCGACAAATACCCACCATTTGCTTCAACGTGCATGGAACTGGAGGGTATTATGCTGAGTGAAGTAAGTCAATCGGAGAAGGACAACAGTGTATGTTCTCATTCATTTGGGGAATATAAATAATAGTGAAAGGGAATATAAGGGAAGGGAGAAGAAATGTGTGGGAAATATCAGAAAGGGAGACAGAACATGAAGACTCCTAACTCTGGGAAACGTAGTAGGGGTGGTGGATGGAAGGAGGGTGGGGGGTGGGGGTGGGTATGTGACAGGCACTGAGGGGGACACTTGATGGGATTAGCACTGGGTGTTATTCTGTTTGTTGGTAATTTGAACACCAATAAAAAATTATTTTTTTAAAAAATAAAAAATAAAAAAAATCAATGAGATCAAAATCTAAAAAAAAATAAATTTATAAAGAAAATAAAGCTGGCTTCATGGCATAAAAAATAAATAAAAACTGAAAAACTATTTGCCTTAGAAGTCAAGGGTAGTTCCCAGAATATGGTGACTTAAGTAGCTTGTTAGTTTCTCACACGCTATTAATTGCTTAGCTGATTCTGCATAGTCATTGTTAGTCTGGCTGACATTTTCATTTAGAAATATTTAATATTTATAAATATATATCTGTATCTGTGTTTTATTACTCTGTTGATGCTACCAGTTCTCTGGTGGGGTCAATTATGTAGTTTTTATATAACTTAAGTGATCCATGGCCACTTTTTCAATAATCATTCCAATTATGTGATATAATCCCCCTTTTATTTAATGGCAAGTAAAGAGGAAGTAGTAAAGTGAGCTTTTGAATGGTATGAAGCAACAGCATACTAAAAGTAGATGTCATTTAATTCCATTTCTGGGTAGTTAAATGAAGAAAATGGAAACACTAATTTGAAAAGGTATATGCACCCCCTATGTTCATTGTAGCATTATTTACAATAGCCATGATATGGAAGCAACCTAACTGTCTATCAGTAGATTAATTGATAAAGAAGATGTAGTGTATATATATAATAGAATATTACTCAGCCATAAACAAGGACAGAGTCTTGCCATTTGCTATAACATGGATGGACTTCGAGTATATTACACTAACTAAAATTAGTTAGACAGAAAAAGACAAATACCATATGATTTCCCTTATATGTGGAATTTAAGAAACAAAAAAAATATTCCATTGTATACATATACCACATCTTCTTTATCCATTCATCTTTTGATGGACACCGAGGCTCCTTCCACAGTTTGGCTATTGAGGACATAACTACTATAAATATCGGGGTGCTCAGCCATTAGAAATGACAAATACCCACCATTTGCTTTGATGTGGATGGACCTGGAGGGTATTATGCTGAGTGAAATAAGTCAATCAGAAAAGGACAAACATTATATGGTCTCATTCATTTGGGGAGTATAAAAATTAGTGAAAGGGAATAAAGGCAAAGGAGAGAAAATGAGTGAAAATATCAGTGAGTGTGACCAAACATGAGAGACTCCTAACTCTGGGAAATGAACAAGGGGTAGTAGAAGAGGAGGTGCGCAGGGGGTTGGGGTGACTGGGTGATGGGCACTGAGGGGGGCACTTGGCAGGATGAGCACTGGGTGTTATGCTATACGTTGGCAAATTGAACTCCAATAAAAAAATAAAACAAAACAAAACAAATAAACAAAATAAGACAGAAGAAACAGACTCATAAATACAGAGAACAAAATGGTGATTGCCAGATGAAAGGGATTAAGAGGTACAAACATTAAGTTATAAAATAAAAAAGCCACAAGATGTAAAGTACAGCATAAGAAATATAGTCTACAACATAATAACTTTGTCAGGTGGCACATGATAGCTACATTTATTGTGGTGAGCATTATTAATGTATGTAAATATCAAATCACTATGTTGTACACCTGAAACTAATATAATATTATACTTCACCTATACTTCAATTTAAAAAAGCAAATGCTGGGTATCCCTGGGTGGCTCAGTGGCTTAGCACCTGCCTTTGGCTGAGGGCGCAGTCCTGGAGTCCAGGGATCGAGTCCCACATCGGGCTCCCGGGATGGAGCCTGCTTCTCCTTCCTCCTGTGTCTCTGCCTCTCTGTCTATCATAAACAAATAAATAAATCTTTTTTAAAAAAAGCAAATGCTATTATTTATAACATAACTTCTCAAAGACTCTGTAGTGCAAGACCAGTTTTTGTTTCCTTATATATGATCATGCTAGTACGCACTGAAATAACTCATGCAGGCCTAGTGAATCTATTATTGCACACATTTATTCTCCCATGCAGAATCATTCTGCACACAATGCATTCAATTCAGCAAGAATGTCATGACATGGAGTGAACAGCATTAGATACTCAAGACAGACCATGGACATTGAACCTGGAGCAGCCAGACTTCAATGTGGCAAGCTTGATTTTCATCAAAGTCTTCTCATTTCCTCTGGATCTGCCATTTTTCATCCATAATTACTTTGTCTATAGATGGTCGTGAAGTGAGAGCAGAACTCCATGTTGAAATTGCTCCTGGTAAAAGATACAATTTTCCATATTCTTCCCATTGTGTGAAAAAAGAGTTTGGCTGTGGTTAACAGCACTGTTTTCCATATGACAAGAATCCCTACTAACAACTCCATGGCAGATGGTGTGGGACAGTCAGAGGATATTTGTAAGTCTGGGAAATGAAGTACAAAGTAATGGTATATGTTTATGTCATAGGATTTCTGCTGGGAAAAATAGACAATCATGAAGGAGAAATGGGCAGAACTTGGTGGTCGCCAGATATGTTTTTTCTGTGAGATATGGCTCACAGGCCCTGCAATCAGGGATGAAAATTGGTAGTGTTTCCACATGCCAGTGAAGTATTGGGTCAATTTTACTTAATACCTGCAGTTAGAGCTTTAGCTGAGAGTAGAGGACAATAGTGGATTTTCTTCCAAGGGAGGGGCAGTGTGCATGCTGAACATCAGTGAATAGCTACAAGTATCACCAGTGGTCCTTCTGCTATAAGAGGTTGTAATAGTTGTTTTAAAAAAAGGCTAAAGGTATTATGCTGAGTGAAATAAGTCAATCGGAGAAGGACAAACATTATATGGTTTCATTCATTTGGGGAATATAAATAATAGTGAAAGGGAATAGAAGGGAAGGGAGAAGGAAAGGGTAGGAAATATCAGAAAGGGAGACAGAACATGAAGACTCCTAACTCTGGGAAACGAAGTAGGGGTGGTGGAAGGGGAGGAGGGCAGAGGGTGGGGGTGAATGGGTGATGGGCACTGAGGGGGGCACTTGACGGGATGAGCACTGGGTGTTATTCTGTATGTTGGCAAATTGAACACCAATAAAAAATAAATTTATTATTAAAAAAAAGGCTAAAGGAGCCATTTAATCCCACAGAACAATCTACATCTTCTGGGATAGCTTCTAATATGTCAGCCATCCTTTTCCACATCCCCAAAAGGATAACTTAATGGGTACTGGCACAATGAAACCTGCAGAAGAGGGAAGAGCATGTCTGAGGGACAGTTGTGGTATATTGGTGTCACAGACATTTCTGATGTAGACACATTGCTTCTTAATTCTAGTTCCTTCAACCCAGCAATTGTCCTTGAAGGGAAGGAGTGTGTGATATATGAAAGATGTTTGTTGGAATATGAGATCTCAGACATTATTGTCTAGGCCTGTAGCTCCTCCATATATAATTGAATTGACTACAGCAGTATTTTGAGAATCTGCAGCAAACCAACATATCCCTCCCACAAAACAAAACAAAAACAGGGTTCTATTTCAGAGCTTTAAGGTAAAACAATTTTGATATTTTTCTCACAGGAAATTGCAGAGTCTAGCATATTGACAGGATTCTAAGATCTGTCCATGGCTGTAGATGATGTTAGTGTGGGATGAGGCTGATAAGAGGCTATGGAGCTTAGAACCAAAAGGTACTATCTCTGGGCAAAAATGGATTAGTGAACCAGTAATGGAGTATAAATGAAGATCCTGTTTGATATATAAAAAGACTTATATTAACATATAACTTATATTATAATATGTAATATAATAGCAAAAATGCTGCTATGAGGTAAACAAGCTATAATCACAGAGAAGAAGCTTGAGCAAGATGCAGCTTTATAAACTTGAAAACATCCTAGGTACAAAAGTACATATATGGCCCTTATTGATGTATCAGCCTATAGATAGTTCAGAGAAAAAGCTATTAAAAATGTTGAAATGGTTTGGAATGTCTTCATTCCCACAGTAGTATATCTATATAAAGATTGTTGCCTCTGAGAAGGCCTATCTTCCAAATACTTTCCTAAATGCCTTCTTCACATCCTTGTTTCTCAGGCTATAAATGAATGGGTTCATCATGGATGTTATGACTGAATAGAACACAGAGATCACCTTATCCCCTTCATTTATTTTCTTGGAATTTGGACGCATGTAGGTAAATATTGTTGAGCCATAGAAGAAGACAACAACGATGAGATGAGAACCACAGGTAGAAAAGACCTTGAGCCTCCCCTCACCTGACTGTATCTGAATCACAGTAGAGATAATATTCCAATAGGAGAAAAGGATGAGGGAGACAGGACCAAGGAGAATTACTACACCCATGGCAAAGATGGCCATCTCAGCTCTGTAGGTTTCTTCTGAAGCCAACTTCAAGAGTGCAGGAGGTTCACAAAAATAATGATTAATTATGTTCTGCCCATGGTATGAGAGACATAAAGTAAATGATTGTGTCTACTAGAGACACAAATATTCCAGTGGCCCAGGACCCTATGGTCAGCTGTACACACACCTTCTGGGTCATGAGGGTGGAGTAGTGAAGGGGCTTGCAGACAGCCACATAGCGATCATAGGACATCACTGCTAGGAGGGAACTTTCTGTACACCCAGCTACTAGGAAAAAAATCATCTGAATTGAACATCCAGCAAAGGAAATGGTCTTTCTTATTACCAGCAAATGGAATAACATCTGGGGGATGATCGTTGTAGAGAAGCAGAGATCAGTAAATGACAGGTTTTTAAGGAAGAAGTACATTGGTGTATGAAGTCGAGAGTCAATATGAATTAGCACTATGATGATAAGATTCCCAAACAGAGTTAGTAGGTAGATGATGAGAAACACCACAAACAGTAGGATCTGGATCTGCCAATCTGAAGAAAGGCCCAGCAAAATAAATTCAGTCAGATAAGTTCGGTTTTCTGTGCCCATTGATGTTTATTTCTATTTATACAGTAGCATAAATAGAGCAATCAGAAGTTGACATGATGGGAAACCAAATCCTGAAAGTGAAAACCTCATTGGAAGAACAAACATATTTTCTTGGAAGCATTTAAGACACTTGATTTTCTAAAATTTCCACCCATAATTTTTATTGAAGTTATTTGAAAAAAGATGCTGACATATTATATGGATTTGAAAAAAATAGGAAGAACTCTGCTTTTAATAGAAAGCCCAGGTTTTTCTTTCTTCCCATTTACTTTTCAGTCAGCAGATTTTGACTTTCATTTCATCAAGGAACAGAACCAATAATTATCTTTTCCTTTGTGTTTCCAAGGGATCCTTTATCATCCTTACAAGTAGGAAGGGAATTTTAAGAAACCATTTAGATCACATGATAATCCATAGTCCTTCTCCTTTTCTAAATTCTTTACTGGATCAGAGAATCAAGGCTTGATGGCAGTGTTGAAGATTCAGGCATAATCGGCTCTCATCATGATTGAGCCAAGACACTGGAGACAAGGCCAGACTGAGGTGTAGCACCACACACTATGGAAGCAGGGACAGCCCTTTGTGGAAACCAAATGCCACCACGATTGGTATCTGCACAGTTGCAGTCTCTTCTGGTGTGACAGTGTTTGACTTTATTCATGCTGCAGTTTGTTTCAGAGTATCCAGTCAGTTGGATAGGTACATCAGTACGAAATCAGTAGGCACTGGTCCGGTGCTTTGCAGTCAAGCAGAAATACTATTCAATCTTTATATTACTGTACATCAGGAACAAGTAAGTGAATAACATGGCTGGGTATAAACTATTAGAGAAGGAAATTAGGAAGAGGGAAGGTAGTTGGAGAAATGGGCAAACGGATGGCATTCAGGGCTGGACTCATCTATCCCTGAGAAGTGTTGAAGTACTAGTCTTAGAATTGACCTTTAGAACAAAGATGTCAGAATAGATGGCCCATCTGGCAGGGCCATCTTGAGATAGACAGAAATAAAAGCCTGCAAACATATAAAGGTTTGTTTTCACACATAAGACTCTATATCTAGCTGACAGAAAAGGAAAAATGTGGTCAGGTCAGCTATGGCTGGACCAATGACTCATAGGCTGCCAAGTAGGACTTGATTTCAGAACCAAGTTGACAGTGAGGTTTCTATTCATGAATTTTCTTCCAGATGGAAATGAAATGGGTGCAGTCTGAACATGTAGTAGAGCCCATTGGTCTTTTAAGAGACCTGGAAGGCAGTCAGGGAATGATTCAAGGAATTGGCAAAATTAAATGAGAAATATCTTTTCTTAAGATACAGTGTATAAAGAATACACAAAAGGATCACTGATAAAATCTATAACCTCAGTAGCCAAAATAACACATATTGAACTCATTTTCCAGCAATTTTTGATAAGTACATTTTTTCACTGCTTAATCATTGTAAATTTACATGCAATGAACTATGCATATTTCATGTGTACAGTTTACTGAGTTTTGATATATAATTATAATAATACATCTTTAAAATGTTTTTATTAACTTAAACATGATTGTTTATTTGCAATATTGTCTTCTGACTGGGCTATAAGTTTCTTCAGGGCAGAAAATCTGTCTCAATCCCTATGTCTGCATTGCCTGGCATTTAGTAAATTTTTAAGAAATGTTCACTGACTGAATGGATCAATGAATGAATAACTGAAGGCATGCAGCAATGAACAAACTCCTCCTCATACACAGTCCCTGGCACACAAAAATGCACTCAAACACTCCTAAGTGCTAGTTGTCCTTTCAAAAGCATAGTATGAAACTCAGAAGGCATAGCTGATACTGGTCCAGCTATGTGGTCCAGCTTGGAATGGGGATATTCTGTGAATAACAGAAGGAGAAACACAAAGATTGATCACCTGGACTACTGGTATGGGTGAGAGTACATCAGTGGTAGTTCTTCCAATGGAATAGATCCTCAATATCCAATCCTGTTTTCTTTCTTCTTAGCCCCTGAGAATATGTGCAATGTGGTAGCAGCCTGAGTGACCACACACCCAACATTAGCACTAACTGAACCCTGGCTCCTTCTCACCTCCTAAACAATGAGCAGCACTTTGTAAGAATCTCTTCGTGCATCCTAGGCAGTACCCTGTGAGTCCAGTGGGTATCACCCCAGAAGAGTGTGGGAAAACTAACAGAGGAAAAGAATATCTATAACAACAGGGATAAAAGGTCAGAGTAAGGAAGATTCTGAGAGTAGAAAGGGGTAGCTAGTTTGAGAGACAATAGATCTTTTGTTCCTTGCATCTCTCAGCACACAAATTGACCCCTTCAAAAAGAGTCTAGCAGCAAGATTTCTAAGACTGACAATTCTAAGAGAAGAGAAAAAAGAAAACTCACCTCTCACAAATAGGCTGTGGGTTATAAAAATAGAGATGTGACCCTTCTCTCAAGATAGACACAAAATATCTGGTTCTGGAGACTTTATTCCTTCAATATCTTCCTTCTTGCCTGAGACATGGAATGAGTTTGTTTTGGAGATGGGGAACTACATGGGAGTGTATCTCACGCAAAGTACAGAAGAATGAGATCCAGAAATCCAAGGTGCAGATATAGAGTTGGGTATTAGATCCCAGTGATTCTCAGTCCTCTCTCCCAACAGCTGGATATGAGATGGACTTTTCAGTGGATTCTATTCCAAACTCTGGCTGTATTCTTGGATGGATTAAATACTTTCTTTTTGAGCATCAACAGTGAAATGAATCTTATGCTGAAAGGATTCTTGAAAAATGAGGCCCTGAGAAATGATGCACATGGGACAGTCCCTAGGGTTCTCCTTGGGCACAGCTTCCTCTATTATCTCTACACACAATAAGATACCATGGGACTTTTTTTTTTTTTTTGATAGTAATATGGAATTCTGTGACTCTCTTTTAATTTCCAATCTTTCTCTAAGAAAAAAAATTAATATATTCAGGGCCTGAGGAGAACTCAAAAAGCCATCGATACCATTCCTATTTTCTTCTTGGGAGCAGAATCTAGAGTGTAAGGTACATACATTCTTTACTTTAAAATGAGAAAAGTGGAAAATTGCCCTCTGCCAGTATTTTTCTAATAAAATGAGTTTAAAACTATCGCTTATTTGAGGATGTAGTTACCACTGTTAAATAATTTTAGCTGGTCCTAAAAAACAACAGGTTTTAGAAAATCTCTGTAAAAATCAAATGTTTGAGCCAATATGCCAAATACAATATTTTTCTGAGGGATTCTAGATGAAATTACTCAATGGTGTACTTTCCTGTCAATGTTTATTTCTTTTTATATGAAAAATATTGTAACCTTTCGTATATGTGTTACTAAATTTCCCCATTTACTTCTTTAATGGCATCATTAATATGATTATTTATTTATTGCTCAATAGTACTTATACATTTTATCAGTCAAATATTTTCATATTTCCATTGTGGTATTTATTTATTTATTTATTTATTTATTTATCCATGAGAGACACAGAGAGAGAGGCAGAGACATAAGCAGAGGGAGAAGCAGGCTCCTCATAGGGAGCCTGATGCGGGACTCCATCCCAGGACCTCAAGGTCGTGACCTGAGCCAAAGGCAGCTGCTCAACCCTTGAGCTACCCAGGTGTCCTTGTTTTTTAATTTACTCCAAATTTCATTATTTCTATTATAGAGGTTCTAGTTAAATTTTTCTCTTCCTTACTTTTGACAATTTTTTCCATCCTTGGATTTTCAATGAAGTTGTTATTTATTTGGTTTGTGGTATCTCATGATGATTTCATACATGCTTACAACTCCCCAGAGGAATGGTACTAATTTACCCTTTCAGATTCTCTCTACTACATCCCTGTTGACTTTTCTTTATTCAAATCAGCTTGGTATGAGTATGTTTTCAATCTTTCGGAATGTGGTAAGAAAATTTTGTATTTTTATATTTTCCATTTAATACGATTCAAATGTTATTAATTTCTAATTACTTAACTCTTTAATCATTATTAGACTTTTCTGTAGAATTTATAGGATCTGAAAACTTGTCTATTGAATGGGATGGGTAAGGAAAAAAAAATCAAGATTTGAGATTTAGTTTAGAAGATGGTAGATGTTTGTGATATTTGTCCTGATAAAGGATATGTGAAAGAATTAGTATGATATAGTAGTTATTATTACTAGTTATTATTACTGTTATCATATTATAGAAAAGGACATTGAAAGTCATATAGATTAAGTGACTAGTCCAAGATCAATCACAGTTGAAATAAGCTAAAACTCTAATCTTTAACTTTAAGACTAGGCTTAAGGCTATTTCTCTTACCTCATGCTATACCACGTCCTAATATTTCATATCCTTTAGCAAGCATAAGGTTCATACACTAGTTTTAAGGCCAATGTGTGTTATCTGGGTTATCTCAAATTTTGGGACAAGCATGGGAAAGCATGTCTGCATAGAGGTAGAAAAATGCCTGCGTCTCCAGAGAGCCCTTGAGTCTACTACCCAACAATGACATGGACCAAGATGAATAATCCATCCTATGGGCCAGGACCTGTGTACTTACCACTGTGATGTATGAAATGAAGAGAAGAAATGGCCAATTTTCCCAGAAGTCTCAGTATCTTTTTACCTTCCCATTCATGTTCAGTAGTGCAAGAAAGGATATGGAGTTTAAACTTGGCCCTCTTAGGTAACATAGGTATCCTGGTCACCAGTAAATACATGCCCAAATTCATGTCCTGTTTATTCCCTATAATATTACCATATATATATTTTTTTCTTGTACAGGAGCTAGCAAATATGCTGAGAATAGTAAAAAATGAGAGTAGAATAGTTTTCCTCTTTTGCATAGGCAGAGGAAGAAATACAATGAGTGACATGAAATATTCTACCCTCCTCAACACTGCCCACCCGACGGTCTCGGTCTATGTCAAAGAGCAATGATAACTAATGTGTCTGTGGCCTCATATTTAGTCTGCTTCCACTCTTTTTATCCCTCAAGAGGAAGAAACATACTTCTGTTTGACACATGATTGTCTGTTAAATCCACTGGGGAAACAGGAAGAGTGTATGTGATAGATCAACCATATCTCCTCATGTATTACTGGTGCAGAACTCAGAAAACAAGGGGACTGCTCATTGTCGCTCCTTCAGGGTAGTGGGTACGACCTAGACATTGCTAGTTGCCTGCTCATAATTCATACATAGCACAAGTATAATAATTATTATACCATTAAATTCTCTTCTTAAGCTGTAACAAATCAGGCACCAAGTTCTATCATTCTTAACTCATAAATAACTCTGAAAAATATCCTTTTCTCTTTATTTCTTCAGGTTATCTTAGTTCAGTCATGACTACAATTTCATGACTGTATTGTTGCTATACCTTACTGTTTTTGCTGTCTTCTGTGTTAAGAGTATTTGAGAGGTGGGACCCTGGATTTGATTAATTATACTTTGTTAAATGCTACTTTGTTTTTTGATTGATATTTCTATGGATGGAGAGAAATTTATATTTTCCTACATAGTAGGATGAATATTTACATATCTGGCTAGTTAAACTACACTTAATTATTTGAAGAAATTATCCAATTTATTTTATTTATTTACTTTTTTTCCTTTTTTTATATTTTTTATTGGAGTTCAATTTGCCAACATATGGCATAACACCCAGTGCTCATCCCGTCAAGTGCCCCCCTCAGTGCCCGTCACTCAGTCACCCCATCCCCTTGCCTACCTCCCCTTCCACTACCCCTTGTTTGTTTCCCAGAGTTAGGAGTCTCTCATGTTCTGTCACCCTCTCTGATTATTTTCCACTCATTTTCTCTCCTTTTCCCTTTATTCCCTTTCACTATTTTTTATATTCCCCAAATGAATGAAACCATATAACGCTTGTCCTTCTCCAATTGACTTAATTCACTCAGCATAATACTCTCCAGTTCCATCGACGCTGAAGCAAATGGTGGGTATTCTTCATTTCTAATGGCTGATATTCCATTGTATATATAAACCACAACTTCTTTATACATTCATCTTTCGATGGACACCGAGTCTCCTTCCACAGTTTGGCTATTGTGAACATTGCTGCTATAAACACTGGGATGCAGGAGTCTCAGCCTTTCACTCCATCTGTATCTTTGGGGTAAATCCCCAGCAGTGCAATTGCTGGGTCATAGGGTAGCTCTGTTTTTAACTCTTTGAGGAACTTCCACACAGGAGGTTTGTTTTCTGGTCCTCTGTCCCTTTTGGCACCCTCTGGAACCCCAATTAAATGTAGATTTTTCCTTCTGAGGCTGTCATTTATTTCCCTTAACCTATCCTCATGATCTTTTAATAGTTTGTCTCTTTTTTCCTCAGCTTCCTTCCTTGCCATCAATTTATCTTCTATGTCACTCACTGGTTTTTCTACCTCATTAAACTTCGTCATTAGTACCTCCAGTTAGGACTGCATCTTATTTAATTGATTTTTAATTTCAACCTGATTAGATCTATTTTTTTGCTTTTTACTATTTTTTTAATAATAAATTTATTTTTTATTGGTGTTCAATTTGCCAACATACAGAATAACACCCAGTGCTCATCCCGTCAAGTGCCCCCCTCAGTGCCCATCACCCAGTCACCCCCACCCCCTGCCCTCCTCCCCTTCTACCACCCCTAGTTCGTTTCCCAGAGTTAGGAGTCTTCATATTCTGTCTCCCATTCTGATATTTCCTACCCATTTCTTCTCCCCTCCCTTCTATTCCCTTTCACTATTATTTATATTCCCCAAATGAATTAGACCATATAATGTTTGTCCTTCTCCGATTGGCTTATTTCACTCAGCATAATACCCTCCAGTTCCATCCACGTTGAAGCAAATGGTGGGTATTTGTCGTTTCTAATGGCTGAGTAATATTCCATTGTATACATAAACCACATCTTTTTTATCCATTCATCTTTCAATTTACCCCAAAGATACAGATGCAATGAAACACCAGGACACCTGCACCCCGATGTTTCTAGCAGCAATGTCCACAATAGCCAAATTGTGGAAGGAGCCTTGGTGTTCATCGAAAGATGAATGGATAAAGAAGATGTGGTTTATGTATACAATGGAGTATTCCTCAGCCATTAGAAATGACAAATATTTATTTACTTTTAATTTCAGTTTAATTATCATACAATGTTATATTGGCTTCAGGTGTATAATTATCCAACAATTCTTTTTTTTAAAGATTTTATTTATTTATTCATGAGAGACACAGAGAAAGAGAGGCAGAGACACAGGCAGAAGGAGAAGCAGGCTCCATGCAGAAAGCCTGATATGGGACTTGATCCCGGGACTCCGGGATCATGCCCTAAGCCAAAGGCAGAAGCTCAACCGCTGAGCCACCCAGGCATCCCTATCCAACAATTCTTTACATTACTCAGTGTTCATCAAGATAAGTGTACTCTTAATCTGTCTCACCTATTTCACCTGTCCCCCCACCTACCTCACTTCCAGTAACCATCAGTCTGTTCTTTATAGTTAAGAGTCTATTTTTTGGCTTGTCTCCTGAAATTACCCAATTTATTAACCCCAGAAGCCAAACAAATTAAACTACTCTGAATTATATTCATTTGAAGATTTGGAAACTAAAAATTAAAAAAAAATTGATTAACTTAGAGCCTTATTAAATTTTTTATTTGTGTTTTTTCCAAGGCATTGCAGAAAGATTAACCTGCCCCACTTGAAATGGCCTACAGTTATATCTTTATAGAGTTTTAACTTATGTTTGGAAGGAATATTAATCAAATCCCATGGATTACTATTCAAATAATTGAGTCCTATATAGATGGATCTAAGTAATGGATGAAACACACCTGTGATCTGAGCTCAAAGTCTGATAAATCCAGATTTAAGTTGGTTGGGAAGAAGTGAGATGGCCTGTGGAAATGTCCTTTTGAATTGGTGGAGTGAGTTTTAGTCCTTTGGTTGTCAAAAGACATACCAATAGAGGTGATAGTTAGCACAGTGAGTTGTCAAAAGACATATCAATAGAGGTGATAGTTACCACATAGGAAAATGAAATCTCATTGTATAATAGGGAGGTTTCTTGACATAGGAATATCAACTTGAAGTAAGCCATCCAAAAAAAAAAATGAAGTAAACCAGTTGCAATAAAGCAATAGTGGTGGATGTAAGATCTTCATTACTTTTTCCATATTTCCTGGGTCTTGTCAGAGAGAAAAAAATCACTAAGGTAAAATGAAGGTATATTGTAGAGTTACCTACTATGACAAAATATAGTAAGAATTCAAAGCTACTACTCAGATGGGACTCACCAAGCATAATTGTGCTATACATTCCCACACCTTCTCTCCACCCCATAAGAAGATTAGGCCTTGGGGTGTTTGGGGGTCTCAGTCAGTTGAGCACCCAACTCTTGATTTTGGCTCAGGTTGTGATCTCGGGGTAGTGAGATTAAGCCCCAAATTGGGCTCTGCACTGGGAGTGGAACCTGCTTGGGACTCTCTCTCTCCCTCTCCCCCTCCCACTTGTGCTCATTCTCTCTAAAACAAATAAGTAAATCTTTTTAGAAAATGAGGCCGGGTGAAAAGATGAATGAAAGTTCATATTTTAAGTCTACATTTTGGATCATTATGAGTTTAAGTTGGCAATTGAAAGCATGAAATTGCCAAATTTCAAGAAGAAAGTATGGAAGATAAAGATACTTTCTCAGCCTGTACTTGCACCAACCGGTCTATGATAGGTCCCCCAGAATTTATTACTTCATCTCTTCCTCTCTTTCCTAGTCTGGAGTCTCCTTCAGAATCACTCCAGGTGGGAGTAGGACCAAAAGTCTGTCAATGAGTGTATTTAATAAATTTCAGTTTTATGATTGTTTGAATAGAAAATTACCTATTGGAAAATCTTATCCCTAGGGCAAATGGGTGAAAGAAAGTCTTATATGGCAGTTTCTACAGCAATCAAGGTTCAAGGACTTTTAGTCAGGATTTATTTATTTCGCACACAAATTATTTACATTCCAGCTGGGAGCAAAAGCTCTTGCTGTTTAAAACTTGGGATACACACCTACACACACTCATAGGCACATGTATGTGTCTTATTCACTTACTGATATATCTATTTCTTCTTTTAATATGTATCTCCTATTAGTTATAGATCTTCAACAATATGATCACAATTTTATTACAGTGTTTAAGTACTTTTTCTGTCCATAATTATCTCACTGATTTTACTTTACATTTACTTTTGTACAAGCAGCAATAAGAAATTCTTACCATAATCTGACAGAGTAATTGAATGGTAGTATTCATGATCATTTCTCTGTCCAAGAGAGCAAAAAGTCAGCAGAGGAATGAATATACACCCAGCACTGAATAAAAATCCTTTTTTTCAGCAGAAGCAAAGGAGAAACTCCCTTTGATTAGAGATGACATGTAATGGTTGTATGAATATAGATTAGGAGAGAACATTTAATAGCTGTGTGGATATGGATAAGCCACCAGATATTTCTGGGAATTAGTCATTTTATATATGGAACAGAATAGTATTTTTCCTGCTTACATCTTTATAGTTCTGAAGTCTAAAAGTAACAGTTATTAGTATTTATACATACAATAATTATATTCACAAAACAGACTCTGCAAGAGATGCAATGAAGTATACACAGAAGTACCTGAAAAGGGCAGCCCAGGTGGCTCAGCGGTTTAGCACCACCTTCAGCCCACGGGTGTGATCCTGGAGACCTGGGATCGAGTCCCACGTTGGGCTCCCTGCATGGAGCCTGCTTCTCCCTCTGCCTCTCTCTCTCTGTCTCTCATAAATAAATAAAATATTAAAAAAAGAAATATGTGAAGAGAGAATATTTTAATATACCTTTTTAATTCAAGACAGATCAAAAGGACAAAAATAGCAAGAATAAAAACACTTACAAATATAACCAATAAAATAGACAATGTAAGTATATATCAAACTGTAAACCATCATAATAGAAATTATATCTTTTTTCTAATGTACCTGAAACATTGTAAATATTTTTACAAACCCAATCTCAATAAATTTCAATGAATAGTTATAATACAAACAGCATACATATATAGTTACCCATAGGGAGTAAGAGTGAATAAATTGGACAACACTGAGATATCAGGTAGACTTCTCTGGTTAGACATTGTCTTATAGGTTGATTTTTTAAAACCAGGTAAGTATTTTACATACTTACAAAATGAAATTAAAAATTAAAAGCAATCCCTAAAAATGGAAAGAAAAATGAAATAAATCTAGCTATGTATCCAGTGTATGATGTGTATATTGTAAAATAAAACAACTGAGTAGTTTGTTGTTGCCATGAGGAACTGGGATATTTGATGAAAGGCAAAGAATAATAGGCAGAAGACCTTGATGATATTGCTAATGCTAGATAGTGGTATTTGGGAGACCAATTGGTAAGCTGCTATAGTAAAAGCTCAGGACAGAGGTGATGGTAATTTGGACCAGAGTGGAACATTTATGTGTTGATAACTGGTATAATCTGGGATGTATTCAGAGGGATAAAAATACAACCCAGGGCTTGCTGACAGATTGTATATTAGTTGTGAGAGAAAAGGAAAAATTGTGAATGATTTCTAAGATTTTTGGCTTGAGTAAGTATATCTCTTTCCTTCATGAGCATTAATTTTGGTATCTGTCCTGCCTTTTTCGTTTGTTTTTAAACTCTTGTCCAAAGGAAATATTAATTATGTTTGTGTGTGGAAAGGTACTTTTATTTTTTTTCATTGTGAGTCAGCATCACAGAGTGACTGATTTAGTTGGCTTTCAGGCAAGGGACTTGAAATAAAGCAGAGTCCCTTTTTTCAAATTTAAATTTTTAGTTTGTGGAATGGTTTATTTGGTTTCATTGGATCTAGGTCTTCTAGATTAATAGTACCAGATAGGAACATTTCTTGAGTTTCTGAAACATATCTTAGTACTAAACACATGGAAGATGTTTGATAAATGCTTTTGGAAACATAAGGAAATAAGAGATGCAACAGATGCAAACATTAAGTCCATGAGAGATAGCTGGCTGAGCAGGAGGTATATGGGCACATAGAGCCAAGCATCCATTATAATGACCAAGAGCAGAAGGCCACTACTGGTTACGGCCAACATGTACAGGACAGCAATTGTGGCATAGAGAAGTTTAGGAGCTCCATTATCATTCAGAATCCCCACCAAGATGAAGCCATTTCCCAAATTGGAGTTCCAGAGCTCCATTCTGTGGTTTCTTTACTTATGTAAAATTATGTAAGATCTAGGTAAAGTAGTTCTGATGTGGTACCTGGGGACTCCCTGGCTTTACAATGTTATAGCCCTTGATCAGCAGGATTGGTTGCTCAAATTATCATATCATATTACACTTTTTCATTCATGAATTAACTCACCAAATATGTACAGATCACATATTGTTATAAGAACATTTCTTCCCCACTTCTGATGTTTGCTCCAGTGTTAGGGGAATCCCACTGTGCAATAATTCTGGGCTTATCCTTTCCTTTCATCCCATTTACTTTTTCTAAGAAATGTTGGGCAACTTAATGGGAAATATTAAAGAGAAAATCTGGACACATACTATCCAGTCTTCTTTTCAGGAGATACAGGGTCTTTGAGAGGGTCTAATATATATCCCTCTTTATCCCACCCAGGTTTTGAACCAATTGAGAAAGAAGGTATTTATGCAGGCCAAAGTACTACCTCTATTTTTCATAAAGCAGAAATTCAAGAATGAAGCTTAGATGTCTGTGGGCAGTGGGCTTATCCAAATGAACATAACTACCTTTGCAATCACAGACAATATAGGAATAAGTTCATATTCCCACAAGAAAGGAATAGTGGGAAAGGGAACAGGATAGATCAAGTACTAGCCATTGTATCTTCTAAGAAAAATTTATTCCAGTCCATTCTCCAATTTGATTATGTTCCTCATTCCCTTGAGAAGAAATGAGGGGGGAGTAAAGACTAGGTATCTTTCATTACTATTCCCTTGACATAGAGGCAATTTTGAGAGAGTGAAAGAACCATTCCCTTCCATGGTCTTGTGTGCCAGGCATTGTAATAGCTCTGAGGTACAGAGGAGAGTACATAACATAAAATACCTGACCATATTCAGTTACATCATTTTTTAAAATAATCTCTGATTTTTTAATAATCTCTGATTTTTACTTTGTTTTTTAAAATTTTAATTCTAGCATAATAATCATACAGTGTTAAATTACTTTCATGTGTACAATACAGTGATTCAACAATTCTATGTATTTACTCAATGCTTATCAAGATAAGTCACACTTGCCTTGAGAGGTACACTTATCTTCAGTTATATTCTTGTGGAAAGCATTTAAAGATAGGAGTCATTACATATGTGAAAACTATCATAAAGGTAAAGAATAGATAGTGGTTATCATGTAGATTGGTAATTAAGGAAATATCTCTCTAAGACTATGAATTTCAGGTTCAGTTTTAAAAGATGAGCATAAATTATTCAAATGAAGAGTAGTGAAGAGGTACCTGAGCAGAGAATATACTATATGCAGAATTTCTGAAAAAGAAAGGAGCTTACAATTTCTGAGGAGCCAAATAAAGACTGATGAGGTAGGTACTAACTGAGATAAATTTGGAGAGATACACATGTTCCAAATCATACTTGGCCTTCTAGAGGATATGGACTACAGTGCACACACAGATGTGACACCAGGAAATGTATATTTTTAAAAGATAACTCTTATAGTTGTACAAAGGAGTAATAGGTAGAAGATGGCAGTTATGATGTAGGAAAGAAAGTTAGGGTTTGAAGCCAATGGCCAAGAAAGAATTCTTGAGACATCTTTGATGCAAAAAGTGATTTTATTAAAACATAAGGACAGGACCTGTGGGCAGAAAGAGCTGCACTGGGATCATGAGGAGTGGCCCATTATATACTTTCAAGTTGGGAAGGGTTAGGGGTAGGGTAAGTCCCTAAGGAATTTTGGAAATAAGGTGTCCAGGGCCTTGAGGGTGCTTGCTATTGTTGAGAAAAGGTCATTTATTATTGTCTAATAAAACTTTAGTCATGAGAACCTTCAGATGTATATTGGTGGGCCATATGCTTGGGGATGATTGCCAACACATATCTTGGGGGATTTAGAGATAAAGGAAATTTCTAAAGGAATTTTTATATGCTAAAGTAGACTTACAGGGTCCTGGGGATTGGGCAAAGATTGCCTTTTGCACTCAGCAAAGTATTAACAGTGAGGCAGCTGAGTCCCTAGAGGAATGTCACTCTGCCTTTCTAAGGACTTGTCAATGGTCTATAGGTAGTAAGGAAATTTAATAATTTTTCTTCTGCCTTTGTTTCCCACATAAGATATATGTAATTTATATGTAAGTGATGAATCACTAAATTCTACTCTTGAGAGTATATGGTACACTATATGGTAACTAACTAAAATTTAAATAAAAACTTGGAACAACAACAAAAAAGATATGTGCAGAAGTGATTGTGGTCGTACAAGTAAGATGAGTCAGGGAAATAGTACAAGTATAGATTCAAGATACATGTTGGAAGCAGAAACAACAATAATTGGTGATTGGCTAGATATTTGCAATGGAAATAAGTCAAGAAAAAGCAGTTTGGGAGGTGATAAATAGAAGAATTACGAGTACTTAAGGAAACAGAAATTCCCATGAGAATGAAGTCTATTTGCTCAGTGTGTATAAATGAATGAGACAGATGGAAGGAAAAGAGATATTGACTTAGTGGGAAAACTTGGAACTCAGGGACTGTCTTCTCTGGCAAGATCTATAATGTTAGCATCACTAGAATAAAAGTGATTTATGCATCACAATGACAGTATTACAATATTCTGTATTGCCTACATATTTGCCTTTGTCAGCTAAATTACATTATCCAGCTCAACACGTTTCAGACCCTAATTCAATATTCCTAGTCCTTAATTAATTTTTATTTATTTTTTCAATGGCCTAGAGAGACTTTGCTCTTATTGCTACTGGTGCCAGCCCCACTCATCCTGAAGAGACAGTACGTTTTATTGACGCATATGCAAAAGGTAGGAAATGTGCTTATACAAGACTACTTCAAAGATACATATTCAAAAAAAGTAACTCTAATTTAAAATATCTTTGCCAATTCTGTTCCATTGTTGTCACCTCCAAATCAGCATGGCAAATCCTAAAAGATAAGTGGTAACTGAAGAGTTGTCTAAGGCTATTCTTGGAGTCCTATACCTTATATATCATAGGTTATGGCCATGCTCCAAAGAATTAATGTCAGACTAGTAGACAAAATATATTAAACTCTCATTATGTGCCAGATTTATTCTGAGAGCTTTTTTCCTTCAATCCTATGAAATGGATAAATGATTAAGTCTACTTTACTGATAAGGGAACTGAGGCACAGCGATATTACTTGGCTTTCTATGATTACATGGTTATTAAATGACAGAGTCAGAATTTGAAGCCAGACAGTCTTCTTAACTGCCATGTTATTCAGACCATCTCATAAAGAATTTTAAATAACATCATATTACTTTTCCTTAAGACAAAAAACCTCTAAGCTACATACATTTTGTGTATCAGTAGAGGAAACCCATTCTTTTAAAATAATTTTTTAAAAAAGGACTCAAATTCATTTTAGGCAAACAAAATGTTCTAGATCATGAATGGAGTATTCCAAACCTATTTACAGGCAATGAAATATGTAATATATATAATATGTTAATGTATACTGTTAAGCTGCTCACCCCTTATGGTGTCAAATTCCTTAAGTATAACGATCAATTCAAAAATTTCCCTACATATCTATTGTTTACTGGTTCACTCTGATTCTTTCTATATAATAGGATTTCAGTAAATATTAGGTCTGCATAACACTGAGCCTCCAAAAATTTGCCTTAATTTTCCAAATGCCGGGGGAGGAGCAAGATGCCGGAAGAGTAGGGTCTCCAAATCACCTGTCTCCACCAAATTACCTAGAAAACCTTCAAATTATCCTGAAAATCTATCAATTCGGCCTGAGATTTAAAGAGAGACCAGCTGGAATGCTACAGTGAGAAGAGTTCGCGCTTCTATCAAGGTAGGAAGACGGGGAAAAAGAAATAAAGAAACAAAGGCCTCCAAGGGGGAGGGGCCCGCGAGGAGCCGGGCTGAGGCCGGGGCGAGTGTCCCCAGGACAGGAGAGCCCCGTCCCGGAGGAGCAGGAGCTGCACCGACCTTCCCGGGCGGAAAGGGGCTCGCGGGGAGTTGGAGCAGGACCCAGGAGGGCGGGGATGCCCTCGGGCTCCCCGGGACAGTAAGAGCAACTGCGCGCCCAGGAGAGTGCGCCGAGCTCCCTAAGGGCTGCAGCGCACACGGCGGACCGGCGGGACCCGGAGCAGCTCGGAGGGGCTCGGGCAGAGGAAGAGGCTCCGTGCGGAGGGGGCTGCGCGGTTCCAGGAGCAGCTCGGAGGGGCTCGGGCGGCAGCTCCGCGGAGGTGGCTGCGCGGCCCGGGAGCGCGAATCCAACAGCGCAGGCTCCAGAGCACAGGGCACCGGGACACAGCCCAGGATCCGGCCTCTCCCCCGGGACAGGCAGAGGCCAGGAGGGCCCAGGACAGCAAGGACGCTCCTGCCCCGAGCTGAGCAGATCAGCGGCCCCGCCCCAGGAGCCTCCAGGCCCTGCAGACCGAGAGCTCCGTGAGTTACTGCTGGGGGCTGAATCCAGGTTTCCAGAGCTGCCCCGCCACTGGGGCTGTTCCTCCTGAGCCTCACGGGGTAAACAACCCCCACTGAGCCCTGCACCAGGCAGGGGCACAGCAGCTCCCCCAACTGCTAACACCTGAAAATCAGCACAACAGGCCCCTCCCCCAGAACACCAGCTGGACTGACTGACAACTTCCAGGAGAAGCCAAGGGACTTAAAGTACACAGAATCAGAAGATACTCCCCCGTGGTTCTTTGTTTTTGTTTTGTTTTGTTTTTGTTTTGCTTTTTGATTTGTTTCCTTCCCCCACCCCCTTTTTTTCTCCTTTCTTTTTCTTTCCTTTTTCTTCTTTTTTTTTTTCGTTTTTTTTTCTCTTCCCTTTTTTTCTCTTTCTCTTTTCTTTCCTTCTTTCTCTCCTCTCTTTTTCTCTTTTTCCCAATACAACTTGCTTTTGGCCACTCTGCACTGAGCAAAATGACTAGAAGGAAAACCTCACCTCAAAAGAAAGAATCAGAAACAGTCCTCTCTCCCACAGAGTTACAAAATCTGGATTACAATTCAATGTCAGAAAGCCAATTCAGAAGCACTATTATACAGCTACTGGTGGCTCTAGAAAAAAGTATAAAGGACTCAAGAGACTTCATGACTGCAGAATTTAGAGCTAATCAGGCAGAAATTAAAAATCAATTGAATGAAATGCAATCCAAACTAGAAGTCCTAATGACGAGGGTTAACGAGGTGGAAGAACGAGTGAGTGACATAGAAGACAAGTTGATAGCAAAGAGGGAAACTGAGGAAAAAAGAGACAAACAATTAAAAGACCATGAGGATAGATTAAGGGAAATAAACGACAGCCTGAGAAAGAAAAACCTACGTTTAATTGGGGTTCCCGAGGGCGCCGAAAGGGACAGAGGGCCAGAATATGTATTTGAACAAATTCTAGCTGAAAACTTTCCTAATCTGGGAAGGGAAACAGGCATTCAGATCCAGGAAATAGAGAGATCCCCCCCTAAAATCAATAAAAACCGTTCAACACCTCGACATTTAATAGTGAAGCTTGCAAATTCCAAAGATAAGAGAAGATCCTTAAAGCAGCAAGAGACAAGAAATCCCTGACTTTTATGGGGAGGAGTATTAGGGTAACAGCAGACCTCTCCACAGAGACCTGGCAGGCCAGAAAGGGCTGGCAGGATATATTCAGGGTCCTAAGTGAGAAGAACATGCAACCAAGAATACTTTATCCAGCAAGGCTCTCATTCAAAATGGAAGGAGAGATAAAGAGCTTCCAAGACAGGCAGCAACTAAAAGAATATGTGACCTCCAAACCAGCTCTGCAAGAAATTTTAAGGGGGACTCTTAAAATTCCCCTTTAAGAAGAAGTTCAGTGGAACAGTCCACAAAAACAAGGACTGAATAGATATCATGATGACACTAAACTCCTATCTCTCAATAGTAACTCTGAATGTGAACGGCCTTAATGACCCCATCAAAAGGCGCAGGGTTTCAGACTGGATAAAAAAGCAGGACCCATCTATTTGCTGTCTACAAGAGACTCATTTTAGACAGAAGGACACCTACAGCCTGAAAATAAAAGGTTGGAGAACCATTTACCATTCGAATGGTCCTCAAAAGAAAGCAGGGGTAGCCATCCTTATATCAGATAAACTAAAATTTACCCCAAGACTGTAGTGAGAGATGAAGAGGGACACTATATCATACTTAAAGGATCTATTCAACAAGAGGACTTAACAATCCTCAATATATATGCCCCGAATGTGGGAGCTGCCAAATATATCAATCAATTATTAACCAAAGTGAAGAAATACTTAGATAATAATACACTTATACTTGGTGACTTCAATCTAGCTCTTTCTATACTCGATAGGTCTTCTAAGCACAACATCTCCAAAGAAACGAGAGCTTTAAATGATACACTGGACCAGATGGATTTCACAGATATCTACAGAACTTTACATCCAAACTCAACTGAATACACATTCTTCTCAAGCGCACATGGAACTTTCTCCAGAATAGACCACATATTGGGTCACAAATCGGGTCTGAACCGATACCAAAAGATTGGGATCGTCCCCTGCATATTCTCAGACCATATGCCTTGAAATTAGAACTAAATCACAACAAGAAGTTTGGAAGGACCTCAAACACGTGGAGGTTAAGGACCATCCTGCTAAAAGATAAAAGGGTCAACCAGGAAATTAAGGAAGAATTAAAAAGATTCATGGAAACTAATGAGAATGAAGATACAACCGTTCAAAATCTTTGGGATGCAGCAAAAGCAGTCCTAAGGGGGAAATACATCGCAATACAAGCATCCATTCAAAAACAGGAAAGAACTCAAATACAAAAGCTAACCTTACACATAAAAGAGCTAGAGAAAAAACAGCAAATAGATCCTACACCCAAGAGAAGAAGGGAGTTAATAAAGATTCGAGCAGAACTCAACGAAATCGAGACCAGAAGAACTGTGGAACAGATCAACAGAACCAGGAGTTGGTTCTTTGAAAGAATTAATAAGATAGATAAACCATTAGCCAGCCTTATTAAAAAGAAGAGAGAGAAGACTCAAATTAATAAAATCATGAATGAGAAAGGAGAGATCACTACCAACACCAAGGAAATACAAACGATTTTAAAAACATATTATGAACAGCTATACGCCAATAAATTAGGCAATCTAGAAGAAATGGACGCATTCCTGGAAAGCCACAAACTACCAAAACTGGAACAGGAAGAAATAGAAAACCTGAACAGGCCAATAACCAGGGAGGAAATTGAAGCAGTCATCAAAAACCTCCCAAGACACAAGAGTCCAGGGCCAGATGGCTTCCCAGGGGAATTTTATCAAACGTTTAAAGAAGAAACCATACCTATTCTCCTAAAGCTGTTTGGAAAGATAGAAAGAGATGGAGTACTTCCAAATTCGTTCTATGAAGCCAGCATCACCTTAATTCCAAAACCAGACAAAGATCCCACCAAAAAGGAGAATTACAGACCAATATCCCTGATGAACATGGATGCAAAAATTCTCAACAAGATACTGGCCAATAGGATCCAACAGTACATTAAGAAAATTATTCACCATGACCAAGTAGGATTTATCTCTGGGACACAAGGCTGGTTCAACACCCGTAAAACAATCAATGTGATTCATCATATCAGCAAGAGAAAAACCAAGAACCATATGATCCTCTCATTGGATGCAGAGAAAGCATTTGACAAAATACAGCATCCATTCCTGATCAAAACTCTTCAGAGTGTAGGGATAGAGGGAACATTCCTCGACATCTTAAAAGCCATCTATGAAAAGCCCACAGCAAATATCATTCTCAATGGGGAAGCACTGAGAGCCTTTCCCCTAAGATCAGGAACAAGACAGGGATGTCCACTCTCACCACTGCTGTTCAACATAGTACTGGAAGTCCTAGCCTCAGCAATCACACAACAAAAAGACATTAAAGGCATTCAAATTGGCAAAGAAGAAGTCAAACTCTCCCTCTTCGCTGATGACATGATACTCTACATAGAAAACCCAAAAGTCTCCACCCCAAGATTGCTAGAACTCATACAGCAATTCGGTAGCGTGGCAGGATACAAAGTCAATGCCCAGAAGTCAGTGGCATTTCTATACACTAACAATGAGACTGAAGAAAGAGAAATTAAGGAGTCAATCCCATTTACAATTGCACCCAAAAGCATAAGATACCTAGGAATAAACCTAACCAAAGATGTAAAGGATCTATACCCTCAAAACTATAGAACACTTCTGAAAGAAATTGAGGAAGACACAAAGAGATGGAAAAATATTCCATGCTCATGGATTGGCAGAATTAATATTGTGAAAATGTCAATGTTACCCAGGGCAATATACACGTTTAATGCAATCCCTATCAAAATACCATGGACTTTCTTCAGAGAGTTAGAACAAATTATTTTAAGATTTGTGTGGAATCAGAAAAGACCCCGAATAGCCAGGGGAATTTTAAAAAAGAAAACCATATCTGGGGGCATCACAATGCCAGATTTCAGGTTGTACTACAAAGCTGTGGTCATCAAGACAGTGTGTTACTGGCACAAAAACAGACACATAGATCAGTGGAACAGAATAGAGAATCCAGAAGTGGACCCTGAACTTTATGGTCAACTAATATTCGATAAAGGAGGAAAGACTATCCATTGGAAGAAAGACAGTCTCTTCAATAAATGGTGCTGGGAAAATTGGACATCCACATGCAGAAGAATGAAACTAGACCACTCTCTTGCACCATACACAAAGGATAAACTCAAAATGGATGAAAGATCTAAATGTGAGACAAGATTCCATCAAAATCCTAGAGAAGAACACAGGCAACACCCTTTATGAACTCGGCCATAGTAACTTCTTGCAAGATACATCCATGAAGGCAAAAGAAACAAAAGCAAAAATGAACTATTGGGAATTCATCAAGATAAGAAGCTTTTGCACAGCAAAGGATACAGTCAACAAAACTCAAAGACAACCTACAGAATGGGAGAAGATATTTGCAAATGACATATCAGATAAAGGGCTAGTTTCCAAGATCTATAAAGAACTTATTAAACTCAACACCAAAGAAACAAACAATCCAATCATGAAATGGGCAAAAGACATGAACAGAAATCTCACAGAGGAAGACATAGACAATGGCCAACATGCATATGAGAAAATGCTCAGCATCACTTGCCATCAGGGAAATACAAATCAAAACCACAATGAGATACCACCTCACTCCAGTGAGAATGGGGAAAATTAACAAGGCAGGAAACAACAAATGTTGGAGAGGATGCGGAGAAAAGGGAACCCTCTTACACTGTTGGTGGGAATGTGAACTGGTGCAGCCACTCTGGAAAACTGTGTGGAGGTTCCTCAAACAGTTAAAAATATACCTGCCCTACGACCCAGCAATTGCACTGTTGGGGATTTACCCCAAAGATACAAATGCAATGAAACGCCGGGACACCTGCACCCCGATGTTTATAGCAGCAATGGCCACGATAGCCAAACTGTGGAAGGAGCCTCGGTGTCCAACGAAAGATGAATGGATAAAGAAGATGTGGTTTATGTATACAATGGAATATTACTCAGCTATTAGAAATGACAAATACCCACCATTTGCTTCAACGTGGATGGAACTGGAGGGTATTATGCTGAGTGAAGTAAGTCAGTCGGAGAAGGACAAACATTATATGTTTTCATTCATTTGGGGAATATAAATAATAGTGAAAGGGAATATAAGGGAAGAGAGAAGAAATGTGTGGGAAATATCAGAAAGGGAGACAGAACGGAAAGACTGCGAACTCTGGGAAACGAACTAGGGGTGGTAGAAGGGGAGGAGGGCGGGGGGTGGGAGTGAATGGGTGACGGGCACTGGGGGTTATTCTGTATGTTAGTAAATTGAACACCAATAAAAAATAAATTAAAAAAAATTTTCCAAATGCCTTCAAACCACCAACTTAGGGGGGATATATATATGAAGCATTATTTAATTTAATTCCCCTTTAAGGGCTATTTTGAGAGCTTTTGCAAAATCTTCCAGAAGTCAGCAAACCCAGGGAGACTTTGGATTTTCAAGAACCAATAATCCCAAGCAGCATATATGAAATTATATCCAAGCCTAACAAAATTAATACAACATTGAAACTTGCCACTCATTCAATATTCAAAAAGCATTTAAACATTTATCTGGTGAAATATATGTTTGGTACCTAGTAGTAACCTAGTACTTTGATGAGCAAAAATTCTTGGTCAGTATCCTCAGGAATTTCACAGTCCTAAAGGAAAAGTATATCTTTAATAAACAGATATCGACAATACAATGTGGAAGATGTGTAAGTAAAGGATAGAGATTTTGTAGGACACCTAAACCCACAGGACAGGAAAGAAAAAGTGAAGAAATATCTCACCCATTGGAATGGATGGCTAAATTATCTAAACATGTAAGTTATTTGAATTTTAAAAATATGGAATTAAATGAGTCATTCTCATGGACGCTAAAATCATCCAAAATAAATGACAACTAGAGAATGAACAGAAGGCTATAATCTAAGTCCCTGGGGTAGCACTGAGGATGGATTTTAAATTTAAACATACTTTGACAAAGAGAACTGGGAAGACAATCAGGACATTTCAGGAGGAGGAAACAGCATGAGCAAAGAAGGTAAGAGAGAGTATCCAGAACCATTAAATATATTTGCTTCTGGAAGAGAGATGAGGCTAAGAAAGCAGGCAGAAACCATATTGTGAAGGATTTGAAAGCCATGTAAGAAGAGTTCAGACTTTTTCCTGAGTAGTGATGCCACCAAAGGAACCCAGGGCCATAGAAAATAGGCATGTCCTGTTAACTTGCAGAGGTGTTTGGGGAGATCCTTGCCAAAGTGTATGGCAGATATTTTTTATACAAACCAAAAGCTCCTGGAAAAGGTATAGGCTGAAGTTTTTTTTTTTTCTTTTTTGAGAGAGAGAATGTGTGCGCTAGGCAGGGCTTCTCCAAGATCTCACGTCCCTAAGATCATGACCTGAGTTGAAATCAAGAATTGGGTGCTCAATTTAAATCTCCAGAGCTCCTCTGCAGATTTAAAAAAAATTACAATTATTTACAAATCCATAGTGATTGAAATGATCAAACGAGCTTATATGGGCAAAGTATGTAGATAGAAAAGATGGGTAAGCCAAGGAATGAAATATAAGAAACATTAAAGTCTAAAAAGAAGAAATGCCAGTAAGTGGTTCAAGGAAGGGCAAGAGCAAAGAACCAAATAAACTTATCAGTAGATCTTGTGGAAGACAATGAAGAGACAATTTCAAAAAGGGAGTGTTCTGTCAAATATTGTGCAGAGATCCAGGAAATATGAATAGAATAAAAGCCCATGAAATTTGGAGATATTGTTGCTAAGTCTGTATATAGAGGTTTCAGTAGAAGGTGAGAGAAGAAGCAAGACTGCTGAGATTTGAGGAGTAAAGAAGAGATGGGAAGTTGAAATAGTGGGTATAAATTATACTTCTATAGTTTTGAATATAAAAGGTAGAAAGTTTGGAAAGTAGCGAGGGGGAAGGGAAGTCAAGGTAAGTTTTTATATTTTTATTATTTTCAGGATAGGGGGTGATTTTAGTATATTTATAAAATGTAAAAGAGGAGCCAGTAGACAGTAGTCAAAGTTAAAGGAGATAAAGATAGACCAAGGTCCAAGGAAGACAGGAGGGATGAGTTCAAGGAGAACAACTGAGAAGCTGGCCTTAGATAGAATTATGGGAACTTTATCTTCTTAAACTGGAAGCAAAGAGGTGAGGATGAATGTGAATACTTATAGAATTAATAGAAGAAGGAAGAGGATCAGGAGATGTTAGTATGGCAGGGCTAGAGGATTTGAGAGTGATTACATCTGAACTCAATATTCTCAGTTAAGGAAACAATTATCTGTTAAGGGTGAGGAAGCTAGGCTTGAGAGTGAGCTTTTGAGTGCTTGGCAAGAAGAATAGGAAATATTGCTGAATTAAGTAAAATCAAAAGGATTTCTTGATGGGATTGAGGGGTTAGTTAAGGTTGAAGGGCAGGAAATATCACAAATTTCTGGGTTGTGTGCAAATATTTTGTATCCATCCTAGGTATAGAATTAGAGAAAGTGAGTGGCACTGATGTAAAATTGGAGATTTTTAAAAGAGATGGTGTGAGAAATTAGGGTTCCAATAGAACTGAGAGAATTTGTAGGAGAAGCTTTAAACGCAACTGTGGAATTCCGGCTGAATATGGTTGAAGAATGGTCTAGAGAGGATTGAGTAAAAGAAAAATAATAAAAAGATCAAGACATGTAGTTTCTTTGAGGTTGAAAACTGTTATGAAAGCAGAGTGCTTTGCTGGCTCAGTCAGTTAAGCATCTGTCATCAGCTCAGGTCATGATCAAAATAGTGAATCATTGGAATGTGTGGCTAAAATTGTCTAACATATAAGTTATTTGAGTTTGAAAAATATGGAACTAAGGTCATTCCTATGGACACTAAATTCATCCAAGGCAATGGCAGAATTAAGGAATTAGGAAACTATGATCTAAGTGCCGAAGTCTACAAAAAGTGTGAAAGGATGACCTGGAAGGTGGGAAATAAAAATGACAAGGAATGGAATAGCCTCGAGTAGTAGATACTGTTATATGAGAAGAGAGATATAATGCTTTGGAAAGTGCTGAGGGGAAACAAAGAGAATGCTAACCTCACCTCTGAACTCACAGATAAATGGGGTGTTGAAGAGTGATCAGAATCCACCAAAAAGAGTAGAGCAGGAGTACAGGTGTAGAGGTTTCTTAGGTAAGAGTCAGGATTATTGTAGTCAAGGAAGTGGAAGGAGAATGCTGTAGATTAAGAAATGTGGGAATATTTCTATAAGAAGGACCAAAGGATTCAGGGAACATAAAGTATTATTCTTGGATAAGAGGGTGAAAGGGGTATAGTAAGAAGTTGGGTCAGGGGAGGGCAAACTCAGAGAAATATGAAGAGTAGCTGAAATTATAGCCATTTATAATTTAGATGGTAACCAAGGATATCAGGAATGTGAAGCCTAGTAAATTAGGTGTCCTTGAGGTCATGACTTCCTATTGATTTGAGCTCCTTACTATTTCCCAAATTAGACCTTATCTCTTCCAAAGCCTTATCAATTTCACTGGAAATTACCCCCATCTGGATCTCCCTGGATTAAATTTTATCCTCTGCAATCCATTTATACACTGTTATAAAAATCTTAATATTATAACTTTGATGTTACTCTGTTGCTTAACATACTTTAATGACTGCCCTCAAGATCTACTCCAATCTTCTTGGCATGTTATGCAACATAGCTCATAATCTGGCTAGGCTGAACTCTCTTACATCATTCCTTACAGTGGCCATTAGCCTCCCCTCCTTCTTCTATCCCTATCCAGACACAACTTCCCTCCATACTGATCAATTTGGAGTTCCCCAAGAAACTGTTTTCTCTTGTCTCTAGGCCTTTGCACCTGCATGTCCTGCTGCCTTGAATGCTTCATTTTCTTTCTTTCATACTCTTGATCTTTTTTCTTGGTTACAGCTTCCTGGTACGCCAGAACATAAGCTGTCACTATTTCCTAGAAGCTTGCCTTTCTTCTCAGAGTAAGGAGGTACTCTGACTATTTAAATATTCTTTTACAGATCCTTAAATATAGGGTTTGTATCTTATTCACAGTGTTTGCTCAATATATAGCACAGTGTCTGAATTATAGAATATCCTTAATGACTATTTGTTGAATGAATGAATGAATGAATGAATGAGACCAACATTACTAGAGATGTTCATTGCTGAGACCAACATTACTGAGATGGCCTAAGGGATAGATAACAGTTTGTAACCAGTCACATTTCCTAGCTAGGATCCTTCCCATTTCATAATTACTCACAGACACCTACCTCATAATATTCTCTGAAACATAGATAAAATTCTTACCTCAGATGGATTAGACACACTGCTGATAGATTTTACTGTAAGATGTAGTAGCTTGTTTGAGGGAGCCAAGGAGTGCAAATAGAAATTGGTAATAAAGTAGCTTTTTGCCAGTAATGGGGAAGGTACCAGCTGTGAGGATTTATGTGAGATCAGTGAGTCAAGGCCCTTCCATTCTTCTGGCTTTGCAGATCCTCTCTGGGAATGGGCAGCCTTGTGTCTGAATGGCAAACACTACCAAGAGAAGAGGCACATAGAACAAGAGATTGCCTGTCTCCTCTTGTGGGAGGAGTTAGGACAGACTGCTTCTCTGACCGGGTCACCCTGTGAAAGAATTTTTCTTTTTTTCTTTTCTTTTTTTTTTTAATAAATTTACTTTTTATTGGTGTTCAATTTGCCAACATATAGAATTTTTCTAGCCACCAAGCAATTGTCAGGATAAGATCACTGCTTAGTCCTTTAAAAAACACTTTTTCACTCCTACTGGGCTCTGAAGGAAAAGCTGAATAAAGGAAAAATCCAAGAAAGAAGATATGAGATGGTTTCACTCATAAGTGGAATATAAGAAACAGCATAGAGTATCATAGAGAAAGGAAGGAAAATTGAATGGGAAGAAAACAGAGATGGAGACAAACTATGAAAGACTCTTAACTTTGGGAAACAAGCTGAGGGTCGCTGGAGGGGAAGTAGGTGGGGGGATGAGGTGATTGAGTGATGGGCATTAGGGAGGGCTCTTAATGTGATGAGCACTGGGTATTATGTGCAACTGACAAATTATTGAACACAACATCTGAAACTAATGACACACTAGATGTTGAGTAATTGGGAGAAGAAATGGGTAGGAAATATCAGAAAGGGAGACAGAACATGAAGACTCCTAACTCTGGGAAATGAACTAGGGGTGGTGGAAGGGGAGGAGGGCGGGGGGTGGGGGTGAATGGGTGAGGGGCACTGAGGGGGGCACTTGACGGGATGAGCGCTGGGTGTTATTCTGTATGTTGGCAAATTGAACACCAATAAAAAATAAATTTATTGTTAAAAAAAGCAAAGGAAACTAAAAAAAATAAATTCATTTTAAAAAGAGGAAAAAGCGATGCCTGGGCGGCTCAGTGGTTGAGCATCTGCCTTTGACTCAGGGCATAATCCTGGGGTCCGGGATCGAGTCCCACCTCGGGTTCTTGCGGAGAGCCTGCTTCTCCCTCTGCCTGTGTCTCTGCCTCTTTCTCTGTCTCTCATGAATAAATAAAATCTTTGAAAAAAAAAAGAGGAAAAAGTGAGTGTGAGAAGAGACCCAAAAGAAGAACTTACAATGCCTGGCTTTGCTTTCCCTGGAGGCCACAGTGAGCTGGGGCCCTGTCTTTGAGGGTGGTTCTTCTGCCTTCCTGTGTGATAACAATGACTTTGACTTTCCACTGATTTATTTTTTTAAAGATTTTATTTATTTATTCATGAGAGAGAGAGAAAGAAAGAGAGAGAGAGAGAGAGAGATAGAGAGATACAGGCAGAGGGAGAAGCAGGCTCCACACAGGGAGCCCAATGTGGGACTCGATCCCGGGACTCCGGGATCAAGCCCTGGGCGGAAGGCAGGCGCTAAACTGCTGAGCCACCCAGGAATCCCTTCCTTCCACTGATTTAAAGAGAAATCTCTCCCCAGCTGACATGTTCTCTTGCTGAAAATACTAGTCTAAGAGAAGGGATTTTGATAAATTCCCTAGGTGTGATTCCTGACCCTCCACTTCTGCTTTCTCCTCTCAGTAAATGAGCTATGTTTGTCCAGAGGGAACCCTCCACCTGAAAAGGAAACATGAAGGACCATTCTCACGTCTCTGGCTGTGTACTTAGTGACCATGCCTTGGGCTAGTACTGCCAATCTGCCCCAAGTCCCCGGGTATAGTGAAGACCCCACATGGTCTCAGAAAAACTGTGGAAGCAGGACTGTCTTAATTTTTCTCCAAACTGTAATCCTCTTATCAAACGTAAGTGAGTATCTTAAAGTAAATTAAGTGGAACAAATACATGTAGAGTTTCCTGCTTTGTTTTCCCTCCACAGCTATTTTCTTTTTAAATTTCTCTCATTCATTATTTATTGAACTCCTATGTGCTAGATGCAAGAGGCTAAATTATACAGCAATGAAAAAAATAGACAACTACTCCTCTGTTCTGGATCTTATATTGGAACACTTGTAACATAGAAGAGACAGAACTATGTTCTCATTGGAAGAGACACTAACTCTGGATATAGATTTGCTTTTTAAATGCAATGCTTCCATCAAAACTACCATCTGTGGGCTTACAGAATGACTTTATGTACTGTCATGCTATTTCACATAGCATTGCTTCTGATCAATAAAGAAGTACACTTCACAATAAATGAACTATAGCAATGGCCCCATCCTCATGGGATTCACTGATCTTATCATGTTACCCACCTACTTATCCCTGAAGTAGCTGCTTAGATTGTATGGTAGAAAGCCATTTTATTTTATTTATTTTATTTTATTTTATTTTATTTTATTTTTTTTATTTTTTTATTTTTATTTTTTTTAATTTATTTTTTATTGGTGTTCAATTTACTAACATACAGAATAACCCCCATGCCCGTCACCCATTCACTCCCACCCCCCGCCCTTCTCTCCTTCTACCACCCCTAGTTCGTTTCCCAGAGTTAGTAGTCTTTACGTTCTGTCTCCCTTTCTGATATTTCCCACACATTTCTTCTCCCTTCCCTTATATTCCCTTTCACTATTATTTATATTCCCCAAATGAATGAGAACATATAATGTTTGTCCTTCTCCGACTGACTTACTTCACTCAGCATAATACCCTCCAGTTCCATCCACGTTGAAGCAAATGGTGGGTATTTGTCGTTTCTAATGGCTGAATAATATTCCATTGTATACATAAACCACATCTTCTTTATCCATTCATCTTTCGTTGGACACCGAGGCTCCTTCCACAGTTTGGCTATCGTGGCCATTGCTGCTATAAACATCGGGGTGCAGGTGTCCCAGCGTTTCATTGCATTTGTATCTTTGGGGTAAATCCCCAACAGTGCAATTGCTGGGTCGTAGGGCAGGTCTATTTTTAACTCTTTGAGGAACCTCCACACAGTTTTCCAGAGTGGCTGCACCAGTTCACATTCCCACCAACAGTGTAAGAGGGTTCCCTTTTCTCCGCATCCTCTCCAACATTTGTTGTTTCCTGCCTTGTTAATTTTCCCCATTCTCGCTGGTGTGAGGTGGTATCTCATTGTGGTTTTGATTTGTATTTCCCTGATGGCAAGTGATGCAGAGCATTTTCTCATGTGCATGTTGGCCATGTCTATGTCTTCCTCTGTGAGATTTCTGTTCATGTCTTTTGCCCATTTCATGATTGGATTGCTTGTTTCTTTGGTGTTGAGTGTAATAAGTTCTTTATAGATCTTGGAAACTAGCCTTTTATCTGATATGTCATTTGCAAATATCTTCTCCCATTCTGTAGGTTGTCTTTGAGTTTTGTTGACTGTATCCTTTGCTGTGCAAAAGCTTCTTATCTTGATGAAGTCCCAATAGTTCATTTTTGCTTTTGTTTCTTTTGCCTTCGTGGATGTATCTTGCAAGAAGTTACTGTGGCCGAGTTCAAAAAGGGTGTTGCCTGTGTTCTTCTCTAGGATTTTGATGGAATCTTGTCTCACATTTAGATCTTTCATCCATTTTGAGTTTATCTTTGTGTATGGTGAAAGAGAGTGGTCTAGTTTCATTCTTCTGCATGTGGATGTCCAATTTTCCCAGCACCATTTATTGAAGAGACTGTCTTTCTTCCAATGGATAGTCTTTCCTCCTTTATCGAATATTAGTTGACCATAAAGTTCAGGGTCCACTTCTGGGTTCTCTATTATGTTCCACTGATCTATGTGTCTGTTTTTGTGCCAGTACCACACTGTCTTGATGAGCACAGCTTTGTAGTACAACCTGAAATCTGGCATTGTGATGCCCCCAGATATGGTTTTCTTTTTTAAAATTCCCCTGGCTATTCGGGGTCTTTTCTGATTCCACACAAATCTTAAAATAATTTGTTCTAACTCTCTGAAGAAAGTCCATGGTATTTTGATAGGGATTGCATTAAACGTGTATATTGCCCTGGGTAACATTGACATTTTCACAATATTAATTCTGCCAATCCATGAGCATGGAATATTTTTCCATCTCTTTGTGTTTTCCTCAATTTCTTTCAGAAGTGTTCTATAGTTTTGAGGGTATAGATCCTTTACCTCTTTGGTTAGGTTTATTCCTAGGTATCTTATGCTTTTGGGTGCAATTGTAAATGGGATTGACTCCTTAATTTCTCTTTCTTCAGTCTCATTGTTAGTGTATAGAAATGCCACTGACTTCTGGGCATTGATTTTGTATCCTGCCATGCTACCGAATTGCTGTATGAGTTCTAGCAATCTTGGGGTGGAGACTTTTGGGTTTTCTATGTAGAGTATCATGTCATCAGCGAAGAGGGAGAGTTTGACTTCTTCTTTGCCAATTTGAATGCCTTTAATGTCTTTTTGTTGTCTGATTGCTGAGGCTAGGACTTCCAGTACTATGTTGAACAGCAGTGGTGAGAGTGGACATCCCTGTCTTGTTCCTGATCTTAGGGGAAAGGCTCCCAGTGCTTCCCCATTGAGAATGATATTTGCTGTGGGCTTTTCATAGATGGCTTTTAAGATGTCTAGGAATGTTCCCTCTATCCCTACACTCTGAAGAGTTTTGATCAGGAATGGATGCTGTATTTTGTCAAATGCTTTCTCTGCATCTAATGAGAGGATCATATGGTTCTTGGTTTTTCTCTTGCTGATATGATGAATCACATTGATTGTTTTACGGGTGTTGAACCAGCCTTGTGTCCCAGGGATAAATCCTACTTGGTCATGGCGAATACTTTTCTTAATGTACTGTTGGATCCTATTGGCCAGTATCTTGTTGAGAATTTTTGCATCCATGTTCATCAGGGATATTGGTCTGTAATTCTTCTTTTTGGTGGGGTCTTTGTCTGGTTTTGGAATTAAGGGGATGCTGGCCTCATAGAACGAGTTTGGAAGTACTCCATCTCTTTCTATCTTTCCAAACAGCTTTAGGAGAATAGGTATGGTTTCTTCTTTAAACGTTTGATAAAATTCCCCTGGGAAGCCATCTGGCCCTGGACTCTTGTGTCTTGGGAGGTTTTTGATGACTGCTTCAATTTCATCCCTGCTTATTGGCCTGGCATCCCCTGCCCTCCTGGGTCCTGCTCTAACTCCCCGCGAGCCCCTCTCCGCCCAGGAAGGTCGGTGCAGCTCCTGCTTCTCCGGGACGGGGCTCTCCTGTCCTGGGGACACTCGCCCCGGCCTCAGCCCGGCTCCTCGCGGGCCCCTCCCCCTTGGAGGCCTTTTGTTTCTTTATTTCTTTTTCCCCTTCTTCCTACCTGGATAGAAGTGCAAACTCTTCTCACTGTAGCATTCCAGTTGTTCTCTCTTTAATTCTCAGGCCGAATTCATAGATTTTCAGGATAATTTGAAGGTTTTCTAGGTAATTTGGTTGGAGACAGGTGATTTGGAGACCCTACTCTTCCGCCATCTTGCCCCTCCCTCTATTTTATTTTATTTAATTTTATTTTATTTATTTATTTTTCAGTTAACATGTCTTTATTTTATTTTTTTAAATAAATTTAATTTTTATTGGTGTTCAATTTACCAACATACAGAATAACACCCAGTGCTCATCCTATCAAGTGCCCCTCTCAGTGCCCGTCACTTGGTCACCACCCCCCCCCCCCCTCCTCCCCTTCCACCACCCAGAGTGTGTTTCCCAGAGTTAGGAGTCTTCTATGTTCTGTCTCCCTTTCTGATATTTCTTCTCCCTTCCCTTATATTCCCTTTCACTATTTTTTATATTGCCCAAATGAATGAGACCATATAATGTTTTTCCTTCTCCGATTGACTCATTTCACTCAGCATAATACCCTCCAGTTCCATCCACGTTGAAGCAAATGGTGGGTATTTGTCATTTCTAATGGCTGAGCAATATTCCATTGTATACATAGACCACATGTTCTTTATCCATTCATCTTTCGATGGACCCCGAGGCTCCTTCCACAGTTTGGCTATTGTGAACATTGCTGCTAGAAACATCGAGGTGCGGGTGTCCCGGCATTTCATTGCATCTGAATCTTTGGGGTAAATCCCCAACAGTGCAATTGCTGGGTCGTAGGGCAGGTCTATTTTTAACTCTTTGAGGAACCTCCACACAGTTTTCCAGAGTGGCTGCACCAGTTCACATTCCCACCAACAGTGTAAGAGGGTTCCCTTTTCTCTGCATCCTCTCCAACATTTGTGGTTTCCAGCCTTGTTAATTTTCCCCATTCTCGCTGGTGTGAGGTGGTATCTCATTGTGGTTTTGATTTGTATTTCCCTGATGGCAAGTGATGCAGAGCATTTTCTCATGTGCATGTTGGCCATGTCTATGTCTTCCTCTGTGAGATTTCTCTTCATGTCTTTTGCCCATTTCATGATTGGATTGTTTGTTTCTTTGGTGTTGAGTGTAATAAGTTCTTTATAGATCTTGGAAACTAGCCCTTTATCTGATATGTCATTTGCAAATATCTTCTCCCATTCTGTAGGTTGTCTTTTAGTTTTGTTGACTGTATCCTTTGCTGTGCAAAAGCTTTTTATCTTGATCAAGTCCCAATAGTTCATTTTTGCTTTTGTTTCTTTGCCAGGGGAATTCTATCAAACGTTTAAAGAAGAAACCACACCTCTTCTACTAAAGCTGTTTGGGAAGATAGAAAGAGATGGAGTACTTCCAAATTTGTTCTATGAGGCCAGCATCCCCTTAATTCCAAAACCAGACAAAGACCCCACCAAAAAGGAGATTTACAGACCAATATCCCTGATGAACATGAATGCAAAAATTCTCAACAAGATACTAGCCAATAGGATCCAACAATACATTAAGAAAATTATTCACCATGACCAAGTAGGATTTATCCCTGGGACACAAGGGTGGTTCAACACTCATAAAACAATGTGATTCATCATATCAGCAAGAGAAAAACCAAGAACCATATGATCCTCTCATTGGATGCAGAGAAAGCATTTGACAAAATACAGCATCCATTCCTTTTTTTAATTTTATTTTTTTAATTTATTTTTTATTGGTGTTCAATTTACTAACATACAGAATAACCCCCAGTGCCCGTCACCCATTCACTCCCACCCCCCGCCCTCCTCCCCTTCCACCACCCAGAGTTCGTTTCCCAGAGTTAGCAGTCTTTATGTTCTGTCTCCCTTTCTGATTTTTCCCACACATTTCTTCTCCCTTCCCTTATATTCCCTTTCACTATTATTTATATTCCGAAATGAATGAGGACATATAATGTTTGTCCTCCGATTGACTTACTTCACTCAGCATAATACCCTCCAGTTCCATCCACGTTGAAGCAAATGGTGGGTATTTGTCATTTCTAATAGCTGAGTAACATTCCATTGTATACATAAACCACATCTTCTTTATCCACTCATTTTTCGATGGACACCGAGGCTCCTTCCACAGTTCCTGATCAAAACTCTTCAGAGTGTAGAGATAGAGGGAACATTCCTCAACATCTTAAAAGCCATCTATGAAAAGCCCACAGCAAATATCATTCTCAACGGGGAAGCACTGGGAGCCTTTCCCCTAACATCAGGAACAAGACAGGGATGTTCCACTCTCACCACTGCTATTCAACATAGTATTGGAAGTCCTAGCCTCAGCAATCAGACAACAAAAAGACATTAAAGGCATTCAAATTGGCAAAGAAGAAGTCAAACTCTCCCTCTTCCCCAATGACATGATACTCTATGTAGAAAACCCAAAAGCCTCCACCCCAAGATTGCTAGAACTCATATAGCAATTCGGCAGTGTGGCAGGATAAAAATCAATGCCCAGATATCAGTGGCATTTCTATACAATAAAAATGGGACTGGAGAGAGAGAAATTAAGGAGTCAATCCCATTTACAATTGCACCCAAAAGCATGAGATACCTAGGAATAGACCTAACCAAAGAGGCAAAGGATCTATATCCTAAAAACTATAGAACACTTCTGAAAGAAATTGAGGAAGACACAAAGAGATGGAAAAATATTCCTTGCTCAGGGATTGGCAGAATTAATATTGTGAAAATGTCAATGTTACCCAGGGCAATTTACATGTTTAATGCAATCCCTATCAAAATACCATGGACTTTCTTCAGAGAGTTAGAACAAATTATTTTAAGATTTGTGTGGAATCAGAAAAGACCCCGAATAGCCAGGGGAATTTTAAAATAGAAAACCATAGCTGGGGGCATCACAATGCCAGATTTCAGGTTGTACTACAAAGCTGTGCTCATCAAGACAGTGTGATACTGGCACAAAAACAGACACATAGATCAATGGAACAGAATAGAGAACCCAGAAGTGGACCCTGAACTTTATGGTCAACTAATATTCGATAAAGGAGGAATGACTATCCATTGGAAGAAAGACAGTCTCTTCAATAAATGGTGCTGGGAAAATTGGACATCCACATGCAGAAGAATGAAACTAGACCACTCTCTTGCACCATACACAAAGATAAACTCAAAATGGATGAAAGATCTAAATGTGAGACAAGATTCCATCAAAATCCTAGAGGAGAACACAGGCAACACCCTTTTTGAACTTGGCCACAGTAACTTCTTGCAAGATACATTCACGAAGGCAATAGAAAGCCTTTTTAAAGATTTAGTTACATTACCAGCTAAATGGCAATGCTTTGTAGGGCTTGAACAGTGTCCTCTAAGATGCTGCCTATGATCTGAATTAGCATCCAAAAGATATTGCTGTTTCTCCTACTACCAATATTCATATGTCCAGGAATCAAGGGGTAAAAATGGGAGTGGCTCCATTCCTTATTACCCCTAGTAAGTCTTAGTAAAAATTTTGCTTCCTGTCTCTGTGGCTTTTGTGGCCTACATGTCCTAGTTCCAAAGGAAGGGCTATTTCCACTAGGAGATACAATAATTTCATTGAACTGGGATTTGAGACTGCTACCTGGCCACTTTGGTCTCCTTGTGTCTCTGAATCAATAGGTGACTGATCCTGATCCAAGGGGAAATTGGTTGCTACTATATAATGGAGGTAAGGAAGAGTATGTCCGGGTTCCAAGAGAGCTTTTAGATATCTCTCAGAACCACCATGACTGTAATTATTGTTAATAGAAAATTCTAACAATCCAGTTTAGGCAGTGCTTCTAATGGTTCAGACCTTTCAGAAATGAAGGTTTGGGTTACCCTGCCTGGCAAAGAACTATGAACCACTGAGATGCTTTTTGAGAGCAAAAAAATATGGCATGGGTACTTGAATAAAGCACTCACAAATAGTAGTTACGACCCTATGAGCAGTTGCAATAATGAAATGAGATTTGTAATAGTTTAATAGTTATTCATATTTCTTCTATTATGAATACACACATAATATTTGGTATATGAATATACATATATCTAAATAACAAATATGTTTTCATTTTCTAATCTCCTTTATCCCTGTACCATCTAACATAAGATATCTAATAAGTTAACTTTATATCATAGTATTTAAGTTATAGCATATCAAAGGAGACGAGCACACATTCTCCAAGGACTTTGCATCTTCTGGGGCAAGGGCGAGCATATTTTCAGTTTTACACAGGATAGTTGTATTGTGGTAGGTGGAAGTATGACTTTGTTGTTGTCTTGATTTACAGATTTTGTGGTTTAAAGAGATGTGAATGAGTGCCAAGAGTTGGACCATGTGGTCAGTTTTATGTGTCTACTTGGCTGGGCTTTAGTCCCCAGTTTTTCCATCAAACATTAATCTAGGTGTTGCTGGGAAGGTATTTTGTAGATTTGATTAAAGTCTATAATCAGTTGACTTTAAGTACGGAAGATTATTCTAGATAATCTAGAGGAGCCTGATTCAACCAATTGAAAGGCTATAAGGGCAGAACTGAGACTTTCCTGAGGAAAAAGAAATTTTACTTGTGACAAGCAGCTTCAGCCCATGCATGAGACTTCCAGGCTGCCCTTCCTGACAGCCTGCCTTATACATTTCAGATTTGCCTTGCCAGCCCCCACAACTGCATAAGCCAGCTCCATGTAATAAATACTTTAATATATATCTCCTACTGGTTTTCTGTTTGGCTGAACTCTTGTACATCCAATACAAATTTTTCTGCAACAAAGGGGAATTTTTACCAACTTAGTCATCTGGAAAACTTCCTGCTACTCTCAGTTTTGACAATTTATCTATTACTTTCTTGCTGGTTCACTACCTGATAGATGTCCAGGAAAATCATAGCCTTTTCCTAGCCACCTCTTCTGCAGACTTCTATTCAGCTACAGGTCATTCTGTCTTTCCTTTTTTTGAATGCCACTCTTCCAGTTTTGAATAACGTAATGTAGTTGTAATTGGAGTACAATATTAAATATGTAGCATAATTATAAAATCTATATAAAGCTTTTGGTCTTCAATTTTAAAAATCTGAGTTGTGGATGAAGTTGTTAATTTTACTATTTTTCTACTTTCTGAGTGTTCCAAACATATAAAAGTAAAATATTTTAAGTGTCAACATAAAAGAAACATAAACAAACACATCATAAATGGAGAAAGAAACTTTTTTAGAAATCAAGTTCATTTGGGATGCTTGGGTGGCTCAGCAGTTAAATGTCTGCCTTGGCTCAGGTTGTGATCCTGGCGTCCTGGGATCAAGTCCCACATTGGGCTCCCTGCGTAGAGCCTGCTTCTCCTTCTATCTGTGTCTCTGTCTCTTTCTCTTTTTCTGTGTGTCTCTCATGAATAAATAAATAAAATCTTCAAGCAAAAAAAAAAAAAGGAATCGAGTTCATCAAATAAAGCAGAAGATAAGTAAGTGCAGAGGATTTGTATAACAAATGAGCTAATGGCTATATAGAAAACTTTAAAAGTCAGACGTATAGACCAGACCAGTATAGACCAGAAAAGGAATGTCAGGTTATATAAATATAGATGATAGTTGAGGTTATAATAATAAATGACCACAGAGCTGCTTAACCAACATTGAAAAGAATTTTAAGAATGAAAATTAAACTTGTGAGGTTTCAAAATAACATTGTCTATTAGGAATTAACAAAGATTTTTGAGCAGAAATATATATAGCGTAACACTGCTTTTTCTTGAAAAAAGACTAGAAAATTCTAACACGGGGGTAAGAAATTCTATGATTCAAAATAGAGCATCTTATATTATTTTTAGTGCCTGTGTGAGGGCCTTGGACCATAATGCTTCTTTTTACTAAAGAAAAATAGTACATATTATTATGAATATACAATTGTTAGGCTAAAAGTAATGAAGGCCAGGAGAATGTAACAAGTTTAGATAAATTGGAAACTATAAAAGTCTATAAAATATAATTATCTATATAAAATAAAACAATCTCATGTGACCGTATACAAAAACTTAATACAAAATCAGAAGACTATGTAGTTACAATTTAAATAAAGTTAAAGCAAAGCAAATATGGTATTTAAGTCAATAACCTGATTAAAACTTGTGAAATGTGATTTCCAAAGTGTTGGGGTGAAATAGTATGCCTGCAACACTTAAACTCTTGGCAGACTATATTTCATTAATTCACTCATTCAATATTGTTGCTGAGCCAGACAGAATCCATGTCTTTTCTATAATTTCATAATAACTGAATGAAAGCACATACTAGGGTACTGCATCCACCTTTCCAAAATCAAAAGGAAAACAAATAAGAGAGGGATGTTTTGGAAACCTTAGAAAATCCTGCACATCCAGGCCAAGTACCATCTAAACAAGGGCACTCTTGTGACCTCTTGTCAATATCAATGCTTCTTTTACCTGAAAAGGAATGGGCTTTAATGAATTGCTACCAGTTTTTCTGAGGGGCTAGCTCATGGCTTTCAAGAGTTATACATGTAAAAATTATTTATGTAGAAATTCCAGCAAAGGAAGAAAATTCAAGCATGAAATTATATATTATATTTATAATACATATGTATTTGCTGGAACTTCTACATTATGTATACATTTTATGTTATAAAATTATATAAATTATATATTTTTATGTATAAATAATATATAACTTTATGTATATAATAATATATGACTATATACACACACACATATATATTAATCTTGTTTTCTTTCTGCCATGATAAGTTTTGCATGCTGTCTACCTTATGGTGTTTTTATTACATCCTAAAAGGAATTCATATTTCATATTTTCTTAAATTTGAAGAAGTAATTAAAATGGAATATCACCAATTGATTATAAAAGGAACCAAGGTCCTCACCCTCTAGGGAGCAATAAACAGGTCCTAGCCATGAAATTGATGATAGCAGAACCTCTTTCTGTGTACTCCTCGTAAGACAAAGAGATTTTTAAAACAAAACAAAATCAAAATGGAGAAGTCTCACCAATAGAACTCTAAAAACTAGTTGGATAATAACTGACTATTCCTTAGCATCTTCATAAAAATAAAATTATTTTATAACTCCAGTACTGATATATGTCTCATAAAGTTCTGGTTATTTCACTTACTGCATTATAAAAGGAAGCATTTAATTAAAGCCTGAAAGAAAAGGAGCTTTTATATATATATATATATCTGGCCTCTTCTCCTTTAATTGTGTATTCAGTCAGTATGTTTATAATTGCAGGCTTTTACCTAATGTCGGTGTTTTTGAGATTAAGTCGAATGAAAGAAAAGAGAAGGAATGTCTGAATCTTTTTAGCAAAAAGAATCTCTCAAAAAAAGGGCTTGGCCACTTGACATGGTTTTTCTGATGGCATCTTTGACTTCCTTGTTCCTCAGGCAGTAGATAATAGGGTTGAGCATGGGAGTAAAAACTGCATATATGGCTGAGATCAACTTGTTAGAATTGAATGAAGCAATGGCCCGAGGTCGGACATACATGAAGATCACAGCTGTATAGAAGATGATCACCACTGTGAGGTGAGAGGCACAGGTGGAGAAGGCCTTCTGCTGCCCAGTGGCTGAGGGAATGTGCAGGATGGTAGAAACAATGAAGCCATAGGAAAGAACAGTGGCTGAGAGAGGAAACACAAGGATGAGAATGGCTAGCACAAAGTCTACCATCTCAGCCATAGAAAAGTCCATGCAGGCCAGTTTGAGGATGGGGGAAACATCACAGAAAAAATGATTCAAGATATTATTGCCACAGAAGGCAACTTGGGAAATGAAGTATACCTTTGCCATGGAGATGCTGAAACCACTCACCCAGGAACTTATGGTCAGCTGCACACAAAATTCTGTGGTCATCATAGCTGGATAACGAAGAGGACAACATATAGCCACGTAACGGTCATAGGCCATGGCAGCCAAGAGCACACATTCAGTACAGGCAAGTGAGATGAAAAAATAGAGTTGGATCATGCATCCCAGGAAGGAGATGGTATTGGGATGAAGTAGGAATCCAGCCAACATCTTAGGGACTGTGACAGATACATACCAAGTCTCCAGAAAGGACATAGTGCCCAGAAAATAGTACATGGGCTTGTGCAGGGACCCAGTGACCCATACAGTGAGAATGATGATCATATTCTCCAATAGGACAAACAGGTAGGTGATGAGGAAGAGGAGGAAAAGCAGAACCTGTAGCCAAGGGGAAGTAGGGAAGCCCACCAGGATGAATTCATGAATATGGGTGATATTTTCCTTTGACATGGCTAGGACACCAAAAGACAAAGTATTTAATGAAAATAACACAAATTGAAGAGTGAGATCCACATTAACAGCAAGGGATCCTTGGGCTACAGGTACTTTATCATTAAACTTAACCCTAGTGCCTCAATCTGGTCCTAGGGTGTGATGTGGGAGTCAAGTGACACTATAAGATCCTCTCCAGAAAATCAGACATCAGAATAGGACCTGAAAACAAATACACTAAAGATGCAAAGTTAAGAATCTCAAAGCAGAATCAAGAGGTCAGATTCAGGACTTAGGCCTTCAGATCTTGTTCTGAAAGAGGTCTTCAGGTAGTACGAGGAGTAAATACTTTCCTTATTGGTGTATTTCCAGCTTTCACAGACAGCTATAAATCAGGAAACCATCATGATTGGAATAAGAGCCAAGGATGGTCAAGAGCAGGACAGGGAAGCAGGTAGTTCAAATTCTGGAGGAAATAAAAGCAGAATATCAACTGGAAAACACTCTCCTGACAGGAGAATTGCGGACTTTGCCCTACTCCTCAGTTATATTTTATGTCTTTTGAAGATGCTGGCAAAAGTAATTAACAATTACTTGCCTATTTTTAGGGCCATGGCTTAAAAAGTTGAATGAAGAAATGTCTGCTCTCTTGAGCAGTTTAATACATTTTGATTTTTTTAGACAGCTCCTAACAATAATAATGATTTTATATATCTATAAAACATTTGATCCTAAATTAATTTGTACAGTTATATCCTCCTCAAGGACTGGCTCAAAATTTTTATACTGCCAAAAGAAGTGTTACCTGATTAATTGTATCTTCTCCTTGACTCTGAGACTCATCAATATGGACACTGCTGAGCACAAGTTGCATTTAAGGAGCTGCCTTGAGAGTGGGGAGTCAGGAACTTCCACAACTCAGAAGGGTCCTGGGCTTCCTAGGGCACAATAGGATCTGAGGAGAGAATTGAAATTTAAAAATGCTTTCTTCACAAGTAGGGATAGAAGAAAGAGAAAAGTAGAGATAAAAGTTGGCTTGACATTTTAAATAAAATTAATCTGAAAAGAGAAACATATTTTTCAAGGAGACCAGTAGAGATGACCTGGAAAGGGAAAGACAGAATTAAGGGACCAGAAAAGGACAAGACATGGAATTTCCTAGATGTTTAGTGGTGATTTCTGATTAATTATGTACTGTGTGGGCCAAACCCCTAGATCTCCAATAAAGTAGTTGGTTATATGTGTTGGAAAAATTACCACAGTAAGACAATACTCAAATTTGACTTCTTTCTCTACTAAAAAGAATTATCCTTTAATTAATTTTAACAACTCTCTCAGGGAGGTAATTTTTGCCCATTGCAAGGCAGTATGGAAGCACCTAGACTAAATTGGAACAATTACAGAACCAGACTGTAATGGAATTTTTCCGTGTGAATGTACACTCATTCATGTCTGAGATTTTAGGAATCACAGAAAACAAAGGAGTAGCATGAGAGACTTGGCATTGGCAGAAGGAGCCCCAATACTCAAAGTGAATAAAGCATGAAGAAAACTACAGACCACTGGAACAAATAATTTTAAGACCTAAGTTCTAGTCCATAATCTATGTCTTCCTAACTTTATACTCTGAAGTAAACCCCAGGTTATCTAAATTTTAATTCCCTTGAGAGTGAAAAAGGATAAAATATTTAAAAATTCAATAAACCACGAATGCAGACAATTTATAGCATTTGTAAATGGTAAGAGAAAGATCTATCGAGTACTTATTGGGGGCCTGGTCCCACGTTACATTTTGAAAATATAAAGATGAAAAGATCAGATTTCCCTATTCAAAGTCTTGAGAGATAAAATAAGTAAACAAGCCATTATAGTCCAGTATGTTACAGCCATAAGAAAGACACATACTCAAGTAGCCCATATGAGGAAGGTCCTAATATTGCCTTTAGAAGTGGCCTTCAAAGAAAGCAATGGGGCTTTCTTATCTGCACTTAGGCAGCTGAGCCTTGCTAGAGAAAAATCACAAAAGAAGACAAATGATACTGCCATAAACTTATGGTCATAGAACTCAACTGGTTCACAAACAATAGCTGGCTATCCTACACTATGTTTTAAATTAATTCACTCTCCATACTTCCCAAAGACTCTTGCTTCTGCTCTCCAATCTGCCACCCCTACTCTCTTTTCTAATTCTTAGCTGACAATTTTAGCTTTTATTTTACAAATGAGGTTATAGGATGCATTTTTCTTCAACTTCCCACTATCAAATCATCATGCTCACCTTCTGACATCTTTGCTCATTCCTTCTTCTTATCTAAAACCAGATCTTCCATCTTCTCTATACATCCCATTTTTCAGGAAAATCACCTATCAGAGATCTCTTTTTGACATTAAATTCATTCTTTTTCACAAAAAAATCATTGAATACCTACTATGTGACAGACATTATTCTAGATACTTGAAATAGCTCACTGCACAAAACAGACAACAAACCCTTATCTTGAGAAGCTATATCTTAGTGAAGGGATACAGGTAGTAAATACAGTCCTTCTCAAAATTTTGAATAAATACGATGAGGATGTAAATATAAGAATTGATAAGTTCTGTGGAGAAATAGAGCGAGGTAAGGAAAATTAGGAGTATATATAGTTGAGCAGCTTCATATTTCAAATAGAATGATAGGGTTAAGCCTCATTGAGCAGAATCATGAAGAAGGTGACAGCCATTTGGCTGTCTGATAGAAGAGGTTTCCAGGCAAAGGGAAAAGGTCAAAGACTCTAAAGTGAGATAAAATGTGAGAACAGCAAGTCCAATATGATTGGAGTAGAGTGAGTGGAAGAGAGAAATGAAATCAGAGAAGTAAGGGGTAGGAGAGCTGATGATGAGCAGATCACCATAGGTCTTTTAAGCAATTGTACTCATGTTGGCTTTTACTCTGAATAGACTGGGGACACTTGGAAAGGTTTAGAGCAGTTGAATGACCTGATCTTATTGATGTTTTAAGGATATCTGAATCATTTCCCAAAACTTTTAGGTGTTTAATGATTATCTCTCTTTCTAAAAATAATCCTTCTTTACTGGTCATATTTTCACATTTGCTTAAAAACACTGTACCATTAATTAATCCCTCTCCTTCCTCTCCTTCGATTTCCTTCGATTTCTACTGCTACTACCTCTCTGGTAATGTTAGTATTTTAAAAATGTTTGCTTTAGTTTCCCATTCCTTAACTCCTCACTAACCATGGGATGCCTAGGAGGCTCAGGGGTTGAGTGTCTGCCTTTCGCCCAGGTCGTGATCCTGGAGTCCCAGGATTGAGTACTCACATTGGGCTCCCTGGGTGGAGCCTGCTTCTCTATCTGCGTATGTCTCTGCCTCTCTCTCTGTGTGCCTTTCATAAATAAATAAATAAATACATAAATAAATAAATAAACAAACAAATAAATCTAAAAAACCTCCTCACTAACCTTAGTCCCCACACCTTCAACCCTACTGTGACAGTTCTATGTACTGAGAACACTAAGACAAATAGACATTGGAGCTATTTAGTAAGGGAGAAAGAGAAGAGAACAGAGAATTAGAATATAATATGATAAACATTGAAATAGAATATTGAGTGTTCTAATTCTCAATAGAATACTAAGTATTGGGAATCCAGGGTAAAGAATAACTTTTTGTCAGCCTAGACAGCCTTCACCAAGGAGGTACCAACATGAGTACAAAGTGAAATGAAGCTTGCACAGTTTTGGAGAGGAGAAGAAATATCAAGGAGACACAACAAAAGGCACAAAATAGAGATAAAAAGTTAAGGAAGGAATAAGTTGCATTTTGATTAGAAAGAATTGGTGGTGGGGCACCTGGGTGTCTCAGTGGTTGTCTGTCTTTGGCTCAGGTTTTGATCCCAAGGACCTCAGATCAAGTCCTGCATCGGACTCCTCACAGGGAGCCTACTTCTCCCTCTGCCTATGTCTCTGCTTCTCTCTTCTCTGTATGTCTCTCACGAATAAGTAAATTAAAAAAAAGAAAGAATTGGTGGCATGGAGGAGGAAAATGGATTAAAATAAGGCTGGAGCATGAGGTGATATATGATTAGTCCTCTTCACACTTTTTCCTATAACTTTTTACTATCCCTCCCCATTTTGAGCACACTGAGTCTTACAACATCTCACAAAATACCTTGTGTCACACTGACCACATGTGGAAACAAGATGAGTCTCATTTGTATATTCTCTAATTTTAGCCTGAACTCCCTTGATTTTTAAGATTTGTATTTTATTCTTGAAACTTGAGTAAGTTGATATTATTATATTTCCTCCAGCATGACCTAGATCTCTGCATACACCCCCTTTCTGAGTACATGAATGAGGGACACATGGGACTCCTGTCCTTCACTTTCTCCCAGTTTTCCTACTTGGCCTTCATCACTCCTCATCTCTGCCTTCCCCAATATAATCTAGTAATAAAAATATTAATCATTTACTGGATATCTATCATATGGCAGAATTTGTACTAGGTTCTTCCTGTATTTTAACTCATTTAATTCTCATTACAACCTAATAAGGTAGACATTTTTGGTCCCACATTACAGATAATAGGGTAAATAATTTGACTAAACTCATATAAGTAGAAGGTGGTGGAGAAGAAATTATAACCTAAAACTGTTAGTGCCCAAAGATCATACTCTTTCTACTGAGCAATAATCCTCCTTCTTTAAGTGTTGCCTCCCACCTCTCTCTCTTCCCACTGCCACACTTACACCCCAATATTGTGAATCCACAATCTGCTCTTTCCTTAATTTCTTTACCATCTCACCCAATCTCCGATCTTCAGTCTTGACCCTCATACTAAACCCAACATTCCTTTTTTTTTTAAGATTTTATTTATTTATTCATCAGAGACAGAGAGAGAGGCAGAGACACAAGCAGAGGGAGAAGCGGACTCCATGCAGAGAGCCCAAGGCGGGACTCCATCCTGGGTCTCCAGGACCACACCCTGGGCTGAAGGTGGCGCTAAACCGCTGAGCCACCGGGAATACCCCCAATATTCCTTTTTAATCAAGTCTTCCATGTCCAAGCTTCTCATAGCTCTTACACCAATGTGAGCCTTTGTGATCAGTCTGAAGTTCCAAAACCGGATTTATCTAAACATTTCCCATAGTAACTTATCTCCTAAGTATGTGTAACATTCAAGACCTCCTAGTTCTCATGATGCTTTTCAGCCAATCTCCAGTTAGACCTCCATATGTATCTGCATCTATGTGGCTTTTCCCACTGCACATTGACCTCTAATCCAGCCATTGACCTGGTATGATCCACCTAGTCACTGTTTCCTAACTCTGAAGGTCTTTATTAGGAAAAGAGTGGCTCAGTCTGAGGAGAGGCTCACTGGCTAAGTCAAAGGAATAGATTCATGTATATATTTTTAAAGATTTTATTTATTTGAGAGAGAGAGAGAGAGAGCACAAGTTGCGTGGGGGAAGGGCAGAGGGAGAGGGAGAAGCAGACTCCTCATAGAGCAGAGAGCCTGATGTGGGGCTCAATCCCCAGACCCTGGGATCATGACCTGAGCCAAAGGTAGATGTTTACAGACATAGGCACCCAAATATCCTTAGATTGATGTGTATTTCTTGAAAGACGCTACAGGTGGGAAATAGAAGGAAGGGGAAGTTAGATAAGAACTAGGAGAATAGTGCAAATAAAGGGAGGTGGTGTGTGTAGTTGGGGTGGAAGGTAGGATGGAAAGAAAAATTGGAAGTTCAGGTCTCAGCAGAGGTAGAGTGGGCATGCATTGAAAAGGGCTAGAACCCATATAGAGGCTAGCAAAAAGGACTATTGTCCACTTAAGACAAAACATATAGATACTAAACAGTATTCCTGTCTTCAGACTGATTTTACTAAAATAAATATGATCGGGTGATATTAACAAGTGTACATTTGAACTCTTTACATTGCATAGCAAGTCTTTCACGATCTGACCCCCACATTCCTCATATCTAATTCCTTTGTTTGATACTCAACTAAAACTCAAGCCACACTAAAGAATTTGTAGATTTTCAGGGCAACATCCTTCTTTAAGACTGTGCACTTGTATATAGTCTATCCTCTACCTGAAATTCTTTTAGCTCTTGCCATCTGGCAAATGCCTACTCAGATTCATTCTCTGTATAACTATCCTCACTATCACTACCTTCTTCCCATAATCCCTAGCTACCTGGTTTTGTAACATTTTGGACCTAAGAGCATCATATCATGATAACATGTATTACTTTGCTTACCTTTCACCACTACTAGATTTGTTAACTCCTTGAAACTACTAATTTTATCCTGTTTTTGTCTTGTCTTTTTATGTCTCGTGTCCTGCATAGTTCCTGATGCATGGTTGGCACTCAATAAGCAAATAATTTGTGATATTTAATTAAGAAAGGTGTCTCACCATAGTGCATTCTGTTTACTTCTCTTTAGGGATCTGGGTGAAGTAGATTGTCTTGGTTGAGTCTGGTATGGAGACCTTGGTTCGGTTGCCCAGTGGTCAGATCTGTGGAAGGTACTCAGAAAATACGGCCAATCTCTCTACCTGAAAGGACTTGCAGATTCATTACAGAAAGGAAAAGAGAAAAGGGAATAAAAAAAGAACCTTTTGGTTAGCCTGATCTAAATCCTGGAAAATTGTTTCTCTATGAAACTCAAGACTTCTGTGACTTTGTGATTCTCCTTGCCTGAGAAAGACTCAGATGAATTCCAGATGAATTATAAAGAAATGAAAAATTACTCTGCTATTAATTCAAAGAAAATGCAGCAGCCAAAATGCAAAGATTACTTCTGGGTCTGTTGGATGCCTCTGTTGAATGATAGTCCAAATGAGAAGAGATTTTTCTGTTTTGTATGTTTTTTTTCTGTAGCTGTTTTGATGTGTATCATTTCCCATTCCTCCCTCTTGCTCTCATTCTCTTTCTCTGCCATTAAACTTGGGCTGGCTTTGCATGTGAATTCTTCCCACAGACCTCATTCAGGCAGAACCTAGAGATGAATAGGTCAAGGATGCAATGAGCCCACTGCTCAGTAGAGACAACCATTCTTTAAAGACACATCCTTGGGGATCTGGTTCACAATTGCTATAGGATTTTCAAGAGCAACAGTGAGAAAGAAATTAGAGAAATTTCCCTAGTGATCTCCCAAGGTCAACAGAGAGGATGCTAGATGATTATCAGATGGAGAAACAGAACAGCAACAGCTTCATAGCAGATCAGCCAAGTGATTGATCCTAATCCTGACCCCAATCCTTGGTTTTCCTTCTTCTCTCTGGTTGTTTGGGAAGTAATTATTACTCATGATCTAGGACTTTAAAGCATTAATATTAATCAGAGGGGTGCTGGTTAGAGGCTCAAATACACAAAATATGATTAAATAGTGTTAATAGTACAAGCTAAACTCTAGGGAGAAGCACAGCTTTCTCTCTATTCCTTTCACTCAAGAAAAGAATACTCCAAAGCATCCAAAACAAACAACTATACATAGTGCTAGGGATCAAGCTTTGGGAGGGGGGGGAGCAAATGTAGAAGTAGCCAATTTTGTCCCTTATCTTTTTAAAAAGATTTTATTTATTTATTAATGAGAAACACACACACACAGAGTGAGAGAGTGAGAGAGAGAGAGAGAGAGAGAGAGAAGCAGAGACACAGGCAGAGGGAGAAGCAGGCTCCACACAGGGAGCCCGACGTGGGACTCGATCCTGGATGCCAGAATCACAGCCTGAGCCAAAGGCAGACACCCAGCCGCTGAGCCACGCAGGCATCCCCTGTCCCTTACCATTTTTTGTAAAAAAGATTTTATTTATTTATTCATAGAAACACAGAGAGAGAATGAGAGGCAGAGACACAGGCAGAGGGAGAAGGAGGCTCCATGCAGAGAGTCTGACATGGGACTCCATCCAGGGTCTCCAGGATCACGCCCTGGGCTGCAGGTGGCGCTAAACCGCTGTGCCACCGGGGCTGCCCTGCACCTCATCTTCTAAGGAAACTTCTCTCATCTTGGCTCTTCCTTTAGGAAGGTTTTCTATTACTCTTTTCTTCTGTATTTTATGTAAAACATACATTTATTTATTTATTTGGTATATTTTCATGAATAGTTATTAAGAATAGCCTGAGGAAGAGGTTTTAGCTGGGATCCAAAGCAAAGGAGAGCAGGAGGCAAGGCAAAGGGCACATGAAACAGGCAGCTGATAACATCTCTGCTCTAACCTTTAAGATTGAAACCTTCTCCTTGCTCATTTAAACTTGCCATGTCTCCTTTAACCACCAAAGTGTCAAGACCTTGAGGGCCGTGATTAGACTGTGGGCCTAGGGGGAAAGTACAAAGAGGCTGCTCAGGCTTTTAAAGTCTAGGAGTTGGATCAGCAGGACAAGAAATGACCTTGTGTCTCAAATCTGGTCCAGGCCTGCTCACCAATTAAGAGGCTGAGGACACATATCTAACATACAACAGAATGTGTCTTTACCTGCAATATCCCTTCTGCATATATCTCTCTTTGAAAACAAGAAGTGTGGTAGCAGCAGCTGAAGGTTATTGTCCAATATTTGAAAATTTTGTTAGTTCCTTGTTAAATACTTTTGATTAGAGATAGGACCATCAAGCATAAGTAGAATTTTGGTGCCATCTATACAGCATTCATGTAAACATATTTTCTGGGCTAAAATTCATGAGCAAGAACAAAGATGATTTTTTAATGTGTGGATTTATTTTTATACAAACACATAATTATATATGTCAATTTATATAATAATGTATCAATTTATCCATTCAATTAATATCCTTTATTAAAAGTAAATTTAGGTGAAATCATTATGAAATTCAACAGGAAGGGGCACTTGGATGACTCAGTCAGATAAATGTCTGCCTTCAGCTCGGGTCATGATGTCAGGGTCCTGGGATCAAGACCTGCATCACGGTCTCTGCTCTGTGGGGAGCCTGCTTTTCCCTCTCCCTCTGCCTGTGCTCTCTCTCTGTCAAATAAATAAACAAAATCTTTAAGAAAAAATAAATTCAACAGATAAATAGTTATTACTATATTTATGTGGTTATTTTCATCATTCATCTACTGTGAAGGGCTTACATGATATTATTCCATTTATGTTTGTAAGGAACTCTGCTTCTGTTAATATTCATAAATTGTACTGAGTTGGTTAATTTGACTATCCAATAGCTGAAACACTGGAATTCTAGAATAATTTCAGATTCCTTAGAAAGTAGTTAAACTATCCATTCAAGCTCTCATGCCAGAAATCTTTGAATTACTCTAAACTTTAATTCCTTCATCCCAAAACACCCCAGTCAATCAAATGACTAAGGTCATGTCTATTTTTAAAGATTCAAGGTCTACCATCAGTAGGGATATAAGGACATTTGTGAATATACAAGAGCAAGAGCAACTCTTCACAGAAAACTAATATTAATATTAATATTAATAAGTTGTATGCTTGTTATGTGCTAACAACTTCACATGTGTTATTTAATTTAATGCTTCCAACAACTCTATAAAATGCTATTATATTTCCAGTTTTCAAGCAAGAAAATCAGGGTTTAGAATAAATAACAATTTTCCCCAGGTGATTGTATCATCAGTGTTCTGTTACAAATAATGGAATTCACCTTAGCTAGTTTAGGTGGAAAGAGAATTTGGTTCTTTAGAATCATAGTGAGAGCTGGAAATAGGGGACTTTAGGTTGAACCCCAGGAACAAACTTCAGCCTCCAGAATCCCCTCATCTCAATCACAATAGAGAAAGTTACTGCTGTTACTGGTGCTTCATCCCTAGGGCTAATGAACCAGAATCTACTGGCTCCAGAACTTTGGCCATAATTTACATCAGCTAAATCAATGTCCCATACTCTTCTGCCCTCTGCATATGGCTTATGTTTGAATCAGAGTCTCATAAAAGCTATTGTGGACATTGCTGCTATAAACATCGGGGTGCAGGTGTCCCGGCATTTCATTGCATCTGAATCTTTGGGGTAAATCCCCAGCAGTGCAATTGCTGGGTCTAGGGCAGGTCTATTTTTAACTCTTTGAGGAACCTCCACACAGTATTCCAGAGTGGCTGCACCAGTTCACATTCCCACCAACAGTGTAAGAGGGTTCTCCGCATCCTCTCCAACATGTGTGGTTTCCTGCCTTGTTAATTTTCCCCATTCTCACTGGTGTGAGGTGGGATCTCATTGTGGTTTTGATTTGTATTTCCCTGATGGCCAGTGACGCAGAGCATTTTCTCATGTGCCTGTTGGCCATGTCTATGTCTTCCTCTGTGAAATTTCTCTTCATGTCTTTGGCCCATTTCATGATTGGATTGTTTGTTTCTTTGGTGTTGAGTTTAATAAGTTCTTTATAGATCTTGGAAACTAGCCCTTTATCTGATACGTCATTTGCAAATATCTTCTCCCATTCTGTAGTTGTCTTTGAGTTTTGTTGACTGTATCCTTTGCTGTGCAAAAGCTTCTTATCTTGATGAAGTCCCAATAGTTCATTTTTGCTTTTGTTTCTTTTGCCTTCGTGGATGTATCTTGCAAGAAGTTACTGGTGTCCATCGAAAGATGAATGGATAAAGAAGATGTGGTTTATGTATACAATGGAATATTACTCAGCCATTAGAAATGACAAATACCCACCATTTGCTTCAACGTGGATGGAACTGGAGGGTATTATGCTGAGTGAAGTAAGTCAATCGGAGAAGGACAAACATTGTATGTTCTCATTCATTTGGGGAATATAAATAATAGTGAAAGGTAATAGAAGGGAAGGGAGAAGAAATGTGTGGGAAATATCAGAAAGGGAGACAGAACATAAAGACTCCTAACCTTGGGAAACGAACTAGGGGTGGTGGAAGGGGAGGAGGGCGGGGGGTGGGGGTGAATGGGTGACGGGCACTGAGGGGGGCACTTGATGGGATGAGCACTGGGTGTTATTCTGTATGTTGGTAAATTGAACACCAATAAAAAATAAATTTATTATTAAAAAAAAACAGAGTCTCATAAAAGCACACTAGAGAGGAAACTAAAAATGAATGAAAACCTGAGAACTGTAGTTTAAAGTTTTTCCAGCCTCAGCATGTTAGAAAGTATTGAAATGGGTATGAAGAACTAATCCATGATATTTACTTTGGTCTAAAAATTGGAAGTTTCGGGGCACCTGGGTGGCTCCGTGGTTGAGCATCTGCCTTTGGCTCAGGTCATGATCCCAGGATCCCAGAATCAAGCTCCACATCAGGCTTCCCACAGGGAGCCTGCTTCTCCCTCTGCCTATGTCTCTACCTGTATCTCTTATGAAAAAATAAAATATTTAAAAAATAAAAATAAAAACTGGAAGAGTTTGAAAAAATAGAGTATTTAAAAACTGGAATTATACCAGAAAATTTGGAAGGTGTGGGCACTGTGGCTATCAACTGAGAGTATGACCTACAATTACACAGGTATTTACTCAAGTATCTACTGACTATAGAATAGATAATAAATAGAAACAATTTTCAGTAATTGTGAGTCATACAGAAATGTCTATGATATATAAGAAACTTACAATCTAGTATGAGAAACAATATGTGTATTTGAATCATTGTCAGCATAAGATAGCCTGGAAGAATGTTATAACCAAGATATTGTTACACTAAACAGGAGTTAAGTGCAGCTAGAGATCATTTCTTTTTAATAGTGTGGGGATAAATAAGCAAGAGTTAGAAGTTGGAAAAAATGAGGTAAGTTTCATGGAAGACTTGGGACTCCAGCCCAAGTTTTAAAGATATTATGAGCAGTCCTGTTTATCTTATATTTTGTTGAATAGTTTAAAATAGTATGTATCACACAATGTGCCAGATGTGCTCACGTTTTTCCATTATAATTTTTTTGAGTATAGTTGACACACAATGTTACATTAGTTTCAAGTGTGCAACATAGTAATTCAACAAGTTCATAGGTTATGCTGTGCTCACCACAAGTGTACCTAACATCTGTCACCATACAGTGCTATTACATTATCATTGCCTATGTTCCAATGCTATGTCTTTTATTTCCAAGACTTAATCATTCCGGAATTGGAGGCCTGTATCTCCCATTTGCCTTGAGCCATTTTGCCCCTACTTCTCTCCTCTCTGACAACAATCAGTTGGTCCTCTGTATTTACAGGTCTGAGTCTGCCTTTGCTTATTTACTTATTAGTTTTGTTATTTAGATTCCACATATGAGTGAAATTATGTTGCATTTGTCTTTCTCTGACTGACTTATTTCACGTAGGATAATACTCATGCATGTTGATGCAAATGGCATGATCTCATTCTTTTTTATAGCTGAGTATTATTCATATATATGTATATACATATATATGTTATTCATATATATATATGTCACATCTTCCTTATCTATTCTTCTTCTGATGGACACTTTGGTTGCTTCTGTATCATGGCTATTGGAAGTAATATTGCAATAAACATAAGGATGCATATATCTTTTTTTAAATTTATTTTTTTATTGGTGTTCAATTTGCCACATATAGAATAACACCCAGTGCTCATCCCATCAAGTGCCCCCCTCAGTGCCCGTCACCCATTCACCCCCACCCCCCGCCCTCCTCCCCTTCCACCACCCCTAGTTCGTTTCCCAGAGTTAGGAGTCTTTATGTTCTGTCTCCCTTTCTGATATTTCCCACACATTTCTTCTCCCTTCCCTTATATTCCCTTTCACTATTATTTATATTCCCCACATGAATGAGAACATACACTGTTTGTCCTTCTCTGATTGACTTACTTCACTCAGCATAATACCCTCCAGTTCCATCCACGTTGAAGCAAATGGTGGGTATTTGTCATTTCTAATGGCTGAGTAATATTCCATTGTATACATAAACCACATCTTCTTTATCCATTCATCTTTCGATGGGCACCAGTAGCTTCTTGCAAGATACATCCACGAAGGCAAAAGAAACAAAAGCAAAAATGAACTATTGGGACTTCATCAAGATAAGAAGCTTTTGCACAGCAAAGGATACAGTCAACAAAACTAGAAGACAACCTACAGAATGGGAGAAGATATTTGCAAATGACGTATCAGATAAAGGGCTAGTTTCCAAGATATATAAAGAACTTATTAAACTCAACACCGAAGAAACAAACAATCCAATCATGAAATGGGCAAAAGACATGAAGAGAAATCTCACAGAGGAAGACATAGACATGGCCAACATATATCTTTTTGAATTAGTGTTTTTGTTTCCTTTGGGTAAGTACTGAGTAGCGGAATTATTGGATCATATGGTGTTTCCTTTTTTTAATTTTTTGAAGAACCTCCATACTGTTTTCCACAGTGGCTATAGCAATTTATATTCTCACCAACAGTGCATGAGGTTTCCTTTTTTCTACACATCCTTACCAAAACTTGTTATTTCTTGTCTTTTTCACTTTAGCCATTTAGACAATTGTAAGATGATATCTCATTGTGGTTTGGACTTGCATTTCTCTCATGATTAGTGATATTGAGCATCTTTTCATGTGTCTGTTGGGCATCTATATGTCTTTATTGGTAAATGTTTATTCTTCTGCCCAATTTTTTCCCCTAAAGTTTATTTATTTATTTTAGAGAGTGAGTGATTGAGTACAGCAGAGAGGGGCAGAGGGACAAAGGTAGAGAATCTGAAGCAGACTCCCACATGGGGCTTGATCCTATGACCCTGAGATCATGACCTGAGCCAAAATCAAGAACCAGACACTCAACCAACTGTGCCACCCAGGTGCTCCAAGTCTTCTGCCCATTTTTAAATCAAATTATTTGGGGTTCTATTTTGGTGCTGAGTTGTATAAGTTCTCTCTCTATATATCATATATATATATATATATATATATATATATTATCAGCCTTTTATTGGATATATTGCAAATATCTTCTTTCATTCAGTAGGTTGTTTTGTTTTGTTGATGGTTTTATTCATTGTACAAAAGCTAAATTTTTATTTCGGTATAATCCCAAGAGTTTAATTTTGCTTCTGCTTCTCTTGCCGGGGAAGACATATACAGAAAAGTGTTTCTATGGCCAATATCAAAGAAATTACCACCTATGTTTTCTTCTATGAGTGTTATGGTTTTAATCCTCACATTTGTTCTTTAATCCACTGTGAGTTTATTTTGGTGTATGCTGTAAGAAAATGGTTCAGATTCTTTTGCATGTAGCTGTCCAGTTTCTTCAATACCATTTGTTGAAGAGACTGTCTTTTCCCAATTATATATTCTTGCCTTCTTTGCCATAGATTAACATGTAAATGTGAGTTTATGTCTGGGCTCTTTATTCTATTCTATTGATCTATTTTTGTGCAAGTACCACACTGTTTTTATTACTACAGCTTTGTAGTCTATCTTGAAATCTGGAATAGTGATAACTCCAAATTTGTTTTTCTTTTTTTTCAGGTTTGTTTTTCTTTCTCAAAATTATTATTTGGGAAATTGGCTATATAGCCAAATTTGTCTATTTGGCTTTATGGAAAATGCTGTTGGTATTTTCTTGAGGATTGCACTGAATCTGTGGATTGCTTTTGGAAATATGGACATTTTAACAATATTAATTCTTCAAATTCATGAGGATGGAAAATCTTTCCATTTGTTTGTGTCATCTTCAGTTTCTTTTTTCAATGTTTTTCAGTTGTAGAGGTATAAGTTTTTCACCTTCTCTTTTTTTTTTTGTTGGTAAAAATATAACTTTATTGAAAAAAGTAAACAACAATATCCAACTTTATTTATTTTTTTTAATTTATTTTTTATTGGTGTTCAATTTACTAACATACAGAATAACACCCAGTGCCCGTCACCCATTCACTCCCACCCCCCGCCCTCCTCCCCTTCCACCACCCCTAGTTCGTTTCCCAGAGTTAGCAGTCTTTACGTTCTGTCTCCCTTTCTGATATTTCCCACATTGCACTGTTGGGGATTTATCACCTTCTCTGTTAAGTTTATTATTATTTTATTCTTTCTGACACAATTGTAAATAGAGTTGTTTTCTTAATTTCTCTTGCTGCTAATTTATTATTCATGTACAGAAATGCTATTAATTTCTGGGTATTACTTTTGTGTCCTGCAACTTTATTGAATATTTATTATTTATTGTAGAATTTTGGTGGAGTCTTTAGGATTTTATGTATAGTATCGTGTCATCTGAAAATAGTAACAGATTAACTTCTTATTTACCAACATGGATGCCTCTGATTTCTTTTTTGTCTGATTGCTGTGGCTATGACTTCTAGCTTGAATAAAATGGTGAGAGTGGACATTTTTGTTTTGTTTCTCATTTTAGAGGAAAAGCTCTCCATTTTTCAACACTGAGTGTGATGTTAGCTGTGGGTTTTTCATATATGGCTTTTAATATGATTTATGTTCCCTCTAAACCTACTCTGTTGAGCGTTTTTATCATGAATGGGTGTTAAGTTTTGTCAAATGCTTTTTCTGCATCTACTGAGATGACCGTATGATTTTTATTCTTCATCAGATATATTTATTTTGATTTAATTTTCATACCGGGTTTTGAAGGTAGATATTATGACCCATATTTCACAAATGAGGACACTGAAACTCAAAGAAATCAAAGTTTTAAGAACTACTCAAAGCTGACAACTAGTAATGTCAAATCTGAAGCTAAATATTTGCCTCCCAATTATTTTCCCTGGTACCCAATTGCCAGTCAGACTGTTTTAAAATCCTGATGATATTATTTACTGGTAAACCTGAGTGAATGAATTAGAAGCCCCTAGAAAAGTATATTGGGGAAATTCTTTTATAGATCCTAAAATATGACCTGAGTTACGCTGATAAGAAAAGAAGTGCAATCTAAGAAGGAAAGAGTAAGGGATTAGTTCTGTGCAGACTAACTTATGCTAATTATGAGACGAACTAAGTATTTCCTAATGGCCACAGTCTTCCAATAAGTGACAGAAAAGCTGACCAAATATATTCAATACCTGAGTTTATATTTACTGAATGAGTTACTTAGGCCTCTTAGAATCAATTCAGTTTGGTAGTGGCATCATGTGAATGGAAAAGTAGAAGGTATTTATGGAGAAATACTTGAAAAATTAAGTGGAACAAATGGTTTTGTATTTTAATTCAAGTTCTGTCATATATCATACTTAAGCAGAAAATGAGGTTTGGGATCCTTGGGTGGCGCAGTGGTTTGGCGCCTGCCTTTGGCCCAGGGCGCGATCTTGGAGACCTGGGATCGAATTCCACATTGGGCTCTGGGTGCATGGAGGCTGCTTCTACCTCTGCCTATGTCTCTGCCTCTCTCTCTCTCTCTGTGTGACTATCATAAATAAAAAAAAAAGAAAAAGAAAATGAGGTTTGCCTGTGTTATGTTATTGATTTCAGAATCTACACACATGTGAGTTTTTAGAGTGGTATATTTATTACAAGCATTCTTACTGAGATATATTTCAATTTGACTAATATTTATCCATGCCATATCAGTCAGGATTCCAGTAAGAAACAGAAAATAATGTTTGTTGAAATTTTTGAGTAGAATTAAATGTCATGACTAACTCACTGAAGCTGGGCAAGATAATGACAATCAAAGAAGGATGTTGAGAGTTAAAAAAAAAAAGAATCGTGAAAATGTCTTTTTTTAACTCTCGCCCCCCCCTTTTTTGTATATGTAATGATGAAACATGCTCTGATGGTTGAACAAGAAGGAGAAAGAAAGACCTTAATTTCCGAGCGGAGAATCTCCTTCTTTGTGGAAAAGTAGATCAAGACCGTTAACAATAGTTGGTCTGTGTTATTGCGCCTGACTCTAGGATCCAAAAAATTTTTTTTTGCTACATTGTGCCTTTCCTTCTGGACTTGTAAGTTGAGAACACAATGCTAGCACCTGTTTATACTGTGAAGTGGATATTGTTACAGAGAACACACCAGAGCCTTTCTCCCTGTTAAGCAAATCATGCCCCTGTGAATGTATGATCTGTGGAGAAACCCCTGTAGTTTCTGAGTGAAATTCCATTATATATACACGTATACTATGTTGCTTTCAAAACCCCTGCTCAGGCTGCTTCACCTCCTGTGAAGGAATTCCAGCTCCACTCAACTCCACCCAGCAAACATCCCTTTGGGAGATACTCATTTTTCCTTCTCTTCAACACTCTCCTGTCTATTCCTTGGGACCAAGGTCTCCCACTTTTGTACTCAGAGGCCTTTTCCTGATGCTTCCATTATGAGTGATGACATGATTTGTGACATTAAAAATACATGTCTCTCTCAGACATGACATCTTAAAAAAGAAAAAAAACAAAGAAGGATGTTGAGCTACATAAAGATTAGCAGTGCAGAAACCCAGTGATGGCTGCAGCCTCAGAAGGAGTACCCTTGTTTCAGGAGCTATAGTTATTGCCAGTCATCCACCCAGGGAAGCAGAAATGAATTCTTTGTCATCTCTTGCCTGGCATCCTTCAATTTCCTATTAGTGCTTCCTATTGGCTCAACCAAATTGGAAGCCAGAGGCCAACAGAGCCAGAATGTACAGTCAACAGAATAAGCTCCTCTCATCCCCTCAGAGCTGGGGTACACAAAGGGTTAGAGGAGTGGAAAGAATAGATAACTGGGAAGTAGGGGCATAGAGAATAACTGGTATGTTAGTAAATTGAACACCAATAAAAAATAAATTAAAAAAAAGAGAATAACTGGCACAATTGCCTACTGTGTCAGGGACTGTGGTTGGTATTGTAGACTCAACTATAAATAAGGTTAGTTTCTGCTCTAGAGGAACTCACAATCTAGTGAGGAGTCAAATGCAAACTGTCATCTATCAATCAGAATGAAAAGGTGCTGTAGTTGAGACCTTGTTCCTGCTTTACTCTCTCAGTGACTACCATTCACCCGTAGAAGTGCTACGAGCTAAGATCTAGTACTTGCAGAAACTGAAAATGCTTCTATAGAACTTTATGTTCACAAACCTATATAGTAAGGAAATCCACTAATTGGTAAGATGCAATAAATCTGCATGAATCTATTTCCTCATGTGACCCCTTTATTCCTCATGTCACTTTGTGCTAATTATCTTTTAGATCTTTGAGTATGCTGTTATTTTTCTTGCCACTCAGTCTTTCTTATCTCTGCAACTCCTGACCTTCACTACTGCCCACCATTTTTTTTCTTTTTTAATTTATTTTTTATTGGTGTTCAATTTACTAACATACAGAATAACCCCCAGTGCCCGTCACCCATTCACTCCCACCCCCCGCCCTCCTCCCCTTCTACCACCCCTAGTTCGTTTCCCAGAGTTAGCAGTCTTTACGTTCTGTCTCCCTTTCTGATATTTCCCACACATTTCCTCTCCCTTCCCTTATATTCCCTTTCACTATTATTTATATGAGAACATATAATGTTTGTCCTTCTCCGATTGACTTACTTCACTCAGCATAATACCCTCAACGTGGATGGAACTGGAGGGTATTATGCTGAGTGCCCACCATTTTTCATCCAATTCCTTCAAGTGTTAGCCTAAATGCTATCTCTGCTGGAACATTTTCCCTTTATTTGCATCATCGCAGTTATAACACTGAAGATAATTGTGCCTTTATCTCCCCTACTCATCTCTGACCTGTTTGAAGGAAGAATCTGTGTCTTTTGTTGTTGTTTTTGTTGTTGACCAGTATATCATCATGGGACTATCACAGTCCAAAGAATAGGAGCACAAAAAATACCGAATGAATGAGTGACTAAATGAGTGCATGAAGTTAAGCAAGATAAGATTTAGTATATTGTAAGTATTGAGCACGTTAAAGTGACTAATAAAATGATGTTTCATTCTGAGGATCAGTAAAAAACAAAGTGGAGCTGGTGTAGGTGGCAAAAAGATTATATATTATTGAGGTTTGTGACTGCTAGAGTGATTCTAAAGCAATAAAAATGAATAGAATGAGTAGGTCCTATTTAATTTATATTGAGAATTCTTAAGTGGTAAAGTGACATTATAAGAGCAATTTACATATAAGAAAGTTTAGTCCACAAATGTTGAACAACATTCAACATTCAGGAGACCAATTTTAGACTCCTACTTAAAATGGGTAGGATATAGAGAGGCAAGGTAGCTCTTTCTGATTTTTTTTTTCATATGTTGGTTTCTGTTTTCTCTCAATTTCAGTTTCAATTCTATAGAATTCTCCCTGGTACATTTCTCTTTCTAATCATCAGCTCCCTCAATCGTATCTAACAATATCATTTGTCTTCAAAAATTTTGTATTTATTTTTCACTTTATTTATGTGTAGGATATACTTTATATCATTATATTAAGCTTTCAGCTTAACCATATATTGATGTAATGATATTCCATTTGTTTGCTAATAATAGTCATATTACAGCATGGAAGGCCACGAGAATCCAAGAGCCAAAAGATAATTTCTCAAGAGACAGATATCAACTGCAAAAGTTGCAGTAATACGAATTATTTCATCTCTTATGAAACTATTGATTCCATCTCTTTAATGAAAAATGAGCTGGTCCAGTCCTAGAAGGAGGGAAAAATTGTAAAAAACTGTGAAATGATCAACAATATTATTAATATTAGTGGTAGTTGGTCATCACTAGCCCAATGCAATCACAAACATCATTATCACTATCGTCACTAATAACACCACCACTACCACACCGTTATCACTTATCATCACATCTACACACATCTTACTGACTAGATTGCTTGTTTCTTCCAAGCATCAATATTTGTTAACTTATGTGCCCCTAGAGCTATTATCATAGACTCCTAGATATAGAGAGAATCTAATACAGTAGATTGTGGAGCTGGAGCCCGCAGGTTCAAATAATGGCTTTGATATTTATTAACTATGCAATGTTGAACAACTTATTTAACCTCTCTATGTGTGTTTCAGTTTCCTGATCCATAAGATCAGGCAAGTAATCATGACTAATTTATAGAGGTGTTACGATAATAAAATAGTTTATTCTGTGTAAAGTGCTAATAACACCAAGTTATATATGTCAAATATTTATTTTTATTACTCTGTCATGTCAAAGTAATTTTTAAATATATACAGTATGTATTAAAATTAATTCAAGATTAAAGAAATACATAATGTGGCCTGTTTATAGTTTTAATTTTTTCCTTTCTTCCAATGCTATGATTTCTTTAAGAATGTAGATTTGTAGAATAAAACTTATAAGCAGAACCATGAAGTGTCACAGGAATGATATCCTTGCCAAGACACTGTCTCCTCCTCAAGGAGGCAAGGCTTAGCTAAACAGGAGGCACTGTCCAACCCCCATAGTCTTTTTGATAGCATTTTTAACTTCCTGGTTCCTAAGGCAGTAGATGAAAGGATTTAGCATTGGTGTGAGCACTGCATACACAGCTGAGATTAGTTTGTTGGAATTAAATGATGCAATAGCTCTGGGCCGAACATACATAAAAATCATGGCTGTATAATAAATTATGACTACAGTGAGGTGTGATGCACAGGTAGAGAAGGCTTTCTTCCTTCCTTGGGTGGAGGGTATCCGCAGAATGGTGGAGACAATGTAGACATAGGAAAGGATAGTGGTGATGAGTGGCAAGACAAGAATGATGATAGCCAAAGCAAAGTCCACTAACTCAGCTGTAGACATGTCTTTGCAAGCCAGCTTGAGAATTGGGGAGATATCACAGAAAAAGTGGTTCATGACATTGGAACCACAAAAGGCAACATGTGAAATGAAATAAACCTTGATGACAGAGACCATGAAACCACTCACATAGGAGAAAGCCACCAGCTGTACACAATAGCCTGTGGTCATAATGATTGGGTATTGGAGAGGGTGGCAGATGGCCACATAGCGGTCATAGGCCATGGCTGCCAGAAGCACACACTCTGTGCAGGCTAATGAGATAAAGAAGTAGAGCTGGGTCATGCAACCTGTGAAGGAGATGTGTCGTCTCTGCAGAAGGAATCCATCCAGCATCTTGGGAACTGTGACGGAAACATACCAGACCTCCAGAAAAGACAAGCTACTCAGGAAATAGTACATGGGTTTATGGAGGGAGGCAGTGATCCAAACAGTGAGCATGATGATAAGATTCTCTACTACCACCAGCAAGTAGACCACAAGGAAAAGGAAGAAGAGCAGGACTTGTATCCACGGGGCAGTGGGGAAGCCCACCAGGATGAACTCACTGACCAGAGTGATGTTTTTCTCCAGCATGGCTAAAAGCACTGAGAGGTACTGAAGTCTTATATAACAACACTACAAATAATGAAGATGATTATGCTATCAGACAAGAGACCAAAAGAAGTTAGTAAATCAGACTTTACTGGAAATGATTCATAAAAAAAAACTTCTGTTAATACAAAGTAATCTTTAAATGTGAAAGCTTACATTTCCATCAGTTTTTTTGTTGTTCTTTTTGTGTCTGTTTTTTTTCATGAAAGTCTCCCAGAATCAAAATACACTCCCAGAAACCAATATTGCCCTGTATGTTAACTACTTAAACTTTAAATTAAAAAAAAAAAAACCTTCCCACCCCTAATTCTCACTCACCTGATGAAATATTTGAATGTCACTATCCATGTCATTCCCAGGTCCTTTGTCAATGAAGATAGATAGTCTCTCCCTTGCTGGTTCCAGATCTCTGTTTAATTAGGAACTCACTGCAGAAGATTTCTTTCCTGCCTAAAGGAAATGTGAAGGATAACATCATATCAGAAGGAGTTTCAAAGTTTAATATTTGGATGATGCATTGGCTGTAGCCCTTTGATAAGCCCAGTTTCCTCAGACTTTATTTGTGGAAATAAAAAGTAGTAATTCTTGGCAAGTTCCTTACTGACTCTCCAGTTGTTTTCAGATAAAAATGGGAATATTTTCGATATCATACATAGGAGGTGCTTAATATATTGATCCAGCAATGTATTTCTTCAGCCTCATCTCTCATGATCCTCTAAATGGTTTCCATGATCCAGACATATTCAGCTAGTTTTTCTTTCCCAAACACACTAATCACTCTCACGCTTTGCTTACATTCTTTCCTCTTCCTATCTTCCAGTATTTATTGGCTGATTGAAGATTCAAAATTCCACTTAGGAGACATCTCACCAAAACTCAGTCAAATGCTTCAAAAGCATTTGCTCCCAGTGCACAACCCCTTCACATGTTGAGATTACTCTCCATTACACTACAATTTCCCAAAACTCAGGGAGATACTGGCAAAAGGGTGTAAATTTCCAGTTGTAAGATGAGTAAGCTCTGGGGATCTGATGTGCAGCAAAATGACTATAGTTAACAATACCGTATCATATACTTGAAAGTTACTGAGAGTATATCTTAAGTGTTCTCACCACGCACAGTAAGTGATAATTATGTGATGTGATGGAGATAAAACCTAAGCTTATTATGATAATAATTTCACAATATATATACATCAGATCCTCACATTGTACATCTTAAACTTACACATGTTATATGCCCTTATATCTTAATAAAATGGGGAAGGGGGGAGGCTCTGCTTTCATGACTGCGAACACAAGGTCTAGAACACTGACTAGAAAATATATGAATATTAAATTAATATGGATTAACAAGTGAATTAATGAATCCCGTGGAGCTTTGGGATCCACAGGAAATGGATCAGGGGCAGAGGAATGTGAATTCAGGGTACTTTCCTGACAGAGAGCATCTATCTATCAGGCTATACATCTTTGGACACAGCCTCAGCTTGCATATCCAGGGCACTACCACAGCAAACATAGCCACAGGGTCTCAAAACAGTGTATTCCTGGTTTCTGGTTACTTGGTAGGTCGGGTCTGTAAATATCAGCCAGTGTCTCAGGTTCTCCTAGAGGAGTAAGGAGAAGAGAGGCAAGAGGGCATGTGGATATAGCATAAGGACAGGCAGATCTTATAATGCTGGAAGAGAGAATATTTGTGAGGTAGCCCAACTATTTTATCCTGTGGTCACAGGACATCTTTTGGAAACACATGAATGAATGTGTCTCTCTATAATATCATACTCATCTATAAAGACTGAGATCAGGTCCTGCCTTTAGAACATTGCTCACTCTTTCTGCCAAACAATTTGTGCATCATACTCTTCACATGACATAGAGGGTGAGAGGCTGATGAGGGACTCATTGGACTAGAGATCTTCTGGTCATGGTTCATAGCAAGGGACGGAAAGATGAGGCTCTGAAATACATACTATTGACACCACTACCTCCTTTCTATAGCAGCATACATCAGCAGAGCTCAGCACTGCTTGCTGGGTGGAAAGAGATTGTACCTTACCTCCAGACCTCCAACCAACACTTTCACCCCAAAGTAGTTCATTAGTAAGTGATTTCTGGCCACAGTTTTCAATGCCTTTGACCTAATTCTTTTCCTTGGGAAAAGCAACTGATCCTGGGAGCAGAAAATAGTGAGCTTTTCCATGTTCTAGTCTCAGTGGGAAGAATGTAGAGACTTTCCATCAGGGCATGTGTAACATTCCACATTCTCACCATCAGCCACAGAATTTCCCACATGCTCACCTTGCCTACTAGTTAAAAGCATTGACTTTAGAGTCAAACAAGGCTTCTAGATGTGTCATCCTGAACAGAATATCCAACAATTATAGGCTTAAAGATCCATTGCTGTATTCTATTCATTGGATAGAATAATGTTAATAATGCCTACCTTCCTGATTTGCTGTGAAAATAAATGCGATAATGCACAGAAAGCACTTAACACAGGAATTGGTCCATGGTTTTTCTCTGTAAGTGTTAACTATTATTATATTATGTCACACTAGACGCACACATGCTACTTACATGTGTCAATATAAACACATAGACATCCATCTCTCTCCTTTAGTCATCTTTTTTCTGTTATATTCTAGGGCCAAATTTTTGAAAAGGGCTATAACATATTTGAAGAGTTCTGAGTTACAAATCACTCATACCTCTTTCTTATCCTCTCTCTAGCACATTGTTTTTATATAATCAAGCATACCCTTGTTATTTTATATTTTCCTCCACTCTTTTGCCATGGATGTACCTCTTAGTAGATTTATTTTGTTTCATGGAGAAATGAAAAATTCTCTCTTACTATTTTCCTTGTCTTCGGAACTGAAAGCATTAAGCTCTGAGGTCTCTTCTATGATATCTGAGGAAAGAAATCCTTTCATTTGTACTATAGAACTGTTTTTCCAGTCTTGCAAGTTCTTATTTTCAAGAGACAACATGGACACCAACAGACTTCTTCTGGAATAAGAAACATATCTTTTGGGTATGATCCAACACCTGAAAGATCCTACAGCTGCCCACATTTCCTCAATGTTGAGTAAACAAGTAGTGAATTTTCATTTTCCCATTCATTCTCCACAGGACCCTTTCTCTTGTCCAATCATGGCACTTGTAGCCACTTCCCCTACATCCCTCTTCATCTTCCTCTTCAAGGAGATTTCTTGAATCAAGATCATATCAATCAATGTCACCTGGAACTTTCAGCCACTCACCATGGTACAACTGCCCTCTCTTTAAGAGTGGAGGATTCTGCAGATATTTGCACTAATCATAGAAAAGCAGACTGGGTTGCATATTTTTATACTTGCTAGAGATCCACATCCTGTCTCTATTTAGACTGCTTGAAAGGTATTTCAGCATTAAGACAAGACTGGAGCTGAGGCAGGAGAATATATCTAACACTTCCCTACCTCTTGCCCATGTCTTTTTCCCAGGAGGCTCACTTGACAGTCTCTCCTGGCTCTGGGGAAACTCTGTATGCACTGCTAAGACTATGCAGGGGATTTGGGCAGGGAAGCTGAATCTTCACTTACCTACCAGTTTCTGTTTATAACTGGACCAAGTTTATTTATATCTGTGAGTAGGATGCGTCCTTTTCTCTTAGTACTATATGCATGTGATGCGACATCAAGTTATTCAAAAACCAGGATAAGAAAATTAAGTGGGTTAATAAGGTAACCAATACATTCATTTGCTTATTCACAAAGTCACAACCAGCTTTTATTGAGCTCTTATTATGGGTCGTATGCTGTGATACATATTCTTTGGAATAAAAATACATAAGTCATGGTTTCTGCCCTTCAGGAACTTGTAGTGTTCTAAATAAAATAATAAATATACACTATAATGAGCTTAGAATGTGACGTGTACCAAAAGAGAGGTACAAAGCACTCTAGGAACTCCAGTGAGGGGGTAATGCTTTCTAACTTAGAAATTTAGAAAAAGATTCATCAAGAAGTGTCATTCCAGACTCATACAGGAAGATAGTGTGAAAGTAGTGTGATGGGGAAATATTTCTGGTTCAGCAGGAAGAAGATCTCGTTCCTAATCCAGGTTCTACCATTTTTAAGACCTTTGACTTTATAAAATTGTTTTTATTCCTCAGTTTATTCACCCATAAAATGGGATAACAATAATTCACTTGTTAATATCATATCATTAATGTTAGTTTCAAAAGTGATATGTATATGAAAACAATTCTAAAACAGCTTTATGATAACTACACAAATGTAAAATATTACCTGTGTTGGAATGTGAATCACAGCCATGATTTGATCAGAAGAAATGCGGAGAGAGGCCCTTCAGTGTAGAGACACTAGCCCAGGAAAGAATATAGAGAGAAATGAAACAATGGGATAATGAGGTGTCTGCAGTGACTAGGTCACACACAGCAACCTTGGACTCCAGGAAGCAGTCATTTGATGAACGTTTGTGAAGCACGTGCTCTGTGCTAAGAGCAGTGTGAAATGACAACTCCTGTCTGTCAAGTTATTCACAGAGGAGTTAGCCCATAGTCTCTGCTATTAATTGTTGTCAGTAACCATAAAATTAGGAATCAAGTCCTAGAAATTTCGTTAGAATGAAAAGCCCAGGAAATATACTTGTGTCTCTGTGAGTAACCAAAGGTGGACAAAGGGAGTGAAGCAGAGGCCTAAAAAATGAGACATCCTACAGAAACTTTAGATCCTAGAAAGTACCTAAATTGGAATTTGATGGAGAAGGATGGATCTAGCTCTTTCCCCACTGTCTCATATTCTTTGTCTAAAGGCATATAGTGAGTTGGCACTAATTCTGGGAAGGCTGGGACCACTGGGTCCTCATGAAATGAGACTATGGAACATGAAAATCAGGGAGGGTAATTATCCTCTGAGGAATGACTCTAAGAGAAAATGAAAACACCTATGCTATATAAGCATTCTTTTTTCTGCAGTGCATGAAACTGTCCAGTCTGCATGCAAACATGCAGCAAATGGTGCTATCTGAAAGAACTGGTAGTTTTATTAGTTACTAAATGTAAAGCAAGAACTATTTATCAAACATACTCTTTCTCTTATTAATCAGCAAAATAAAGCAGCATCAATTTGAATTTCATGAGAATTAAAAATCCAGGAAAATTTAAAAAAAAGGTTTTCAGCATCAAAGCCAAATGTTTGCTGTATGTATTGACATGAGAAAAAAGGGACAACTTGCTTTTAGTATTAAGTCATTGAAATCAATCAAGGTCTATTAAATTATTTGGTATAAAAAGACTAATAATTTATTTCTCATTTAAGTAAAATTTTATTTTGGGATATTAGTATTACAGAAAAAATTTAATGATAGTAAAGAAAGTTCTCATATTCTCCTCCCCCAGTCTCAGTCTCTCCTATTATTATTACAATACATTGCCCTGTACACTTTCAAACGTAAGAAACCCAAACTGGTATATTATTGTTATCTAAACTCCAGGTTTTATTCAGATTTTACATCTTTTTCCTTATTCTTTTTATGACATTGGATTCAAACTAAAATATCACATTCAATTTAGGTATTTTGTCTCTTAAATACCTTCTGATAGTTTCTCAGTCTTTACTTATATTTCATAACTACAGGGCTTTTTAAGGAAAACAGAGTTTTCAGTGCTATAGAAGAGCTGTTATTTCTAAAATGTTCTTTTCCAGAAAGTTTCTTGGATATTTTCTGACTCTGTTCAATGAGAAATGTTAGCAAATTATAAAAAGATTGGATTATAAAGTTCAAGTAAAAAAATCAATCTAAAATTCATCTGCACAATGTTGTAATAGGCAAGAAATTAAAGACCAAAACGGAGGAAGAAGACCAAAAAGAAAACAGACCACACTGTGAAGAAACTTGAAAGGCAGACAAAACAAGTTTATCAAAGGTGACGGGAACCAGTAGATATTTTTGAGCATAGAGGCCCTCTATGTTGGTCCTCATTTGTTCTGTAGATGTGAGTGACCTCTGGCCACTCTATCTCTCCTACTTGAAAGACCCAGTCTGGATCAGTACTCTTACCTCCTATAATGATCAAGGAGATTAGAGACTCTCCCAGACACTGTCCTTTAAAAAGGAAATTATCAAATAGTCACATTATCTATGTAGTATTTTCAAAGAATGGCAGACTATAAACATGGTCTGAAACAAACATGATCAAATGTAACAAGGATAATATAAAGTACTGTCTCTAGGTTTGGGGCAGAATTAATTAATCAATGGAGGATGAGGAATACTTCATCTGACAATTAATAGTTTACGTGAACAATCCTAGGTTTTATGACATCAAATTAAAAATGAACTATGAGGATCATTTAATTATGAAAATACAGTCCAAGTCAAGAGAAGTTTTGATATTGCCATAATTCACATGGACTTAAATATCTTTTCATTCATTGTTATAGAAAAATGAATATATGCAGGAAACTGCTAAACACTTTTCCTATACCTAAGATAATTGGTTTTAAATTTTGAAATCAGAATTAGAGGTGTTTTTTTTTAAACTCAAAAAATAATGCATTTTACTGTGAAAAGCTTGGAAAATAAAAAGAGCACAATGAAGAAAATCAACATCATCTTTTTACTTCCTACTAACCAGTTAACCTATAAGGAGCTAGACGGTGATGCCCAGAGGATGGCACTCCAATCACAACTGTAACCCCATTTCAGAAATTTGTTCTATGGACATAGTTGGGAGATAGGCTTTTGATGAACTTATATCTAGTCATTATAAATATAAATTAAAATATAAATTACAATAGCATAATACAATATAAAAATAAATTATAATAAAAATACTTATAAGGTTATGTAATTGTTTTGGCACAAAAGATATGAATGTTATATTAGAATTTTTAATAAGTAGCAACTAGCAAATAATGCTTTATTTCCTTGCTAGTAGCCTTTCATACTTTATTAAGCAGCAGAAAATTATGGAAAGACAGGCTGCAACAACAGAAGACTCCCACATCTGGAGAGGAAAGCTTCTTGAAGGCTGTTGTCCTCAGGGTTCTCGTCTTGGGAGCTAAATTTCTAAAAATCGTATTGAGATAACCCTGTCACCTCTGTCCAGATGAACAAAGTTGTACATTTTATTAGGTAATAAATGCTTATTTAAATAACTATTGGTAACAACACCTTTTCCACAGAATGCAATTTGTAAGAGTAAGGGCTACAGCCTCCGGCAAGAATTTCTGCTGCAAGTGGGACCGAACCATCTTTGCGCATAAATTTATCCCTCACAAAATCATTCACTGTAAGTTTTATGGCCTTCTCTGGGGCAACTCCCAATAACTGTGGCAACAGACCTCTATACAGTCCAAAGAAGCCTTCATAGCGTAGCACTTTCTTAAAACAGTCAAAGCTGTTTTTATACATAAGTTCTCCCACGAAAGAGCCAGTTGATCGTTGGTTCTGCATTCGAGTTTTTACAAGATCAATAGGATACACAGCAGTGGCTCCAACAGCTCCAGCAATAGAACCCAGACCATACCTGTAGGCTGATTCTGCAACCTGCAGGAGAATGGGTCGGGACGAGTCCACTGAGGCCTTCTGCCTCTGGGCCTCAGCCAAGTTGAAGGGCAAAGTTCCCTCTTCCAGTGGAGCAATCTTCCAGGTGATTTTCACAAATCCTTTGGAAATTGTCAAGATCCGTTTGCAAGTGGCTGGAGAGATCACCACTGGTCCCCGAGTCAGTGCCCTGTCTATTGTAAGGGACCTGGGGTTCTTTGGGATCTACAAGGTAACTTCCCTTTTAGTTATTTATTTGATTCTGGGTTCACTTACTAAATTATAGAATGGAGTAAACTATGTAAATAAACTTCTCATTATCGGAGAAGGACAAACATTATATGTTCTCATTCATTTGGGGAATATAAATAATAGTGAAAGAGAATAGAAGGGAAGGGAGAAGAAATGGGTAGGAAATATCAGAAAGGGAGACAGAACATAAAGACTCCTAACTCTGGGAAATGAACTAGGGGTGGTGGAAGGGGAGGAGGGGGGCGGTGAATGGGTGACGGGCACTGAGGGGAGCACTTGACGGGATGAGCACTGGGTGTTATTCTGTATGTTGGCAAATTGAACACCAATAAAAAATAAATTTATTATTAAAAAAATAAACTTAAAAAAATAAAATAAACTTCTCATTAGCATGAAAAAAAAAGAGTAAGGGCTACATTGCATAGTTACAGCTAACATTTCAGTTAATTTCCTTCTAGTCTAATTTAAACAAACAAACAAATAAATAAAACTTCTTCTTCTTCTTCTTCTTCTTCTTCTTCTTCTTCTTCTTCTTCTTCTTCTTCTTTCTTCTTCTTCTTCTTCTTCTTCTTCTTCTTCTTCTTCTTCTTCTTCTTCTTCTTCTTCTTCTTTTTGAGATGGTCAGATTTTAGATGTGTTTCTGCAGGTAGATCCAGGATCTGCTTCACAGGTATAATATCTGTGCTATTTCACAGTATTCTTTGCTCAGAAACGTACATGCATGGGGCACCTGGGTGGCTCAGTTGGTTATGTGTCCAATTCTTGACTTAAGCTCAGGTCTTGATCTCAGGGTTATGAGTTTAAGCCGGGTGATGCTGGGCATGGAGCCTATTTAAAAATTTTTTTTAAAGCCTATGCTTAGTTTTATGCTGGGCTGTCACAATCTTTTTTAAAATTATTTTTAAAACTTGAGTACATTTGACATACAATGGTATATTAATTCCTGATGACAACATAATAATTTGACTTCTCTATATGTTACGCTACATTCACAAGTGTAGCTACCATCAGTTTTACTACATTACTATTACAGTATCATTGACTGTATTCCCAATGCTCTGCTTTTTATTCCTGTGACTTGTTCATTCCATAACTGAAAGCCTATATCTCCCACTCCTCTTCACCCATTTTGCCCATCCTGTACCCACCCTCCCTATGGCAACCACCAGTTAGTTCTCTGTACTTATAATTTTACTTTTTGTTTGTTTTGTTTGTGGGTTTTTTTAGGTTTCATATATGAATGAAATCATATGGTATTTGTCTTGATCTGATTTATTTCACTTAGTCTAATGCCACTAGGTCCATCCATATTGTTGCAAATGGTACATCTCATCCTTTTAAAAGACTGATATTTCAGTGTGTATGTGTATATAAATCTATATCATATCTTCCTTATCCATTTGTAAGCCCAATACTTTTTTTGCTGTTATATAACCTGATATTTCATGTAATATTTTTCTGTCAATAGTGCTGTGTAGATCATGTTATTTTAATACCTACATATTATTTCATTTAATGTATAAACTATAAGTTTATAGTATAATAATTCCTTAATTATGGAGACAGAAGATTGAATAAATAACTGCACTCAGTCACTAGCTCCATGTGGGCACTGACCTAGGTAAATCAGGAAATGAAGCTAGAAATCCCTGTAGTCAAAGAGGTGATATGTTTCCAACACAAAAATTCTCAGTTTCCTATATGCTTGCCTTTGTAATTCATAATAGAATAATCACCTGGGTGTCTGCTACTTCATAGGCTACAGTCAGTGGCTTGTGGCTAAAAGAAATCTTACCAGAAGTCTCCTAATACTATTCCATAAGGAAGCCTGTGGTTCCTTGAATGGCTTCCTCCTTCTGCTTTCCCTTTCTACACTTTCAGCCTCAGAATTAAAGCAAAGAGCAAATCCAGGAAAGGTCATTTAGAGAGATACGAGTTCTGCATTTGTTTGCTTATTTAAATATTGAAGGGCAATCAATCTTCTCCTCAGATTCAATCCTTTCCACCCCACCAGGATGATTATTCATGAACCTGTTCTATGCAAATTATAATAAAGCAGATAACATGGGAATTTCTAGCATGTATTTACAGTGCTGTCCTGCAGAAATCCAGGTGCCAGCTTGCAATCTATCCCTCTTCTTCCTCCTCCTGGATTAGTTCCTTGATGGTGCTTTTGAACCCTAGTCCCTAATTTAGGCCATAAGAGCTTCTCTGGACTTCATAGAAGATATAGATTCCAAGTTTAAGAGCATTTTCTATCCACCTCTACTAGCTTTCCTGTGCTTAGTATCCTGGCCCTGGTAGAGGTGCAGAGTGCGGCGTAGGGCTCTCTTCACCTCTTGATTGCGCAAGCAGTAAATGATAGGGTTAAGCAATGGTACAATGACAGCATAGAGTACAGAAACTAGCTTGTTGGTGTCAAAAGCTGAGAGTGCCTTTGGCCGGGCGTAGATGAAGATACTGGCTGCATAGAAGATGATCACAACAGTAAGGTGAGAGGCACAGGTGGAAAAGGCTTTATGGCGCCCAGCAGCTGAAGGAATGCGCACTACAGCACCAGTGATGGCCATGTAGGAGGCCCCAGTGACAGAGAGTGGCCCCAGCAGGATAAAAATGGCCAGAACAAAGTCTGTAAGCTCTGCTGTTGACATGTCAGTGCATGAAAGATTGAGCAATGGGGAGACATCACAGAAAAAGTGGTTGATGATGTTGGGTCCACAGTAGGAGAGGCGAGAAATGAGAAAAACTTTGACCATGGAGATGCCAAAGCCTCCAGTCCAGGAGCCAGTTGCTAGCTGCACACACAGCCGGCCACTGACAATGACACCATAGTGGAGAGGATGACAGATGGCCACATAACGATCATAGGCCATAACAGCAAGAAGGACACACTCAGTGCAGCCCAGTCCCAGGAAAAAGTAGAGCTGTGTCATGCAGCCCTCAAAGGAGATTAGCTGTCCATGGCTCTGTTTTGACCCAACAAAGCCAGCTAACATCTTCGGAATAGTGACAGTAACATACCATATCTCCAAGAAGGACATATTCGCCAGAAAAAAGTACATGGGTTTGTGAAGGGTGGGATGGCTCCTAATTGCCACAATGATGAGTGTATTTTCAGTCAGCACCAACACATAGGCTAGCAGAGAAAGGGCAAATAAAAGTGCCCGCAGTGGTGCAGGAGCTGGGAAGCCCAGCAACACAAACTCACTTACCCTTCCACTCTGGTTGCTCTGCTCCATGGTGTCAGTCTTACCCACTGCTTTTTAGGAGAGAGAACAGAGGATCTTCAGGAGGCAACAGCAAGAACCCAGCTTTTCTCTTGGTGGGTTTATATTGACAGAATGTATGGAACACATGTAATTCATCACTGAACTGAAGCCATCACTTTCTTCTGTAATATGGAAATGAGCTAAGACAAAAGTGAACAAAAAGTAAACTGCTTCATTTGGGGATAGGATAAGAGTCTGTTATGGCCCTTGGAGAAGCATATACTGATAAATACTTGTAAAAGTGATACTAGTCCCTGAAAAATATAGATCAAAACCAAATATACGAAGAGAGTCTAGGTTGCCCTATAGTGAGAGTTGGTTTGTGAACTAGATTGTGACTCTATTTTGAGGAAATGAGTTACAGTGGAGGAGTAACAATAATGTATAACCCAATTGAGTATTTACTATACATTGATAATGTGGGCACTGTTTTAAAATATTTGTAGATTTTAATTCACTCTTCAGAAGAACCCTGTGAGTTAGTATTATTATTAACCCCACTTAATACCTAAGAAAACTGAAGCATAAGGAGATTAAGTAACTTGTTCCAGGTCACATGAATAGTAAGAGATGGAACCAGGAAGTCAGGACCTCAGAAGTTAAAAAATATTGAGGCAATATGAAGGAGGGGCTGTAAGGTACATCCTGGATTTACACCTAGGGGAGAGAATCTTTAGAGCCCAGCTACAGAAGTGACTCCATACTACAAGAAAGAGGGAATAAACTAGAACCTAAGAAAGTCACAGCATCTGTAGAAAGAAAGTTCTATGTAACCTAGCACTTAAGAGGAGGACTTGGGACCCATCTAGAAATTATATTAGAAAGCGGATTCTGGATGGCAGAAGAACTGTGAATGAGCTCTGAAAGTTGTGCTCCCTCCCTTGGAATGAGAGTAGAATACCTTCCTTTAGTATTGTTAAAATTTAAACTGAGGCATATTAAAATTTTTAAGGGTTTATTTGCAACATTGATTTAAATTGGGCAGCACCAAACTGAGAGTGGTAAAGTGTGATCTACTGAAAGAAGCTGATGAGCTTCTAAAAACAAAGTAAGGGCATTATTTGATTGGCTATAGTTTAAGTAGTCGCCTTATTTGGGACAGTTTCATTGGCATTTGTGATTGGTTGTTCTTAAATTTTATTTTCTTGGTTATGAGCACATTTGTAATTGACTCTAGCTTAAGTTTTGGTTTGCTTAAGTAGGCAACCAAGGCAGAAGAACCTTCTCAATCTAATGCCCTCCTTGTTTAAATATTTTGCCGGTAACAAGACCAATATAAAACATACATGTGGGCACTGGGTGGCGCTGTCGGTTAAGCATCTGCCTTTGGCTTAGGTCCTGATCCCAGGATCCTGGGGTAGAGCCTCACCGCAGGCTTCTTGCTCCGCAGAGCGCCTGTTTATCCCTCTCCCTCTGCCTGCTGCTCCCCTCTGCTTGTGCTTTCTCTCTGTGCCAAATAAATAAATAAAATCTTTTTTTAAAAAGTATACATATAATACTCTATTTACCTTGGTATCAAAAATAAAATTTGCTCTTTCAAAACTTCTTCTGGATTTGATGTGAAACAGTAATGGACATATTCAGTTGGAATGAAGAAAGGGTTACTGTCCCCCTAGTGACAGTCTCTACATGGTCATAGCATTGGAAGGGAGTGCAGAGATTAGAAAGAATAGGAGAGAATCAGCTAAACACCAGCGTGGTATTTCCCCTCAGCTATTTCCTTACTTTTTAGTCTCAGGCCTGTTGCTCTGAGGTTAGCAGGGGCAGAATGTGCTCACATATCAAACTTTAACATGCTAATGATTTTTTTCTAGATTTATTGAGATATAATTGGCATATAACATTGTATATAAGGTATGTGACAATTTGATGCAAGTATATATTGCAAAATGTTTACCACAATGTTTACCTTACACAATTACCATTTTGTTGTTGTTATGATGAGAACACTAAGGCTCTACTGTCATAGCCACCTTCAAGTAAACAATACAGTATTGTTAATTATAGTGGCCATGCTTTCCATTAAAGTCTCGGAACCTATTCATCTTATTTTTTTTTAATTTTTTTATGATAGTCACAGAGAGAGAGAGAGAGAGAGAGGCAGAGGGAGAAGCAGGCTCCATGCACCGGGAGCCCGACGTGGGATTCGATTCCAGGTCTCCAGGATCGCGCCCTGGGCCAAAGGCAGGCGCTAAACCGCTGTGCCACCCAGGGATCCCCCTATTCATCTTATAACTGAAAGTTTGTACCCATTGACCAATATCTCCTTTCCTCTACTCCCCAGCCCCTGGCAACCACCATTCTAACTCTACTCTATATCTATGAATAGCCAAATATGGAAACAACCTAAGCATTAATCAATGGATGAGTGGATAAAGAAAATGTGATATATATGTATATGTATATAATACACATGTAAAATGTGATATATATGTATATAATCTACATGTATACATATACATACTATATGTAAAATACAATAGTATTCAGTCATAAAAAAGAAGGAAATCCTAACATTTGTGACAATATGGATGGATCTTGAAAGCATTTTGCTAGGTGAAATAAGCGAGACAGAAAAAGACAAATACTACATATCTCACTTATATATGGAATCTAAAGACATCAAACCTGTTAATGATTTTATGATTTTATACTTGAGTTTCTCTTCTCTTTATGTTTGCCGTCAGTGCTTGACCATTACTAAGAACTTTAGCCCTTGGTATTTCTCTAAGTATTAAAGTACTTTAATGCAACTATGAAATGCCCATATTCCTGGCTTGCATTTTCCATCACTCCCTTCCTTGACATCCAAACTCAAAGTTTTAATTATTTTAAAATTCATGATGGATCAACTGTGTTCCAGGCCACAGACTCAGATATCTGACACATAAAAGATAAATAAATAAGATACTTACTAAGTCTTAAAGTAGCTTATAATCTAGCAGTAGGGATGTATCTTCATCTTCTCATCCTTGAAAGTTTTAACTGCTATGTCTACCCCTATACTATATACCAGATTCATAAAAGGAACCTCAAAATTACAATTATCATTCATATCCTTACCCTTGATCCTTTCTCCTTATAACTGCCTATATACCATTTATTGTGCATTTGACCCTCTTGGCCTCAGACTCTTTGCTGATACTTTAATGTTCTCTATCCTTTATCCTTTAGCGTGCTTTGCATGCTAAAAAGAAGAAGAGAAGAAAGAAGAAGAAGAAGAAAAGAAGAAGAAGAAGAAGAAGAAGAAGAAGAAGAAGAAGAAGAAGAAGAAGAGGAGGAGGAGGAGGAGGAGGAGGAGGAGGAGGAGGAGGAGGAGGAGGAGGAGGAGGAGGAAGAGGAGAAAAAGAAGCCTTTCACACATGAACTCCTAATTCTATCACTGCCTATAGTCTCTCCCTGAAACTCAACTCTGACCATTTCACTTCCCTACTTAAAATTCTTCCATAGTATCCCACTGCCTATACAATAATGTGCAAGCTTTTTAACAGGGCATATAAGTACTTCATGATATGCCATTACTATTGCCAAAACCTCATCTCTTGCCCACATTGTATTTTATACCTTGCAGCTCCTGGCATACAATGTGACTATCACTCTGTACTTTTGCTCATGTTGCAGTCTCCGTGAGGGTAGCTAACTCCTAATTAACCTTCATATCTTTTTGCTCATGGGGCATCTCCACATTGAAGAGCAATTGTCCTTTCCTTTCCCTGACACTGGTTTGGTGAAGTTCAACTCATTACTGTTTTCATTAGAGCCTGTGAAAGACCCATTAGGTCTTATTTTACTAGCTATATCACTGCTACTATTACTCAGGTGGACAAAAAGGAGGAACTTTATGCCAAAGTGCCCTATATGTCCTTTATGGTGTATCCAGGAGTCGATATAATTCTCTTGATGTCATATGAATTCCTTAAATACAAAATATCTAGAAAAACATTTTCTAAGCCTGTTATTCTTTTATCACAATCAATAACATTAGTTTCCATACAGTCACCTATACTAGAGATCTGAAAGTTTCCCATGTCTTCTCTACCTACTCTCCCTAGCCAAATCCATATCTCACCTACAACTAATCCAAGTTCTATTTCAATTTCTTCTTTTTTTTATTTTAAAGATTTTATTTATTTATTCATGAAAGACACAGAGAGAAGGCAGAGACACAGACAGAGGGAGAAGCAGGCTCCTCCCAGGGAGCCCAATGTGGGACTTGATCCCGGAACTCCTGAATCATGCCCTGAGCCGGAGGCACAACCTCTGAGCCACCCAGGCATCCCTCAACTTCTTTAATTATCTCCCATGTCTGTCCCTTTCTCTTGTCCTATTTCTAGTCCCTTCTCCCTAATCCCTTATGCCCACCAGGTCCTTGTTTTTTCTCAATTTAGCTATTTCAATAGCCTATTATTTGATCTTTCTTCCTCCAACCTCAACCCTCATCAATCTAACTGCCATTTATGTCTAGAATGAAATTTTACACAGAAATCTAACCATATTGTTGACCCCAAATACATCCAATTTGAGGAAAATACATGATAACTCCCCCAAAATATATTTATTAACTGTCCTACAATAATATAGTCATTGCCCACTATTTCTGTTTTTCTAAATATGTCATGATATTCTCTAACTTTGTGATTTGCATATAGCCTTCTTTCTGTCAAAAACACCCAACCCTGCTCCTAGAAATTCTTATCATTCATGTTTCAGTTTGCTAGTTATCATGCTCCAAAACTACTCATATTTCTAGACATAGATTATTTACTGATATTTATGTCTCTCTTTTGACAATAGGTCTTATTACAGGCTCCGCTTTAGTAACTGATTAGTAAAGGTATTAGAATGGTTATATGGATGGATGTGGAAATGGAGAAAGGTATAATATGGGCAGAGCTGATGAGATGCAGGTGATAGGAATGGCATATAAAGAAGTAAAAAAAGGAATTGGTTGGAAATTATAAGGAGTAGGGAATTTAAATGGGTTACTAGAAAATTTGACAGTTGGAATAATATGTAAGGAAAACAAGTATTGAATGTAGACAAATGAATAAATTTTCAGGGACCAGATAAAATATAAGGAAGTTAGATTAAATACATGAAATTAGAACTTCTGTAGTTATCTAGATGATATTTGGTTAGGATAAATTTGCTATATAGACCATAGATCCAATGAAAGAATATTTGGTGAAGATATCTATAATATAGAAAGAATCTCCTATGAATGGAGGATTACAAAAAATGTAGGGAGGCCAAGCAGAGTATGAATAAATGAAGAAACCAGCTATGAGTTAAATTGATGTAGAAAGCAATATTAGTTTGAGTATTAGGATGGGCCAGATGTGGAAAATGCTGATATGAATTTGGGTTTTATTAGGTGTAGAGAGTAACATGAAGAAGTGTGTATTGGACAGAAAGAAAATATGGGGAAATTGACCACTTGAATAGAAATGAAGCAGATAATAGAATACACTCACTTTATTCAGATGTCTTTGACTCAGGATCCTCCTAAGATGACCAGGCTAGTTAGAAAAAGACTTACAAAATGTGTATAAAAGAAAATTGATGCATCAGGACAAAGAAAGATGGTATAGAAACTCCATCTTCTCTTTCTCCCATGATCAGAGAATGTAGCCACATCAGGAAAGATTCTTTTATGCTGCACCTCCCTCCTACAGTCTCCCTTTTGCCCTCCTCCTTCTGATGCTTTGGGATGGCTTTGATGCAGAAACCCATGAGACCAAAAGAGATACAAGAGAAAAAAAGACTGGGACAGGCAAAAGATATTTGTTTGGGAAACTTAGGAAATAGAAGTTTATCAGGAAAGCTACATGAAGGAGAAAGTGTCACAATACCCTTACAACTGCATGGTTTCTCCCTTGCCTTCTTCCTTGTCAGTCTTCACTTCTTTCTATCATGCCACATTCCTGTTCAAAGAAAACCCTTTAGCTTTGGGCCAGGCCAATCTGGGTTCATATTCTAGCTCACTCATGAAATCTTAGACAATTTAACATCTTTGAGCCTTAGATTACTAATCTATAAGGTGGAATTAATGTACCCCACAGAGTTGCTGAGAAGAGTTAATGTTATGAGATATACAGAGTGTTTGAAACATTACAGGTACTCAACGATGCTAGACTGTTTCTTCCTCTATCTTCTGAAACGATGTGGGTAACATTTCTTAATTCCATGATGTCATAGAAGTTAAGGTTAGTTAAGGTTTCTGAGTTTTAGTTTCATGTTTGTAGTTGATACTTTGTTTAATCTAAGGTTAAAATCAGTTTATTTTCCATAAAATGACAATTATATATATGTTATATATATGTTATATATAAATGACATATATAATAAAATGATATATATATATATATATATATATATATATATATATGGCACAGTCTCAGTCCATAGTAAGCAGTATAAGTAGAGATTAATAATGTGGGCTCCAGGGGCACCTGGGTGACTCTGTTGGTTAAGCATCTGCCTTCAGCTCAGCTCATGATCTCAGGGTCCTGGGATCAAGCCCTGAGTTGGATTCTCTGCTCATCAGGGAGCCCAGTTCTACCTTTCATTCTGCCCCTCTCTACCACTCATGATCTCTCTCAAATAAATAAAATCTTTAAAAAAAGATACTGTGTGCTCCACAGTCATACCACTTCTGTTTAACTATGTAACCTCGGGAAAATTATTTAACCTCTGTGTATCTCCATTTTCTTATCTGTAAAATGGGAATAATCCTAATAATCTCACAGAGTTGTAAAGATTTAATATATGGATGAGTGTTTCTTTGAACAGTACCTGGAGTGTGGTATTTTTCTATAAATGTTAGCTAGAGTTTAAGAAATAGTTGTTAAATTTGAGTCTCTTGTGACTAGAGAGAAATTATTAGTGAGAATATTAAAGATAGAAGAGTCTTTGAGATTTAGGATTTAAGAGGGAGTCTCATAAATAATTGGGAGGAAACAGTTCTCAGAATTTAAATAATCAATATAAAATGAGTATGATTTGGCAGTTATCATTGTCTGGATCAATGTGTTACTCATAAGCCTCTACTGATTCCATGATAGGAACAAACAAAGCTCAGTGCTCCAGAAAGGGAAAAGATTCTGAGGAATTCATGGGGAAGTGATCAAGCCAGAATAAAATTATGCAGTGATGAGGAGGGGTAGAACATAAAATAATATATGCAAATGTCCCTATAATACAAATATTATATGGTCTCATTCATTTGGGGAATATAAAAAATAGTGAAAGGGAATAAAGGGGAAAGGAGAAAAAATAAGTGGGAAATATCAGAAAGGGAGACAGAACATGAGAGACTCCTAACTCTGTGAAACGAACTAGGGGTGGTGGAAGGGGAGGTGGGTGGGGGGTGGGGTTGACTGGGTGACGGGCACTGAGGTGGGCACTTGACAGGATGAGCACTGGGTGTTATTTTATATGTTGGCAAATTGAACACTAATAAAAAATAAATTTATAAAAAAAATAAAATGTGAGCAAGACAGCACAACCCAGAAAAAAGCATAATTTTGTGTAAAATCATATGCCATAGACATGATAGTAAGTCTTATTTTGAATAAATGAAAAATATGTATGTATATAAATGTTATTAACATGCTGTACAATGAGTTGTAAAATCATCAAAGCCAGCAGCTTGTTGAATTAGCATCAATTTGATATAGTGGAATTATATAAATAGGGAATTTTGGCAAAAATTTAGATGTATTGAGGTTAATGTCAGTTTGCCTTTGTCGATTATTACTAATCAACAGACCACATCAATAGGCTAAATGAAAAAAACCAGAATCATTTCAATATATGTACTATTTAATTTACTTGATAAATTCAATATTCAGAAGGATAGAGGGACTACATCCTTAAGATAAAAAAATATATAGGTCCAGATTCTTTGATCCAAAACAAATGGGGCACTTGAATTTTTCAGATTTTAGAAAGGTAATATGCCGCATGCACCATACATTTCCTAACACCTTCAGAGATGTCTGAAACATCTTTAGCAGCATCCCATAATCTAACACATTAATATCTCTACAGCAAAATATATAACTATTTCTACAGTGTGGAATAAAGAAAGACAATAAAAACAATCCCATGTCAGTTCATAATATGTTTGCCATCTAATGAGTTTAGACCCAAGCTTAAGGGTAATGGTTTCCAAAGCTGCTTGGAGTTTCGAATTGCAGGTAATGGCTATGGAATCTGTATCTATTTAAAAACAAATGCATATATCAAATGGGGAAGATATTAGATATGTTCTTGTTATAGAAAAGATAGCAAAATATTCTTTATACCCATTATTTCATATTGCTTTGGCAGTTCTTGTCAATATAATTCAACTTGAGAGAAATGAATAATACATATATAAAGGTAGATGTAGGAGCACCTGGGTGGCTCAGTGGTTGAACATCTCTCTTTGGTTCAGTGCGTGATCCCAGGGTCCTGGGATAAAGTCTCACATCAGGCTCCCTGCAGGGGGCCTGCTTCTCCCTCTGCCTATGTCTCTGCCTCTCTCTGTGTGTCTCTATGAATAAGTAAAATCTTTAAAATAAATAAACAAAAGGTAGATGCAGAAATATTTGCATATATGATTATGTTCATGAAAAATAAGAGTACTACATAAAAATTCCATGTACCCCTTGCCCAGTTTCTCACAAAGGTAATACGTTACAAACTATAGTACATTAATCACTAACAGGGTGTTGACATGGATGGAGGCAGGATACAGAATAGCTTCATCACAATGATCCTCATGTTGCCCTTTTACTGGCAAATCCATTTCTCTCCTTTCCGCATCCTTCCCTTAGGGTCCTAGCAAGCACTGTATTTTCTCCATTTCTATACTTTGTCATTTCAGAAGTGCTATATAACTGGAATTATTAGGAATTGGCTTTTTTCACTGAGAATAATTCTCTGGAGGTTCATCTAGGTTGTCTGTATCAATAATTCCCACTTTTCTTTTTTATTGTTGAGCAGTATTCCATGCTATGGATGTTCCTCTGTTTGTTTAGACACATACCAGTTGAAGGACATCTGTGTTGATTCCACTTTAGGCTACTATGAATAAAGCTGCGACAAATATTTGTACATAGTTTTCATTTCTTGAGGAGAAAAAGCACAGAAATGTAATTTTGTTTAGTTATTGTTGTTTTTGAGTTGTTGTTGTTAAGAAGGTGGGGAGAGACAGAGGGAGAAGGAAAGAAAGAGATAATTTTAAGCAGTCTCCATGACCAGCACAGAACCCAACATGGAATTCAGTCTCAGAGCACTGAGATCATGACCTTAGCTGAAGTCAAGAGTCTGACACTTAACTGAGCCACCCAAGTGCCCCTGCATGTTTAGTTTCTTAAGAAATTGCAAGCTGTTTTCCAAAATGGATATATCATTTTACATGACCCGCAGAAATGTGTAAAAAAATAGTTTCTTTACATTCTTGCCATCATTTGGTGCTGTCACTATTTTTCATTTTAATGTTTATGATAGATGTGTAGTGATATATTATTGGGATTCAATCTGAATTTCTCCCATAGCTAATGAAATTAAACATCTTACATGTATTTGCCACCAGTATATTGCCTCAGTGAAATATCTCTTTGTATCTTTTGCCTATTTTCTACCGGGTTGATGTTACTGTTTTTAAACTGGTGTTTTCAGAGTTTATTATATACTCTAGAGCCTAGTTTTGTTTGTAAATACATTATTCCAATCCACTTCTTCTTTTCTGAGCTTCTTTTTTTTTAATTTGTAAAGATTTTATTTATTTATTCATGACAGACACAGAGCGAGGGAGAGAGAGAGGCAGAGACACAAGCAGAGGGAGAAGCAGGCTCCATGCAGGGAGCCCGACGTGGGACTCGATCCTGGGTTTTCCGGATCCGGCCCTGGGCTGAAGGCGGCACTAAACCGCTGAGCCACACGCGCTGCCCTCTTTTTTTAAAAAAATTTAAATTCATTAGCCAACACATAGTACATTAATAGTTGCAGATGTAGAGTTCAGTTATTCATCAGTTGGATATAACACCCAGTGCTCATCACATCGTGTACCCTCCTCAATACTCATCACCCAGTTACCCCATCCCCCCACCTCCCTTCCAACAAACCTCAGTCTGTTTCCCATAGTTAAGAGTCTCTCATGGTTGGTCTCCCTTTCTGATTTCTTCCTATTCAGTGTTCCCTCCCTTCCCCTATGATCCTCTATCCTGTTTCTTTTCTCTTTTTTACTATCCTGTTTCTTATTTTTCATATATGAGTGAACCTGTAGGATATTTGTCTTTCTCTTATTGACTTATTTCACTTAGCACAATACACTCCAGTTCTATCCACATCAATGTATATGGTAAGATTACATCCTTTTTGATGGCAGAATAATATTCCATTCATCTGTCAATGGACATCTGGGCTCTTTCCACCATTTCACTATAATGGACATTGCTACTGTAAACATTGGGGTGCAGGTACCCCTTGGTATCACTACATTTGTATCTTTGGGATAAATACCTAAGTAGTGAAATTGCTGAGTCATAGGGTAGCTCTATTTTTAACTTCTTGAGAAACCTCCATACTGCTTTCTAGAGCGGCAGTACCAACTTGCATTCCCGTCAAGAGTGTAAGAGGGAGCAATCTTTTGAGCCCCTTAACAGTCTTTCATAGAGAAAACCTTTTTAATATTGAAGAAGTTTGTATCAATTATTCTTTTATGAATTATTTGAGGGTGTGAATCTAAGAAGTTTTTATTTTACCTTAGTTCTCAAAGATTCTCCTATTTTTTTCCACAGAGTTTTATAGTTTCATATTTTGCATTTAACTCCAGGTTCTATCTTGAGAATTTTTGTATAAGGTGTGAGACTTGGGTCAAGGTTAATGTTTTTCATCCATAGATGCTCAAATGTTCCAGCACCATGTATTATAAAGGCTTTCTTTTCTCTATTGAAATACTTTTGCACATTTTACAAAATTAATGAGCAAATGTTTATGGGTCTATTTTTTTAAAGATTTTTAATTTCTTTATTAGAGACATTTATGGGCCTATTTTTAGATTCTTTTTCTGTTTCATTGATCTGTATGTCTATTCCTCCATAAATTACAGAATCTTGATTACTATAGTTTACATGATAGAGGTGTTAGCTAATGATATCATGGTAATTACAGTGAAATATATAAATGTATCAAGTCAGCATATTGTACACCTGAGACTTATAGGATCTTTTTTTATAATAAATTTATTTTTATTGGTGTTCAATTTGCCAACATACAGAATAACACCCAGTGCTCATTCCGTCAGGTGCCCCCCTCAGTGCCCATCAACCATTCACCCCAGCCCCCGCTCTCCTCCCCTTCCACCACCCCTAGTTCGTTTCCCAGAGTTAGGAGTCTTTATGTTCTGTCTCCCTTTCTGATATTATACTGTCTATTATATCTCAGTTTTTTAAACAAAAACTGAAGAGAAGAAAATTATCTTATATTTATCCATGCTTTTGCTTACTGTGTTCTTCCTTCCTTATTTGAAACTTCTTTTCATTTCCTTTCAGTTTAGAGAACTTCTCATACCCATTATTTAAGGGTATGTCTGCTGGTAACATATACTCTTAGTTTCCCTTCATCTGAGTGTCTATCCCCCTCATTCTAGAAAGATATTTTCACTGGATATTGGAATCAAAGTTGACTGTTTTTCTTCAGCATTTGAAAACTAGAGTGCTCCTTCTTTCTAACCACCATGGTTTCTGATGAGAAATTTTCTGTCATTCAATTTTTTTCTCCTGTAAACAAGGTGATTCTCCCTACTGCTTTCAAGAGTTTTTCTTTTAATTTTCAGTGTTCAAGAATTTATCTCTCGTATGGCTTGTGGATATCATTGGGTTTATTCTGTTTAGAGTTCACTCAAGTTCTTGAAACTGTAGATTTCTCTTTTTCCAAATTGGGGATTTTCAGCCACTACTTGAGTACTTTTCAGCCCCAATCAAGAGATTGCTCCTGTCCTTCCTGGACTCTGATAACCTATCAGGAATTTTGTTATAAACTTACCATTCCTCTCCATTCTTTCTCCCCCTCCCATCTGATATTGAGTCCATCACTGAACTTTCTTATTTCCTTATATTTTTAACTCTAAGATTTCAATTTGTATCTCCTTTACATGTTCTATTTCATTGCTGAGACTATTTTTCAATTGTTTTAAGTGTGTTCATAATTCCTCATTATACTGGCTACTCTAAAATCTTTTCTCATAATTATAACATTTCTGTAATCTCAGAATTGGCATCCTTGATTGTTTTTATCATTCAGTTTGAGATCTTCCTGTTTCTTGATATGATGAGTAATTTTCTTTTGAAACCAGAATGCATTGGGTATTCTCTTATGAGACTTGCATTTGATTTAAACCTGCTTTAGCTTGTTTCCTCTGACATTTCTCCTACATGAGAGGGACAGGCATGGCCTTATTATTGCCAAGTGTGGGTAGAATTTTTAATTCATTATTCACTCTCCACTGACATCCAAATGTGGAGCTTCTCATTACTGCTGGGCAAGAATGGGAAGTCTAAAAAAAAAAAAAAAAAGAAATGGAGTCTAGCTACCTATTATTCCACTGACACCTTCCCAGGAGGAGTAATGAGTGCGTTAGTTACAGCTCCTTATATGGCCTCTACTGATACTACCATGGTTGGCCTCATTACTGCTGGATGGTGGCCAAAGTCCTGACTCTCTTCGGTATCTTCTGATATAACTTCAGAAGGGAGAGGGGCACCTTATTACTGCTGGATGGGAATAGAAGTCCAAACTCTCCACTGACATCTGGTGGCAGTGAAGCAAAGGAGCTTACCACCTCCCAATGGGGATGAAATTCCTGGATTCTTACTCAACTAGTGAGGGTGGAAGTCTAGACTCCCCACTCAACCTTTGCTAGTATGGGTAGGGATAGGACCACAGTTTCTTCTATTGTATTAGGCTGAAGTAGAGTGATCACTGTCTAAAACATTCTATCTTGCTAGTTTGTCCCTTTCCTGGTTATTTTAGTTAGAACACACTTTGGTTGGAGCTTTTTTGTTTGTACCTATTCACGTGTCTAGATTTCTGGCTTCTCGGTATCAGGTCTGGAATATATAAAGCCAAATACAAACCAGAGAAGTCACTGGCATTTCATTCCTTGGGCTACTGGGGTTCCTGGCTAGTCAACCTTTCTTCCACCTTTCAGAGTCTTATATTTTCTATATAATGGTTCAGGTTGTTAGTTGTGATTACTGGACAGAATCAGTAAAAGTGAGAAATCAATTTTTATAGCAAAATAATAACAATGTGTTTTGAAATTTGTAGAATATGTATAAGTAAAATATGTGACTGCAATAGTGCAAAAAAAAGATAAATGGAAAGCTACCTTTAAAAAATGTTACATTACACATAAATAGTTATATTACCTCAAATGTTAAGATTGTGAAATGTTAAGGATGCATATGATAATCCCTAGAGCAAACACATAACCAAACAAACAATGATTTGTTTAGGCATAGTTAAAACATCGTTAAAATACTAAAAGAGAAGAAAAATACTCAATTTAAAAGAAGGCTGGAAAGGATGGCAGATACAAACCCAACCATATCAAAATTAATTGTAAGTTTAGTCTGCTTTAATTGAAATTGTTTTTTATGCAGACAAATTTCACAATAAGAAATTGCTTTAATGTAATTTGGGAGTCGTTTTGTAGTGATCTTTATGTTTATAAAGTTTGATCTGTGGATTATTCATGATCAATGAATAGTAGCATTATATAATGATGCCTCTCATGATAAAAATACTTATGGATTAAAATTGGAGAATAAATTATGCTGAGTGAAATGAGTCAATTGGAGAAGGACAAACATTATATGTTCTCATTCATTTGGGGAATATAAATAATAGTGAAAGGGAATATAAGGGAAGGGAGAAGAAATGTGTGGGAAATATCAGAAAGGGAGACAGAACATAAACACTCCTAACTCTGGGAAACGAACTAGGGCTGGTGGAATGTCATGAGACATATTTGAGATAGAGGATGCTCCATTTGCCTCGGTGCTCCAGTGAAGAAAACATGGAGCAACACTGCAATAACCTATACTAAAAATGGAGCATCAGTAAAATATAAACTATTGTTGATGAAAGCACTGAAATTTTAGTGTTGTCAAAACCATCTAGCTTTTTAAAAAATTATTTTATTTATTTATTCATGAGAGACACACACAGAGAGAGAGGCAGAGACGTAGGCAGAGGGAGAAGCAGGCTCCATGCAGGAAGCCCAATGCGGGACTTGATCCTGGGTTTTGGGTAACATGCGCTAAGTCAAAGGCAAGATGTTCAACTGCTGAGCCACCCAGGTGTCTCAACCATCTAGCACTGAAACCAACAGAGCTATGTCAGGCAGCCTACTGAAGTACTTTCCTAAGACAAAGGCTGGTGGGTGCTGTCTCTACACTCTTCCTCTGCCTCACTTCAGATTGCCAGTATCTCTTGGAAAGGAGCTTGTGTACTTGTCTGGCACCCTCATTTTTGTTGCTGCTACCCAGCAGACATCTCTTGATCACTTGGCTATGATGGCCAGCTAGGCTTATGCTTATAGGTCCCATAGGCTTAGAAAATGAAGAAAGAACTCTTAATTGGCCACACCTCAGGCCACAGAGGAGAGGCAACAGACTGAGATATCTAGTCTACCTATGAAAGAGGCCTATTGGCTTATATTCATAGCTGTGGCTTGAGACGCAGGCTTCCAATTAGACACATATCTAAGGGCCTACTGTAATCCTCTCAATGCCATCTTCACACTCTCCATCTTCTGTGCTACAGATCACTGGTATTTGCTGGAAAGGAATTTATGCACATACACATATCTGGTTTGCTAGTTTTTATGTATGGTGCCCCAGTTTTTGTGACAATTGCCCAGGGGATACTCCTTGATCTCCTGGCTCCAGTGGCCAGTGGAGATTTCATTCATTCAGGACTATAACAAATGGAGAAACAGTCTCTAACTGACTATACTTCAAGGCATGACAGAGAAGCAACAGATTCCACTCTTTTGTGAAAGAAGCCATTAGCTATTTCATCGCTGTGGCCTGAGAGGTAGGCTTCTAATTAAACACATGTCAGACAGCCTACTGAAGTACTTTCCTATGACAAAGATTAAACACATATATAGGAGCCAAGTGTAGTACTCTCCAAAAAAAGGGAAAATCTGACAGATGCCATCTTCACATCCTCCTGCTGTCTTACCTCAGCCTGTCAGTATCTCCAAGAGAGATGTTGCTATATGTCTGGCACACTGGCTTTTGTGGCGGCCACCCAGAGGACATATCCTTTCATAGCCTGGCTCAAGTGACCAGTGATACTTGTGTTTGCAGATGCAATGGGATGGTAAAAATAAATGAACAGTTCTTAATTGGCTGTCACGCTAAGGCTCAGTGCAGAAAGAGGGAGTGAATGGGTGACGGGCACTGGGTGTTATTCTGTATGTTAGTAAATTGAACACCAATAAAAAATAAATTAAAAAAAAAAAGAAAGAGGATACAGAAACACCCATATTCCAGTCTTCCTGAATGAGGTATATTTGCATATTTTAAAGCCACTGCCTGAGAGTCTGGCTTCTAATACCCTGAATCTAGGTGCTGACACATAAGTGAGACATCACAGGTCTTAGCATACCCCTATTTACTGGAGGCCACTAAGAATAAAGTAGGAAGCTTAGACAGTCACAAATGTTTAAGAGACATTCAAGAGCTGGGGCAAGGTTGATCAAAAAATTTCATCTTCTACACAAGGTCGCTCTTTCAAAATTGGGAGAGGTGGCTGTTTTATCTAAGAAAGAAACAGATTAATGTATTACAAATGAAAGAACAAGCTAAAACATCAAAGAAAGATCTTAATGAAATGGATATAAGTGATTTACCCAATAAAGATTCAAAATAACAGTCATAAAGGTGATTATTGAGCTCAAGAGAACAATGGATGAACAAAGTGAGAATTTCAACAAAGATAAAGAAAATATAAATAACAAATAGAAGTTACAGATCTTTTTTATTATAAGTTTATTTTTATTGTTCAATTTGCCAACATATAGAATAACACCCAGTGCTCATCCTGTCAAGTGCCTGAAGAATAATATAATTGAACTGAAAAACATGAGAGGGATTCAACAGTGGATCAGATGAAACAGAAGAAGGGATTAATGAACTCAAAGACAAGGTAGTGGAACTCACCCAATTAGAGCAGCCAAAGAATAAAAAAGGAATGAAAAAGCATGAAGATAGCTTTTAAGGGATTTATGACACAACATCAGTGGAACAGTATTCACATTATAGGTATCCCAGAAGGAAAAGAGAGAGAAAAGGGGGCAGAAAACCTATTTTAAAAAATAATGGCTGAAAATTCCCTAAGCTGGGAAAGCAAACAGCCAGGTAGATTCAAGAAGCCCAGAGAGTTCTCAAGTAAGATAAACCCAATTCCCAATTCTCCACACCAAAACATGTTATAATTAGAGTATCAAAAGTTAAAGACAAGGAGAAAATCTTAAAATCAGCAAGAGAAAAACAATTTGTTACATACACTGGAACCCCCATAAGACTATCAGCAGATTTTTCAGCAGAAACTTAACATGCCAGAAGGAAGTGCACATTATATTCAAAATGCTGAAAGGAAAAAAAATAAGACACTACTAGACTGACTTTACAAGAAATGTTAAAGTGACTTCTTTAAGTTGAAATGCTGAAGTAAAAGGACACTAGTTAGTAACAAGAAAACATATGAAAGTATAAATCCCACCGGTAAAAGTAAATATATAATAAAATTCAAAATAATCTAATGTAAAAGTTGTGGGTTAAGTACTTGTAAAGCTAGGATAAAGGTTAAAAGATAATAAAGTACAAACAGCTATACCTACAATAATTTGTTAAGGAACACAGATAAAAAGATGTGAATTATGACACCTAAAACATAAAACATGGTGGGGGGTGAAAAAATGTAGAGCTGTAGGATAGGATTAAACATAAGTTGTTATCAATTTATAATAGACTGTTATAACTTGTTATCTAAGCCTCATGGTAAGCACAAGGCAAAAACCTATAGCAGATACACAAAAGAGAAAGAGAAAGGAATAGAAGCATACCACTGCAGAAAAGTCATCAAATTATAAAGGAAGAAAGTAAAAGAAGAAAGAGACAAAGGAATTACAAAACAACCAGAAAATAATGAACAAAATGGAAATAACTACATGCTTATCAATAATCACTTTACTTGTAAATACACTAAATTCTTTAATCAAAAGACACAGAATGGCTGAATGGATAAAAAAACAAAACAAAACAAAGATGATGCATATATGATGCTGCTTACAAAAGACTCCTTTAGGTGTAAGAACACACACAAATTGAAAGTGAGGGGATGGAAAAAGATATTTTATGCAAATGGAAACCATAAAGAAGCTGGAGTAGCTGTACTAATATCAGGTAAAATAAACTTTAAGATAAAGACTGTACTAAGAAACAAAGAAGTTCATTACATGATGATAAATGAGTCCAGCCAATTAGAGGATATAACGTTTATTATGCACCCACTAGGAGTATCGAAATATATAAAGCAAGTACTAATAGATCTAAGTAAAGGGAGAAAAAGATGAAGATACAATAACAGGAGGGGGACTTTAATGCCTCACCTTTATCAATGAATATATTATCCAGACAGAAAATCAATAAGGAAACATTGGCCTTAAACAACACATGCAGGTCATATATAGAACATTCCACCCCAAAACAATAGAATGCACATTTTATTCAAGTGCACAGGAACATTCTCTAAGATAGATAATATGTTAGGGCACAAAACAAGTCTTAATAAATTTAAGAAGATTGAAATAAAATAAAGCATCTCTTCTAACCACAATGTCATGAAACTAGAAATCAAATACAAGAATAGAAACTAGGAAATATGCAAAAATGTGGAGATTAAACCACATGCTACTGAACAGGTGGGTTAAAGAAGAAACAAATAGGTAAATTAAAAAAATCTTTTGAGACCATTAACAATGGAAACATAAGATAACAAAACTTACAGGATGCAGCAAAAGTAGTTCTGAGAGAGTAGTTGATAGCAATATATGCCTATATCAAGAAATAAGAAAGATGTCAAATAAATAACTTAACTCTACATCTCAAAGAACTAGAAAAAATAAGAACAAATGAAGCACAAAGTTAGCAGAAGGAAGGAAATAAAGGTCAGAACAGATATAAGTGAAATATAGAGAGACACACAGACAGACACACACACACACACACACACACACACACACTAGACATGCTGAATGAAACTGTGAGGGTGGGTTTTTTTTTGTTTGTTTGCAAAGAACAAAATTGACAAACATTTAGCTAGAATCGTGAAGAAAAAAGAGGAGTAAAGAAATAAATCAGAAATGAGAGAAGACATAAAACCAATACATGAAATACAAAGGATTATATGAAAATACTATGAATGATTAGAGGGCAACAAACTAGACAATGTTGAAAAAAAATAAATTCCCAGAAACATGCAGTCCATTATGACTGGATAATAGAAGAAATAGAAAAACTGATCAAATTGATTACTAGTAAGAAGATTGAATCAACTATTAAAAATCTCTCAACGATCAAGAGTCCAGGGCCAGATGGTTTCATTTGTGAATTCTATCAAACATTTTAAAAATAATTAGGGGATCCCTGGGTGGCGCAGTGGTTTGGCGCCTGCCTTTGGCCCAGGGCGCGATCCTGGAGACCCGGGATCGAATCCCACATCGGGCTCTCGGTGCATGGAGCCTGCTTCTCCCTCTGCCTGTGTCTCTGCCTCTCTCTCTCTCTCTGTGTGTGACTATCATAAATAAATAAAAATTAAAAAAATTTTAAAAATAATTAATACCAATCCTTTTCAAACTCTTCCAAAAAAATAGAAGAGGACATTTATAAACTCACTTTTCGAGTCCAGCATTACCCTGGTACCAAAACAAAACAAGGACACCACAAGGAAAGAATATTAGAGGCCAATATTCATGAAGAACATAGATGCAAAAACCATCAACAAAATCTTCACAAGCTGAATTCAACAATAAATTGAAGATCATAAAGTAAAAGGATCATACACCATGATCAAGTGGGAATTTATTCCAGGGTTGCAAACATGGGTAAACATTCACAAATCAGTCGATGTGATTCACCAGATTAACAAAATAAGGAATAAAAATCAAATGAGCCTCTCAATAGATGCAGAAGCACCTGACAATATTCAAAACTGACAAAGTTCATATCCATTCATGATTAAAATGCTAAACAAAGTAGGTATAGAGAGAATGTACTTCAACAGAATAAGAGAAACCCATATCTAACATCATTCTCAAAGGTAAAAACCGAAAGCATTTTCTCTGAGATCAGGCAAAAGACAATGCTGCCCACTCTTGCCACTTTTATTCAAGACAGTTTTGGAAGTGCTAGACACAGCAATTAGGCAAGAAAAAGAAATAAAAACAATCCAATTGGAAAGGAAGAAGTAAAACCATCACACAATATATTATAAAAACCTAAAGATTTCACCAAAAAACTATTATAACTAATAAATGAATTCAGTGAAGTTGTAAGATACAAAGCCACATAAAAAATCATTTATATTTCTATGCACTAAAAACAAACTATCACAAAGAGAAATTAAGGAATAAATCCTATTTATAATTGCATCAAAAAGAATAAAATATTAGGAATAAACTTAAACAAAATTCCAATGGTATTTTTCACAGAATAAGGCAAAATTTGTACAGGACCACAAAAGACCCCAATAGCCACAGCAATCTTTTTTTTTTTTTCAAGATTTTATTTATTTATTTATTTATTTATTTATTTATTTATTTATTTATTTATGAGAGACAGACAGAGAGAGAGAGAGAGAGAGAGAGAGAGGAAGACACACAGGCAGAGGGAGAAGCAGGCTCCATGCAGGGAGCCCAAGGTGGGAGTCAATCCCCGGTCTCCAGGATCATGCCCTGGAGCGAAGGCAGCACTAATCTGCTGAGCCACGAGGGCTGCTCTAGCCACAGCAATCTTAGGAAAGAAAACAAAGCCTAATATTTCCTGATTTCAAACTATATTACAAAGCTATAGTAACCAAACAGTATAGTATTAGCATAGAAATACATATAGATCAATGGAAAAGAACTGTGGATCCCAGGAATAAATCTACTATATGGTCAATTAACTTATGGCAAAGTAGCCAAGATTATACATCAGGAGGATAGTCTCTTAATTTTCTGAGTCTGACTGTTTAAAAATTTTGTTTATTTTAATTTTTTTTCAGAAGAGATTATTTATTTTTTTAATAATAAATTTATTTTTTTATTGGTGTTCAATTTGCCAACATACAGAATAACACCCAGTGCTCAATTAACATATACTGTATTATTATATAGAGTATATAGAGTTCGGTTATTCATCAGATGCATATAATTCCCAGGGCTCATCACATCACATGCCCTCCCTAATGTTCATTACCCAATTACCCTGCCCCCATCCACCTCCCTCCAGCAAGTCTCAATTTGCTTCCTTTAGTTAAGATTCCTTTACAGTTTTTCTCCCTTTCTGATTTCACTTTATTTTATTTTTCCTTTCCTTCCCTTAAGATCCTGTTTTGTTTCTTAAATTCCATAAATGAATGAAGTCATATGATAACTGTCTTTCTCTGATTGACTTATTTCACTTAGTATAATACTTTCTAGTTCCATCCACACCATTGCAAATTTTGAGATTTCAATTTTTTTAATGGCTGAGTAATATTTCATTGTAGATATGTCTATATACTGTCTTTTTAAAAAAGATTTTATTTATTTATTAATGAGAGATACAGAGAGAGAGACAGAGGCACAGGCAGAGAGAGAGAGAAGCAGGATCCATGCAGGGAGATTGACGTGGGACTTGATCCCGGATCTCCAGGATCTCTCCCTGGGCCGAAGGCAGGTGCCAAAACACTGAGCCACCCAGGCGTCCCTAGTATGTCTTTTAAATCATTTATCTGTCAGTGGACATCTGAACTCTTTCCATATTTTGGATATTCTGCACATTGGTGCTATTAACACCAGGGTGCAAGTCCCCCTTCAAGTCACTATGTTTGTATCCTTTGGGTAAATATCTAGTAGTGCAATTGCTGAGTCATAGGGTAGTTCTATTTTTAGCTTTTTGAGGAGCTTCCATACTATTTTCCAGAGTGGCTGTACCAGCTTGCAATCCCTCCATCAGAATAAGAGGGTTCTTCTTTCTCTGCATCCTTGCCAACATCTGTTATTTTCCGAGTTGTTAATTTTAGCCATTCTGACTGGTGTGAGATGGTATCTCATTGTATCTCATTGTGGTTTTTATTTGTATTTCTTTGATTCTTAGTGATACTGAGTATCTTTTAATGTGTTTGTTGGCCATTTGTAGGTCTTCTTTGGAGAAATGTCTGTCCATGACTTCCGCCCATTCCTTGATTGGATTATTTGTTTGTTGGGTTTTGAGTTCGATAAGTTCTTTTGTTTTTTTTAAAGATTTTATTTATTTATGCATGATAGACATAGAGAGGCAGAGACACAGGCAGAGGGAGATGCGGGCTCTATGCCGGGAGCCCGAAGCGGGACTCGATCCTTGGTCTCCAGGCCTCGCCCTGGGCCAAAGGCAGGTGCTAAACCACTGAGCCACCCAGGGATCTCCCATAAGTTCTTTATATATATATTTTTTAATAAATTTATTTTTTATTGGTGTTCAATTTGCCAACATATAGAATAACACCAAGAGCTCATCCTGTCAAGTGCCCACCTCAGTGCCCGTCAACCAGTCACCCCCACTCCCCACCCATCTCCCTTTCCACCACCCCTTGTTCGTTTCCCAGAGTTAGGAGTCTTTCATGTTCTGTCTCCCTTTCTGATATTTCCCACTCATTTTTTTCTCCTTTCCCCTTTATTCCCTTTCACTATTTTTTATATTCCCCAAATGAATGAGAACATACACTGTTTGTCCTCTGATTGACTTACTTCACTCAGCATAATACCCTCCAGTTCCATCCACGTTGAAGCAAATGGTGGGTATTTGTCGTTTCTAATGGCTGAGGAATATTCCATTGTATACATAAACCACATCTTCTTTATCCATTCATCTTTCGATGGACACTGAGGCTGCCTCCACAGTTTGGCTACTGTGGACATTGCTGCTATAAACATCAGGATGCAGGAGTCCTGATGTTTCACTGCATTTGTATCTTTGGGGTAAAGTCCAAGCAGTGCAATTGCTGGGTCTTAAGGCAGGTCTATTTTTAACTCTTTGAGGAACCTCCACACAGTTTTCTAGAGTGGCTGCACCAGTTCACATTCCCACCAACAGTGTAAGAGGGTTCCCTTTTCTCTGCATCCTCTCCAACATTTGTGGTTTCCTGCCTTGTTAATTTTCCCCATTCTCACCGGTGTGAGGTGATATCTCATTGTGGTTTTGATTTGTATTTCACTGATGGCCAGTGATATGGAGCATTTTCTCATGTGCTTGTTGGCCATGTCTATGTCTTCCTCTGTGAGATTTCTCTTCATGTCTTTTGCCCATTTCAATATTGGATTGTTTGTTTCTTTGCTGTTGAGTTTAAGAAGTTCTTTTTTTTTTTTTAAGAAGTTCTTTATAGATCTTGGAAACTAGCCCTTTATCTGATATGTCATTTGCAAATATCTTCTCCCATTCTGTAGGTTGTCTTTTAGTTTTGTTGGCTGTATCCTTTGCTGTGCAAAAGCTTCTTATCTTGATGAAGTCCCAATAGTTCATTTTTGCTTTTGTTTCTCTTGCCTTCATGCATGTATCTTGCAAGAATTTACTGTGACAAAGTTCAAAAAATGTGTTGCCTGTGTTCTCCTCTAGGATTTTGATGGAATCTTGTCTCACATTTAGATCTTTCATCCATTTTGAGTTTATCTTTGTGTATGGTGCAAGAGAGTGGTCTAGTTTCATTCTTCTGTGGATGTCCAATTTTCCCAGCATCATTTACTGAAGAGACTTTTTTTCCAGTGGATAATCTTTCCTCTTTTGTCAAATATTAGTTGACCATAAAGTTCAGGGTCCACTTCTGGACTCTATTCTGTTCCATTGATCTATGTGTCTGTTTTTGTGCCAGTATCACACTGTCTTGATGACCACAGCTTTGTAGTACAACCTGAAATCTGGCATTGTGATACCCCCAGATATGGTTTTCTATTTTAAAATTCCCCTGGCTATATGTGGTCTTTTATGATTCCACACAACTCTTAAAATAATTTGTTCTAACTCTCTGAAGAAAGTCCATAGTATTTTGGTAGGGATTGCCTTAAACGTGTAAATTGCCCTGGGTAACATTGACGTTTTCACAATATTAATTCTGCCAATCCATGAGCATGGAATATTTTTCCATCTCTTTGTGCCTTCCTCAAATTCTTTCAGAAGTGTTCTGTAGTTTTTAGGGTATAAATCCTTTGCCTCTTTGGTTAGGTCTATTCCTAGGTATCTCATGCTTTTGGGTGCAATTGTCAATGGGATTGACCCCTAATTTCTCTCTCTCTAGTCCCATTGTTATTGTATAGAAATGCCACTGACTTCTGGGCATTGATTTTTATCCTGCCACACTGCCGAATTGCTGTATGAGTTCTAGCAATCTTGGGGTGGAGGCTTTTGGGTTTTCTACATAGAGTATCATGTCATTGGCGAAGAGGGAGAGTTTGACTTCTTCTTTGCCAATTTGAATGCCTTTAATGTCTTTTTGTTGTCTGATTGCTGAGGCTAGGACTTCCAATACTATGTTGAATAGCAGTGGTGAGAGTGGACATCCCTGTCTTATTCCTGATCTTAGGGGAAAGGCTCCAGTGCTTCCCCATTGAGAATGATATTTGCTGTGGGCTTTTCGTATATGGCTTTTAAGATGCTGAGGAATGTTCCCTCTATCTCTACACTTTGAAGAGTTTTGATCAGGAATGGATGCTGTATTTTGTCAAATGCATTCTCTGCATCTAATGAGAGGATCATATGGTTCTTGAATTTTCTCTTACTGATATGATGAATCACATTGATTATTTTACAAGTGTTGAACCAGCTGATAAGTCCTTTATAGATTTTGGATACTAGCCCTTTATCTGATAAAACTTTGGCATATATGTTCTCCCATTTGCATGTATCATCTCCCATTCTGTCAGTAGTCTTTCAGTTTTGTCAACTGTTTTCTTTGCTGTGCAAAAGCTTTTTATCTTGATGAAACCCCAGTAGTTCATTTTTGCCTTTGTTTCTCTTGCCTTCTTGTGTTTAGCAAGAAGTTGCTGTGGCCAAGGTCACAGAGGTTGCTGCCTGTGTTCTCTCAGATTTTGGTTTCCTGTCTCACATTTAGGTCTTTCATCCATTTTGAGTTTATTTTTGTGTAGATGTGAGAAAGTCGTTCAGTTTCATTCTTCTTTATGTGGCTGTCCAATTTCCCAACACCCTGTATTGATGAAACTGTCGTTTTTTTCCAGTAGATATTCTTTCCGCTACATCGAAGATGAGTTGACCATAGAGTTGAGGGTCCATTTCTAGGTTTTCTATTCTGTTCCATTGATCTATTTGTCTGTTTTTTTTTGTGCCAGTTCCACACTGTCTTGATGATTACAGCTTTGTAATAGAGCTTGAAGTCTGGAATTGTGATGCCACCAGCTTTGTTTTTCTTTTTCAATATTCCTCTGGCTATTTGGGGGGGTCTCTTCTGGTTCCATGCAAATTTTGGGATTGTTTGTTCCATCTCTGTGAAAAATGTTGATGATATTTTGATAAGGATTGCATTGATTGTGTAGACTGCTCTAGGTAGCATAGACATTTTAACAATATTTGTTCTTTCAATCCATGAGCATGGAATGTTTTTCCATTTCTTTGTGTCTTCTTCAATTTCTTTCATAAATGTTCTATAGTTTACAGATTACAGATCCTTTACTTCTTTGGTTAGGTTTATTCCTAGGTATCTTATGGTTTTGGGATCAAATCCTTAATTGCAATAAATTCCTTAATTTCTCTTTCTTCTGTTTTATTATTAGTGTATAGAAATGCAACTAATTTATGTGCATTGATTTTATATCCTGCCAGGTTGCTTAATTCCTGTATGAGTTCTAGCAATTTTGGGATGTATATTCTGGGGTTTTCAACATAGAGTATCATGTCATCTGCAGAGTGAAAGTTTGACTTTTTCTTTTTTTTTTGACTTTTTCTTTTCTGATTTGGATGCCTTTTATTTCTTTTTGTTATTTGATTGTTGAGGATAGGACTTCCATTACTATGTTGAACAGCAGTGGTGAGAATGGACATCCCTATTGTGATCCCGACCTCACAATAAAAGCTTTCAGTTTTTTTCCCATTGAGAATGATATTCACTGTGGGTTTTTGTATATTGCTTATGATATTGACATATGTTCCCTCTATCCCTACACTGTAGAGAGTTTTAATCAAGAAAGAATACAGTATCTTGTCAAATGCTTTTTTCTACATCTATTCAGATTATATGATCTTGTCCTTTCTTTTATTAATGTGGTGTATCAAATTGACTGATTTGCGGATATTGAACCACCCTTGCATTCCAGGAATAAATCCCACTTGGTCGTGGTGAACAATCCTTTTAATGTACTGTTGGAGCTATAAGCTGGTATCTTGGTGAGAAAATTTGCACCCATGTTCATCAGGGGTATTGGTATGTAATTCTCCTTTTTGGTGGGGTCTTTGTTTGGTTTTGGGATCAAAATTACCTCATAGAATAAATTTGGAAGTTTTCTTTCCATTTCTATTTTTTGTTTTTGTTTTGTTTTGTTTTATATAAATTTATTTTTATTGGTGTTCAATTTGCCAACATACAGAATAACACCCAGAGCTCATCCCGTCAAGGGCTCCCCTTAGTGCCCGTCACCCTGTCACCCCCACCTCCCGCCCACCTCCCCTTCCACCCCCTCTCCCCCCAGTTCATTTCCCAGAGTTAGGAGTCTCTCATGATCTGTCTCCCTTTTTGATATTTCCCACTCATTTTTTTCCCCTTTCCCCTTTATTCCCTTTTAAAATATTTTTATATTCCCCAAATGAATGAGACTATGTAATGTTTGTCCTTCTCCGATTGACTTATTTCACTCAGCATAATACCCTTCAGTTCCATCCACGTTGAAGCAAATGGTGGGTATTTGTCGTTTTAAACGGCTGAGTAATATTCCATTGTATACATAAACCACATCTTCTTTATCCATTCATCTTTCGATGGACACTGAGGCTGCTTCCACATTTGGCTCTTGTGGACATTGCTGCTATAAACATCGGGGTGCAGGTGTCCTGACATTTCACTGCATCTGTATCTTTGGGGTAAATCCCCAGCAGTGCAATTGCTGGGTCATAGGGCAGGTCTATTTTTAACTCTTTGAGGAACCTCCACACAGTTTTCCAGAGTGGCTGCACCAGTTCACATTCCCACCAGTTCACATTCCCACCAGCAGTGCAGGAGGGTTCCCCTTTCTCCACATCCTCTCCAACATTTGTGGTTTCCTGCTTTGTTAATTTTCCCAATTCTCACTGGTGTGAGGTGATATCTCATTGTGGTTTTGATTTGTATTTCCCTGATGGGAAATTGAAGAAAACTGTATTTTTTCCAGTGGATAGTCTTTCCTCCTTTGTTGAATATTAGTTGACCCATTTCTATTTTTTGAAACAGCTTCAGAAGAATAGGTGTTAATTCTTCTTTAATGTTTGTTAAAATTCTGATGAGAGGCTATCTGGTCCTGGACTCTTGCTTATTGGGAGATTTTTGATTACTGTTTCAATTTCCTTGCTGGGTTTGGGTCTGCTTAGGATTTCAAATTCTTTCTGTGTCAGTTTTGGTACTTTATATATTTCTAAGAATGCATCCATTTCTTCCAGACTGCCTAATTTGTTGGCATATACTTGCTCTTAATATGTTCTTATATTTGTTTGTGTTTTTTGGTGTTGGTTGTGATCACTCCTCTTTCATTTGTGATTTTAATTATTTGGATCCTTTCTCATGTTTTTTTTTTTGTTTGTTTGTTTCTGGGTTTGGTTTTTTTTTGGTTTGTTTTTGGTAAGTCTGGCTAGGGATTTATCTATCTTATTATTTTTTTCAAAGAACTAGCTTCTAGTTTCATTGATCTGTTATACTGTTCTTCTGGCTTCTGTTTCATTGATTTCTGTGCTAATCTTTATTAATTATCTTCTCCTGGGTTTAGACTTATTTGCTATTCTTTCTCAAGCTCCTTTAGGTGTAAGGTTAGCTTGTGTATTTGAGACCTTTCTTGAATCTTCAGAAGCTTTGAATTGGTGTATACTTCCCTCTTAGGACCACCTTTGCTGCACCTCAAGGGCTCTAAACTGTTGTTTTCATTTGCTTCCATGAATTTTTAAAAAGTCTTCTTTAATTTCCTGAGATCCATTCATTCTTTAGTAGGATGCTCTTTCAGCTCCACATACTTATGTTCTTTCCAAATTTTCTCTTGTAATTTTTAAATTTTATTTACTTATTTATTAATGAGAGACACAGAGAGAGATAGAGAGAGGCAGAGACATAGGCAGAGGGAGAAGCAAGCTCCATGCAGGGAGCCCCATATGGAACTTGATCCTGTGTCTCCAGGATCACGTCCTGGGCCCTAGGCAGATGCTAAACTGCTGTGCCACCCAGAGATCCCTTCTCTTGTGATTAAGTTCAAGGGTTAAAGCATTGTGGTCTGAGTATATTCAGTGAGTAATTCCTATCTTTTGGTACCAGTTGAAACTTGATTTGTAACCAAGTATGTGATCTAGTCTAGAGAATATCCCATATGCACTCAAGAAGAATGTGTATTCTGTTGCTTTAGGTTGAAATGCTCTGAATATACCTGTGAAGTCCAACTGCTCCAGTATGTCATTGAAAGCCCTTTTTTCCTTATTGATCTTCTGCTTAGAAGATCTGTCTATTGCTGTGAGTGGGGTGTTAAAGTCCCCTACTATTATTGTGTTATTATCAATCTGTTTCTTTAATTTTGTTATTAATTGGTTTATATAATTGGCTGCTCCCAAGTTAGAAGCATACTTACAATTGCCAAATCTTCTTGTTGGATAGACCCTTTTATTCTGAAATAGTGTCCTTTTTCATCTCTTATTACGGTCTTTGGTTTAAAATCTAATTTGTCTGCTATAAGGATTTCTACCCCAGTTTTCTTTTCATGTCCATTAGCATGATAAATGGTTCTCCACTTCCTGACTTTCAATCTGGAGATGTCTGGGTCTAAAATGAGTCTCTTGTAGACAATATATCAGTAGGTATTGTTTGTTTGTTTGTTTTTAATCCAATTTGTTACCCTGTGTCTTTTGATTGGAGTCCATTTACATTCAGAGTAATTACTGAAATATACAAATTTAGTGCCATTGTATTACCTGTGAAATCACTGTTTCTATATATTATCACTGTTCCTGGTTTTTGTTACTTTTGGGCTCTCTGCTTGCTCAAAGGATCTCCTTTAATATTTCTTGTAGGACTGGTTTAGTGATCAGAAGTTCCTTTAGTTTCTGTTTGGTCTAGAAGCTCTTTATCTCTCCTTCTATTCTGGATGACAGCCTTGCTGGATAAAATATTCTTGGCTGAATATTTTTCAAATTTAGCATCTTGAATATATCATGCCAGTGATTTCTGGCCTACCAGGTCTCTGTGGACAGGTTTGCTGCCAGCCTTATGTTTCTGCTTTTGTAGGTTATGGGCTGGTTGTCCTGAGCTGCTTTCAACATTTTCTCTTTATCTCTGAAATTTGCAGTTTTACTATTATATGTCAAAGTGTGGACCTACTTTTATGTATTTTGAAGGGGCCATTCTCTGTACCTTCTGGACTTGAATACTTGTTTCCTCCTACAAATTAGAGAGATTCTCAGCTATAAATTTTTCTGCCTCCCCTCTCTTTTCTCTTTTCTGGGATCCCAATTATTCCAATATATTTCACTTTAGGGTATTGCCTATATCTTGAATCCTCCTTTGTGATCCAGTAGTTATCTCTCTTTTTCTCAGCTTCCTTATTCTCCATCATTTTGTCTTCTATCACTGACTCTCTATTTTGCCTCTTTTATCCTAGCACTTAGAGTCTCCATTTAAAGGATTAGATTTTAGTTCTTTTATTTCTCCAGTAAGGGATTCTCTAGTGTCCTCTGTGCTTTTTTTCAAGCCCAGCTAGTATCTTTAAAATCATTGTTTTGAATTCTAGTGCCAACATATTACTTATATCTATGTTGATTAAATCCTTGGTAGTGATTACTGCTTCTTGTTCTCTCTTTTGGGGTAAGGTTTTTCTGTCTTGTCATTATATCCAGAAAAGAGGAGAAGAAAGAAAGAAAATACAAAAATAGCAGCAATGACACCAGAAAAATATACACTGAACAAATCTGGAGAAAATAAAAACTAAAAGGAAAAAAATGAGAGTAAAATCAAACAAGAAATAGAACAGAACAATAAACTAGATACATGTATTTTTATCTGTTTGTTAGAAAAGACTAGATTTTTATCTGTTTGTTAGAAGAGACTAGATCCCCAAATAGGAAAGAAAAACATTAGTGTGTGTGTGTGTGTGTGTATATATATATATATATATATATAATAAAATTAAGCACAATGAAATGAATCCAAATTGAAAAATATATATAAAACATAAATGTAAAAATGAAAATTAAAATGTTTTAAAAAAGAATTGGCAAAATAAGAAAATAGCTGAAAAGAAAAAAAATAAAACCGAAGGACTAAAGAATAATAAGAAAAAACTAGAATGCTATATTATGTTCTCCCCAGAGCTGGAGTTTTGCTGTTCTCTATGATCAGTAAAATCAGTATTTAGCCAGACGTTCTGCTAGTCTTACGGAGGAAGGGCCTGTTGTGCTGATTCTCAGGTATCTTTCCCTGGGCACGATTCCAACTCCATAGCTAGGGGGCCAGGCTTTCTGTAAACTACTCCAGATTGCACTGTGTGGCTGTTTCGCTTCTCTGAAAGCTTTCAGCACTGATCAGGGAATGAAAATGATGATGCCCTGATTTCTAACCCTGGAGCTAAAAGTTCACAACCCCCCACTTTGAGCCCTCACAGAAAAGCAATCACTCTTATCTCTATGGTTTCCTTCTGAACTCTGTGTTCACCTAGCCTGTGATTGAGCATTTTTATCTCAGGTATGCAACCTTGCTTCAAGCCTCCAAACTACAAATTCCTGTAATGTGGACACGGACTGCACCATTCCTCCTTGTGGGGGTTGGGTGGTCTTCCCCATGGTTCTGCCTCTTGCTGGGCCCCTGCCCATAGAGCAGTCACCTAACCTCGCAGCAGTTTGCAGCATGGCAACACCAAACAGAAAGCCAGTGCCTGGCTCCAAAGGTTGGGAACTCTGCTGAGGTCAGGCATCCCTGTTCTTTTTGTTACCTTGGGGATCCTGAGACCACACTGTCCTACCTGGATTCCGCCCTGCTTTGCCACCTAAGCACTTTTCAGGCAGACTTCTAGAAGTTCCGATTTTGCACTCCACTGCTTATAATACTTTACAGTACTCAACTTATGGAGGCTCTCTCCCCCTGCAGTTTATCTTTCAATATGAAGGATAGTCTCTTCAACAAATTGTGTTGGGGAAACTGGACAGCCACATGCAAAAGAATCAAATTGGATCACTATCTCACACTGTATACAAAAACTAACTCAATATGGATTAAAGACTTGAATATAAATCCATGAACTATAAAACTCTTAGAAGAAAACTTAGGTGTAAGGTCCTTGATATTGATCTTGGTGATGATTTTTTGGATTTGTTACCAAAAGCAGAGGCAACAAAAGCAAACATATATCAAACTAAAAAGCTTTCTGCACAATGAAGAAACCATCAACAAAACAGAAAGGTAACCTATAGAATGGCAGAAAATATTTGCATACCATGTGTCTCATAAGAGATTAATATCCAAAATACATAAAGAAGATATACAACTCAGTAATAAAAAGGAACAATGTGATTGAAAGATGGACAGAGATTTGAATAGACATTCTTCCAAGAAGACATACAGATAGCCAACAGGTGCATGAAAAATACTCAACAGAACTAATCATCACAGAAAAGCAAATCAAAATCACAATGATATATCAGCTCACCTCTGTTGGAGTGGCTATTATCAAAAAGCCAAGAAATAACAAGTGTTGGTGAGGTCGTGGAGAAAAGAGAACCCATGTGCACTGTTGGTGGGGATGTAAATTGGTGTAGCTACAATGGAAGGCAGTATGGAGGCTCCTTAAAAATGAAAAAAAAATAATAAAACTACCATATAATCCAGCAAATCCAATTCTGAGTATTCATCCAAAAAAAATGAAAACACTAAATTGAAGAGATATATGCATATCTATTTTTATTGCAACATTATTTATAATAACCAAGATGTGGAAACAGTCTAGGTGTTCATCAATGGATGAATGGGTAAAGAAGATGTGGTATATATACATAATGGTATATAATTCAGCCACAAAAGGAAGGAAATCTTGCCATTGTGACAATATGAATGATCCTTGAGGACTTTATGCTAAGTGAAATAAGTCAGACAGAGAAAGGAAAATACTATATAACTTAATTTATATGTGGAATCTAAAATAAAAACAAACAAAAAGCTGAGCTCATGAATACAGGGAAAAGATTAGTGATTGCCAGAGAAGAGGGGTAGAGTTGGGTAAAACGGGTAAAGGGCATCAAAAGGTACAAACTCCCAGTTATAAAGTAAATAAGTCATGGGACTATATAATATGCAGCATAGAGACTATATAGTTAATAATATATTTCACATTTGAAAGCTGCTAAGAGAGTAAAACTTAAAAGTTCTCATAATAAAAAAATTCATAACTATGTGTGGTGATGGATGTTAACTGTATTTATTTTGGTGATCATTTCACAATATGTACAAATATTGACTCTTTATGATGTATTCCTTAAACTAATGTTCTGTGTTGATTACACCTCAAAAACAGAGACAGGGGATCCCTGGGTGGCGCAGCGGTTTGGCGCCTGCCTTTGGCCCAGGGTGCGATCCTGGAGACCCGGGATCGAATCCCATGTCAGGCTCCCGGTGCATGGAGCCTGCTTCTCCCTCTGTCCTATGTCTCTGCCTCTCTCTCTTTCTCTCTCTGTGACTATCATAAAAAAAAAACAGACAGATCTCAAAAACTCCTCATATTCCATCTCAAGAAGTCAGAAATAAAAGGGCAAAATAAACACAAAATAAGCAAAAGGAAGGGAATGATAAAGATTTTTATAAGATACTTAAAATTTTAGCAGAAATGAATGTAGAATAAAAATACAGAAAATCAGCATAACCAGAAATAAGTTCTTAGAAGACACCTACAAAATTGACAAACATTTTACTAGACTTTTCAAGAAAACACAGAAAGCCCTAATTACTAAAATCAGGAATGAAAGAGGAGTCATTATCACCAACCATACCAAAATGAAAAGGATTACAGGGATTCTATTGAATAACTGCATGGCAACAAATTAGGTGACCTAGATGAAATGAGAAAATTCCTAGAAAGATACAAACTACCAAAACTGACTAAAGAAAAATAGAAAGTCTCAATAGACTGATAACAAGAACAGGAATTTATAATAAAAAACCTTCCCACAAAGAAAAGCCAGCGAGGTGGCTTTATTGCTCTTCTACCATGCTTTTAAAGATGAATTAACACCAGTCTTTCCCAAACTGTTACAAAAAAATTAAAAGGAAGGAATATTTCCCAACTTACCCTGGGGATCAGTATTAGCATATCAAAATGAGGGGAAAATGTATTTGGTTGAAATGTGTGAATAAGGGCAAGAAAAGTTAAAATTGATTGAACAGACTAAATAAGATCAGACTATACAGAGTTTTTGACCATGTTACAGATTTTGGATCTAATGTAAATACAATGGAAAACAATTGAAGAATTTTGAACAAGGGGTAATTTTTAAAAAAGATAAACATGTCTACGTAGATAACTTATTATAGGTGGAAAGAGTATAAAGAGAGAAACTAGGAGGAATGGCAGTGGACCAGGTGAGAGCTGCTGATGGTTTACTTTTGGATAGGTACCACAGAGCACACTTGTATTTCTGGGATAAGCAGCAGATTGTTAGAGGTTCCTTTTATTAAGATTGAAGAGAGAGGATGAGTATATATGGCAGTAGAGGCATTGCAGCAAAAGAAAGTTCAAGAATTCAGTTTATAGAATTGCAAAGCATGCACAATATTGTGTATGTTAAAACTTATATAATAAATAGTGAAAGATTCAATAAAACTATAATGATTACTGAACTCAACTCAATCCTTGGTGTACAAGAACTTTCAGTCCATTCGGAAGACAGACATAAACATCAGGGCTCTGGATAATAATATATGCATAATGATTGGAAGTAGTAGCAAGAAATGTAAGAAGGAGTTGGAGCCAAGGCTTAAGAGTGTATGTGAGATAACATAAGATAAATAAGATAAATAAGATAAGATAATCTAAGATAAATAAGTAGTAAATGCAAAATGGTGCAGGAGTCTAAAACTTCAAATGGGTAAGAGTGTAAACTCTGAAGCCAAAATTCCTGGGCTCATAATTCTAGCTCTTTCTGAGTAGTTGTAAGACATTAGGCAGGTTATACGGTACCTTTTGACTTAAGGACATCTATAAAATGAAGATTACTGCAGCACTACTTCATTGATTTGTTGTGAAGTGTAAATGGTTAACATATGTAAAACACTGCAGGATGCATAAGCGCTATAGAAATATTAATTATGATGATGAGGATGATGATGAGAGTGGTGGTAATATGATGAAAATGATCACATGAGAGAAGTCTGGAGGAGATCAGGGTAAAGTTATAGACAGGAGTCAAATATTCAAAGGACTATAGTGCCGAAGGCCTTAAATTTATTACGTGAACTATTTCTATTATTTTATCTTTTTTTTTGTAAATTTATTTTTTATTGGTGTTCAATTTGCCAACATATAGAATAACACCCAGTGCTCATCCCATTAAGTGCCCCCCTCAGTGCCCGTCACCCAGTCACCCCCACCCCTGCCCACCCCCCCTTTCCCCACCCCTAGTTTGTTTCCCAGAGTTAGGAGTCTCATGTTCTGATGTGAACTATTTCTATTAAAAGATTGTAAGCATGAGGTAACAAAGCTGTATGCTTGAAAAACCTGTCCTGGAATTAGGATGGAGAATGTGTGGCATGGGACAAAGCCTATGGGATAGAGACCAGTCAAAATGCTTATAACTTATTCATGAGCCACAAACTCAGTATAACAGGAAGCCACCTCTTCATCTCAGGACTAGAAGTCCTCCATCAATGGTTCGCAGAGCACGCATGCAGCAGAGCTGAAAGATCAGAATGAAATCACTGCTGCTCTGGACTGCGTCCACTCCTGTTAGCTGGCAGGCCAACAGGGATTTGAGCTTCAAAGCTGACCTGCTTGCCCAGAGGAGTTCATTAGGAGGTGTGGCTCTGCAGCCTGAGTTCATTAGCCCTCTCCCTGGATCTGATGCTACCTATTCACTTAAGCTTTCCCTCCAGGCCCCAGGGCAGGCCACTGGGAGCCTCAGTCAGTTGTGCTCCCTGAGCAGCAATGTGCCTCATTAGTAACTTTTTAATGAGTCACAGGCTGTGACTGCTCATTAATAGGCTGGTTAGTCTGCAACCCCAGGGGTGGGGGAGAGTGAGGATGGAAGCCAGGGAGAACAGAGCTCAGCCTGCATCAGAGCTGCATAAGAGGGAGAGAGAGCTAACTCTCTTTAGCAGAGACTCCTAGGCTTTCACTCTCAGGTCCCCAGGGTCTCCTCTGGCCCTCAGAGACTGATTCTGCAGATAGAGGTCCAGAGGGACCCAGGCCTTAGAGAGGAAGAATGACAACAGAGTCCAGTGATCCCAGACTCAGGCCAGAGATTCTTGAGGAAATCAAATGCTCTTCAGGTTTTCTTTGATGCTTGTGTAAATGGAATATTGTTCTTGGAAATTTTTGTCCTCTTGCTTTCCATAACCATGAATTTCCTTGCTGTCGCCCCAACGCCCCCCCCCCCCCCCCGCCACATATCCAAGTGCAGATTCTTTCCTATTATTTCTCAAGTCCTTTTGAACTATACTTTGGGAGTTCAGAGGTTGGCCCTTTTCTTCTGTCTTCCTTGTGTACTATCTTAGACATCCCTTCCATTGCCGGGGTTTCAACAAATCCTGTGGAGATGAAGCTTCCTTGTGCACTGAAGCTTGGGTAGTGGCTTACATCTCCCACTGGGATTATTGCTGGAGCCTCCTAACTGATCACCAGCCTCTAGTTATACTGCAGACTCACATATGCACCTCATTCTAATTCATCCTTCTTACTGTCTCTAGAGTTCTAAGTGTACCTGTGAAAATCTGTCATTTTCATGCTTAAAATCCCAACAATTCACCCTTGTCGTCAGAATTAAATTAATGTTCTATCGTACAAGCCCCCTTATACTTCATAGTTAAGCTCGAGCTTATTTTTCCATTTTAGTTCTTACCATAACTCAACCATTTAGTTGCATGGATAGTCAGATATTGCCCCCCTTGAACTATTTTCTCTCCCCTACACTATGCATTTCTACTTTCTCTAAATTTATTCCTTTTTAATCCTGTCAACAATTTATGGTTTGAAAGAGATGGGTTCAAACAAAACAAAACAAAACAAAACCAAAAACAAATTCCATGCCTGGTACTTAAGAGTTATACAAGTTCATAGAAATTACTCTAAATTTTTATCCTTATATTTCCTAATCTATGAGAATAATATAATAATGTAATTATAAACATATGTGTGATAATGTTTAACACATAATAATATGTAATAAAATTAAAATTATATAAGACAAGTATTTTCACTTGTTGAGTTCTGTGAGTCTTTCTATACTTTAGTATCTCAGTTCAAAGTGGGAGATCAATTATACAGAAATCTCAGAGATGTTTGCTGTAATTATAACATGTGAAATCTATGGTAAGTCCACCTCCCCTCAAGTAATAGGAGAAATAAGTAGCTAACATTATTTATTTATTTATTTATTTATTTATTTATTTATTTATTTAATCAGTTATTTATTCTTGAGGGAGGTGGGCAGGGGGTTGGGGTGACTGGGTGACAGGCACTGAAGGGGGAACTTGATGGGATGAGCACTGGGTGTTATGCTATATGTTGGCAAATTGAACTCCAATAAAAAAGAAATTAAAGAGAGAGAGAGAGAGAGAGGCAGAGACACAGGAAGAGGGAGGAGCAGGCTCCATGTAGGGAGCCTGACATGGGACTTGATCCTGGGACTCCAGGATCATGCCCTGGGCTGAATGCAGGCGCTAAACCGGTGAGCCACCTGGGCTGCCCAGTAGCTAACATTTATTGACAGGCAAATATGAGTTTAAATATTTTTAAGTAATTACCAATTATTCCTAACAGGTTTTATTACAATTTACAGAGTAAGTTAGTTTTTTCAAAAGAGCAAGTAGCTTGTTCAGTAGTCACAACTATTAAAATGTGAAAGCTGAAATTATAATCGAATCCAAATGTCAGGTACCTTAAAGATTTTGCACATGCCTTCTCTAAAATATAGAGGTAGCAACCAGAAAGGATAGATAAATAAATAATACTTAACGTGGAGATTAAAATAGCTCTTAAGAGAGTGATAGGAGCAAATGGAACAACAACAAAAAAAAAAACACAGTGTTGATGTCAACTTAAATGGGAGTGATATGACCTGCTGTGTGCAGAGCTATTTCTTTGGAATCATTAAAAATACTCATAAAGTTACTTTTCTTCTCTGCATGAAAAATATACTTGGCACAGAGTGTTCAGGTAGAAACAATTATCAAGCCTTTTTACCTTTTCTTCATTTTTAAAAATTTTAACTTCCTGTTAGTTAACATATAGTGTTATATGAGTTTCAGGTGGACATATAGTGATTCAACACCTCCAAACATCACTGAGTATCCATCACAACAAGTGAACTCCTTAATCCCCATCATCTATTTAACTTATCCCCCACCAACTTCCCCTCTGGTAACCATCAGTTTGTTCTCCATAGTTAAGTGTTTGTTTGTTGGTCTCTCTCTCTCTCTCTCTCTCCTTTATTTCCCTTTACTCATTTGTTTTGTTTCTTAAATTCCACATATAGTGAGATCACAGGGTATTTCTCTTTGTAACTTATTTCCCTTAGCATTGTACTCTCTAGTTCCATCCATGTTGTTGCAAATGGCAAGATTTCATTGTTTTTTATTGCTGAGCAATATTTCATGATATATAGGTATATTATTCCATTATATATATATACATATATATATAATATTTTTATTCATTCATCAATCAATGGACACTTGGACTGCTTGGACTGCTTCCATATTTTGCCTATTGTGAATACTGCTGCTATAAACATAATGGTGCATGTTTCCCTTTGAATTAGGATTCTTATATTCTTTGAGTAAATATCCAATAGTGTTATTGCTGAATCATAAGATAGTTCTATTTTCAACTTCTTGAGGAACCTCCGTACTGTTTTTCACAATGGCTGCCCCAGTTTGCATTCTACCCAATAGTGCACGTTCATTCCTTTTTCTCTATGGTCTTGCCAACACCTGTTGTTTTTTTTTGTGTAAAAATTTTAGCTCTTGTGACTGGTATGAGGCGGTATTTCATTGTAGTTTTGATTTGTATTTTCCTGATGGTAAGAGATGATGAATATCTTTTCATGTGTCTGTTGACTATCTGGATGGCTTCTTTGGGAAATGTCTGTTCATATCTTCTGTCTATTTTTATTTAGATTATTTGTTTTTGTGTGTGTGCTTTGAGTTTATAAGTTCTTTATATATTTTGCATACTAATCCTTTATCAGATATGTCATTGCAAATATCTTCTTCCATTCCATAGGTTGCCTTTTAGTTTTGTTGATTTTTTTCTTTTTCTGTGTAAAAGCTTTTTATTTTGATGTAGTCCCAATTGTTTATTTTTGCTTTTGTTTCCCTTGCCTCAAGAGACAGATTTAGAAAAAAGTTGCTATGGCTAACGTTACTCCCAGATTTCTTTTCTATGATTTTTATGATTTCTAGTCTCACACTTAGGTCTTTAATCCATTTTGAATTTATTTTTGTGTACGATATAGGAAAATGACCCAATTTCTTTCTTTTGAATGTAGCTGACCAGCTTTCCCAACACCATTTTTGGAAGAGAATGTCGTTTTTCCATTGGATATTTTTTCTTGTTTCATCAAAGATTAATTGACCATAGAGTTGTGAGTTTATTTCTGGATTCTGTTGTGTTTTATTGATCTGTGTGTATATTGTTGTGCCAGTACCATCATATTTTCATTACTATTCCTTTGTAATATAACTTGAAGACTGGAATTGTGAATCCTCCAGGTTTGCTTTTCTTTTTCAAGATTACTTTGGCTATTCAGGATCTTTTGTAGTTCTATACATATTTTAGGATTGGTTGTTCTAGTTCTGTGAAAAATTTGTTTTTCCAATCCATAAGCATGGAATATCCTTCCTTTTCTTTGTGTCATCTTCAATTTCTTTCATCCGTATTTTATAGTTTTCAAAGTACAGATCTTTCACTCCTTTGGTTAGGTTTATTCCTAAATATCATATTATTTGGGGAGCAATTGTACATGGGATTGAGTCCTCGATTTCTCTTTTTGCTGCTGCATTATTGGTGTATAGAAATGCAACATGAATGCCTGGGTGGCTCAGCGGTTGAGTGCCTGCCTTCGGCTCAGGGCATGACCCTGGAGTTCTGGGATTGAGTCCTGCATCTGGCTCCCTGCATGGAGCCTGCTTCTCCCTCTGTCTGTGTCTCTGCCTCTCTCTGTGTGTCTCTCATGAATAAATAAATGAAATCTTAAAAAAAAGAAATGCAACAGATTTCTCTACATTCATTTTTGTATCATGTGACTTTATGAATTCATTTATTAGTTCTAGCAATTTTTTTAAGAGGTCTTCTGGATTTTCTATATATACTATCATGTTATCTGCAAATAGTGAAAGTTTGGCTTCTTCCTTGCTGATATGGATTCCTTTTGTTTCTTTTTGTTGTCTGATCACTGTGGCTAGGAGTCCCAGCACTACATTGTATAGATTTAGTGAGAGTGGACTTTCTTGCCTTGTTCTTGACCATAGAGGAAAAGCTCTGTTTTTCCCCACTGAGTATATTAGCTACGTATTTTTCATATATGACCTTTATTATGTTGAGATGCTCCCTGTAAACCTACCATGTCAAGGGTTTTTTTTTTAATTGTGAATGAATGTATTTTGATGCTTTTCAGGATCAATCAACATGATCAAATTGTTCTTACCCTTTCTCTTACTGATGTGATGTATCACATGGATTGATTTGAGAATAATGAATCACCTTGCAACCAAGGGTAAATCCCACTTGATGATGGTGAGTGATTTTTAAAATATATTTTTGGATTCATTTTCTAGTGTCTTATTGAGGATTTTTGCATCTCTGTTTACTAGAGATATTGGCCAGTAGTTGTCTTTTATGGTCATGTGTCTTTTGGATCTGGGTATCAGAGTAACACTGACCTCATAGAATGAATTTGGAAATTCATTTCTTTTCTATTTTTGGGAATAGTTTGAGAAGAATAGATATTAACTCTTCTTTAAATGTTTGAAAGAATTACCCCCTGGAAAACCATGTGGTCCTGGCCTTTTATTTTTTGGGAGCTTTTTGATTACTGATTCAAATTCTTTGCCAGTTATTGGTCTTTTCAAGTATCTCTTTCTTCCTGTTTAAGTTTTGGTAGTTTATATAATTCTAGTAATTATCCATTTCTTCTAGGTTGTCTAATTTTTAAATCATATAGTTTTTTGAAGTATTCTCTTATAATTATATTTCTGAGGTTGTTTGTTATTTCTCTTCTCTCATTTGCAGATTTCCTTAGGGTTAAAATGAGTTTCCGAAAGGCAGCAAAATTAGATGGGTCTAATTTTGTTTTTGTTTTTGTTTGGTTTGGTTTTGTTTAAGTAGACTCCATTCTGGTGGAGCCCAATGTAAGACTTGAACTCACGACCCAAAATGAGATCAAGAGTAGAATGCTTAACCAATTGAGCCAACTGGGTGACCCTACATGGGTCTAGTTTGTTTTTCCATTCTGTCACCCTATATCTTCTGATTGGAGCATTTACTCCATTTACATTCAAAGTGATTACTGATAGAAATGTACTTGTTGCCATTTTATTACTTCTTTTTTTGTTGTTTCTGAAGATTTTCTCTAATCCTTTCTTGTCCCTCTCTCTTTCATGTTTCGCTGATTTTATTTAGTCATATATTTGGATTTCTTTCTCTTTATTCTTTGCATTTTTATTAGTGTTTCTTGATATATGGTTACATTAGGCTTCTATATAACCATTTCTGCATATAGCAGTCTATATTAAGCACAAATGTGTTCTTCCAATCACCAAACCTGAACACAAAAATAACCTTTCTTTTTGATTCTTCATTGAATTATTTTTACCTTCCATCAAGGAACATGTCGAATTCTGAGAGAATAATGGGAATGAGGTGCTGCTATTTAGTTGGTGCTCTTTCAGTAAATGGGTCAGAGAAGTAATTATAAACTGTAATGTTAGAAAACCATAGCTGGGGGAATCACAATGCCAGATTTCAGGTTGTACTACAAAGCTGTGGTCATCAAGACAGTGTGGTACTGGCACAAAAACAGACACGTAGATCAATGGAACAGAATAGAGAATCCAGAAGTGGACCCTAAACTTTATGGTCAACTAATATTCGACAAAGAAAGAAAGACTATACACTGGAAAAAGACAGTCTCTTCAATAAATGGTGCTGGGAAAATTGGACATACACATGCAGAAGAATGAAACTAGACCATTCTTTTACACCACACACAAAGATAAACTCAAAATGGATGAAAGATCTAAATGTGAGACAAGATTCCATCAAAATTCTAGAGAACACAGGCAACACCCTTTTTGAACTTGGCCACAGCAACTTCAAACAAGAAACATCCATGAAGGCAAGAGAAACAAAAGCAAAAATGAATTATTGGGACTTCATCAAGATAAGAAACTTCTGCACAGCAATAGAAACAGTCAACAAAACTAAAAGACAACCTACAGAATGGGAGAAGATATTTGCAAATGGCCTATCAGATAAGGGCTAGTTTCCAAGATCTGTAAATAACTTATTAAACTCAACAGCAAAGAAACAAACAATCCAATCTTGAAATGGGCAAAAGACATGAACAGAGATCTGACAAAGGAAGACATAGACATGGCCAACAAGCACATGAGAAAAGGCTCCGCATCACCGGCCATCAGGGAAATACAAATCAAAACCACAATGATATACTACCTCACACCAGTGAGAATGGGGAAAATTAACAAGGCAAGAAACCACAAATGTTGGAGAGGATGTGGAGAAAGGGGAACCCTCTTGCACTGTTGGTGGGAATGTGAACTGGTGCAGCCACTCTAGAAAACTGTGTGGAGGTTCCTCAAAGAGTTAAAAATAGATCTGCCCTATGACCCAGCAATTGCACTGCTGGGGATTTACCCCAAAGATACAGATGCAATGAAACACCGGGACACCTGCACCCCGATGTTTATAGCAGCAATGTCCACAATAGCCAAACTGTGGAAGGAGACTTGGTGTCCATTAAAAGATGAATGGATAAAGACGCTGTGGTATATGTATACAATGGAATGTTCCTCAGCCATCATAAATGATAAATACCCACCATTTGCTTCGACGTGGATGGAATTGGAGGGTATTATGCTGAAGAAATAAGTCAATCAGAGGAGGACAAACATTATATGATCTCATTCATTTGAGGAATATAAAAAATAGTGTGCTTTAACATGTTATAATACCACACCTTGATAATTGTTGTAATAGAAGCATTTAACCAGTCTTGGACTCCTGTACATTGTTTCTTGGCAATAAACTTTTTCCTCATCCCTTAGTGTTAATTCCCATTTCTGTTGTCATTGCCATTGGCCTTGTTACTTATTCCTATTTTTGGTTCCACCTTCATTGACATATTCTTTCACTTAATAAGCAAACATTTATGTGCTGAATTCTGATCCTACAACAATGAACAAGGTGTTGCCCTATAGGAGCTCTTAGCTCCTTAAGTGAGACAGACAAGTAAATAAACAGCTACAGAACAAAAAGTGCAATTCAAACTGCTTAACTACGTTACAATTCTACATTTAATTCTGCCAACAGAATTGGTTTTCAATTAGTCTCTACATGCTAATTCGTACCTGGCAGAATTCTTCCTCATTCTTTGTTTCCGCTCCCATGTTCTCATTTGCCACTTCTATTGGCCTGGCCAGGCCTTTATTCCTGAATTATTAGTATATAAAGCTTCTCACTGTTCTCACAGTTTCCATGCTTATTTCCCAATCCCCCTTTTTACACTCACTATTAAGTACTGGATTTACACAGTCCCTGCCCTCAAAGACACTACAGTCCAATTAAAAGTGAATTAACAAAGAATTCATAGATAAATGTTAAATCGTATAATGCTATTATTGCTGTGAAGCAAAAGACAAGATTCTTTGAGGAATGATACAAGGGACTTAGAGAACTCCTTTCTGAATAAGTAACATCAGGAAATCAGAAAATGGTACCAGGTAATGGAGTAGGAATCAACCAGGTGGAGATTCGGAGGAAAACATTAGAAACAAATGGATTAATCCATGCAAAGATCCTACTGCAGGAAAGATTTTGGCGCATTTCCTGCATGATAAAGAAAGCAGCCAATCTGAACAGTTAAGTGTAATGTGGAAACAGTGTTGGTAGCAGTAATAGCAGCGATGTTTGCCATGATATAGTCAACTAGAATGCCTCTTTCCCTCCTTGCTGCCCACCTTCCAGTCTCAGGCCGAATAGTATCTTGATGAAAGTTTGCCTTATATGACATTTACCAGGACTTGGCATGTTTTCTACACTTAATTTCATTTCCTTCTCACAAGAGTATTGGAACTTGGAGTAATTTACATATCTTTCTCTAGATCATAAGGCTAGAAATTCATAGGGGAGAAACCAGAATGAAAGTGTTATTTTGTTTCAGTGTCTTTAATTTTTATTAAAAATTTAATAAATATACAGGGTAAAATTAGTCAAGTATAAAGTAAAATACAATCAAAAGATTTCCCTCTCAATCCTCACCAATGTACTTCACCAGTTTTCTTCCCCAAAGGCAAGGATTACTATCAATTTCTTGCGTCTTGGGGGCGGGGCAAGATGGCAGAGGGGTAGGGTCCCCAAGTCACCTGTCCCCACCAACTTACCTAGATAACATTCAAATCATCCTGAAAACCTACAAATTAGACCTGAGATTTAAAGAGAGAGCAGCTGGAATGCTACAGAGAAAAGAGTTTGTGCTTCTATCAAGGTAGGAAGACGGAAGCAAAAAATAATAAAATAAAAAAGAATCCAGTGGAGGCCCGAAGCTGTGCAGATAGGCACCCTCCACCCCCAGGGCATCCTGGCCGCATGTGGACTGTGACACTGTGTTAGTTACTGTGGGAGCTGAATCCAGGGCTGGAGAGCAGGCCGCCGCCGGTGGTGTTGTTCCTCCTGGTGTCACCCTGTACCTGGGATGGAGCTCGGCAGCCAGGGAACAGGGGCCTCAAGGGAAAACAGCTCCCACTGAGCTGAGCACACACCTGAAAATCAACACAGCAGCCTCTATCCCAGAAGACCAGCTGGAAGGACAGGGGAAGAGCAAGTCTTGGTCGAGCAGTGCTGGAAAGCTCGAGGGGAAGTCGAGGAATTTACAGTATATGAAATCAGAGGATACCCTACTTGTTATTTTTCTTTTTTTTTCTTCATTTTTCCAGTACAACTTGTTTTTAGCCACTCTGCACTGAGAATAATAACTCTTTGTGACAGAATTACAAAATTTGATTTACAATTTGATGTCCGAAAGGCAGTTCAAAAGCATAATTATAAAGCTACTGGTGGCTCTAGAAAAAACATAAAGGATTCAAGAGACATCATGACTGCAGACTTTAGATCAAATCAGGCCAAAATTAAAAATCAATTAAATGAGATGCAGTCCAACCTGGAGGTCCTAACAATGAAGTTAATGAGGTAGATGAAAGACTGAGAGACATAGAAGACAAGTTGATGGCAAGGAAGGAAGCTGAGGAAAAAAGAGAAAAACAATTAAAAGACCATTAGTAGAGCTTAAGGGAAATAAAGGAAGCCTCAGAAGGAAAAATCTATGTTTAATTGGGGTTCCAGAAGGTGCTAAAAGGACAGAGGACCAGAAAGCATATTTGAACAAATCATAGCTGACAACTTCCCTAACCTGGGGAAGGAAACAGGCATTCAGATCCCGGAGATAGAGAGATCCCCCCCAAAAATCAATAAAAACCGCTCTACACCCTGACATTTAATAGTGAAACTTGCAAATTCTAAAGATAAAGAGAAAATCCTTAGAGCAGCAAGAGACAAGAAATCCCTGATGTATATGGGGAGAAATATGAGATTAATAGCAGACCTGGCTGGCAGGCCAGAAAGGGCTGGCAGGGTATATTCAGGGTCCTAAATGAGAAGAACATGCAGCCAAGAATACTCTATCCAGCAAGGCTCTCATTCAGAATAGAAGGAGAGATAGGCAGAAGATAGGCAGAAACTGAAAGAATATGTGACCACCAAACCAGCTCTGTAAGAAATATTAAGGGAGTCTCCCTAAAAGAAAGACGAAGTCCAAGAAATAATCCACAAAAACAGGGAATGAATAGGTATTATGATGACACTAAATTCATATCTTTCAATAGTAACTCTGAATGTGAATGGGCTTAATGATCCCATCAAAAGGCGCAGGGTTTCAGATTGGATAAAAAAGCAAGACCCATCTACTTGCTGTCTACAAGAAACTCATTTTAGGCCTAAGGATACCTACAGGCTGAAAACAAAAGGTTGGAGAACCATTTACCATTCAAACGGTCCTCAAATAAAGCAGGGGTAGCAATCCTCATATCAGATAACTTAAAGTTTATCCCAAAGACTGTAGTAAGGGATAAGAGGGACACTCTATCATATTTAAAGGGTCTATCCAACAAGAGGACCTAACAATCATGATTATTTATGCCCCAAATGTGGGAGCTGCCAAGTATATCAATCAATTAATAATCAAAGTAAAGACTATACTTAGATAATAATACACTTATACTGGGAGACTTCACAGTGCTTTCTGCAAATGACAGATCTTCTAAGTACAACATCTCCAAAGAAACAAGAACTTTAGAGGATACATTGGACCAGATGGATGTCACAGATATTTACAGAACTTTACATCCAAATACTACTGAATACACATTCTTCTCAAGTGCACATGAAACTTTCTCTGGAATAGACCACATACTGGGTCACAAATCAGGTCTTAACCAATACCAAAAGATTGGGATTGTCCCCTGCATATTTTCAGATGCTTTGAAATTTGAACTCAATCACAAGAAGAAATTTAGAAGAAATTCAAACACGTGGAGATTAAAGACCATCCTGCCAAAAGATGAAAGGTCAACCAGGTAATTGGAGAGGAATTAAAAAGATTCATGGAAACTCATGAGAATGAAGATACAACCATTCAAAATCTTTGGGATACAGCAAAAACAGCCCTGAGAGGGAAATACATCACAATACAAGCATCCCTCAAAAAATTGGAAATAACTCAAATGCACAAGCTAATCTTGCACCTAAAGGAACTGGAGAAAGAACAGCAAATAGATCCTACACCCAGCAGAAGAAGAGAATTAATAAAGATTCCAGCAGAACTCAATGAAATAGAGACCAGAAGAACTGTGGAACAGATCAACAAAACCAGGAGTTGGTTCTTTGAAATAATTAATAAGATAGATAAACTATTAGCCAGCCTTATTAAAAGCAAAAAAGACTATAATTAATAAAATCACGAGTGAAAAAAGGAGAGATCGCAACCAATACCAAGGAGCTATCAATGATTTTTAAGACATATTATGAGCAGCTATACGCCAATCAATTAGGCAATCTAGAAGAAATGGGTGCATTTCTGGAAAACCACAAACTACCAAAACTGGAACAGGAAGAAATAGAAAACCTGAACAGGCCAATAAGCAGGGAGGAAATTAAAGCAGTCATGAAAAACCTCCCAAAACACAAAACTCCAGGGCCAGATGGCTTCACAGAGGAAATCTATCATACGTTTAAAGAAGAAACAATACCTATTCTACTAAAGCTGTTCCAACAGATAGAAAAGGATGGAATACTTCCAAACTCGTTCTATGAGGCCAGCATCACCTTTCTTCCAAAACCGGACAAAGATCTCACCAAAAAGGGGAATTATAGACCAATATTCCTGATGAGCACAGGTGCAAAAGTTCTCACCAAGATACTAGCCAATAGGATCCAAAAGTACATTAAGAAGATTATTCACCATTACCAAGCTAGATTTTTTATTTTTGATCAACCCCCTATTGGTAGAATTAAGATAATTTTCTCATAATTTTAATGGTAAAACTTGTGCTACAATAAAAGCTATAAACTTTCTCGTGCCTAAAACTGTTTGGACTACTATGTCTATCTTATTTTGCTCACTGGCCCTTTCAAAACAAATAGCTTCAATTCACTTGATCAGTCTTTGGACAAGGGATACATCCTCAGTTTTTTCATCTTCCTTACCAAGCCTTGTATTAGCAAAAACAACAAAAGCAAAACAAAAATATACAAAAAAACATGTTATATTACAGGAGGTCTAAAAAAATAATAAAGGCAGTCTACTTGACTGAGTCCTTTTTCTCAGCAGTTTCTTATTTCTTCCCACCTGGATCTTGTTTTTTGCAACTACTTATTCTTATATGCTTACTTGTTTATTTGTTCAATGCCTGGCTTTCCCCATTCCAATGAAAACTTTATGAGCATAGAGATTTTGTTTTGTTCATTTATCTTTCTCAGTGTCTAGAACAATTCCAGCATGTAGTAACCATTCAATAAATATTTGCTGATGAACAATTATTGGCTATATGATAGGCTGTTGTAACATTATATTCATAGAAGATATGAATACACATGCTGTAGTATAATTTACTAGCATTAAAGCTAATAATATATCCATCTAATCATATCAATGCTATAAAATAACATATTATCTTTGTCTTATCAATATAGAAAGTGAAATTTAGAGAGCTTAACAAAATTGGTAAGCATCACAAATCAGAGAGATGTAGTGCCTGAATTAAACTGAAGTCGCTCAGAATCCAAAACTTTTCTGCTTTTCTCTACACAATGCTGCATTCCCAGAGTATAGATTTTATTCCCTGCACTTTATCCTATTGGCATCTGATATTCCTTAGGGCCCCAAAGGACAGTGGATCCAAGAAAGGTCATGTACCCTTGAGGAAGGGAAGGAAGAGAAGCCAAGGTGAGCCCAATTATACCTGGGGGGAAATACAGATGCCAGCCCTTCAGCTGATCCTGAGTACAAAAAATATACAGTTGAGAATAACTCCCTGAAGTCAGGACTGGGAGTATGGCCAACCCAAGTAATTGGCTCACTTGGGCCTGACAAAGAAGTCAGTAAAGACCTGGCTTCAGGTCCAGCCATTAATGGCTCCTCCAGGATAGAGAATATGATTTTCCTTCTGGTTCTTCTGACAGCAGTACCAGAGCTCTTCAAATAGTCAAGGTCAAGCATGAAGTATGGGTGTCAGGCAGAGCTGAACACAGCAGATCTCCCTAGAGATGGGTGGGTACAGGTAAGCCTTCCTTCAAGGACCAGGTCGGTCAAGGGCTCTTCTTGGAGTTCAGATGTTCTCCTAGACCAAGTTTGGCAAGGTTTGGAGGGACACCTCATTGTATTCCTGCATCCACACTGGTAATATCTCATCAGTTTCTCTCTTCCCTAGCCTCAATTTCCTTTTTCTACATCATAAGTGAGATGGGAGACCACAAAAAGATTGAGATTACCAGTTTTCCAAATCTTCCCTCTAAAACTTTCTGTGTCAGAAAGGTTCCAAACCCTGCAGCCTCCACAGGACAGATAATTCCTCCAAATTGGACTCTCCTCTGATTAACTCAGGGAAGACTTGCCTCAATGGAACATTCATTAAGCAGAGCACATCAGTGTATACTACTTACTTAGGGCAACTTTATGGGTGCAAAAGGCCTGGAGGAGTGGATTCCTATTCTTGGGCACTCAAATGATTAGCAGGGTGATGTACCTGACGAAGTCCTAGAGGGAATGGTTGGGATGGAGCCTGTGGGCTGATCATGAGCCACCAGGTTCTCTGATGCCTTGCAGTCAAGAGCCAGTGTGCCATCTCTTCTTCCTCAGTAGTTTCCAAAAGTTCTATGGGAATCCAACGGGCCATTCCACCTCTCCTCCCTCTTCTTTCAAATCCTCTTCACCAGCACCAAACACTCCACTTTGTCCTGAAATGGAGTTTCTAATGAAAGCGGTTTTAGTGTAGAGTGTGAGTAGATGTGGAATCCAATGGAAACTCCAGGAGTAATAAACTTTCTGATATTCTTGTATTCATATTTCCATCCAATTATCCAAAAGTACAGGTGAATAGCTAAATCTGGATATGCATTGGGCTTATGCCTGTACATAGTGAGCAGTTTCTGGCCAGAAGGACCTTGCAGATTAAACTGGGAAATTCTGGTATCAATAGCTAATTAAAACATACTGAATAACCAGTATTTTAAAAAGTACCCAGGGATAAGCCTATTTGGAAACATCACAGAGGAAACGTATCTGAGTTTTGACAATGGGAAGGAAGAAGTTTGCTAGGTAGAAGAGGTGGCATGAATAAACCCAGATGATGTTATATGCAGAGACATTAGAGCAGAGATTGGCCAACTACAACCCATGGGCGAAATCCAACTAGTCCCCTGTTTTACATGGCACAGAGCTAAAATGGACTTTTACATTGTTTTTTTTTTTTGACTTTTACATTGTTTTTAAACATTTCATTTATTTATTTGACAGAGATAGAGCATAAGCAGGGGGAGTTGTAGGCAGAGGGAGAGGGAGAAGCAAGTTCCCTGCAGAGCAGGGAGTCTATGTGGGGCTTGGTCCCAGGACCCTGGAATCATGACCTACATTCAAGGCAGACTCTTAACCCCCTAAGCCACTCAGATGCCCCTAGACATTTACATTTATTAAGTGGTGAAATAAACAAAGAATAGCGTATAACATCTGAAAATTACATGAAATTCAAATTTTGATGACTATAAATCTATTTTATTAGAACTCAGGTATGTTCATTTGTTTGGGTATTGCAAATATTAGTATGCCCAATGCTTTTTTGTTTACTTGCAGATTAGATATTTTAGGCATGTGTGTGTGTGTGTGTGTGGGTGCGCGTGCATTTGTTTAGATATTGAGCAGCTGCCACAGAGAACGCATGATCCACAAAGCCTAAAATATTTTATATCTGGCCCTTTACAGAAAAACTTTGTTGACCTCTGGTGTAGAACCATGAAGCAAAGTAGTTATCAATAAATGATAAGAGACTCAGCATTGGTGGAGATCAAGGTACCTGGATGATGAGGAGGTAAAAGGTAAGACCTAAGAACTGTTCTGTATTTGTATTGTGTGTCTTGCTGAAAATCCAACTGTTGCTTTTTAGAAAAAAATATGTTGATTTACAGCCAAATCTATACTATCCCTCTCCTTAGCATTGAGCTTTATGATTATTTTCACTTTTCTAAGTTTGATGGGAAAAACTGAATTTCTTTGTTATTCACAGAATTGTTTAATTTTTATTTCTTTCTACTACTGGGAAAATTGAATTACTTTATATGCTTCTTCCTTTTTTATTTTTTACTTTTTAATAATAAATTTATTTTTTATTGGTGTTCAATTTGCCAAGATACAGAATAACACCCAGTGCTCATCCTGTTAAGTGCCCCCCTCAGTGCCCGTCACCCATTCACCCCCACCCCCTGCCCTCCTCCTCTTCCACCACCCCTAGTTCATTTCCCAGAGTTAAAAAAGATTTTATTTATTTATTCATGAGAGACACAGAAAAAGAGAGGCAGAGACACAGGCAGTGATAGAAGCAGGCTCTATGTAGGGAGCCCGATGTGGGACTCAATCCTGGAACTCCAGGGTCATGCCCTGAGCCTAAGGCAGTCTTAACCACTGAGCCACCCAGGCATCCCTATATGCTTCTTCCTTATTGGCATTATTGGCAAACTGAATCTTTGTGGCCTCTAGTTTTTGTGGCCAGCAATAATGTTTTTTTTTAAGATTTTATTTATTTATTCATGAGAGATAACAGAGAGAGAGAGAGAAGCAGAGACATAGGCAGAGGGAGAAGCAGGCTCCATGCAGGGAGCTGGAGGTGGGACTAAATCCTGGGACTCTAGGATCACGCCCTGAGCTGAAGGCAGACGTTTAACCACTGAGCCACCCAGGCATCCTGAGATAATGTTTTTCTTTAATGAGGTGTATGACATCTTTACAAATCACTAGAAGTTTTTAATTTGTTGTTGAATAACTACAAATAGCATTCCAAGTTTATCATTTGTTTTTTTATTTTTTTATTTTTAAAATTTTTTTAATAAATTAATTTTTTATTGGTGTTCAATTTACCAACATACAGAATAACACCCAGTGCTCATCCCTTCCAGTGTCCCCCTCAGTGCCCGTCACCCATTCACCCCCACCCCCCACCCTCCTCCCCTTCCACCACCCCTAGTTAGTTTCCCAGGGTTAGGAGTCTTTATATTCTGTCTCCCTTTCTGATATTTCCCACACATTTCTTCTCCCTTCCCTTATATTCCCTTTCACTATTATTTATATTCCCCAAATGAATGAGAACATACACTGTCCTTCTCAGATTGACTTACTTCACTCAGCATAATACCCTCCAGTTCCATCCACATTGAAGCAAATGGTGGGTATTGTATTTAAACATTTTAAGAGTTCATTTTGAGTTACAGGGGCACTTGGGTGGTTCATTTGGGAGACCATGTGACTCTTGATCTTGGGTTCATAATTTCAAACCCCATGTTGGGCATAGAGTGTACTTCAAAAAAAAAAGAAAGAAAGAAAGAAACCTAAAGAAAGAGTTGTTTGAGTCACAAAAGTATTGTATTCTCAATCATATATGTGTTTATCTCCATACAAAATAATACATCATCAAGATGAATAATGTGGAATACATGAAATAAAAAGAAGAAATTTGATACACTTATCACAGACTAAGATTGTGACATTTATATGAATACTGCTTCAGTTTTTCTATGTATGGATATAATGTAATATTTTAAAGTAAATATCTTCCCACTGAACATACTATTTTGTAAATTACACCATCTACCTAGCTAAGTATATTGAATATTTCTCATTCTCACTGCAGAACTCCATAGCAGAGATAGAACACTATTTAACTAAGTTTTAATTTTCATTCTTTTTGTTCATTTGTTTCCTGCTACATTACCATAAAGTTGAGAGGAGCATTCTGTTAAATACAATTTGCACTCAAACTTAATATAAAATTATAGATTTGGTATTGTGCAAATATCTTTGATATATTTTGTGAAGTCTATGTGTCGTTTTGGCTTATCATGTATATTTCCCTTCACTTTTTAAAAAAGATTTTATTTATCTTTTTGAGAGAGAGAGTGAGAAAGAGCATGAGTGGGGAGGAGAGGCAAAGGGAGACAAAGAGGGAGAGGCAGACTCCCTGCTAAGTAGGGAGCCTGACTTGTGTTTCCATCCAGGGACTCTGGGATCATGACCCGAGCAGAAGGCATACACTTAACCAACTCAGCTACCCATGTGCCCCTTCCTTCACTTTTAACATAAATGAGTACCATAATTTTTAAAAATCTGATTTATTTACTTTATAAAAAACTAGATTAGTTAATAAATTTAAAACTTCTACTCTGTGAGACACTGTTAATGTGATGAAAATACAAGATACAGACTGGGAGAAATATTTGCAAAACACATATGTGACAAAGGATTTGTATCCAAAATATGCAAAGAACACCTTAGAATTCAACAATAACAAATGAACTCAGTAAAAAAATGGCGGAACATCTGTATAGACATCTCAAACAAAGATGATGTATCAATGGCAAGTAACATATGAAAAGATGATCAACCTCACTTGTCACTAGAAAATTTCAAATTAAAACCAGAATGAGATACATTGATAAGAATGGCCAAAATCCAAAACCAAAAGCCAAAAACCAACCAGCCAAACAAACAAAAAACCTGACAAAGTATGAAGCAGCAGGAACTCTCATTCATTGATAGTGAAAGTGCAAAATTAACCACTTTGGGACATGGTTTAGCAGTTTTTCTACAGAAATAAACATAATGTTACCATATGATTCAGCAATCACATCCCTATCATTTGCCTAATTGATTAAAAACATATGTCTACACAAATCCTGGACTCAAATGTTTATAGAAGTTATATTTATAATCACCCCAAACTAGAAGAAAGTACAAGTTACAAGATGAAGAGGTAAATTAATGTGGTACATCTATTCAATGATAAAGAGAAATGAGTTATCAAAGAATTATATGACATGGATGAACCTAGAATCTTATTTTTTTAGAAAGTTTTAAATTTATTTCTTCTCTGAGAGAGAGAGGGCAAGAGGGGCACAAACTGGGCAGGTAGGGTGGGGCAGAGGAAGAAGCAAGCTCCCCACTGCAGAGGAGACCCCCCTCCAGGACATGGGGCTCAATCTCAGGATCCCAGGATGATGACCTGAGCTGAAGGCAGATGCTTAACCCACTGAGCCACCCAGACACCCATAAAATCTTATGTTTTTAAGTTTGAGTATAGTTGACACACAATGCTATGTTAGGTTGAGGGCTACAAGTTAGTGACTTGACAAGTACATAGTATACATTATGCTATCTTCAACACAAGTGTAGCTACATCTGTCCCATTATATCACTATTATCATTTCATTAACTGTATTACTCATGCTCTGCCTGTTATCCCCATGATTTACTCATTCCGTCATTGGAGGCCTATATTTCCCACTCCCCCTTCACCCATTTTGCCCAACACCCCATCCCCTACCCTCTGACAACCATCAATTTGTTCTCTGAATTTATAGTTCTGATTCTACTTTTTGTTTATTCACTTTTTTAGATTCCATTTATGAGTGGAATCATATGGTATTTGTCTTTCTCAGTCTGACTAAAAATCCTGTTTTTAATTTCCATTCACTTTCTGGTAACTTCTAACATTTTTACCATGTTTATAGACACTCTGATTTTAAAGGAATAATTATATCCTTTGCCTACTTTCCCCCCCATGTATTAAAAACACTTTTTATCATGATAAAAACACTTAATATGAGATATACCTTTATTTTTTATTTACACAGTACAGTATTAGTAACTACAAGCACACATGGTAAAGCAGATGTCTAGAATATCACTCTAATATATCCTTATGCTCAGAATTGGCTATTATATTTATTAACTGAAGAATTATTTTTATTAATTTATTTATTAATTTTTTTGTCCTTATAATTATTTTTTTATTGGAGTTCAATTTCTTTCTTTTTTTTTTTTTTTGGAGTTCAATTTCACACATATAGTATAACACCTAGTGCTCATCCCATCAAGTGTCCTCCTCAGCGCCTGTCACCCGGTTATCCCATTCCCCTGCCCGCCTTCCCTTCCACTACCCTTTGTTCGCTTCCCAGAGTTAGGAGTCTCTCATGTTTTGTCACCTATTATTTTAAATAAATATTCAGGTTGCATTAAGAAAGTAGCCTTCTGGGGGACCTCGGTGGCTCAGTGGTTGAGTATCTGCCTTTGGCTCAGGTCGTGATCCTGGGGTCCTGGATCAAGTCCTGTATCAGGCTCCCCGTTGGGAGCCTGCTTCTCCCTCTGCCTATGTCTCTGACTTCTCTGTGTCTCTCATGAATAAATAAATAAAATCTAAAAAAAAGTAGTCTTCTATCTATGATTAGTAAAATATACTAAGAAATGAATTCATCAAATATTTTCAGGATCTACTGAGATTAATATATTTTTCTTAATTGAATTTTTAAAAGAGATTTTATTCATTTATTCATGAGAGACACAAAAAGAGAGGCTGAGACACAGGCAGAGGGAGAAGCAGGCTCCTCACCAGGAGCCCAGTGCCTGGACTCTGGGAACACGCACTGAGCAGAAGGCAGATGTTCAACCACTGAGCCACCTGGGCATCCCTCTCACTTGAATGTTGATGGGATTAATTATATTTGATTATTTTAAAATTACAAACCAACTTGCATTCCTAGAATAAATGCTACTTGGCCCTACAGATAATTTTTGATTAACAAATATCTCAATTTATTTGATATTTTTGCACTGTAAGTAATTAAGTAAGATTGATCTTTGGGCTTTTTTGAGTGTGTATTATACTTGCAACATTTGAAAACAGGTATATGTAATTGTCATAATGTTAGTTGGAAACACTGCATCTTTTTCTTCGTTCTGATAAATCACAAGACTTACTGTCCTTGAGGACTCAATTACTATGTGCATTAAACTATCCCAGTTCATGGCCTATTTGGTAAAGTTTTGATAAAATTACTTAACCCACTCACATTTTATCTCTTTTTTTAAAAATCAAAGTGAACTTTACCTATTAGTAGAAAACCACTAATTTCATCTTTAAAATCTGCATTTTTGTGTTCTTATATTCTTTTTTTAAAATATTTTATTTATTTATTAATGATAGAGAGAGAGAGAGAGAGGCAGAGACACAGGTAGAGGGAAAATCAGGCTCCATGCTGGGAGCCCTAGGTGGGACTCGATCCTGGGACTCGGGCTCTGGGCCAAAGGCAGGTGCTAAACTGCTGAGCCACCCAGGGGTCCCCTGTGTTCTTATATTCTAAAAATATAATTGTGTTCTTATATTCTAAACATTGCTGTTCTGTTTCTAAGGGTATTTTTCATAATCTTAAGATTGCATATTTCTGTCTCCTCTCTTTATTAGATTTTTCAACAGTTTATCTCCACTTTTTAACTTTTCAAAGGACAAACTTTGGTCTATTTACTAATTTACAATCTCTAAATAAATTTCTGCTTTTAATTTGATTTCCTCCCTTCTGTATCTATTTTGTTTTCTAGCTTATTTGAAAACCCAGTTAATTTATTTTAGTTATTTATTATGGTATAATAATAAGTCTTAATTTTCCCTTCCAAAAATTTTTAAACTGCATATACTGTGTTTTGTCATGTTTGTCATCAGCAGGAATCTGCTGTTTTTCCAAATTCCTGTATTTATTGCTTCATCAGGATATAACTGATACTTAACATTGTGTAAGGTATACAATGTGATGATTTGATATATGAACGTATTGTGAAATGATTACCACATTAAGATTAATTCACATATCCTTCGCTTCACATAATTACCTTCTGAGTGCGTATGTGTGTGTGTAAAGACATTTAAAATCTACTCTTGGCAACTTTCAAGTATTTACTGCAATATTGCTAACTACTGTCACCATGGTGTACATATATCCCCTTATTTGTTTTATAACTGGAAATTTGTGCCTTTTAATAATAATCACCATTTCCCCCAACTCCTAGCCCCTGACCACCATGAATCCATTCTCTGTTTCCATTAGTTTGGCTCTTAGACTCTACATATAGTGAGATCATATAGTATCTTTCTTTGTCTCACTTATTTTACTTAGCATAATGCCTTCAAGATCTATCCATGTTGTTTGCTGCAAATGGCAGGATTATCTCCTTTGTTGTGGTGAATGATATTCCTCTGTGTGTGTGTGTGTGCGTGCACGCGCGTGTGTGTGTGTTTGTGACATTTTCTTTATCCATTCATCCACTGATACATTTAAGTTGTTTCCATGACTTAGCTATGGTGAATAATGCCACAATGAACATGGGAGAGTAGATATCAACCACACCGCAAAGTTATTAAGTGTGCAGTAGTAAATGAGTGTGAGTAGATATAGTCTGATTTGTTTCAGCAAATATGGTAAAAAAAAAAAAAACAGGAAATATGTCATAAAAAGAGTAACAATAGGAAGTGATGAACCATTACACATTCCAGACTCAGGCTCTGGCCATTCTTCCTAGTGTCTTTATTCTTAGACAACGCAAGGCCCTTCACCTTCCAGCTAAGATCCTGACCTTGCCTCTTTTCCTTTCCAAAAGGGAGTCTGAAAAACAAACCCAGATTCTGACACTTACAATCAAGAATCTCTCTCCAAGACCACAGCTGGGATTCATTTCTATGGCTGGAGGAAACTGGACAAGAGTTGAGGAATTTATCCTCATGAGCTTCTCTTCTCTACCTACTGAAATACAGTCGTTACTCTTCCTGACATTCCTAATAATCTACCTGGTCACCCTGATGGGAAACACCCTCATCATTCTAGTTACTTTGGCTGACCCCATGCTGCACAGTCCCATGTACTTCTTCCTCAGGAACCTGTCCTTCTTGGAGATTGGCTTCAACCTAGTCATTGTGCCCAAGATGCTGGGGACCCTGCTTGCCTGGGACACAACCATCTCCTTTCTTGGCTGTGCCACACAGATGTATTTCTTCTTCTTCTTTGGAGGTGATGAATGCTTCCTCCTGGCCACCATGGCATATGACCGCTATGTAGCCATCTGCAGTCCCTTGCACTACCCAGTCATCATGAACCAAAGGACACGTGCCAAATTGGCTGTCGCTTCTTGGTTTCCAGGCTTTCCTGTTGCTACTGTGCAGACCACGTGGCTCTTCAGTTTTCCATTCTGTGGCACCAACAAGGTGAACCACTTCTTCTGTGACAGCCCACCTGTGCTGAGGCTGGTCTGTGCAGACACAGCACTGTTTGAAATCTATGCAATTGTTGGAACCATTCTGGTCGTCATGACACCCTGCTTGCTGATCCTGTGCTCCTATACTCGCATTGCTGCTGCCATCCTCAAAATTCCATCAGCTAAAGGGAAGCATAAAGCCTTCTCTACATGCTCCTCTCACCTCCTTGTTGTGTCCCTGTTCTATGTATCTTTAAGCCTCACCTACTTCCGGCCTAAATCCAATAATTCTCCTGAAAGCAAAAAGCTGCTGTCATTGTCCTACACTGTTGTGACTCCCATGTTGAACCCCATCATTTATAGCCTGAGAAATAATGAAGTGAAGAATGCCTTTAGCCGGACCTTCCGTAAGGCTTTAGGCCTTAGAAACTGCATCCCATAGGCATTAAGAAATGAGAATAAAGTGTACTGAATGGGGAGCAATCAGTTTCCTATCTGGGCTTCCTTTGCCTCCTCTTCCATCTCTGTTGGGATGAAACTCAACTGCTGAATCTCAGTGGGGGGGAAGAGAGCATAGAAGTAGATTAGAACTATTGCTACCACTTGAAAAACTCCTGTGCATTAGTTTTCTTATTGGTACAGTGACAATTTTGACACTTCTATCAGCAATCCATTCTACGTATTTTTACCTTGTTAATATGTGCCAATGTGACATACACTGGGATAAAATGAAACTGCTTATGGTATGAACTTGGAGACAGTAAAGTCATCTTGGCTCTTTATCTTCTTTTGGATCAGTTCAATTTTAATCCTTTGGGAAAAAAGCCTATAATCCTGTTTACCTAATTTATTCATTTCATTTTGTGCACTTCTGAGGTCGTACTGGCTCTTAAGTTAGTTGGTATTTAACATGCATAGTGGAAAGTGGAACAGTAATCTCCATGCATATTCCTTTATAACCCCAAGAACCTTAATCAGTCCCTTCCTCAGGCTATTTTTCCCAGGTAATATTGTATTACAAAAAATTATACTCAATATTATCAACTCATCACCAGTAAAGACTTTCCTTATTTGGCTGACAAATAATCTACTTAGAAACGTACTTTGCTTGAAGCCTCATAGTCATTTTTTATTTTTGTGAAGAAATTCTACTTGAGATATTCCATTTAATATTTTCAGATTTTTCTGTTGCTTTTTTGTGAGTTGGAGATAATTTTGATAAGTATTTAACCTAGAGATGTCTACATATATTGTATTCTTTAGCATGGAGTATCATAAAATAATAAACACAATGATTTACCATCTAATTTGATAATAGAGTGAGCTACACTCCACTGCACTTTTTTAAAGTTTTTCATTTTAATTTCATTTAGTTAACATATAGTGTTATATTAATTGCAGGTGTACAATATAATGATTCAACAATTCTATAGATCCTTTGGTGCTCATCACAAGTGAGCTTCCTAATCCCCATCACCGTTTAACCCATCTCCGTCCCCCGCTCCTCCCCTTCAGTAACCATCAAATGGTTCTCTATAATTAAAATTCTGGTACTTAATTATGTGTCTCTCTTTTTTCCCCTTTGCACATTTGTTTTGTTTCTTAAATTTCATATATGGTTAAACCATATGGTATTTGTCTCTCTGACTAACTTATTTCACTTAGCATTATATTCTCTTGCTCCATCCATGTCATTGCAAATAACAAGATGATTTAGTTCTTTTTTTGTGGCTGAATTACATATATATTTATGCAGCTTTGGTGAATACATGGGTTTGGTACCGAGCAGAGAGAAGATGCACATGGCACTCGAGTGTGAGGAAAAATAGAAATGAAGGTACATATATGCACACAAAATTTTGCCTCATTTGTTTGCTGACATTTATCTTCTACCACTGCAACCATTGCCATGAAGAACGTGACCATATTTCTGAAGAACATCACAGACATCATTGTGGAATGACAGAATCGGAGTCAAGCAAATTTTCAGTGCTGGATGCTGAAAATGAAGAAAAATATATTGAAAAGCTCTCACTGATATGGTGAAAATGAAAGATTATTGTATAATATATTACATATAATAATATATAATATATTATTAATAATTATAATAATTATCTATATATTTTATGTGTGTGAAGATGTGTGTGTATATATATATTTATATAACTTCTTTATTCATTCATCAGTTGTGAACACTTGGGCTGCTTCTATAATTTGGCTATTGTAAAAAATGCTGCTGTAAACATAGGGGTACAAATCCCTATAAACTATTTTTTTGTATTCTTTGAATAAATACTTAGTAACACTCCAGTCTTCTTTAAAATGTGACATTTGAGAGCCTCCTAGTGACTCAGTAGGTTAAACGTCCAAATCTTGATTTAGCTCAGGTCATGGCCTTAGGGTCGTGTGATGGAGACCCACATCAGGCTCCATGCTTAGCACAGGGTCAGCTTGAGATTTCCTTTCTCCAGCTCCCTTTGTCCCTCCCCCAACTTTTGTGCACTCTAAATAAATAAATAAATAAATAAATAAATAAATAAATAAAATCTTTAACAAAAAAAGAGATTCTCTCTTTCCCTCTCCCTCTCCCTCCACCCTGCCCTCTTATCATGTGCTAGCTCTCTCTCTCTTAAAATTTTTTTATAAATTTATTTTTTATTGGTGTTCAATTTGCCAACATATAGAATAACACCCAGTGCTCATCCCTTCAAGGCCCACCTCAGTGCCCGTCACCCAGTCACCACCACCCCCTGCCCACCTCCCCTTCCACCACTCCTAGTTCATTTCCCAGAGTTAGGAGTCTTTCATGTTCTGTCTCCCTTTCTGATATTTCGCACTCCTTTTTTCTCCTTTCCCCTTTATTCACTTTCAATTTTTTTTATATTCCCCAAATGAATGAGACCATGTATGTTTGTCCTTCTCTGATTGACTTATTTCACTCAGCATAATACCCTCCAGTTCCATCCACGTCGAAGCAAAGATACAGATAAAAGTTTTTTTAAATTAAAAAAATAAAATACAATGTGAAGCACCTGGGTGGCTCAGTTGGTTGGGTATCCACTCTTGATTTTGCTTCAGGTCATGATCTCAGGGTCGTGAGATCAAGCCCCCAGTCAGGCTCTATGCTCAGCAAGGAGTCTGTTGGAGATTATCTCTCTCCCTCTGTCTCTGCCCCCTGCCTCCACTTGCACGCTGTCTCTCAAAATAAATAATAAAATCTTTTGAAAATATTCCAAAATGTGATGTTTGAAGTTTAGTTCCTTTTCCCATTTTAATATGATGGACATGCACTGGTAATAAAATAAATGAATAAAATATTGAAGTGCAGAGATAACCATGACACTCTAATTGCTGTCAAGTAATAACTGCATTATTGTAACATTTTTAAATTTAATACCTATTCTTAGCAGGAGGCAGGGCCATGTCTACACTCATAACCTGAAGAAAGCTACCACAAGACTGGCTGATAAGATTGTGACCATTTCTCTCCGATATTCACTAATCCTGACTCCTGGAAATGTCTTTTTTCAGTTTTATTGGTTTGTAATTGGCACAGAACATTATATATTTCAAGTGTACAATGTAATGACTCCCTCTCTATATAGATTTCAAAATAATTACCACAATAAGTTCAGTTACCACCCATTACTTCACATTGTTACAATGTTTTCTTCTTGGGCATCACTGTGATTTTTAATACCCCCAAGCAGCAGATGAAAGTACAACTAATGTACGGTTCTACACAGCTTCTTAGCTTTGCTGTTGTAGTATGAAAACAGCCATAATGCGTAAATGAATTTGCATGGCTGTGTTTTGATAAAACAATTCTGGATATCGGAATTTGAATTTCATATACTTTTCATGTGTCAAGGAATATTCTTCTGTTTTTTTTTCTAACCATTTTAAAATATAAAAACCATTCTTAACTCATGAACTATATAAAGATCAGTGGAGAGGGATTTGGCCCATAGGTTATGGTTTGCTGACATGTGGGTAAAAGCATAAACTCTGAAGCTAAAATGCCTACATTTTATTCTGGTTCTGTCACTTGATAGCTTGATAATATTGGTCAGGTTATTGTTCACCTGTATGCTTTACTTGCCTCTTCCATAAAGTGAAGATCATCATAACACCTATTTCTCCTTTTTCATTTTAGTTGAGAGGATTAAATGAGTTAACATATGTAAATTACTGTGGAAGAGTCCTGGGCACATAGTAGTTTCTATAGAAAGGTTAGCCATTATAATGATCTGATTATTGGTCTGGGTAGTGATGATGATGATGAGAATAATAGAAATTATGACATGTAGGAAAAACTGGAGGAAGATGAGGGTGGAGGTGTTAGTAAGAGTCAAACCTTGAAAATTCTTCCATGCCAAAGAGTTTGAACACTATTTTATGCACAATATAGACCTGTTGAATGGTTCTCAGCATGAAGAAATAGTCAACTCTGTACTTGGAAAATATTACTTGGCAGTGGTGAGGAAAATGGGTAGTAAAGGAACACAACCTATAAAAGAGACACCAGTCAAAAGACCTCTGTAATTGGGGAGTAAAGAGATTATAAAACCAAAATTCAGCACAAGGAAAACCACTTCATCTAAGAACTAGAAGTCCTCCATCAATGGTTCGCAGAGCACGCATGCAGCAGAGCTGAAAGATAGGAATGAAATCACTGCTGCTCTGGACTGCATCCACTCCTGTTAGCTGGCAGGCCAACAGGCATTGAGCTTCAAAGCTGACCTGCTTGCCCAGAGAAGTTCATTAGGAGGTGTGGCTCTGCAGCCTGAGTTCATTAGCCCTCTCCCTGGATCTGATGCTACCTATTCACCTAAGCTTTCCCTCCAGGCCCCAGAGCAGGCCACTGGGAGCCTCAGTCAGTTGTGCTCCCTGAGCAGCAGTGTGCCTCATTAACAACTTTTTAATGAGTCACAGGCTGTGACTGCTCATTAATAGGCTGGTTAGTCTGCAACCCCAGGGGTGGGGGAGAGTGAGGATGGAAGCCAGGGAGAACAGAGCTCAGCCTGCATCAGAGCTGCATCAGAGGGAGAGAGAGCTAACCCCCTTTTAGCAGAGACTCCTAGGCTTTCACTCTCAGGTCCCCAGGGTCTCCTCTGGCCCTCAGAGACTGATTCTGCAGATAGAGGTCCAGAGGGACCCAGGCCTTAGAGAGGAAGAATGACAACAGAGTCCAGTGATCCCAGACTCAGGCCAGAGATTCTTGAGGAAATCAAATGCTCTTCAGGTTTTCTTTGATGCTTGTGTAAATGGAATATTGTTCTTGGAACTTTTTGTCCTCTTGCTTTCCATAACCATGAATTTCCTTGCTATCCCCCCAACCCCCGCCCCCCCATATCCAAGTGCAGATTCTTTCCTATTATTTCTCAAGTCCTTTTGAACTATACTTTGGGAGTTCAGAGGTTGGCCCTCTTCTTTTGTCTTCCTTGTGTACTATCTTAGACATCCCTTCCATTGCCGGGGTTTCAACAAATCCTGTGGAGATGAAGCCTCCTTGTGGAGATGAAGCTTGGGTAGTGGCTTACATCTCCCACTGGGATTATTGCTGGAGCCTCCTAACTGATCACCAGCCTCTAGTTATACTGCAGACTCACATGCACCTCATTCTAATTCATCCTTCTTACTGTCTCTAGAGTTCTAAGTATACATGTGAAAATCTGTCATTTTCATGCTTAAAATCCCAACAATTCACCCTCATCGTTAGAATTAAATTAATTTTTATCATACAAGCCCCCTTATATTTCATCTTTACGTAGTTCAGCTCTAGCTTATTTTTCCATTTTGGTTCTTTCCATAACTCAACCACATAGTTGCATGGATAGTCAACTACTGCCCTCTTGAAATATTTCCTCTTCCCCCTACACAATGTGTTTCTACTTTCTCTAAATTTAGTCTATTCCCAAGAGTTTGCATTTTGAAAAACCTCAGTTCAAATTTCTTGTCTGCTATTTACCAGCTGTCTGTTTATGCAAATCACTCTAAATTTCTAGCCCATTGCTTCCTCATTTGTGAATGATGTGATAATACCTAAGACATGGATTTGATACAAAGATGACAATGAGAACAATGAAACCTACTGTGAAGGTGTTAAAACCAATCATCCTGTGGCAGCAGAGGTACCATGCAGGCAACCACATCTACTTGTATAAGTTTATGAGTTTATTCCTTAGTATTTCTTGCAGTTTAAAGTAGGATATCAATCATGCAGAATTCTCAATTAGTTTGCTACTAATTGTAACATAGGTAAATTGTTAGGTTCCCTCCTTTTCCCAGAAAGCAAAGAAAGGAATTACCATGTATTTACTATCAAATATGAGTTACCTATTTATAAATAAAATATCATTTACTCTTCACAGGTATTATCAGGATGTATAGAATAGCACAAAGGAACAACTGATAAGTGTTGGAGCATATGTGTGAATCCAGGTCTACCTGTACCCAAAATGTCATGTTCTTTTCAGTATAGCGTATGCCTTCTCCAAAATATAAAGGCAGAAACTATACAGAAGTTAGTAGGAAAGAAAAGAATAATATGTAACATGGAAAGCCAAGAGGTTCCAAGAGAATAACAGAAAAAAACCTTTGAGTCCAATATATATAAATAGAGGATCTACTGTGTATATGGTGAACTATTTCTTTGAACTCACTGAAAGCACTAATGAAGTTATTTTTATTCTCTAAAGAAAGCTACTTGGAAGTAAGTCTTCAGGTAAAGGTAGACATTATTATTATATCTTTATATCTCTACTCACTTTCTCTGTCTACAATTCTTGCCCCTCACCCCCTACTTCTCATACTAAGTTAACTTCTATGTACATTTAAGATTCAGCTTGGACATTTTCTCTTCTATGAGTCTCTCCCTGATTCCTCCAGGCAAATCCAAGTTCATTCCCCTTTGTACACATATGGTGTCTTGCATATATCACCGTTTAGCATTAAAGGCAGTGAAGTTGTATTTTCCACAGTAAGGACGATTTATCATTCATGTTTGTATTTCTGAGGCCTAATTCAGTGCCTGGTGTACAGTAAGTGCAAAATAAATGAACACATGAATGCACAATCCCTAAATGATTTCTATAACCCTCTCCTCTCACTGAAATATGAGTTCCATATTTCCAACTGCTTCTTCTGAGACACTTATGCCTGGGTATCAAGGCATATGTCTAGCATTATGATTCTAGACAAGCTTATTCTCTCAATCTTCAAATCTTGAAAAAAAATTCTTGTTACTTCTTCTTCCTTTTAACCCCACTATTCGTTGACATTCTTTCATTTAATCAGTGAATTTTTACCTGCTGAATCTTGAAAATATAAGAATGAACAAGGTGCTTCCCTCACAGAGCTCTTGACAACTACATAACACAGCTATATAGAAGTAGACAAATATACAAACAGCTGTAGAACAAAAATAAAATGAAATGAAAAGTGCATTATGTCATAATTCTTCACTTTGATAAATGCTATCATAGAAATGTTCAACTGGTCTCCTAATCATGCTCACTCTTTCTTGGCAAAATTCTTAATCAAACCTTAGCTCAATTTCCATGTTCATTGTCCTTGCCATTACATATCATAAGCCAGGCCCTTAATTCTAAACTATTATTATGAGTCTTATCATTGCTCTCATTGCTCCCATCCTCACTTCCTAATCCTCCTTTACATCCACTGCTAAGTACAGGATTTTTTTTTTCTAAGTACAGGATTTACAAAGATGAGCAAACCAGAATCCTTGCCTTTGGGGACATTATAGTCCAATGGAGAGGAGAGATATCAAACAAAGCAATGCACAAATAAGTATATAATTACAAATTGATATCATTGCTATGAAGGAAAAGAACACAGTGCTCTGAGAAAGAATAAAAGGAGGGAGTCCTAATTTGCATTTGGATTAGAGACTGTGGCAAGAAAGTGACTTTTTCTTAGGTTTTTATTTTAATTCCAGTTAGTTAATATATAGTAATATTAGATTCTGGTGTGCAATATAGTAATTCAGCACCTCCATACAATGCCCAGTGCTCCTCACAAGTGTATTTCTTAGTCTCTATCACCTATTTAATTGATCCTCCCTCTCCCTCCCTCTGGTAATCATCGATGTGTTCTCTATAGTTAAGAGTCTGTTTCTTGATTTTTTCCCCTTTTTCCCTTTTTCCCCCTTTTGCTGGTTTGTTTCTTAAATCCCACATGTAAGTGAAATCATATGGTATTTGTCTTTCTCTGACAGACCTATTCTACTTAGAATAATATTCTTTTGCTCTATCTCTGTCATTGTAAATGGCAAGATTTCATTCTTTTTTTATAGCTAAGTAATATTCCATTGTATATATATATATATATATATATATATATATATATATATATATTTCCCCCTTCAGATCTAGGATTAGAGTTCAATTTATGGCTAGAATAGGGTTAGGGTTAGGGTTATTGCCAGTAGGATAATAGGCCTGTTATCCTACAGTTCAGAACCTCTCCAGAGGGATACATTTAGGGCAAGGGTTATGATCAGGGTTAAGGGTTAGTGGCTAGCCATCAGTGGTTAACAGTTTGGGTTTGCTTTAAGATTAGATTTTCAATTAGAAGAATATTCTCTATTTCCATCCATGTTATTGCACACCCTCTTGGTACCATTTAAACTGGTACCAAGAGGGTGTATAAGAGTTAACCAAGTAAAAATAAAGAGGACTAATACGCAAAGCAAAATGGTTTGTATTTACAAAATCTAAGTCAGTAATTGCAGAAATGGTGTTAGTGGCAATATTAGTAGTGACGTTCATCATATAGTCAATTGGAATGCTCCTTCCCGTCTTTGATGGCAACTTTCAAGTCCCAGGTCCAATAGCATCTTAATGGAATCTTACCATAATATGACATTTGTCAGGGCTTACCATATTTTGTATACTTTATCTCATTTCCTTCTCACAACAGTTACTGGGCATCTTATACATATGAAACTGAGACATAGAATAAATTTCTCCAGGTCACAAGGTTAGGAATCAGTGGAGGAAACAGTTTTGCTTTGTTTCAGATATCTCTTTTCTATTAAAAAAACCCCAATACTTGAACATAATAAAAAGTCAACCAAATTTCTTCCTTTTATAGGTGGAGATAAATTTCCCTTTCTTGCATGCGGCTCAGACTTAGCAACTCACTTCTAAGGAGTAGACTGTGGAAAAGCAGTAGTGATAAGTCATGTTTATATCATGCACATTCCAATGTGATGTAATGAGAAAGGCAGTTAACTCTGTGTATTATTCCCACCTCTCCAAACCCAACCTGACCCAACCCAATGAAACCAAAAAACAAACAACAAACAAACAAACAAAAAAATATATATATATAAACATGAAAAAACAGGAGGATAACACAGATATGACAAATAAATGCAACGTAGTATCCCAGAATGAATCCTGGTAAAGAAAAGAAACATTTGTGGGAAACTGATCAAATTCAAATAAGGGCTGTAGTCCACTAAATAGTACTGTACCAATGTAATTTTTTAAGTTCTGAGAAATGATCCATGGTCATTTAAGATGTTAAAACTAAAGAAGTCTGTATGGAGTATAAAAAAGAATTCTTACTATCTTTCCAACCCTTTAAGTAAAAAATTCAACCAGTATAAAATTATATACAATCAGAAGAGATATTTGTCTCAATACTGACCTCTGGTACCCTATTTCCCTGCTAAGAGGCAACTACTATCAATTTTCTGTATATCTTTATAGAAAATTTCTATGATAAATTTTATTTATAAATTTGAGATTTTCTTTTTATAAAATACATGCAGTTTCATGTGTATATTATATTCTTCATGTTAATTTTTAAAATACACTTTAAAAACTGCTTAGTATCAGGGAGCCTGGCCAGCTCACTCTGTGGAGCTTACAACTCTTGATCTTGGGGTTGTGGGTTTGAGCCCCAAGTTGGGTGCAGAGATTGCTTAAAAATAAAATCTTTTAAAAATAAATAAATAAATAAAAATTGCTAAGCATCATAAACCAGAGAGCTCCAGTGCTAGGATTAAATTTAGGTCATTCTGACTTCAGATTTAGTGCTTTATTCTACAAAATGCTGCTTCCTCTAACCAAGAGATTTTGGGCTTTTGGTTTTTTTTTCTTTCTTGAAATTCATCCTGTTGTCATCTAAAATTCATTGTGGTCTCAAAGGACAATAGATTCAAGAAAGGTCAGGCACCGCTGAGGAAGGGAAGAAAGAGGAACTAAGGTGAGCCCAATAACACCTAGGGGAAAATACAAGTGCCAGCCCTTTACCTGGCTCTGAGGACAAAAGAGGCATAGCTGGGAATAATTCTCCTAAATCAGGACTGGGTATATGGCCAACCCATGTAGTGGGCTCACTTGTGTCCGACAAAGAAAGTAGTAGGGATCTGGCAGTTGAGTCCAGCCACTAATGGTTCATCCAAGATAGAGAATAAGACTTCCCTGGTTCCTCTTCTGTTTCTTGTAACAACAGAGCCAGAGCTTTCCAAAACTCAAGGGCAGGCATGAAGTATGGGTGTCAGGCAGAGCTGAACAAGGCAGATCTCCCTACTGGACACAGGTAAGGTTTCTACCAAGGGTCAGATTAGCCAAGGACCCCTCTCCAACCGGTGCTCAACTGGACCATGTATATAGCAGGGTTGAGGGGACACCTCATTCTATTCCTGTGTCCACATTGGGAAGATCTCATCAGTTCCTCTCTTGCTATGTCATAAATGAGATCTGAGACCACAAAAAAGATTGAAGTTACTAGTTTTTTCCCCCTAGTTCTATCCTCTAAAGCTTTCTGACCCAGCCCTGCAGCCTCTACAGGACATATACACCTCCAAGTTTGACTTTCCTCTGACTAACTCAAGGAAGACTTGTCTTAATGGAACATACATGAGGCAGAGCACATCACAGTACACTACTTATTTAGGGCAATTTTATGGGTGCAGAAGGCCTGGAAGAGTGGGTTTCTATTCTTCTGCACTCAGTCAAATGATTAACAGGGTGATGTACCTGCACAAGTTCTGGAGGCACTGGATGGGACAGAGCTGTGGGCCAACCATGAGCCACCAGGTTCTCTGATGTCTCCTACTCTTGAGCCAGGGTGCCATCTCTTTTTCTTTAGTAGTTTCCAGAATTTCTATGGGAACCTAATGGCCTTTTCATCTCTCCTCCCTCTACCTTTCCAAACCTCTTTACCAGCACCAAACACTACACTTTGTCCTGAAATAGAGCTTCTAACGAAAGTAGAGTTCTGACTAAAGGGAGAAGAGTCATCGAGAAAAGTAGGAATTCCAATGATGAATGGAAACTCTGGGGAGAATGAACTGTGTCAGATTCAGGTTTTCATTCAGTCATCCCAAAGCACATATTAATAGTGTACCTGGCTAGATACTGGACTTCTTCCTGTATCGATGACTAAGACAGTTAATTTTCTGAAGGAGTTTACAGATAGAGATGTAAATAGGTAATTATAATATCTGAATAATTGAAATTTTTTAGAGGGCATAGGGAAGTAGAGAAGATGACTAGTTCCTTTGTAAGCATCACACAAAAGACAGAGCTGAATTTTGAGGATCAGAAGGAAGTTCATCCAGGTGGAGAAGGGACTGTGTGTGGGCAGAAATGATGTCACATGCAAAGGCACAGAGACAGAGGGAATTGACTTGTCAAATAAGTGGTAAGAAGCTCAACAGCGAAGCAGAGGAAGGATAGATGGATATGAGGGACCAGAAGTGACACTTAAAGTTCAGGTTATGTTCATTCTGTATGCTTTGTTGAAAACCCCATCATTGCTCCATTGTAAATTTTTCTGATTGTGGCTCTGTTGCTTAATTTCCACCCAATTACAAAGTTTCCTAACTACAAAATTATTAATCTGTTTTTAAATTTACATTTTCTCATCTCTGATATAAGATGGATAATGATGGTATTTAAATCATAGTTGTAAAAAGTAAATGAGAGAATGAATGTAAAGCACAAAGTATGAATCTATTAGATGCTCAGTCAACATTTCCGAATTGGTTATCAGTATGATTATCAACACTTTCATTTGTAATGTTTTTATTGCTATTATATGACAAATGTAAATCACTGTAGAAAATTTAGAAATACAAGAAATAAAAATAAAATAAATGCTCACTTCTTACCAGTTGAAGTAGATAACTTTTAAATTTTGCATATACCCTTTCAGCCTCTTTCTATAGGCCTATATTTACAAAATTAGAAATTAATCATATGTGTGCAGCACTGACTTTTTTTCGTTTAATATTATATGGTGATTATTGCATGACAGCATTAGTCTTCAAAATTACTTAAATGATTGTATGATGTTTCCTTAAATTTATTTTCAAGTTATCACTATAATGATTGGCACTCAACAAACTTACATGTAAAATCTGTGCCTCCATCTCTTCTAGCAGAGGAGTTCTTGCATCAAAATGTATGAATAGTAAAGGATTCTCACACAATTGAGCCAGGTTGATTTTTAGAGACATTATACAAATTTACACAGCCCTAAACAAAATAAGATATTGCTTACTACATCACCCCTGACTAGCACTGAATATTTTTTTTTTAGCACTGAATATTTTTCAGTTTTTCAAATTTGATGAAAAAATTGAATTTCAATGTTAATTTTTAATTTTATCACAAACAAAATAGGACAATTTTTATATGTTTATTGGCCATTGACACCTTTTGGTGAAATAAATTTTTGTGTCTTCTATTTATCTTTTGGGGAGATCATGTCTTTTAAAAAATTATTTATATGACTCATTTATTTATTAAGTAGTCAAATGCATTTTATTTGTTGCCATTATTACAAATATTTTCCTATTTTTCACTTATCTTTCCCTTTTGTTTATGGGTTATTTTGTATTATAAGTATTTTATTCTTTATTATGTCTAAGTATTTGTTCTGCAAATAAAAGCCAATATATTTTGGGGGCACCTGGGTGGCTCAGTGCTTGAGCGTCTGCCTTTGGCTCAGGTCGTGATCTCAAGATCTTGGGATCAAGTTCCACATCAGGCTTCCTGCAGGGGAGCCTGCTTCTCTCTCTTCCTATGTCTCTGCCTCTCTCTCTCTCTCTCTCTCTCTTTGCATCTCTCATGAATAAATAAATTAAAATTTTAAAAAATATATATATTTCACTGTAGAGAGTATAAAAAACATAAATACAAAGAAGAAATTTGAAGCACTTGTAATTGTACCACTAAGATATTAACAGAGGAATAAGACTGAAGGTTTCTATATGTATATTTATGCATGTATGTATGTATATATATAAATTTTCATTTTGAAATAAATATCTTACATTTAGCATACTATTTTGTAGCCTAATTTATCACCTTAGCAAAACATATTGAATATATTCCTATGCCATTTGATATTCTTACAACATACTTTAAAATTACTTCATATCATATGATTTCACTCATATGTGGAATTTAAAAACAAAACAAATGAGCATAGAGGAAGGGAAGGAAAAGCAAAATAAAATGAAAATTGAGAGGGGAGCAAACCATAAGAGATGCTGAACTCTAGGAAACAAACTGAGGGTTGATAGAGGGGAAGATGGTGGCGGAGATCAGGAAGGTATTATGAGGTGGGCTTTAAGGAGGGCACTTGTGCTGGGGGTTATATGCAACTAATGAGTCACTAAATTCTACCTCTGAAACTAATGAAAAAAAAATACTTCATATCATTCCATAGTACAGATGTAGTACAATTTATTTCACTGATATATTTCTATACTGTTAGACTAACTTTTATTGTTTATTTCAATTACTCTATTGTAAATAGAACTGAGAGGAGCATCTCAGTTGAGTAGATAAAATTTACACATAATCCTCATCTATAGTTGTAGACATTGAATTCCTAGTTCAAAGAGTCTCTGATACATACTGTGAAATCCACCTATCATTTGGACCTACAGTGTTCAAATGTTTATATTCTTTCACTTTTCCCAAAATAAATACATAATAATTTAAATTTTTAAGAAAAATAATCTTTTTTAAAAAAATTGTATTTGATTTCTGATGACTTTGAAAACTTTTCATGGTTTTTTTGGCATTTGATTTCTGATATGAATTGAATGATTATAGCTTTACCTAGTTTTTTCATGTATAAACTGCAACAATCAATTGAAAACAAAACAAAAAAACAACAAAAAAAGAAATTTATAATTTCTATGTTAGGCTTTTAATGTTAAAACATTTAATTTCATATGTTCAAAATCAATGAATCTTTTTTAGATTCTGTTTTAGAGTTTATGCTGAGAAAGACCTTCTGAAAGCTAATGTAAATATTAACATACATTTTTTCAAACTCAATTACCACTCCCTATTTACATTTAAATCATCCATATTTGATGTATTTTGTTGTATTATTTAAGGTGAGAATATAACATTTATTTTCCCCTCAAGTTGCTCCAGAGCTGATTATTGAATTTGTCTTATATATGCACTGCTGCTAGGATTCAGTTTCAATTATTTGCCTAAAGTACAATACTTCAAAGAAAATACAAATAAATATAATAACACATTTTAATATTGAGACAATATAATAAAGCATTATAAAGTAGAATTATAACATGTTTAAAAATCTGATGGTGTATATACTTCTTGTTCTACTTTTCTTAATGTTTTTGGAATTACATTAAATTTACTTTTTAATTTGTTGGTTATCGACATCTTTACAATACTATTGTTTTCTTTGTAAATACAATATGGCACTCAATTTGTCCAAGGCATTATTCTAACATTATTTAAGTGCATTATATTCCCTAAAGGCCTATTTTTAACATGCTTATTCTAAAGTACTTTATATTTTAATGAAACTTTCCCCTTGTTAGCTCTTTTAAAATGAATATTGGAAAACCACTTATTTGATATATCAATCCTAGAACTAGCCAACCAATTTAATTTCTTAATGTTGATAGTTTCTCATCTTCTTCTAATAAAATGTTATATTTTCCTTTACATCATTTGCTTCTTATTACATTGGCCAAAATCTCCAAAACTTACTATGAAACTAAGATTGGAATCTCCAGAAGGACTTCAGAGAATCTGTGACTTCCTCCAAAATACGCATAATATTATATAATTTTTTTCACCATTTAAAAATTTATTGCCACTAACCAGAGCTTTGGGTAGAGCAAGAAAGAGGTGTGTGTGTAAGTGTGTGTATGTGTTGGGGGTGGGAAGGGGAGCTAGCTGCTGCCCCACCAGTCCTGCAGTGAGTACCAGGTCTAAGAGAGGAGACCTATAGCACATATTTGATCCCATCCAAAGTCAGCACAGTAGACTGAGGCTAGTAGACTGAGGCACTGAGTATGCAAAGGCTGTCAGAAACTTGCAAGGAATCCATAGAGCATCTCCCACAATCCTTTCTCGAAGGCTCATTACCTAAAGTGGTAAAAAGCATATGATCAAGTTCACAATGCTGGGATCCTATCTTTGATTGCCCACCTCCCCAAAACCTCACCCCCTCATCACTCCTACTCTGCAGCAGGGGTCTTCCCCATCCTAGAGTCTGTTTCCTTCCTCTTTTCTTTACCTTCTGCCTTGGCCCCACAGTGAGAGACTTATTTGGTTAAAGTACCAGGGCAATGGTCCTCAGTAGGGGGCTGGTCCTGGGACTCTACACCTTGATGAGCCTCCTGAGCCCCCATGAAACTGGGGCCATCAAGGGTGAGTGCTGAGAAGGATCATCTGAGGAAAGGAAATTTAGGGTTATATGAGAGACACAGTATAGAAAGAACATAGATTGTTCTCCTTCTCTAGCTTATGGGCAACTCCTTTACCGAGAGATCCCCAATCTCTCTCACCTCTATCATGTTCATTGCAGACCTAAACATACAGGTGCAGCTCATTGCAGCCATGCCAGCTGTGGGTTCAGGCGCCTCCCCAGATCCTTCCTTCTTTCTGAGACCCAAACCTCCATCCTCCTGCTGCCAAGCACGGTGACTTCTCTGTCACTTCCTGGCTTGGAGTGTGCCCATTCAGGTCCAGTTTTACTGCAGTATATATCGTCATGTGAATAGTCAACTGTTCATCCTGCTCTAGACATGAGCTCCTTGTGTGAGGGATCCACAGGTGGTTCATCAATATTATATAATTTTTAAAGGACAAAGAATTCATAGTTTTTGTCAGATTCTCAAAAGATTGCATGATCCCCCAAATTTAAGAATCTCTGCTCTAATGTTTTACTTGTAAGTGTAGTATTGGCTGTTATTTTTACATAGATATTCAGGTTGTACTGAGAAAGTAGTCTGAGTTATATGAAGCAAAATGAAATCCCAAGGGACTTACTACCATGACCCTCCTAGGGTTCTGAGATACCTAGCTCCTCTAACTTCTGTTCATCTTCCAGAATATTCTTGTGCTTCTTTACATATAATATCTAGGGGTTTTAGTTATACTTAGAGGAAGGAATAAGGAAAAGTACATCTCTCCCATCTTCATAGAAATAGAGTGCTCTGATGTATTTTTTTCCTTTGCAATTGGGCTAAAGTTTTTGTTTGGTTGTGGTTTATAGGGGTGTTTAAGATTCATTTTGTTTTATTTTCATCATTTTCCAGTCCAATTAACAGCATTTTTTTCTTAAAAAAACTTTCACTAATATAAAGAAAGGTTTGTGTAAACTTTTAAAATTTATTTTGCTTTGTACGTGGAGATTCTTTCAGTTAAAAAAGCTTTGCCTTCCTTTAGCTCAGAGATGTTTGTTCTTTCCCTGGTAATTCTTTGAGGATTGTCCCTCTTTTCTTTGTCATGTCATTCTGGAATGCCTAACAAATTGATTTTATTTCCTGTACTTTATTATTCTTATTATTATTTTCATATTTTCAAAATTTGTCTCAAATGTGAGTATAATTCTCAAACTTGTACTCTAATTCACCAAATCAATTTTCTTAAGTTTCTAACACTACGCTCCACTGCCTTTTAATTTGATAATCATGGTCGCTATACTCACTCACACCCCACCCCAGCCACCATGGTCTTTTCTGACCTAAGACTGTCATTTTTATAACTACTTGTTCACTGTTTAATTTTTCATAGAGCCTTTTTGAGAGTACATATTAAAAACAATTCAATGTGTCTTCCATTTGTTTCAGATTCTTTTTAAAGAAAGGAAACAACTGTTCTGATATCTTGGATTTATCCCATTAATTTGAATTGTCTTCATAGCTCTAATGACTTTCTCAATTTACTTTTTCTAAAAGCACAGGGCTGGGTTGTATTAAATGACAGTAGGTGTTTCTACTTAAGATTCTATGTTCGCTGCATCGATGATCCTTTCACGTTGGCTTTTTTTTTTTTTTTGAAACGTGTATTTGGTTTTCTGAAATTGAGCTCAAAACTGTAGACATTGCTTCATTTAATTTTTAGTGTTTCAAAGAAATCTTAGATTGGTCTGATCATTATTCTTTGTCAAGAATGATTTTCTCTTCTTAAATAGATACTTTGGGGTTTTAAATACATCCTTGAAATCCAAATTACTCACCATGACCTGACTAATATTGAGCCTCTCTTCATTAGTTTGTCTACTGCTTAAAACAGATTGTATATGCAATACAAAGATGAGCATACCACCTGTTTTTTTTATCCCAAGTATACAGATTTGATAGCTCCACTAATTATACCCTATACCATCCACTCTCTTTGTTTTTTGTCCTTTTTTTTATTGGAGTTCAATTTGCCAACATATAGCATAACACCCAGTGCTCATACCGCCAAGTGTCCCCCTCAGTGCCCATCACCCATTCACCCCCACCTTCCGCCCTCCTCCCCTTCCACCACCCCAGTTCGTTTCCCAGAGTTAGGAGTCTTCCATGTTATGTCTCCGTTTCTGACGTTTCCCCCTCAACGCCCATCACCCAGTCACCCCAACCCTCTGCCCACCTCCCCTTCCATTACCCCTTGTTTGTTTCCCAGAGTTAGGTATCTCTCATGTTTTGTCACCCTCACTGATATTTTCACTCATTTTCTGTCCTTTCCCTTTATTTCCCTTCATTAATTTTTATATTCCCCAAATGAATGAGACCATATAATGTTTGTCCTTCTCCGATTGACTTATTTCACCAGCATAATACCCTCCAGTTTCATCCACGTCGAAGCAAATGGTGGGTATTTATCATTTATAATGGCTGAGTAATATTCCATTGTATACATACACCACATCTTCTTTATCCATTCATCTTTCGATGGACACAGAGGCTCCTTCCACAGTTTGGCTATTGTGGCCATTGCTGCTATAAACATCGGGGTGCAGGTGTCCCGGCATTTCACTGCATCAATATATTTGGGGTAAATCCCCAGAAGTGCAATTGCTAGGTCATAGGGCAGTTCTATTTTAACTCTTTGAGGAACTTCCACACAGTTTTCCAGAGTGGCTGTACCAGATCGCATTCCCACCAACAGTGCATGAGGGTTCCCCTTTCTCCACATCCTCTCTAACATTTGTGGTTTCCTGCCTTGTTAATTTTCCCCATTCTCACTGGTATTAGGTGGTATCTCATTGTGGTTTCGATTTGTATTTCCCTGATGGCAAGTCATGCAGAGCATTTTCTCATGTGCTTGTTGGCCACGTCTATGTCTTCCTCTGTGAGATTTCTGTTCCTGTCTTTTGCCCATTTCATGATTGGATTGTTTGTTTCTTTGCTGTGGAGTTTAATAAGTTATTTATAGATCTTGGAAACTAGCCCTTTATCTGATTTTTGCAAATATCTTCTCCCATTCTATAGGTTGTCTTTTGGTTTTGTTGACTGTTTCTTTGCTGTACAGAATCTACTTATCTTGATGAAGTCTCAATAGTTCATTTTTGCTTTTGTTTCCCTTGCCTTTATGGATGTATCTTGCAAGAAGTTACTGTGGCCAAGTTCAAAAAGGGTGTTGCCTGTGTTCTCCTCTAGCATTTTGATATACCATCCATTCTCAATGTCAGAGTAATCTTTCTACATGACATATATAACAATCTCACTCCTGTTCTTCCAATATTCAAGTGGCTGTCTTTATAGGATAAGGTCCAAATTCCTCAGTATAGAATAAAAGTCTATTGATGGAATGTATCCAAAACAAGGACATGTTTGTTTCTCTTCTACTTTGTTTTAATTCTGGTTTCTACTGCTCTTAATAAATGTTTTTATTTCTGTTGTAAAGTTTGCATTTTTTGTACAGTAATTCCCTATCCACATCCAATTCCTTTTTAATTTATTTTCCAATTTTATCTAATAATTCTTCCATTAGAATTCAATATTCTGATTACCAAGATAACAAGAAAAGAAGTACATATGAAAGTAAGTTGCAAATTAGAAACAAATAATACAAAACATGATTTTGCAGAAATTCATGTTTTAATTTTCTTAAGCATTGAGTTAGTCCTCAGATCAAGGCAGACTAGTCTGATGAAGCATGGTCCAGTGGAAATCTGGGAACTCTGGAATCCAACAAATTTGTTTGCTTTTGAGATTTACCACTTTAACTCATGTTCTTTTACTTCTTAAAGATCAGTTTCCTCACCTATAAAATGCATTATAAAAGGACAAAACACAGGCATGTGTTAACTGTCCTCAGTATATACTCACCTCCCAAATTTTAATGAGTAAGAAAGATTCATGATGAGTAGAAAAATTATTAGATGCATCATTCTGCATTATAATCTGTATATTTCTAAAACTTTGATAAATTCACATGTATGTGTATTTAATGAAATCATGAACATTTGGCTTGTTTCTCAAAAGTTTAGGTGTTTTCATGAATATTATTTCTCCCTCCCAAAATGTGACATTTGGTGGCCCCTTCAGGGACTTATGGTTCTGATTTGGTATGACTTTTCCAGATATGTTAATGTACAAATAGAGAAATATCAAATCATCTAGAAGCTGGCCCACGCCCAATCTCTGAGTTTAATCTCTGACCATTCTTCCTTGTGTCTTTACTTTTAGACAACACAGGCCCTTCCTCTTCCAACTGAGATCCTGACCTTGCCTTTTTCCCTGACACTAAAAAGGAGTCTGAAAAACAAACCCAGATTCTGACTCTTCCAAACAAAAATCTCTCTCCATGACCACAGCTGGGATTCATTCTATATCTATGGCTGGAGGAAACTGGACAAAAGTTGAGGAGTTTATCCTCATAAGCTTCTCTTCTCTACCTACTGAAATACAATTGTTACTCTTCCTGACATTCCTAATCATCTACCTGGCCACCCTGATGGGGAACACCCTCATCATTCTGGTTACTTTGGCTGACCCCATGCTGCACAGTCCCATGTACTTCTTCCTCAGGAACTTGTCCTTCTTGGAGATTGGCTTCAACCTAGTCATTGTGCCCAAGATGCTGGGGACCCTGCTTGCCTGGGACACAACCATCTCCTTTCTTGGCTGTGCCACGCAGATGTATTTCTCCTTCTTCTTTGGAGTTGATGAATGCTTCCTCCTGGCCACCATGGCATATGACCGCTATGTAGCCATCTGCAGTCCCTTGCACTACCCAGTCATCATGAACCAAAGGACACGTGCCAAATTGGCTGTCGCTTCTTGGTTTCCAGGCTTTCCTGTTGCTACTGTGCAGACTACATGGCTCTTCAGTTTTCCATTCTGTGGCACCAACGAGGTGAACCACTTCTTCTGTGACAGTCCACCTGTGCTGAGGCTGGTCTGTGCAGACACAACACTGTTTGAAATCTATGCAATTGTTGGAACTATTCTGGTCGTCATGACACCCTGCTTGCTGATCCTGTGCTCCTATACTCGCATTGCTGCTGCCATTCTCAAAATTCCATCAGCTAAAGGGAAGCATAAAGCCTTCTCTACATGCTCCTCTCACCTCCTTGTTGTGTCCCTGTTCTATGTATCTTTAAGCCTCACCTACTTCCGGCCTAAATCCAATAATTCTCCTGAAAGCAAAAAGCTGCTGTCATTGTCCTACACTGTTGTGACTCCCATGTTGAACCCCATCATTTATAGCCTGAGAAATAATGAAGTGAAGAATGCCCTTGGCCGGACCTTCCACAAGGCTTTAGGCCTTAGAAACTGCATTCCATAGGCATTGAGAAATGAGAATAAAGTGTACTGAATGGGGAGCAATCAGTTTCCTATCTGGGCTTCCTCTGATTCTCTTCCCATCTCTGATGGGATGAAACCCAGCTGCTGAAATGACTACTGGAAAAACTCAGTGGTGGGAATAGAGCACAGAAGTAGATTAGAACTATTGATACCACCTGAAAAACTCCTGTGCTCATTGTAGGCTTATTTTATGAAAAATAAAATAATTTTTATTAGTATTTCACAATTTTGTGCCAAGTAATTCCAGATATTTGCATTCCTGTGTCCACATTATGAACAGTATGAAACTGCTTATAATCCTAATCCTAAATTATACATTTAATAACAGAGCAAAATCAGCAAAAATCCTCATGTCACTTTTTCTTCCTTTGAGCAAGTCTAACTCTATTTATCAGATAGAAAATCCTATGACCTCTCCCAATGCACAACTCTCATTACTGTCTTATTTCTGTTTACATGGCCTTAAAGCAGTTCTTGGAAGCTCACTGGTGTGTGGTATGAATATAGAAAAGTGTATTGATAATTCCCATACTTACACCTTTATAACCCCTACAATTATTTTATTCCTTACTCAATGTTTTCCAGGAAGAATGAGATGAGGTTTCATGGGCTCCCTCTCTATCCCATATTCAGGTTCTTAAACTTCATTGGGATAATATTATAAATTTCTATTGTGATTCTGTTTTCATCAAAATTTAAAAAGGATCTAGCTAACTTCAGCATAGCTCTTCTTTAACCACAAAAATATTTCTTATTCTTTTTATAATTTCTTAGTACTCCTTTTCTAGGTATACCATAGCTTACTTAACAAGTCTTTATAATTACAAATCATGCTATAAAAATAGCTTTATATATCATCATTTTCATATTTTTGCCAGGATATCTGACAAATGGAAATCTAGAAATTGGGCAAAGGGTAAATATGTGTAACATGTTGTTATATATTGGCAAACTTCCCTCCAAATTGATTGTACCATTTTACATTCCCACCAGCAGTTTACAAGGGTTCTTGTTTCCTCACAGCTACATCAATAAGATTTGTTATCAAACGTTTGAAATTTTGCTTAACTAATAGGTAGAAAAATAACTTAAATTTTAACTTTAAGGAAATAAATTTTGAAGAATATGGAAAAATAATTGAGTAAATTAGAGAAAATTGTAAGTTTCATTGAGGCTTTGGAGTTAATAGTTTAGATTATTAGCAGCTGGCGATGTTTGATACTTTGTTTTCTCTACTTGAGAGGTTCTTTCCATCTTTATTTTAGACAGATCCATCTCATCTTTCAAGGTCCCACTATGATCCCTCAAGCAGCATAAATTATTATTTCCTATATGTATCTATTCCAATTTTATCAACAGATAAGTTAATTTTTGTATATACTATGCTGTACTTGCTTTTACATGTTTTCTTCCCCCAATGTACCTGTAACTCTTTGAAAATGGAAGCTGCACAAGTATTTCTGTTTTATATGACATGAGCATTCCTGAAAAACATATTCTGAAAAACTCTGTACTGAAAATACTATGGGAAAATAGGGTTAGGGCAGACCACCCCGAATATATGCAAATCTGAAGCCAGAGAATTAACAGAAACACAGATGGTACTTAGAGAGACAACATAGACGGCTCAGACATGCAGTCTGGAGATAGCAGAGGTTGCCAGAGTAAGTATTAAACATGCATAGTAACAGTAGAATGAAAATGTTAATAATGGCTTATTTAGTAAATGGGTATGTGGTGCTGAGATAATGCAGAGGATGTGATGCTCTGAACCAGATGGAGCAGCCTTTATCTGGTCATGAGAGTCAGTGACACTTTACTGGAGCCAAAAGCTGCACAAAACAAGGGATGCTTCTCTTTGTGAATGGAACCTCAAGTACAGGCATACTTCTGAAATTTCTTTAAAACAGCTAAGAAGTGCCAAGGTCTTATGATATTTACTTCCGTGTTGAAAGTTATCACTTTATCTATTCTCGTTTGCTTTGCCTAATACAAACTTTATATTTTAATGAAATTATTCTCCAATTTTTCAATAGTGTATGAAAGATGAATAAATGAATGGATAATCCAATTGAGAAATGCTGGTGACTTGGAATAGAGAGTAACTTATCAAATATCAGTAGAAATTAATTTTAAATAATTTTTAGAGGAAGAATTGATAGGACTTGATGGTAGATTGCATGTGCTCAAGAGAGAGGACTTGATTCTAGAGCAAAACCAATTCCTGTAGTAGAGTGTAGGTGTTCTGAAAGTCTGGAGGAGATCCATAAAAGAGGTATGAAAGAGACTTTTTTTTAGAAAGGTCAAGCCTTTTCCTTCACATCCCTGTTATGAATCTCTTTTTATCATTTGGGGAAACATCTTCCCAAAGTTGGACTAACTAACCTTGCCTTGGGGCCAGCCACTTTCATCAGGTTATCCCAGAACTGGATATAGAGCCAAGGACTCAAGTGCAAGCTAATTATTAAGGAGAAACCATTAAATGAATGACCAAAGTAGAGTTGGAATGGAGGAGAAGCTAAGCAACAATACAATTAATTCAGCTTGATCCAGCAGGAAACTCCAGAGCATAAATAAAGCTTAGTTTGTTCTGCTTAATTCATAAGAAGTAGGCTTTTGTATTTCCCTTTCACTCATCCACTGGCTATTGGCAGACTGTGGGGTAGAGAAGAAGGGGAATTAAAACTCCCAGGCACCACTGTCTCCCAGTGCCCTAGGCCATTCTTCTGAAGTTCTCAGGTCCAAGCTATTAGAAGTAAACCTTGCAGAAACTGACAAAGGATGCTCAGAGCTAGTCAAAATGACTGAGGAGGATTGAGGAAAAACTTCAGTAGTCTCAACTACAGTCTGCCCTTCAGAAGTGCTTTTCATCATTGGAGTGTTTGAGTCAAGGAAAACCTCCAAGTCTTTAATCAGAACATTAAAAAGTGGACATTGAAAAAAATAACTGCTGAAACTCTAAATCTAGAGCTCAGTTCAACATACAGCAATCTCTCCAAGTTCAACATCTACCCAGCAGTGTGAGTTCTGATAATTTATTTTTCCAGAGGAGTATTTGAATCAAACACACAAATCCAAAAGCATTGATCATCAGAAACAACAAAGGAGTTAAACACAGAAGTATGAAATAAATACTTTCTTTTTAATGCATAAAGGCATCTTTGTTTTTCACAATGGACTCAGAACCACAAATCATTATATAGGGCAATGATAGTACCTTTACTTCATCTCCCATTTATACAGGGGCCCCTTTGAGATTGCCGGGACTGAGAAAATAGCTCGAGATGATTAATTTATATTTGAAAGGCTTTTGTTTTAGGCAAAGACATGGCTGAAACTTTGGGATTGCTGCTCTATTTAAGTTTATTAAATTGTAATCCAAGTCAATTACGTCCACACAAATGGGAAATGGTGGTACTGTTTTAGCAGCTACATCATTTTCTTCCAATTACATATCCATTACAGTTGTAATTTCACATTTTTATATAATTCTTTAATATTTGTCTTCCCACTTAAACTGTATGTTCTACAAGGCCAGGAACAATGTTTATAAAATTTCCTACTGAAACTTTAGTGCCTGGATCATGTTAGGTATCCAAGAATTATTTGTTAAATGAATGAATGGACATTCAAGTGGATCTTGTGCATTTGCTCATTGGCCATTGGAGCCCGTAATACAATTGTTCCTCTTCCAAATGCAAGTATGCAGCATTTGAGAAGAGAAAGGGTGAGAGGAAGAATAGCAGACAGAGGTCATGTAGCTATTTCTATTCTCTCACTACTTTTGGTTATAATCCCAAGTAAATATGGGAACAGGAATTTATATTATATACTAAACAAAGAGAAAAGTTTGAAGAATTATTCTCAATGGGAAGAATAGGAAGGGAGAAGAAATGGGTAGGAAATATCAGAAAGGGAGACAGAACATGAAGACTCCTAACTCTGGGAAATGAACTAGGGATGGTGGAAGGGGAGGAGGGCGGGGGGTGGGGGTGAATGGGTGATGGGCACTGAGGGTGGCACTTGACGGGATGAGCACTGGGTGTTATTCTGTATGTTGGCAAATTGAACACCAATAAAAAATAAATTTATTATTAAAAAAATAAACATGCAATAAAATTCCTGTTTCAGAAGCTCTATAAGAAATGTTCAGATGTACATTAGAATCAGCTTGGAGAAATTTTATCTCAAAGCATAGACAAGCATAGACATCATCTTACTCCCTCAACATCAATTCTTATTCCAGAAGGGTTAGCATTCTGAGACTGTTAGTCAGATTTTCTTCTTTTCATCATAACCAGGAGTTATTAGTTCCCCAACCAACAGCATCCCCAACCAATTGCTTGTGGTTTTCATTAATATTCTTCAGTTGGCTTAGACAATAATTAATGAGTTCTCCTCTCCATGCCTGAAAACTTCTGAGCCCAGGCTAGAAACACTCCCAAAGAACCAACCCAATGAGAATCAAAAGGGAGGGGAGATGTAAAAGGATACTGACATGATACAAGTGAAATCACTGACTTAAAGAGATGCTTGCACTTCCAAGTTCATTGTAGCATTTTTCACAACAGCCAAGACATGGGAACAACCTAAGTGTCCATTTATAGATGAATAGATAAAGAAAATGTGGCATTTGTATAGATACATACAATGAGATATTAATCAGCCATAACAAAGAAGGAAATACTGCCATTTTGACGACATGGATGGACCTCAAGGCATTATGCTAAGTGAAATAAGTCAGACAGTTATTTGTCAGAAAGACAAATACTGTTTGATCTCACTTATTTGTGGACTCTCACTTCATATGTGGAATCAAAGAAAAGGAGAGTGGAATAGTGGATATTGCGGGCTGGGGTAGAGTAATATTCGTCAGAGGGTACAAACTCAGTTATAAGATGAATAAGTTCTGAGGATCAAATGTACAACATAGTGACTATCATTAACAATATTGTATTATATACTTTAAAATTGCTAAAAGAGTAGATTTTAAGTGTTTTCACCACACACATATACAAAAAGGTAATTATGTGCAGTAATAGACATGTTAACTATTGTGCTAATTAGTTGAATATAAATACATGTATCGAATCATCACATTACACACCTTAAATTTACACAATGTTAGATGTCAATTTTGTCTCAATAAAGCTGAGGGAAAAAAGAATGCTAGCATGTTCTTCTAATCCCTCTCTGGTGCAAACCTTGGAGAATAGACAGACTGCTAAGGTTTTTTTTTTTTTTCCCTTTGCTCTTGTAGCCTCATGAGTGCAGGAAAAGTTGGAGCTGCAGCAAAGATCTCCTCCATTTATGAGACTGCAGAATCTTTATGAATTTCTGCACTTTTAGGAATTCCTCAAAACTCACACCTGTCAGAAAGTGAACTTACGACTTGACTTGAGGAAGAGGAAGCATTGGGAGAATCATTCCCTTACAGTAAACAGCAGGGACCAGAAATAGTCCTGAGACTCAGCCTGGAATCCTCTAGAGTGATTGACACTCCTCTAGAGTGATTGCCCAGCTCAGAGCTCCTTTACAGGGACTGACTCAGCCACAGTTTAGGTTTTACCCGGAGTGTCTGGCACAACCCTGGACAAAGCTTCTTTGAGAATGTGACAAGGTGGAAACCCAGAGTTCACCAGCAATGAGGACTGAGAGTACCTTTGAAATGACTGGCACAGATACATTCAGGGCTTTTATGAAAGGATTTGCACAGAAATAGTCATATTTTAGAACTCCCCTGGTTTCGCTCATTTGGACAGAGTGTCAGGGTACTCTAGAGCAGCTAACACAGACCAGGGATTCTCTGGAATGTGATACAAATATCACTCACAGGAGGTAAGTAAAGAGCAAAGTGGACAGAGCACAGATGTGAACTCATTTGTAAAGAGGATGATGGCTTATTACCATGAAAACATGTTTTCTCTGACACATTTCTAGGAAATAAGAAGGGATATCAGAGGTCTCAAACAAAAAAAAAACATGTAGTTTTATAAGACTTGACAAATTAACTAATCTGGGAAAGGATGAAAACAATGGTAATGTATGTACTGGGCTTTAGAATATTTGAAGCATTTACATATGTATTATCTCATTTCACATGATTTGGGCACCATATAGTAGTCATTTTATAGTTGAGAAAAACCGTAATTCAGAAAATATGTCAGTAGCTCTGTTTCTCACAGCTAAAAAATAATCAGTACTTTTAACTCTGATTTTATGACTGAAGTCTTTGCCTTATAACTATGTGGCCTGAAACTATTATTTATCTGAGAGTATAACAAAGTTTTCTATTTATTTATTTATTTATTTATTTATTTATTTATTTATTTATTTAAGAGAGAGAGAGCGAGAGAAGAATGAGGAGGGGCAGACGGAGAAGGGGACAATCTTAAGCAGACTGACTACTGAGCAGGGAGCCCAAGACCAAACTCCATCCCACAATCCTGAAATCACCACTAGAGCTGAAATCAAAGAGTTAGAAGCTCAACACATTGTGCCACCTAGACACCCCCCGCCCGCCTCCCCCCAGTTTCACAAAGTTTTATTAAGTATGTTACCTAGTTCTTTCTTGTTCAAACAGTGCATGGAATCTCTAAGATGTTACCTCAGAAAGGAGATACTCTGGGTAGTAGTGTAGCTGACCAGACTACCTCAGCTAAGTTTCTGCATAAGTTCCCTTTCCATAGGATTCTCTCCTACTCTGATGGCTGCAAACACAACTCCATTTATCTGAGGCTCTGTGCTTGCAAGACCAGTAGTAAAAAAGCAGCTGGATTATATTCATCTATAACATCCTGATAACTACAATTGCATGCATGCAGCTACAGGAAGATCAGTTCTTCAGAATATCATCCTAGCAACATCCCCTCCACCATCTTTTCCTTGCTTAGGAGAGGAAAACATATCAAAATTAAAAAAACATTATTTATATTTATATTCCCCAAATGAATGAGACCTTATAATGTTTGTCCTTCTCCGATTGACTTTTTTCACTCAGCATAATACCCTCCAGTTTCATCCACATTGAAGCAAATGGTGGGTATTTGTCATTTCTAATGGCTTAGTAATAATAGTGAAAGGGAATAGAAGAGAAGGGAGAAGAAATGGATAGGAAATATCAGAAAGGGAGACAGAACATGAAGACTCCTAACTCTGGGAAACGAACTAGGGGTGGTGGAAGGGGAGGAGGGCGGGGGGTGGGGGTGAATGGGTGATGGGCACTCAGGGGGGCACTTGACGGGATGAACACTGTGTGTTATTCTGTATGTTGGCAAATTGAACACCAATAAAAAATAAATTTATTATTAAAAAGACAAAATTAAAAAACCAAAGGGAAAGGTGAAAGATGGAAGAAAAAAACAAGAAAGGCTAGAACAAAGATGGCAATATAAAGGGATGGTTGGAGAAGGATCAAGACAGATGATGGAAAATATGGAATTACAACTGTGGGAGGGGGGCAAGTTGTTTTTTGTGTAGCCCTAGGACCCTAAGAAGCATGAAGGGGCAGTTTCAGGGGACAGGAGAAAAGTGAAGCCAAATAAGTGGGAATCTGAGCCTCTGCCCATCCCTTTATTCATCTTCATTGGACTTAGTGTGGAGACTCTCTGCAGGATGTGGTTTGAAAGAAAAGGGAAAGTCATCTCTGCTTCCTTAGCTGAGATGACTTTGATAACATCTGAACTTTCTGCCCAAGAATCTTTTCTGTCCCTTCGACATGGATGGAACTGGAGGGTATTATGCTGAGTGAAATAAGTCAATCGGAGAAGGACAAACATTATATGGTTTCATTCATTTGGGGAATATAAAAAATAGTGAAAGGGAATAAAGGGGAAAGGAGAAAAAATAAGTGGGAAACATCAGAAACGGAGACATAACATGAAAGACTCCTAACTCTGGGAAACGAACTAGGGGTGGTGGAAGGGAAGTGGGCGGGGGGAGGCGGTGGTGACTTGGTGACCGGCACTGAGATGGGCACTTGACGAGGTGAGCACTGGGTGTTATTATATATGTTGGCAAATTGAACACCACAAAAAATAAATTTATTTAAAAAAAAAGAATCTTTTCTGTCCTAGACTTTTGTTACATGGCGTTCCTCTAGTTTCAACTATCATGGGTCTCAGCTACACTTTATTGGATTCTTTTCTATCTACTGCTTTACCAAAAGGTTTGGTTTAGAGTCTTTTTGAAACTATAAAAACTATAATAATATTGATGATAATGACAATCACAAGAATTTAAATTTGTGCCATGTTTTACAATTGTACATTTATTTCCACATCTCTTAGCAGATGATAATTTAAAACATTTGTTTGTTGGTAGAGACAATGTTTAACTTTTTTAACAAACACTTAAAAAATAATAGTGATGACTCCATCATGGATTCACTAAGAATTTCATGAATAAGAACTTCATTACTTTTTAAAGATAAATATTAGCATGTTAAGTCAATTAACTGATGTTGTTAAGATAAATGTTAGTAATTCAACAAACATTTATTGTTACTTCATAAGCAGCAGGCAATATAATATGGATAGAATGATGTATATCATTTGGTTTGTGTCTTCAAGGAATACACAATTTGTAGGAGAGGACAAATATAAAAATAACTATGATAAAACCATTATTACAATAAGGATATTTTAAAATGCTATGAGGAATAGGGCACGTGGGAGGCTCAGTCAGTTAAGCTTCTGACTCGATTGTGTCCCAGGTCATGATGTCAGGGTTCTGAGACAATGCTTGTGTTAAGCCTGGCATTGAGCTCCTTGCTGAGCATGGAATGGAGATGGCTTAAGATTCTCTTTCTCTCTTCCCCTCTATCCCTCACCCACTAGCATGCACTTTCTCTCTCTCTCTTAAAAAATATGCTATGGGGAACACAATGGAGAAAGTAACCTAACCTGATTGGGGTTGGAGATAGAAAAAGCTTCACAAGGAAGTTGACATTAGATCTTAGATAAAAGAATGAGCATTTGATATGGTTTATCGGCCTTTCACTAAGGCATTTAATGAACACTTTCCTGAGATATTTGTTATTACATTAAGGTATATTCCATGTAATAGTACATATAACTGTTTATTGATACACAACCCAGGTCTCAAATGATTTAAAGTCACAGATAAAAAAAATAGATCACTTTGCTAAATAGCTCAACAAATTAGAGATTAAAAAATTGATGCCAACTCATTTTGGGATATGACTTAAGTGATCTGCCCCAGAGTTGAGGCTCTGTCCTAGGAAACATTGATTAAATATTTGAGGGGAATGGACATCTGTGGCATAGTGAGTGACAGAGCTTTTATAACAAAGCTTTTAAAATATCTTCTCAGAACATAGCAAAACACTTAAAATAAATATATATTGGAAGACAAAACTGAATGTACCACCTATAATATGCACAAACGCAAACACACATACATTAGAGGTTTTACTTAACTGTAAGCTTAACTATATAGACCGTTTAGCATCATCAAACTGCTGTAAAAATAAAACCTTAGGCTACATCAATTACCAAGCACTTGGAGTTAAGCATTCTGCTAGTTGCAAAAGATACAATAATGACTGAATAGGTTTTCTTCCTGGCATCTACTAAAATCATCGTGAATGTGGGCTGCTTGAGGTTAGGACATATTCAGGTCTCTTCCTCAGGGATCATTGGTAACTGCTGGTTCACTTTCCTTGATTTTCCCTTTCCTGCCCTTTCATTTTGCAGAAATCATATGATGGCTGACCTCACCACCTTTCATTGTGCATTGAGAACCCTCTCTTCAGAAATGTTTGACCTGGCTTCTTTTTTAGTACCAATGACTGGTGAAGAAAGAGAGTAGGAGTCCATAAATGAAGATGTGATACTGAACATTATCTATAGAGCAAAGAAAAGTCAAGGGATGATGTATAGATATATATGATGTGCCTCATTTCAGTCTGAAAAAAAATAGGTTAGTATTCTTCCCAAAAATTGTGAATACCATAGACCAGCGGGTTTTTGTTTGTTTGTTTTGTTCTTGTTTTTTGTTTTACATTTTGGAAGGTACAGCTTCTGATTTGCAACAACTAGAATAAAAAGGTGGAGAATGAGTCCATAGGGGCTTTTCTTTCCCATTGTGTATTAGAGGTCTAAATATCATATGGAGCCTTCTGCCTTCCTGGAACATGAATGTCCAGTGAAATCCTGGGCAGAAGAATGACGTGGGAGAAACTGGACGATTGTCAGTGAGTTTGTTCCTGTGAGCTTTTTAACTTTGTCCTTTGAGCTCCACGCTCTGCTCTTTCTCTTTTTTTTTTTTTTTTTTTGACTATTTACTTGGTTACTCTAATGGGCAATGTTATCATCCTGGTCACTACAGCTGACTCCGCTCTACAAAATCCTATGTACTGCTTCCTCAGGAACTTGTCCTTCTTGGAGATAGGCTTCAACTTAGTCATTGTGCCCAAGATGCTGGATACTCTGATCATCCAGGACTGCAACCATCTCCTTCCTTGGCTGTGCCACTCAGATGTATTTCTTCTTCTTCGTTGGGGCTGCTGAGTGCTGTCTCCTGGCCACTATGGCATATGACCGCTATGTGGCCATCTGTGACCCTTTGCGTTACCCAGTCATTATGAATCAGCAGAGCCTGTGCCCAGCTAGCAGCTGCCTCTTGGTTCTCAGGATTTCCAGTGGCCACTGTGCAAACCACATGGATTTTTAGCTTCCCTTTTTGTGGCCCCAACAGAGTGAACCACTTTTTCTGTGACAGCCCCCCTGTCATTGCACTGGTCTGTGCTGATACCTCTCTGTTTGAACTGGAGGCTCTGACAGCCACTGTCCTATTTATCCTCTTCCCATTCTTGCTGATCCTGGGGTCCTATGTCCGCATCCTCTCCACTATCTTCAGGATGCCCTCAGCTGAGGGAAAACGTAAGGCCTTCTCTACCTGTTCCTCCCACCTCCTGGTTGTCTCCCTCTTCTACAGCACCGCCATCCTCACATACTTCCGACCCCGATCGAGTACCTCTCCTGAGAGCAAGAAACTGCTATCCCTCTCCTACACCGTGGTGACTCCCATGTTGAACCCCATCATTTACAGCTTAAGGAATAGTGAAGTGAAGGCTGCACTGAGGCGAGTCCTCCACAGGACCCTGGGCCCTCAGAAAATCTGATGAGTGAGATGCAAACCTAAGGGATGAAATGCAAGGACAAAGGAAAGAAAAAATAACTCCTCCCATGGGTTTTGGTCCCTACTTATTCTAAGAGCATGATATACCCACTAGGATTTTGGACTTAGTAGGGTCTGTTTCTGAATGAAAGAACATGAGTGATAAAGGAGAACTTCTGTAGGCCCAGGATTCTGTGGGACCGATGTATCTGAGGATGCTGCTAGATTACACAGATTGGGAAAGTTTACAATTGTTGTAGTAACAACACTACAGCTCACCATTCTTTACTTTATTTTAACTTTTCTTGAACTTCTTCATCCATATCTTTTTATGATCTCCTCCTTTATACTTTCTACTTGTCCAAAATCTGTGGCTGCAACTTTCCAGGATCTTTCTCCTTTCAAAGTAAAGTTTTGATGATGGCGAAAATAAATAGCAGAGTTTTGTTTCATTCTTCACTCATTTTTTTGGAACTCAAAATTTCAACACATTTTGACACAGTGCTGAATATAATAGGTGATTTCTTTCCCTGTAGAATATATATTCTAGTGAAGAAGAGAAATAATAAAGCAATACTTAAAAACTTTCACTGGCTTATAAAGTACCCATGTACTATTAGGTTGGCAAACGATAACTTCTTCCTCTGCTACTATAATTGGTCTGTACCTCATATGGAGAATGACTACTCCACATGGAGACTGCCTCAATCTCAAATTAGTCACGTTGGATCTGAGAGTTGTTTGACAGAAGGAGTGTCCTAAGTTAAGTGGACAAAAATATAGGAAATGGCTGTAAATAATCCAAGATTCTTTGTTTACTAGATTTTTATGTAATCATATTGTGACTAGATGATATCAACTGTTCTTATAATTTTGTCTATTACTCAACCAGTGTAGTAGCCCATCTTTAGAATTTTGTCCAGTGAATATAGACCAACTCTGGACTCTTGAAAAAATAGCAGACTTGGGATGTGGGCACCATAGCTTTGTGTAAACTATTCATAAGAATTTATTGATAATTAACAGAGTAAAATCACATCTACTGCATAGGCATGTTTTCTCCACAAACTCTATAAATAACTCTCTGTGTACCATAGAGGTATCAAGCCAGTTCAGTCTCCCACACTGTGTATCCTTCAGCTCTCCTGTACCAAGGACCTAGAAAGGCAGCACATTCTAATTATCACTATAAGAATTTGCATATTAAAAGATAGATCATGAGGTTCTGTTTCAATGAAGGCAATCACACAACTAACTGTATTGGCACCATTAAACATTTATAATCTCCAATTTTAGCCAAACTTTAATCACTCCTTCACATTCATTTTACTTGTCCTTATGTGGTAGGCAGAATAATGGTTCCCTAAATATGTCCATGTCCTAACCACAGGACCTATAAATATGTTACCTTACACAGGAAAGAGGACTTTGTAGACAGAATTAAAATAAGTATCTTCAGATGGGGAGGTTATCCTTGATTGTTTTTTAATATAGTAATAGGTAATCAGAAAGTAGGTACAGAATGAACCTGAAATATTTATTTCTGTAGCTTTCTTGCCTCTACACACCTAAGTCCACAACTACTGTCTTCTGCTTTCTATATAGACCTACCCTCTCCAAGTCCTAGTTGTCCTTCAGGCCCAGGCTTAGTATCAGCATTTTCCTCACTCTTGCTAGCCCTGGAATGTCACTATTTGTTCTTAGTTTCCAAAATACAGTTTTTACTCTTATCTGACAGATAAAATATCCATGTCCCTAATAAGAGTGTGAGAAGGACAGCAGAAACCATATGTACATCTTCATTGTACCCACGCCCTTAACTACCCACTTCAAATACATATACAGAATGCATGTGCCAGTAAACACGCATGTAGCACCTTGCTCACCTAAGTGATTAAGTAATGTTTGTTAATTTATTGATTATTTAATGTTGCAAAGAGATTCAGAAATACAAAAAGATAAAAGAATTAGAGTAGGATCTGGGATAGATTGATAATAATACATAACATGGTAAAAAAAAAAGATAGATTTACAGACTCCAGGGTTTTTGAAATGTAAATGTTTTTTCAGGATTTCCAAACTCTTAGGTGCCAAAAACCAACAAGAAGGAAGCAGACCCTCCTTCTATTGGTCCATGAATTATTATCCTTCTTCTTTTACAAAGGAAGTGTTGGATGAAGGATGGAGGGTAGGTCTCAACAAGGTCCCAGGATGAGGATCTTGCCATATTCCAACCTTGCTGAGGAAAACTACTCAGCAAATCTTATATGCAAGGAGCTAAAGTCTCACAGTCAGTGGCAGATTTCAAGCCTGCATGGGAAATTCCTTGTGGCCACTTTCCTCAGAGCTCCCTTCACATCCTTGTTCCTCAAGCTATAGATAGAGGGATTGAGCATGGGTGTCATCATTGCATAGAACACAGACACCAGTTTTTCCTGTTCTTTGGAAGACTTTGGTATCATGTAAGTGAAAATTGCTGACCCGTAAAAGAGGATGACCACCATGAGGTGGGAACCACAGGTAGAGAATTCCTTGCACCTACCAATGGCTGACTTCATCCTGAACACAGTCACTATGATGTGGCCATAGGATACCAGAATTAGGGATACAGGTATGAGGAGAATCACAACACCCATGAGGAAAATGGCCATCTCTGAAGTGTGGGTGTCTGTGGATGCCAGCATCAACAGTGCAGGGGCCTCACAAAAGAAATGAGCAATGCTATTGCTGCTCTGATAGGGTAGCCTTAGTATAAAAGTGGAATCTACCACAGACACCAAAATGCCACTGGTCCATGATCCTGCAGCCAGCTGAACACACACCCTCCAAGTCATGATTCTAGAGTAATGCAAATGGTTGCAGATGGCCACATATCGATCATAGGACATCACCGCCAGAAAGGCACACTGTGTACCCCCAAAAATGAGGAAGAGTAAAAGCTGAGCTGCACATCATGTGAATGAAATTATCTTTTTCCTGGATAGCAGATGAACCAGCGCCTGAGGAACGATGTTGGTAGAAAAACAGAGGTCAGCCAAAGATAAGTTGCAGAGGAAAAAATACATGGGTGTGTGAAGCCGAGAGTCAGCCTGAACAAGGCGCATGAGAAGCAGATTTGCAAGCACAGTAACCAGGTAGACACCCAGGAATAAAATAAATAGGAGCTTCTGAGTGTGGGGGTCATCAGAGAGTCCCAGGAGGAGGAACTCTGTCACCTTCGTCTGATTTGCTTCTCTCATACTTTGTTGTTTGTGGAAGAAGTCAACATGTTAAACATAGGTCCATAGAACCTCAGATTTGGAGGGCTTTCTTTCTTTTTTAAGATTTCATTCATTTATTAATGAGAGACAAAGAGAGAGAGGCAGAGACATAGACAGAGGCAGAAGCAGGCTCCATGCAGGAGTCCGATGTGGGACTCGATCCCTGGACTCCAGGATCATGCCCTGGGCTGAAGGCAGGCACTCAACCACTGAGCCATCCATGGATTCCTTGGAGGGCTTTTGAATTGCTCTCAATCACTATCAACCATTCCAAAATTCCCCTTTATATAAAAGATGATATGCTGCTTTAGTTGGAGCATTTTCAGTGTTGTAAAACTTCATACTTTTAAGATGGCGCCTTCATTTTTAGTGTCATCTGTAAGTGTAGAGTAGATCAAAAGTATCATCTTCCTTAATCCAAATACCAAACATCTAATAATAAAAAAGATTCAATTAATCTATAAATCATGGTATTTATTTCACTTTATTATCAACTAAAACTCTTGAGTCTTAATGTTGCTTTTGCCACATCTCCTCATTTTATAATGGCATAGTTTTTTTCTATTCTTTGGGCATATGACTGTTGTCTCTTCCATGAAAAGACAGTCACTAAGATATAAGAAATCAAAAAGGGCCTTGGAGAATTGGCAGGTTATTTTCTCCAGCAAAAATGTCAGTTCTTCAGTATACTTTGACTAGTTTTCTGTGTGCAGATTACACAGCACTAATCCACCGCCTCTAGCTCATCGTCTCTCACTGCCTTGCATTATTTGTCTATTATTGCCAGAGATTAAAAACTCTTGAAATCTATATCTTTTTCCTTTTTGTGACCCTTTATAAACATGGTACGGGAAGGTATTTGATCAATTATCATTAACTAAGTCAAATTAAAAAAACAATTGATCATATGGTTTAGTAGAGTTGCTTAAAAAGCCTACCAGATTCTGATGTCACTAAGGAGGCAACATTGGTTGTTTCTGACTTTGTTCTCCCTCACAAGAACAACCAACAACTATTCCAGAATAAAACATCACTGAGAAGCAACCTGCACCACAGAGACCAAGAGAGATGGCATTAGAAAGGTAAAAGAAGTAGCTACATGTTGAATGCATTGTCCTTCCCCCAGACCAGAGCAACACCATGTGGTGAGGTCTGCCCTGAGCCTCCTATTCCTCTAATAGGAAAAGAAAACCCAGGGGAGATGATCTGTACTGCCCCAACATTGTGGGTGCTTTGCAGGAGCCTCTGCTCTGATCCCATACCATAGGGACTGCAGGGGAAATAATGGGGCTCTACCACTGGAATCTGGTTGCGATAGAGAAGGGAGAGAGGCTTGCAACAATCAGTACATAGATCTTGGCAGACCAAATTCATACCTGCTGTGCCCAAGACTAATCCCAACCTGTAGCTTTGCTCATCTGCAGGACTAGCTCAGATGTACTCTGGCCAGGGAACAGATGGAGTGCAGAGTTGCTTGATTCAGATCTTCAAAGGAGTTTTGCTGACCTCAGAGACTGGTTTTCCCAGGCTCAGGCAGGGGGGCGAATCACAACCCTGCATGCTGTGAAGAGTGTCTTCTGGCCCCATCTGACCAGAGGGCTGAGGACAACTCCTGGAAGCAGTAGAGCCCAGCAGAGCTCTAGCTGATAGGTCAGTGGGCAGAGCTGATTGCACCCAGAGCAAAGCCAGTACCAGAGGAACATTCCTGTGCTACATACAGGCAGAGGCAATAATTCATAACCTAGACTGAAGGTAAATCCCAGCCCCTCCCAACTGGATAACCTGCCTGGGAAATTGAGAGTAGCCTGAAGTGACTCAACTCCCTCCTACCCAGGCAAGGAAGCTAAGGCATAGTAGCTCCACCTACTATCAGGAGTGTCTCCTGGCCCCATCTGATTAGAAGGGCTGGTGACAGCTCCTAGAAGCAGTGCATCCCACGGACATTCAAGCTAAGAAGCAGGTGCACAGAACTGAAAGTTTGCAGAGCAAAGCCAGTGGCTCTGTTCCGTCAGGAAACTTGGAGTGTGTCAAGACAAAACAACAAAGAGATTGCCAGCTTTAGAGCTGCTTTCTCACTGTGCTCAGACAACAAATCTTGTGTAGCTCTACTCATCACTGAATACAGCCTTCAGCTTGTGCAACCAAAGAACCTAACCAGAGAACACTGAAAGCTGCCTAGCCCATCCAATGGCCCTATGTATGGTGGCACTAGAGCAGAGAGCACAACTGTAGCATCCCTCATCTGCAGAGCAAAACTGATGACGTCACTTGGCCAGGGAATTCAGTGAACCCTCTGAAGGATGGATTGGGGTCCTTAAATAAGAGCTGTACAGGCTTTGTGTTCTGTCTTGCTGTCCTGCCAGAGGAATAATTTAATTTTAATAATAGTTTCATATATTATTACTAAATATAGTACCCTGTCTTGATCCTCTAATAAGCCTGACCAGAGAATCCAGGCAGCCACGGAGCCCATCCTACAACCTCACTTCGGTATGGAACTAAGACAGATAGATGTCCTACCCAACTGTTCTTGGCCAGTGGCACACCTCCCATCACATAAATAGAATGAAAGAAAAGAATCATATGATCATCTCAATAGGCACAGAAAAAAATAAAGATTTGACCTAATTCATCACCCATTTGTGATAAAAATTCAACATGTCATGCATAGAAGGAACATATCTCAGTATAAAGGCCATATGTGGGGATCTCTGGGTGGCTCAGCAGTTTGGCGCCTGCCTTTGGCCCAGGGTGCAATCCTGGAGTCCCGGAATTGAGTCCCACGTCGGGCTCCCGGCATGGAGCCTGCTTCTCCCTCCTCCTGTGTCTCTGCCTCTCTCGCTCTCTATCATGAATAAATAAATTAAAAAAAAAGAAAGAAAAAAGTTATAAAAAAATAAAGGCCATATGTGATAAGCACACAATTATTGTCATAGTTAACGGCGAACAGTTGAACGCTATTCCTCTAGGATCAAGAACAAGACAAAAGTGCCCACTTTCACCACTGCTAGTCAACATACTATTTGAAGTCCTAACTGGAGTAATCAGGCAAGAAAAATAAATAAAATATATCACAACTGGAAAGGAAGAAGTAAATTGTATTTACATGTGATATGTTTTTATAAATAGCAAATCCTAAAGACTCAATCAAAAGAAGAAAACCTGTTAGATCTAGTTAATGGATTCAGTACAGTTGCAGGATCCAAAATCAACATACAAAATCAGTAGCATTTCTATACACCATCATAACAGTTTCTAAAACACAAATCAATCCCATTTGTAGTAGCATCAAAAACAATAAATACTTTGGAATAAATTTAAGGAGATGTAAGTTCTCTACGATGAAAACTACAAGACATTGATGAAAGAAATCCAAGACACAAAGAAATGGAAAGCTATCTTATGTTCATGTTTAGAAGAATTTTAACATTGTTAGAATGTCAATACCACCAAACGCTGGCTATAGATTCAAAACTATCCTTATCAAGAGTCCAATGGTATTTTTACAAAAGTAAATGAAACACTCCTAAAGTTTATATCGAACCATGAAAAACCACAAATAGCCAAAGAAATCTGAGAAAGAACAAAGTGGGAGGCATCACACTTCCTGGTTTCTAGCTATATTATAAAGCTATAGTCATCAAATTGGCATAAATACAAATAAACCAATGAAACAGAATGGAGAAAGCATAAATAAATTCGAACATATAGAGACAAATAATATCGGACAAGGAACAAAGAATGCTCAACGGAGGAAAGATGGTCTGTTCAATAAATGGTGTTGGCGTAATTGGATAGTCACATGCAATAGACTGAAACCAGACTCATCTTTTATACCACTATAAAAATTAACTTCCAATGGATTAGACTTAAATGTTTCCTGAAACACAACAAATACAAAACAAAAAAATAATTTAAAAAAGTGATTAAACTTGTTACCAGAGGCAGAGGGTGTGGGGAGGAAATTTGGCGGAAGGGGACCAGAAGGTACAACTTCCAGTTATAAGATAGATATATACTAGGGATAGAATATAGAACATGGCTATAGCTAAGACTGCTTTATAGTATATTAGAAAGTTGTTAAGAGAGTACATTCTAAGTTCTCATCAGAAGGAAAATTTTTTTGTTTTTTCCTTTTTTTCTTGTTTCTGTAAGAGAAGATGGATATTAGTTGAGCCTATTATGGTAATGGTAATCATATCATAATATATGTAAATCAGGCCATCATGCTATATTCCTTGAACTTATATAGTGATGTATGTCAATCATTTCTCAATAAAACTGAGTGGGTAGAGGATGGAAGACTGTCATTATGCCTAGAGAGATTTGCAAGACTCTGAGAGTAATAATAAAATTTCGTTCAAAAAGAAGGGAGACAAAATTTAAGGTCTAAAGATTAAGGACCTATGCAAAGTTTAGGCATTTGAGCTTTTATCTGCTTGGTAAAGTTGCCTCAAAATAATGGTTTAAATGCAGCATATAGAATGTATAGGATTACCAAGGAGACCAGTCATACTAACATACAGTTTATTACAATAGTTTTAGGAAGCAGTTATGTATAATGATACATGTGATTCTTTGTTAACACATTAAATTTCAAAATGTTGTGGCAGGCCTAATAACCACCTTGATTGGAAAATTAATTAGCTTAAGGGATATTTTTTTAGATATCTTCAACAACTACAATATGATATAAAAATGCCTGTGATTTCTGTTGGTGATATGATAAAGTCATAGATACTGCTAATGATAGTTTGGCTTGGCTACCAACATTCAAACAAGAAGGATATTTTGAATTCCAGTTAGAGTAAAGAAGAAATAAAAAAGTGGCATTCACAACTTAATTGAAGAGCACTCTGAAGTTCAACTTAAGAAGTCCTAGGCTAGGGGGACCTCGATGGCTCAGTCAGTTAAGCGTCTGCCTTAGCTCATGTCATGATCCAGGGTCATGAGATCCAGCCCCACATCAGGCTCCATGCAGATCAGGGAGCCTGCTTATCCTCTCTTTCCTGTCCCTGCTCTCTTACTAGCTCTTTCTCTCTCTTTCTCAAATAAATAAAATCTGAAAAAAAGAACTCCTAGGCTAAAGAAATGCCCACTTTTCTCCAAAAGACATTGTCACATTCTATGTAATCTGATAATGGAATCTTAGTCACCTGATAGGTCTATGAGTTAAAGTGATGAAAGGTTCCAATTCATTATGAAAGAATGCATGACTAAATAAAATATTAATATAATCAATCATACCTCTGGCCAACCATCATTGATGGTTCTCTTATCTGACCGCAGGTCACCTTTCCAGCCATTTTCACATAGCTAGGACACATTGTATTTTTATATTCCACTGATTTTTGCTGGGAAAAATCCCTTTATTCAGAGATGTGCCCATTACTAGATTTAGTATCAATTTCTTGAACATTCATGACACTTTGAATATTCACTTGGCTTATTTGTGAATCAAATGTCATTGGCCAAGCATGTGTTTGGTACTAGAGATATAGAAAAAAGACCCAGCTACTGAGACCAAAGGATCTCAAGGAAAAACTAAACTATAGTTATGTTTCATCCTCAGTATCAGTGTGGTCCCAAGAACATCATAGATTCAAGGCAAATAATAGTAAAATTAATGAATGTACTGAGTCAAGTGAGTCCATATGACCTAACAATTACTTAAATCAAACTAAAAAAGAATAGTTTCTAAAGAAAAATATAGTCTATTGCTCAAAACCTGACATAAAAATAAATTTTGAGACCACATTCTATTTTAATTTAGGTACTTTGGGAATTACCATCCATCTAGCAGAAGGTATTACCTGGTTAGTTCTTAGAGTATCCCCAAGTCCTTGAGACTTTGCTACTAACCTACCACAGTTCACACCCTATCCAGAGTAGAAATTAATGCATGTTTTGATGACAAGAAATAAAAAATATAAAACTGAACACTTGTTTCAAAGTTTTAAGTGATGCCTATAATCAGTGGCTAACTTAATGAAGGGCAGCTGAGGATTTTGCTGATTTCTATACCTTCAACTGACTAATAACTACAGGTTTTTAAAGATTCCATTTAGGAAATATATTGCCAGGAACACTTTCTTTCCTGACCCCACATGTTTCCCATTCCCCACTCCCATCCACTCCAATACGTATAGACATATACAAGTCAACACATTTGCACACATCTAGAGACTAGATACATTAGTATACCTTCAGCATTGTGTACCTAATTTTATTATAGCTGATAACATTACATTGAAATTATTATATTTTTCCGTGACAGTAAGATTTTCAAGGGCAAGAACTGCATCTGACTCAAATTTAATTCAGCAAATAGAATAAACAGAGACAGAATAAGTGTACAATACACAGTTTTTGAGCTGATTTGACCTGAGCCAGAATACCGAAGACAGAGAGATCAATGTGAATCAGAGATGAGTGTGACTTGTGATCTGTCAGATGATAGGAGCTCTCACCAACTCTGGCACAATAGTGAAGACTACACCCCTGGCCTCTCCTGATTTGTTTTTAAAACCATATTATTCTCTAATGCAAATGTGGAGGAGAAAATGTTCCCCCAAGTGACTGTGAACCTGCCCCCAGAGTCAGGAAGCTTCTGAAAGGAAATCATGTGCACTGCCAACCTTTCTCTCCCATCATTCTGCCCTTACCCTAGCTTGAACATCAACTTTAAGTTCATTTCTCTAAAAATGCATTAGATGATGATCAAACAAGATGATAGGGTCATGGAGCAATGCACATTCTCATCTGATGTTTCTTTTAGGAAGAAGATTCTGAGGGAATCCATAGGAATCAAGAGAAAATACTAAATTTCAGTTCTGATTTCAAGATCTTTTGTGCTCAAAATCACCTAGTTGCTATCCTCCATACCCACTTTCAAGCCCAGCCCAAAAGGCATCAATGTCACCACTCAGAGGATCAATACAGATTCCATGGAAGTTCTGCTTATGTCCACTCTAGGTGAGGACCATGGTTCCTCTTGACAAGTAATTTGGCATTGTAGTTGTGGTTTGATAAGGAAGATCCACTGTGGAAAACACCTTGGCTAGATCTATGAGAGAGATTTACCTGTAAGGATCTGATTGTTTGGACAAAATTAGTTGAATTTTAAAGGCCAAATCCTAGTTCTCTCCCAATATATGCCAGGTTATTACCTTTGTTCACCTTGTGCCTTCTCTTTCCATCCCTTTAATAATCTTACCACCATTTTCTCATCTGAGGAAGGAAAAAAGATCACATTAGCATGTTAGTGGGCAGAGTGGAGGAGAGTGCAAGAATGTGAGCATCTTGTCACAAGTCATCTCAGTCAAAGAATTCTGTAAAATCTCTGAAGCCAAGATCAAAGACAAGACAGAAAGGGGAATCCCCACAACTCTGCTGTCCTGTTGCTTCCAAAGGTGTTACTGACATCAAGGCATACTGTGCAATAATAGTTCCCTTTAAATGATGTCACCAGAAGGATACTGGAGCAGTCTCTGAAGTGGGTGAAGTGCTCAGGAGAATTCTGAATCATTAGGGTGGATCTTGAGCTCTGTTTCTTTTCAGAGGTTCCCAAATGATTAGAAGGAGAACATAAAATACCATACAGTTAGCACTCACATCTCCATTTATGGGCCCCATTATCAGTTCTGCTTACCTGTCTTCTTTTTTGAAAGGTGTTGTATTGTTGGAATTAAGTATTGGGTTTCTAGGTTCTACGTTACAACTCACTTGTATTACATATTCTACATATGATTTTTAAGAACTTCATAATTTGTAGAATGTGAATATGATGTGCCCTAGATAATAATAGATTCTTCAATCATTAACATTTAACGCTATTTTCTTTGTCTCTCCTTATACCCGTAGTATTTTAATAACTTGATGCTAAATTGTAAACTTACTGCCCAAAATAAATAAGGAACTGCCACAAGTAGGAATGGTCAGATAATTCCAGATTTAAAATGGGTAAAGGGGCAGCCGGGGGGCTCAGCGGCTTAGCGCTGCCTTCAGCCCAGGGTGTGATCCTGGAGACCTGGGATCGAGTCCCACGTTGGGCTCCCTGCATGGAGCCTGCTTCTCCCTCTGCCTGTGTCTCTGCCTCTCTATCTGTGTCTCTTATGAATAAATAAATAAAATTTTTAAAAATAAATAAATAAAATGGGCAAATGCCTAGAACATGTCTTTACTGCATATTGAATACAAATAGCTAATAGGCATATAAAAAGTTACACAACAGAATTAGCCACCAGAATACATAAATTAAAACCATCATGAAATACCACTAAGCCTAATAAGTATGGATTAAAATGTCTGAGGATTTGTAACAATTTTCATTGCTGATGGGAACTTAACTTGGTACAATCAATTCAAAAATTCCATTTGCAGGCATCTAAAAACTTACCTTAAATATATGGTTTTCGTCCTACAATCCTGTTTTTTCACTCCTCTGTGATATACATGCCTTGTGGATATGAGTATTTATATCCACCAGAAGTATGTACAAGGATTTTTATAACAGTCGTATTACTCATAATAGGTGGATGTGGAAACAATATAAATTTCCACGACAAAAAGAAGGTAAAATTGTGAATACAGTCATGTAGTGCCATACCATTGAATATTCTTCAAAGAATATGATACTATTTGCAACCAGGTAGATATAAAGATATTTTATAAAAGAAACCAGACATTAAGGAGTATATTCTTTTTCTAAAAAGATTATATTTATTTATTTTTTGAGAGATTGCATAAGTAGGGGAGGGGCAGAGGGAGACGGAAAAGCATTCTCCCTGCTAAGCAGGGAGCCCTATGTGGAATTACATCCCAGGACCCTGAGCAGAAGGCAGATGCTTAACCCACTGAGCCACTCAGGTGCCACTAAGAAGTATATCCTTTGGATTCCATTTCTTTGAAGTTAAAGTACAGACAAAATTAATTTATAATTTTAGAATTCCAAATAATGGTTACCTTTAAGAGATTTTGATTTGGAGTTGACTGAGAGCCTTTTGGTGGCTGTGAGGGTTCTACATTCTGATCTATATAATAGTTACACATATATACATACATAAGATTTTGTTGAGTTATACTGTAGATTGGTGCACATTCTGTATATCAGTAATACCTCATTAAAAGAGGGAGATATGCATGTTGGCCATGTCTATGTCTTCCTCTGTGAAATTTCTGTTCATGTCTTTTGCCCATTTCATGATTGGATTGTTTCTTTGATGTTGAGTTTAATAAGTTCTTTATAGATCTTGGAAACTAGCCCTTTATCTGATATGTCATTTGCAAATATCTTCTCCCATTCTGTAGGTTGTCTTTTAGTTTTGTTAACTGTATCCTTTGCTGTGCAAAAGCTTCTTATCTTGATGAAGTCCCAATAGTTCATTTTTGCTTTTGTTTCTTTTGCCTTCGTGGATGTATCTTGCAAGAAGTTACTATGGCCGAGTTCAAAAAGGGTGTTGCCTGAGTTCTTCTCTAGGATTTTGATGGAATCTTGTCTCACATTTAGATCTTTCATCCATTTTGAGTTTATCTTTGTGTATGGTGAAAGAGAGTGGTCTAGTTTCATTCTTCTGCATGTGGATGTCCAATTTTCCCAGCACCATTTATTGAAGAGACTGTCTTTCTTCCAATGGATAGTCTTTCCTCCTTTATCGAATATTAGTTGCCCATAAAGTTCAGGGTCCACTTCTGGATTCTCTATTCTGTTCCACTGATCTATGTGTCTGTTTTTGTGCCAGTACCACACTGTCTTGATGACCACAGCTTTGTAGTACAACCTGAAATCACTTGCCATCAGGGAAATACAAATCAAAACCACAATGAGATACCACCTCACACCAGTGAGAATGGGGCAAATTAACAAGGCAGGAAACAACAAATGTTGGAGAGGATGCAGAGAAAAGGGAACCCTCTTACACTGTTGGTGGGAATGTGAACTGGTGCAGCCACTCTGGAAAACTGTGTGGAGGTTCCTCAAAGAGTTAAAAATAGACCTGCCCTACGACCCAGCAATTGCACTGTTGGGGATTTACCCCAAAGATACAAATGCAATGAAACGCCGGGACACCTACACCCCGATGTTTATAGCAGCAATGGCCACGATAGCCAAACTGTGGAAGGAGCCTCGGTGTCCAACGAAAGATGAATGGATGAAGAAGATGTGGTTTATGTATACAATGGAATATTACTCAGCTATTAGAAATGACAAATACCCACCATTTGCTTCAACGTGGATGGAACTGGAGGGTATTATGCTGAGTGAAGTAAGTCAGTCAGAGAAGGACAAACATTGTATGTTCTCATTCATTTGGGGAATATAAATAATAGTGAAAGGGAATATAAGGGAAGGGAGAAGAAATGTGTGGGAAATATCAGAAAGGGAGACAGAACGTAAAGACTGCTAACTCTGGGAAACGAACTAGAGGTGGTAGAAGGGGAGGAGGGCGGGGGGTGGGAGTGAATGGGTGACGGGCACTGGGGGTTATTCTGCATGTTAGTAAATTGAACACCAATAAAAAATAAATTTAAAAAAAAGAGGGAGATAAAGTTTTGAAAAACTGAAGCTAGGCATTTAATTCAAACTTCTGGGTACAGGAGCGTGAAAAAGCAGAGCTAATCCAGAGGCACAAACAGGTAAATAATAAAGATCAAAGGTAGAAATCAATGAAATAAAAAACCCAAAATATAAATATGATAGTTTTAACACAATACCAAATATTTCTTTATTATAATTACCAACATAGTCAAACCATATCAAAAATTCTATATAAGAGGGAAAATGCTAAAGTAGGGAACTGCAAGTGGCCCTCCCTCCAAAGAAATACAAAAAACATGACAAATACTGTCAGTACTAACTTTATCATGTTTTTGGAAAATAGAAGTTTACAGTAACCAATTGAATGTTTAATCAAGAGAAAGACTACTGAAACCATGTTTGTGTTTACCTTAGTTTCCTCATGAAGTTGAAGTGACATCTCACAGAATGGGGGAAAATATTTGCAAATCATATATCTGAGAAGGATCTAGTATCCAGAATATATAAGAACTGCAACTCAAAAGCAAAAAAGATGAACAACACAATTGAAAAATGAACAAAGGACTTGAAAAGGTATATCTCCAAGGAAGATAAACAAATGGCTGACAGGAACAGGAAAGGATGCTGCACATCACCAGGCATTTCGGGAATTGCAAATTAAAACCACAGTTAGAAATAGAACCTCTACCTTTTCTTTTTTTTTTTATTTATTTTTTATTGGTGTTCAATTTACTAACATACAGAATAACCTCTTCTATTGGCAATATTGCCAAGCCTCGAAAATAAAAACCAGATGGTTCTGGGGAAAAACAACAACAACAAAAGACTAATAAATGGAACAGAATTGAGAGTTCATAGATAGACTTATGTGAAATTTAATGTCCAACAAAGGTAATTCCAATAATCCTTGGGAAGAGGACAAATAGTGTAGTAAAATGTTGCTAAATACTAACTTACTATCTAGAGAAAAATAAAACGGGATTTCTACCTAATATGACACAGAAGGTAGACTCTAAATGGATTAAATAACTAAAATTTAAAATAAAACAGTGACATTATGCACGAAAACATAAGGTAACATCTTTCTGACCTAGAGCAAGGAACCTCCAAAGCACAGACCATAATGAAAAAATTGATGAATTTGATTTCCTCAAAAATTGAGACTTGTCTTCAATGAAGAACATTATGAACAAAGTAAAAAAGAGGAGAAAATGGAGGAGATATTTGCAATATGTGAAAGAAATAAGAAATAAGACCTTAATATCAAGCATTCATTACACTAGAAATAAGAAAAGAAAGAAACCTCCAATAGAAAAAAGAAACCACAGAGTATATAGAAGGGAATTCACGAAAATTAACATTAAAGGCCTATAAGAATAGAAGGTGATACTGAAATTCATTCGTATTGAATACAAATTGAAACAACAGAGATATCTATTTACCTCTGTTAAGCATACAGATATTAGAGAGTCAGATAGTGTAAAGTGTTGGCAAAAAGTAGAAAAGAGAGGAATACTCATTTACATTTGGTAAAATGTAGAGAAGTACAGCCATCCTGGGAAGGTATCTGATATTACTAGGTCACCTTATGCCTGTGCATTTCTATGATATAAGAATTATTTTAAATAGAGAGAGCCCACAGTCATATGGCATATTCCTGTAATGTGTGTGGTTCAGTTATTTGTGTTGGCAAGGTGTTGTGTGATTTGGATATCCTTCACTGGGAGAAGGGAGAAATGGAAATGCCAGGGATGTGCACCAAGGATATTGCACAGCAGTAAGGACAAGGATTAGATGAACACCTGGCATTGCAAATGACCTTAATGACTGAGTTAAGTGAAAAAGGTAAACAAAGAGGCATATAACACAGTATCATTTATGTAGAGTAAAAATATATGCACAAACTTAAAATCATTTTTTGATGAAAATAAACATCACATAAACTAGAATGGTTATGAAGTCATTGGGAATAATATATGGGTGTAGCTCATGCAAATAAATGCATAAATAAACAAGAGGAGGGCTTTAAAATCACTAATCATGCAAGATATATACTGAGGAATGTAAATTTATTTATTTATTTATTTATTTACTGTATATTTTTTTATTGGAGTTCAATTTGTCAACATATAACATATCACCCGTGCTCATCCCATCAAGTGCCCCCCTCAGTGTCCATCACCCAGTCACCCCAACCATCCACCCACTTTCCCTTCCACCACTCCTTGTTCGTTTCCCAGAAGTAGGAGTCTCTCATGTTCTCTCACCCTCACTGATATTTCCCACTCATTCTCTACTTTCCCCTTTATTCCCTTTCACTACTTTTTTATATTCCCCAAATGAATGAGACCATATAATGTTTTTCCTTCTCCAATTGACTTACTTCACTCAGCATAATACCCTCCAGTTCCATCCACGTTGAAGCAAATGGTGGGTATTTGTCATTTCCAATGGCTTAGTAATATTCATTGTATAAATAAATCACATATTCTTTATCCATTCATCTTTCAATGGACACCGAGGCTCCTTCCACAGTTTGGCTATTGTGGCCATTGCTGCTATAAACATCGGGGTGCAGATGTCCTGACGTTTCATTGCATCTGTATCTTTGGGGTAAATCCCCCAGCAGGGCAGATCTATTTTTAATTCTTTGAAGAAACTCTACAGAGTCTTCCAGAGTGGCTGCACCAGTTCACATTCCCACCAACAGCGCAAGAGGGTTCCCCTTTCTCCACATCCTCTCCAACATTTGTTGATCCTGCCTTGTTAATTTTCCCCATTCTCACTGGTGTGAGGTGGTATCTCATTGTGGTTTTGATTTGTATTTCCCTGATGGCCAGTGATGCGGAGCATTTTCTCATGTGCTTGCTGCCATGTCTATGTCTTCCTCTGTGAAATTTCTGTTCATGTCTTTTGCCCATTTCATGATTGGATTGTTTCTTTGCTGTTGAGTTTAATAAATTCTTTATAGATCTTGGATACTAGCCCTTTATCTGATAGGTCATTTGCAAATATCTTCTCCCATTCTCTAGGTTGTCTTTTAGTTTTATTGACTGTTTCTTTTGCTGTGCAGAAGCTTTTTATCTTGATGAAGTTCCAATAGTTCATTTTTGCTTTTGTTTCATTTGCCTTCGTGGATGTATCTTGCAAGAAGTTACTGCGGCCAAGTTCCAAAAGGGTGTTGCCCCTGTTCTCTTCTAGGATTTTGATGGAATCTTGTCTCACATTTAGATCTTTCATCCATTTTGAGTTTATCTTTGTGTATGGTGTCAGGGAATGGTCTAGTTTCATTCTCCAGCATGTGGCTGTCCAATTTTCCCAAAACCATTTATTGAAGAAACTGTCCTTTATCCAGTGAATAGTATTTCCAGCTTTGTCGAATAGTAGTTGGTCATAGACATGAGGGTCCACTTCTGGATTCTCTAATCTGTTCCATTGATCTATGTGTCTGTTTTTGTGCCAGTTCCACACTGTCTTGATGATCACAACTTTGTAGTACAACCTGAAATCTGGCATTGTGATGCCCCCAGCTACGGTTTTCCTTTTTAAATTTCCCCTGGCTATTCGGGGTCTTTTCTGATTCCACACAAATTTTAAAATAATTTGTTCTAACTCTCTGAAGAAAGTCCATGGTATTTTGATAGGGATTGCATTAAACGTGTAAATTGCCCTGGGTGGCATTGACATTTTCACAATATTAATTCTTCCAATCCATGAGCATGGAATATTTTTCCATCTCTTTGTGTCTTCCTCAGTTTCTTTCAGAAGTGTTCTATAGTTTTTAGGGTATAGATCCTTTACCTCTTTGGTTAGGTTTATTCCTAGGTATCTCATGCTTTTGGGTGCAATTGTAAATGGGATTGACTCCTTAATTTCTCTTTCTTCAGTCTCATTGTTAGTGTATAGAAATGCCACTGATTTCTGGGCATTGATTTTGTATCCTGCCATGCTACCAAATTGCTGTATGAGTTCTAGCAATCTTGGGGTGGAGTCTTTTGGGTTTTCTATGTAGAGTATCATGTCATCGGCGAAGAGGGAGAGTTTGACTTCTTCTTTGCCAATTTGAATGCCTTTAATGTCTTTTTGTTGTCTGATTGCTGTGGCTAGGACTTCCAGTACTATGTTGAATAGCAGTGGTGAGAGTGGACATCCCTGTCTTGTTCCTGATCTTAGGGGAAAGGCTCCCAGTGTTTCCCCATTAAGAATGATACTTGCTGTGGGCTTTTAGTAGATGGCTTTTAAGATGCTGAGGAAAGTTCCCTCTATCCCTACACTCTGAAAGTTTTGATAAGGAATGAATGCTGCATTTTGTCAAATGCTTTATCTGCATCTATTGAGAGTATCCTATGGTTCTTGTTTTTTCTCTTGCTGATATGATCTATCCCATTGATTGCTTTATGAATGTTGAACCAGTCTTGCATCCCGGGGATAAATCCCACTTAGTCATGGTGAATAATCTTCTTAATGTATTGTTGTATCCTATTGGCTAGTATCTTGTTGAGAATTTTTGCATCCATGTTTATGAGGGATATTGATTTATAATTCTCCTTTTTGGTGGGGTCTTTGGTTTTGGAATTAAGGTGATGCTGGCTTCATAGAAGGAGTTTGGAAGTACTCCATCCCTTTCTGTCTGTTGGAACAGCTTTGGTAGAATAGTGTTGTTTCTTTAAACATTTGATAGAATTCCCCTGGGAGGCCATCTGGCCCTGGACTTTTGTGTCTTGGGAAGTTTTGATGACTGCTTCAATTTTCTCCCGGGGTATCAGCCTGTTCAGGTTTTCTATTTCTTCCTGTTCCAGTATTGGTAGTTTGTGGTTTCCCAGAAATGAGTCCATTTCTTCTAGATTGCTTAATTTATTGGAATATAGCTGATCATTTTTAAAATCGTTTGTATTTCCTTGGTATTGGTGGTGATATCTCCTTTTTCATTCATGATTTTATTAATTGAGTATTTTCTCTCTTCTTTTTAATAAGGCTGCCTAATGGTTTATCTATCTTCTTAATTCTTTCAAAGAACCAACTCCTGGTTTTGTTGATCTGTTATACAGTTCTTCTGGTCTCTATTTCATTGAGTTCTGCTCAAATCTTTATTAACTCTCTTCTTTTGCTGAGTGTAGGATCTATTTGCTGTCCTTTCTCCACTTCCTTTAGGTGCAAGGTGAGCTTGTGTATTTGAGTTCTTTCCAATCTTTTGAGGGATGCTTGTATTGTGATGTATTTCCCTCTCAGGACTGCTTTTGCTGTATCCCAAAGATTTTGAAGGTTTTATCTTCATTCTCATTAGTTTCCATGAATCTTTTTAATTCTTCTCTAATTTCCTGGTTGACCCTTCATTCTAAAGCAGGATGGTCTTTAACCTCCACGTGTTTGAATTTCTTCCAAACTTCTTCTTGTAATTTAGCTCTAGTTTCAAAGCATTATGGTCTAAGAATATGCAGAGGACAATCCCAATCTTTTGGTATCTGTTAAGACCTGATTTCTGACCCTTTATGTGGTCTATTCTGTAGAAAGTTCCATGTGCACTTGAGAAGAATGCATTCAGTTTCATTTTGATATAAAGTTCTGTAAATATCTGTGACATCCATCTAGTGCAGTGTATCATTTAAAGCTCTTGATTCTTTGGAGATGTTGTGATTAGAAGATCTGTCATCTGCAGAAAGCATCCTGTAGAAGTCTCCCAGTATAAGTGTATTATTATCTTAGTATGTCTCAATTTTGGTTATTAATTGATTGATATACTTGGCAGCTCCCACATTCGTGGCATAAATATTCATGATTGTTAGGTCCTCTTGTTGGATAGATCCTTTAAGTATGATAGAGTGACCCTCTTCATCTCTTACTACAGTCCTTGGGATAAACTATAATTTATCTGATATAAGCATGGCTACCCCTGCTTTCTTTCCAGGACCATTTGAATGGTACATGGTTTTCCAACCTTTTGTTTTCACTCTTTAGGTGTCCTTAGTCTCAAATGAGTCTCTTGTAGACAGCAAATAGATGGGTCTTGCTTTTTATCCAGTCTGATACCCTGTGCCTTTTGATGGGGTCATTAAGCCCATTCATTTTCAGAGTTACTATTGAAATATATGAATTTAGTGTCATAGTAATACCTATTCAGGTCCTGTTTTTTGTGGACTATTTCCCTGGGCTTCCTCTTTCTTTTACAGAGTCCCCCTTAATATTTCTTGCAGAGCTCGTTTGGTGGACACATATTCTTTCAGTTTCTGCCTATCTTGGAAGCTCTTTATCTCTCCTTCTATTCTGAATGAGAGCTTTGCTGGATAGATATTCTTGGCTGCATGTTCTTCTCATTTAGGACTCTGAATATATCCTGCCAGCCCTTTCTGACCTTCCAAGTCTCTGTGTAGAGGTCTGCTGTTAATCTCATATTTCTCCCTATCAAGGTTAGGGATCTCTTGTCTCTTGCTGCTTTAAGGATTTTCTCTTTATCTTTGGAATTTGCAAGTTTCACTACTAAATGTTGAGGTGTTGAATGGTTTTTATTGATTTTAGGGGGGGACCTCTCTATCTCCTGGATCTGAATGCCAGTTTCCCTCCCCAAGTTAGGGAAATTCTCAGCTATGATTTGTTCAAATACACTTTCTGGTCCTCTGTCTCATTCGGCGTCCTCTGGAACCCCAATTAAACATAGATTTTTCCTACTGAGGCTATCATTTATTTCCCTTAACATTTCCTAATGGTCTTTTAATTGTTCTCTCTTCTCTTTTTGCCTCAGCTTCCTTCCTTGCCATCAACTTGTCTTCTATGTCGCTCACTCTTTCTTCTCCCTCATTAACCCTCATCGTTAGGACCTCCAGTTTGGATTGCATCTCATTTAATTTATTTTTAATTTTGGCCTGATTCTAAATTCTAAATTCTGCAGTCATGAAGTCTCTTGATTCCTTTATGCTTTTTTACAGAGCCACCAGTAGCTTTGTAATGCTTTTCAATTGGTTTTCTGACATTGAATTGTAATCCAAATTCTTTTTTTTTGTAACTAGGATTTTTTTATTATGCAGAATAATTGTGAGGCTTACAGTCCAAAAGAGCCATGCTCATATAGGATTATTTCCAGAAGGTTTGCTATAATGAAAACCATAAAATGATCTAAACCAGAGGTTGAGCAGATTTAGCCCCCATCCTGTTCTTATGAAAAGTTTTATTGGAACGCAGGCATGCCCACTTATTTACACTTGTCATTCTTCTTGTTCTAATGATAGAACCTTTAAGCATTAAATTGAGATCCCATGACCCACAAAACCTAAAGTATTGACCATCTGGCCCCTTACAGTAAAGTTTAACATTTCTTTTTTTTTGTTGTTTTTGTTTTAGTTATATTTTTGTTTTCATTTGTTTTCAAATACATATAATAAATTTGAAATAATACTGAAGTGAACACCCACAGAGCCATCATCATTCCACCAATTTTAACTTTTTGCAAAATGTCATCACACACATACACAGATGTTTAAATGTACACACTTTTGTCCTCAAATTCTGTAACTCTGTGGCAGACAGTACTGTTTCTGATTCTTTCTTTTGTGGTAAGTTCTTTCTAGTCATTTTGCTCAGTGCAGAGTGGCTAAAAACGAGTTGTACTGGAAAAAAGAAAGAAACAAAGAAAAAAAAAACAAGAACAGAAAACAAGGAGGGGTACCCTCTGGTTCTATATACTGTAAATCCCTCAACTCCCCTGGAACTTTCTAGCACTACTCGGCCAAGAACTTGCTCTTCTCCTGTCCTTCCGGCTAATCTTCTGGGGGAGGGGACTGCTGTGCTGATTCTCAGGTGTGTGCACCTGGGTGTGCCTCCCCGCCCCCTGCCAGGTGCAGGGCCCAGGGGAAGCTGTTTATCCTGTGAGGCCCCTGTTCCCTGGTCCCCCCCTCCGTCCCAGGTACAGTGTGACACCAGGAGGAACAACAACACTGGCCTCGGCCAGCTCTCTGCCCTGGAGGCAGCTACCCCAGTAAGCACCCACAGACTTCCAGTCCACACTGGCCTGGATGTTTGTGGGGGGGAGGGTGGGCACTGATCTGCACAGCTTGGGGCTGCCGGATGGCAGGAGCATCCTCACTGTCCTGTGCCCTCCTTGCCTCAGCCTGTCCCGCAGGCAGCGCAGGATCCTGGGCTGTGTCCCCCACACCCTGGGGTCCGGGGCCTGTGCTGCTGGAATCGCACTCCTGGGCTGCAGCTCCCCAAGGCAGCAGGGCACAGCCCCCTCCGCCCGGAGCCCCCGCCTGAGCTGCTCCCGAGGCCCCGCGTGGCGCACACTCCAGCGCTTTACCCGCTCTGCCCACGGTGTGTGGCGCGCTCTCCTCCAGGAGCACTTCCTCTGTTGGTGACCCCAAGAACCTGGGGGCTCCTCTGCCCCTCCTGCGGTTCTGCCCGATTTCCCTGCGAGCGCCTTTCCCTCCGGGAAGAATCCGGTGCAGATATTTAAAGTTCCTGCTTCTCTGGGGCTGGGCTTTCCTGTCCTGGAGGCTCTCCCCGCCTGGCCTTAGTCCGGCTCCTCACGGGGACCCCGCCCCCATTGGATTCTTTTTTATTTTATTTTATTTTATTTTATTTTATTTTATTTTATTTTATTTTATTTTATTATTTTATTTTATTTTTTATTTTATTTTATTTTATTTTATTTTATTTATTTTATTTTTCCACCTTCCTACCTTGTTAGAAGCACGAATTCTTCAGTCTGTAGCGTTCCAGCTATTCTCTCTTTAAATCTCAGGCCAAATTCTTAAGTTTTCAGGATGATAAGAAAGTTATCTAGGTAGTTGGTGGGGACAGGTGACTTGGGGACCCTACTCCTCTGCCATCTTGCTCCGTCCTCCCCAGGAATATAATTAACTCCATTCTCCACACCTGAGAACAGGCACAAAAACCAGGAGAAATTAAGCTTGCATGGTACTTGTACAGAAATACAAAGTCAGTAAAGGAACCATCTACAGAGTGCAAAACTGATCAAATTTAGCAAGAGTTTACTTCTCCTATAAAGGACACTTAAAATTGATAAGAATTTTCCCATAAATGGTGCTAAGTGACCATTGTGAGGAAAAAGGTCGGATCTCTGCAGCATTCCTTACATCAGAATAAATTGTAGATATATCAAAATGTAAATGAAGTCATGCATGTAGCAAAACTAAAAATTGTAGAAAAAGATGATTTTTGAAAAGCATTACCTTTTAACAACAGACTTTTCAAATCTTAACACAAAATCAAGTCATAAGGTAAAAGGATGATTAATTATACATGTGTGATATAAAAATCCATAAAGTCAACTTGCAAAGTAGAAAAAGACTTATTTTTAATGCAAAATCAAAGATCCCATTCCTCAAAATATTCAAGGGTTTTATACAGCAGTGGAAGAAGGTTGAAGAACCCGATAAAAGTAGCAAAGAAATACTCAGAACATCACAGAAGAAATAGGAAATGAAAATGATCTGTAAACATATAAAATTATGTTCATCCTCAACTATAATTAAAGTGTCATAAATTAACAGGGAGATACCATTTTTTGATCTAATGGATTAACAAAATAACCAAATTGAAGAGTTTCACACTACTAAATGGTAGTAGAGTTCTAACGAAATAGGAACTTTTATGCAATATTGATGCATAAGATGACACAAATTTGTGAGAGGACAATTGACAGTATCTATTGCCATTTAAAGAAATAGACCATTAGATCCTGCGATTAAACTTCAGGAATATATATTTCAAATAGAGTTGGCAAGGACACAAAGATATATGTCCAATGAAGTGGCACTGTTTTAATATCTGAAGATTGGGAAAAAAATCATATGTCCTTTAGTATGGATATGATGAGATGTTACAGCATATTTGTACCATGCAACATAATCATTTAGTTTTAATGGGTTAGATTGATATGTGCTGTGAAATCAAAACTAAACTATGACTAATGTGTAAGCCAAGCCACAAAACCAATAAAACAATAAAATTCAAATTACTAGCATTTCCTTAATGTGATGAATGATGTTTTGCTGAAATAAAATTGCCACTGGAAATATGATTGGAGATTAACAGCCTCGGGGCATTTCCCTGCATCCTACAAGGCCATACTATCATATAATAACCTGACTCTTTTATTTTTTTCTCTTACAATTTTTGACCTTTGCCTAATATGAATGCATCTTTTGGATCTGAAATATACCTTTAAAAAATGTTTTCTTTTTTTTTTGTTCATTCTTCTTTTTATTTTTGCAAAGCATAGCAAAATGAGTAAACAACTGACAGGTGAAGAGTTTGCACAACAGACCACCCTGACCATATCTTGATTTTATGAGGATGATAGGTGGGAAAGTGTTCCTTTAAAGTGATTTTGTAATAGAAGAGTCATCTGAAATGGTTCTCATGGTGGGGGAGAGGAAAGACAAGAAATCAACATTCACAATTAGTTAAAATGACTTAAAAGCTAAACATAATATATTATCCTAGTACAAAAAATATTGCCAGAAACTATATATTTGTTCAAATATTTTGAAAAAGGTATAAGAATACAAATAGATATTAACAGTGGCTAGTGATGATTCATAAGGTTTTCTTAAACTGTAATAGAAATTTATATTTTCAACTATTTACACTGCTTTCAACGAAATTTATTAAGACATGTTTACACAGGCTTTTGAGAAACATACAGAAGGATGAAGTGAGCTTTAATACTTTCTTCCTTGCTCCATGTAGTGGAGCAGAAGGTGTCCAAAACTGTGTACAATTTAGCAATCTAAAAGAACTCTTAGTAATATCTACCTGGCTAACCTATGGGGAAAAAAACTCTATAGAGTAGAATACATGACTCCTTACATAAGGTGTTCTTTAAATTATCAACAGGTTAAATGATTCATACTTGTAAGAAAACAGGCTATTCACTGGTGGATTCTTAGTAAGTTCCGGGTAAAGAAGGTCCTTGGGGGTGGTGGTAAGTGGAAGGTCCTGGGAAAACTGTATAATACATATGTTGTAGATGAAAATGAAAGTGATATCATGTACCCTATATTTTCTTGTTCAATTTGTAAGATCAGAAGCTGGTAAGTCTCTTACTCAGCACTTTTTGCAGACTGTGGGATCCTTGAGGTCACTGCTGTCTCGGGCTAAGCACAGTGCCTGACATGTCACAAGGACTCAATAAAGGGTGGACTGTCACATGTCTGATACTAACCAATTAAATTTTACTGGTCACAGATATAGTCTTGCCTAGTGGTAAAGTGCCTTTATTTTTAACATAGAGCACAAATGTTAGAACTACTCCAATTGGATTTTCAATTTCTCTGTGTTTTTCACCAGATTTTACTCCTGATGCTTTATAGATCATCACAAGCAGTGAGTGATGTTCTGTTTACAAGAGTGATTTTAAGATGAGAGGAGGAAAAGGTATACTTTCTGTCCTCTCCTGTGAACAACTATAGTTGAAATAAAAAATGTTTTCATTAGCTTGAGAGAGTTATAGGAGTAGTTCCTTTTTCATGTAGCCAAAGTCTTAATTTAATAGTTTATAAGTCTCATTCTTTAAGACTATCCTTTTTGAATTGTTCCCACAAAGGGAAAGCTTTGACTTTATGTACAGTAAATTAACAACTTTAATAAGAGAGCCCACCTAAAACCCCTGCTATCGTGTTGATATTAAGACTTTGCTAACCAAATTAACTCCACCATGTAAGGGTGATCACATGGTACAAAGCAACTAACAACCAAAATGAAAGCACCAGCCCTGCAATTAATTAAACTTGTAGTACTCAGAGAGATAGATCCAAACAATCCAATATCTGTTTATTTTCATTTCTATGTAATTACCATAAATGTGAAAACAAAAGTTTGATGACTTGAGAACCCCGGGATATATCTGCTGATGCTATCTGGAATGCTATTGGTGTAAGGTTTTTTTTTTTTAAGATTTTATTTATTTGACAGAGAGAGTGAGCAAGCAAGCAGAGGCAGAGGAGAGACAAGCAGGCTCCCCTCCCAGAGCAGGGAGCCTGATGCGGGGCTCGATCCCAGGACCCTGGGATCATGTATTGGTGTAAGGTTTGAATGAAGGGTGTCAGTAGCATGAGTAGGAGACTTCAGCCTGTGACCTCAAATAGAAGACCGAGTGCCCTAGGATGTCTCAGAGGATGGAAAGGTAATCAGGTTGAGGGCTTTTCAAGCTCCAGGGAATGCCCTGTTTACATACTCTCAGGACCTCAGCTTTAAATAGATCCTTGAAGGAAAAATGCTCTCTGTTCAGGAGTGGGACCTAGGAGAATTGGAGTTTGTACCTGGAGTTGAGTAAGGCAGAAAGGCTCGGGATGGAGTCAGACTCCTAGGATGACTGGAGTGCAGGCCTGGAAGGCATTGCTTAGGAGCCAACCCACAACCCGTGCTGTCCTTCCAGACTGGATCTGGAGGCTGCAGACATCATTCCCTCCCACACTTGATCCTTGATCCTTCACCAGGGACCCTGCATCCCAGTTGCTGCCTCCTCTCTGCCCCCAGGTGAGAGTGGACAAGCTGGTGATGGGCCTCAGGCTGTAGGAATCTTAGTACCCATTGGGGGTTGGGAGGTGGGCATGGCATTGGGAAAGGTAAATTTTGTCATTTGATTTCTTGCACATCAATGTTGTTCCTTACTGGACACCCAAAGACAACAATTCTATTCCCACTCTTCTCCAGGATCCCAGCCCAAAAATGCTTTCCCAGACTTTCTTCTTCAGGAATAGGGCTCCTTCCAGAGAGATCACAGAGGTTGTGCTTCTTGCTGTTGAAAAGAAACTGCCTGATACTCCCTTTGCCTCCTTTGTCAGGCCTTCAGCATCATGTTTGCCTCAGCTTGCATTTGTCCCACCCTCTCCCATTGAACAGGCAAGGGGCTAGAAAGAAACAGGAATCATGCTTCAAGGAATCCCATCAAGAGCTCCTTGCTCTTGCGTCTTCGCTGGGTCTAGGAGATGTGAAGGAACCAGGACTGTGTAGTACAGCCTTCTAGGAAGGCCAGCACTGCTGCCTCCAAGCCTCTGGTGAGTTAGGGCAGACAGTAGGATGTGAGTCCATTTGCAGGCAGTGGTGGCCTTCTAGCCCTGAAGAGGATACTGGCGCCCACTACAGGTGCCCTCGCGCAAACATCCCATAGTGTGATATCTTGCACATACAAGTCAGGCTTGTGGGTTCCCACAACTGGTCAGTATCTGTTGGCTCAGTACCCACTCTGGGACATCTTTGGTTGTTGTGAAAGATATGGTGGCCATGAGGGTACATATATAAGAATATTAAATACTTCAGTGATTATGTCCATTTAACACTAGGAAACAAGAGGAATAAAGGAATTAAATCAACTGGCCAAGGCCACAGAGCTAAGAAATAGGGGGAAAGGATTCAACTTATGTCTGTGTTACTCACAATTCTTTATTGTTACCCATTTCTCTATATGATTTAGATTATATTCTATAGGAAAACAATAATTTATTTAGCATATCACCTACTGTTAGACTGTAAGTTCTTTTATCCTGGAATACCCTGTAAAGCAAAGTTTTATGTGAATATCCTTTAAAGCAAAGTTTCATGCATACCTGTAATTATCTCTAAAATGTAAAGTCCTAAAATTAGCATTGTTTAGAAAAAAAGGCAAGTCCATTTTGTAAATTTTTAATATTTTCGGATCACCTTCTAGAGAGATTTTATAAATGTGACCTGCCTATATTTTTCACACTTGTTTGTCCCATTCCAAAAATACAGTGGATGATTTCAATCTATTTCACCTTTGCTAATCTAATGTGAGAGATACAATAGCTATTATTTTATTTCCTATTTCTGTAAGCTAGGATGAACATTCTTTATATAATTCTTGGACATTTGCATTTCTTCTATGAATTGGCTATGTAATATCCTGTTTGCATCATTTTCTTTTTTTTTTGCTTTTTAGAAGCCCTTTGATGACCTAGTATCCTATTTGTTGTTTATATGTTAACTGTGTGTGTTCTTTATTTAACCACTCATTTTTTGTCATTATTTTTTTAATTTATTTTTTATTGGTGTTCAATTTGCCAACATATAGAATAACACCCAGTGCTCATCCCATCAAGTGCCCCCGTCAGTGCCCGTCACCAGTCACCCCCCACCCCCTGCCCACTTCCCTTTCTACCACCCCTTTTATCCACTCATTTTTACATTGTTTTATAATAGTCTATACCCACCTTAGGTTAATGGCTATGGTTTTGATGGCATCTTAATAGGTCCTTTCCCAAAGAAAGATCACAGAAAGTATACACTTACATTTTCTACTGGTAATAGTATGATGTCTTTGGTTTTGTTTTTTCCTCACACCGAGTTATTTAATCCATCTGGATTTGAGGGGAGAAGAAGAACTAATGTGAGACTATTTTGTTTCCAAACAGCCAGATATTCTAACACCATTTTTAAGAACACACCTTTCTCTGTTAATTTAGATGACACTTGCATCATTCATGTCCTTATATTCTTGAGTTTGATTCTTGTCTATTTCATTGAGATGTTGGTGTTTGAGCTAATACGATATATAGAAATTAATCAGATTCAATTGTGTATCTTAATATCAGGTAAGTTAAATCTCCTAACCTCACCACTACAACAATGTTTTTCTTTCATAGTTTCAGATACTTTCCCTGTAGATTTTCACATGGATTCTTCTGGATAATCTCCAAAATTCTCTTGTTAAATTTTCCATCAGAAATTGCTTTAAAAAAAGAAATTGCTTATAGATTTTGATTATAATTGCCTTTGATTTTTAGAGTGTTTCTAGGGAGTGTTTCTCAAAATATGGTCCATGGAATAATCGTATCAAAATCACTAAAAATACTTGTTAGAAAGGCAAATTTCTTTGTTCCACCACAAACCTACTGAAAATCTCCAGTGGCCAGATATGTTTATTTTTGACACACTCTCAAAGAGAGAATTATTAGGAACATCAATATATGAGAATCAGTGATTTAGGAAGAATTGATATCTTCATAATGTTTAAAGATTTTATTTATTAACTCATGAGAGATACACAGAGAGAAGCAGAAGCATAGGCAGAGGAAGTGGAGAAAGGGGAACATGAATGAGAACATATAATGTTTGTCCTTCTCCGACTGACTTACTTCACTCAGCATAATACCCTCCAGTTCCATCCATGTCGAAGCAAATGGTGGTATTTGTCGATCCTAATGGCTGAGTAATATTCCATTGTATACATAGACCACATCTTCTTTATGGACACTGAGGCTCCTTCCACAGTTTGGCTATTGTGGACATTGCTGCTATAAACATCGGGGTGCAGGTGTCCTGGCATTTCACTGCATCTGTATCTTTGGGGTAAATCCCAGCAGTGTAATTTCTGGTCATAGGGCAGAGCTATTTTTAACTCTTTGAGGAACCTCCACACAGTTTTCCAGAGTGGCTGCACCAGTTCACATTCCCACCAACAGTGCAAGAGGGTTCCCCTTTCTCCACATCCTCTCCAATATTTGTGGTTTCCTGCCTTGTTAATTTTCCCCATTCTCACGGTGTGAGGTGGTATCTCATTGTGGTTTTGATTTGTACTTCCCTGATGGCCACTGATACGGAGCATTTTCTCATGTGATTGTTGGCCATGTCTGTGTCTTCCTCTGTGAAATTCTCTTCATGTCTTTTGCCCATTTCATGATTGGATTGTTTGTTTCTTTGCTGTTGAGTTTAATAGGTTCTTTAGAGATCTTGGATACTAGCCCTTTATCTGATAGGTCATTTGCAAATATCTTCTCCCATTTTGTAGGTTGTCTTTTGGTTTTATTGACTGTTTCTTTTGCTGTGCAAAAGCTTCTTATCTTGATGAAGTCCCAGTAGTTCGTTTTTTGCTTTTGTTTCTCTTGCCTTCATGGATGTTATCTTGCAAGAAGTTGCTGTGGCCAAGTTCAAAATGGGTGTTGCCTGTGATCTCCTCTGGGATTTTGATGGAATCTTGTCTCACTTTTAGATCTTCATCCATTTTGAGTTTATCTTTGTGTATGGTGTCAGACAATGGTCCAGTTTCATTCTTCTGCATGTGGATGTCCAATTTTCTCAGCACCATTTTTGAAGAGACTGTCTTTTTTTCCAGTGGATAGTCTTTCCTCCTTTATCGAATATTAGTTGACCATAAAGTTGAGGATCCACTTCTGGATTCTCTATTCTGTTCCATTGATCTATGTGTCTGTTTTTGTCCCAGTACCACACTGTCTTGATGAGCACAGCTTTGTAGTACAACCTGAAATCTGGCATGTGATGCCCCCAGATACAGTTTTCTTTATTTCTTTTTAAATTATTTTTATTTATTTATTTTTTGTTTTTAAACTTTTATTTATTTATGATAGTCACACACACACACACACACACACACACACACAGAGAGAGGCAGAGACACAGGCAGAGGGAGAAAGCAGGCTCCATGCACCGGGAGCCCGACGTGGGGATTCGATCCCGGGTCTCCAGGATCGCGCCCTGGGCCAAAGGCAGGCGCTAAACCACTGTTCCACCCAGGGATCTCCGGTTTTCTTTTTTAAAATTCCCCTGGCTATTTAGGGTCTTTTCTGATACCACACAAATCTTAAGATGATTTTTTCAAACTCTCTGAAGAAAAGTCCATGGTATTTTGATAGGGATTGCATTAAATGTGTAAATTGCCCTGGGTGGCATTGACATTTTCACAATATTAATTCTTCCAATCCATGAGCATGGAATATTTCTCCATCTCTTTTTGTCTTCCTCAATTTCTTTCAGAAGGGTTCTGTACTTTTAGGGTATAGATCCTTTACCTCTTTGGTTAGGTTTATTCCTAGGTATCTTATGCTTTTTGGTGCAATTGTAAATGGGATTGACTCCTTAATTTCTCTCTCTTCAGTCTCATTGTTAGTGTTTAGCAATGCCACTGACTTCTGGGCATTGATTTTGTATCCTGCCACACTGTCGAATTGCTGTATGAGTTCTAGCAATCTTGGGTGGAGTCTTTTGGGTGTTCTACCTACAGTATCATGTCATCTGCGAAGAGGGAGAGTTTGACTTCTTTGCCAATATGAACGCCTTTTATTTCTTTGTTGCCTGATTGCAAGGCTAGGACTTCCAGTACTATGTTGAATAGCAGTGGTGAGAGTGGACATCCCTGTCTTGTTCCTGATCTTAGGGGAAAGGCTCCCAGTGCTTCCCCATTGAGAATGATATTTGCTGTGGGCTTTTCTTAGATGGCTTTTAAGATGCTAAGGAATGTTCCCTCTATCCCTACACTCTGAAGAGTTTTGATAAGGAATGGATGCTGTATTTGTCAAATGCTTTCTCTGGATCTGTTGAGAGGATCATATGTTTTTGGGTTTTTCTCTTGCTGGTATGATCAATCACATTGATTGCCTTATGAGTGTTGAACCAGCCTTGAATCTAGGGATAAATCCCACTTGGTCATAGTGAATAATTTTCTTAATGTATTGTTGGATCCTATTGGCTAGTATCTTGTTGAGAATTTTTGCATCCGTGTTCATCAGGGATATTGGTCTATAATTCTCCTTTTTGGTGGGATCTTTGTCTGGTTTTGGAATTAAGGTGATTCTGGCCTCATAGAATGAGTTTAGAAGTATTCCATCCCTTTCTATCTTTCAGAACAGCTTTGGAGGAATAGTATTGTTTCTTTAAACGTTTGATAGAATTCCCCTGGGAAGCCATCTGGCCCTGCACTTTTTTTGTCTTGGGAGGCTTTTGATGACTGTTTCAAATTCACCCCCTGTTTATTGGACTGTTCATGTTTTCTATTTCTTCCTGTTCCTGTAGTTTGTGGTTTTCCAGAAATGCATCCATTTTCTTCTAGATTGCCTAATTTATTGCCGTAAAGCTGCTCATAATAAGTTTTTAAGATCGTTTGTATATCCTTGGTATTGGTGTTGATCTCTCCTTTCTCACTCATGATTTTATTAATTTGAGTCTTCTCTCTCTTCTTTTTACTAAGGCTGGCTAAGGTTTATCTATCTCATTAATTCTTTCAAAGAAACAACTCCTGGTTTTGTTAATTGATTCCACAGTTTCTTCGTCTCTATTTCATTGAGTTCTGCTTGAATTTTTATTAATTCTCTTCTTCTGTTAGGTGTAGGATCTGTTTGATGTTTTTTTCTACACCTCTTTAGGTGCAAGGTTAGCTTTTGTACTTGAGTTCTTTCCAGTTTTTGGATGGATGCTTGTATTGCGATATATTTCCCCCTCAGGACTGCTTTTGCTGTATCCCAAAGATTTTGAACGGTTATATCTTCATTCTCATTAGTTTCCTCGAATCTTTTTAATTCTTGTCTAATTTCCTGGTAGACCCTTTCATCTTTAGCAGGATGGTCCTTAACCTCCAGGTGTTTGAAATCCTTCCAAACTTCTTCTTGTGATTTAGTTCTAATTTCAAAGCATTATGGTCTGAAAATATGCAGAGGATGATCCCAATCTTTTGGTATCAGTTAAGACCTGATTTGTGATCCAGTATGTGCTCTAATCTGTAGAAAGTTCCATGTGCACTTGAGAAGAATGTGTATTCAGTTGAGTTTGGATGTAAAGTGCTGTAAATATCTGTGAAATCCATCTGGTCCAGTGTATCATTTAAAGCTCTTGTTTCTTTGGAGATGTTGTGCTTAGAAGGTCTCTCCATTGTAGAAAGCACTACATTCAAGTCACTTACAATAATAAGTGTATTATTATCTAAGTATGCCTTCACTTAGGTTATTAATCGATTGGTATATTTGGCAGCTCCCACATTCGGGGCATAAATGTTCATGATTGTTAGGTCCTCTTGTTGGATAGATCCTTTACGTATGATAGAGTGTCCTTCTTCATCTCTTACTACAGTCTTGAGATAAACTTTAATTTATCTGATATAGAATACCACCCCTGCTTTCTTTTGAGAACCATTTGAATGGTACATGGTTCACCACCTTTTATTTTCAGGCTATAGGTGTCCTTTTGTCTAAAATGAGTCTCTTGTAGACAGCAAATAGGTGGGTCTTGCTTTTTTATCCAGTCTGAAACCCTGCGCCTTTTAATTGGGTCATTAAGCCCATTCACGTTCAGAGTTACTATGAAAGATATAAATTTAGTATCATCATGAAACCTATTCAGTCCCTGTTTTGTGGATTGTTCCATTGGACTTCCTCTTTCTATTACAAAGTATTTCTTGCAGAGCCTTCTCGTGGTCACATATTCTTTCAGTTTCTGCCTATCTTGGAAGCTCTTTATCTCTCCTTCTTTTCTGAATGAGAGCCTTGCTGGATAAAGTATTCTTTTTTTTATTATTACATACTGTCTTTTTATTTTAATGAGATTTTTTTTAGTTTATTTTTTATTGGTGTTCAATTTATTAACATACAGAATAACCCCCAGGGCCCGTCACCCATTCACTCCCACCCCTCGCCCTTCTCCCCTTCCACCACCCCCAGTTCATTTCCCAGAGTTAGCAGTCTTTACGTTCTGTCTCCCTTTCTGATATTTCCCACACATTTCTTCTCCCTTCCCTTATATTCCCTTTCACTATTATTTATATTCCCCAAATGAATGAGAACATATAATGTTTGTCCTTTACCGACTGACTTACTTCACTCAGCATAATACCCTCCAGTTCCATCCACGTTGAAGCAAATGGTGGGTATTTGTCATTTCTAATAGCTGAGTAATATTCCATTGTATACATAAACCACATCTTCTTTATCCATTCATCTTTCGATGGACACCGAGGCTCCTTCCATATTTTGGCTATCGTGGCCATTGCTGCTAGAAACATCGGGGTGCAGGTGTCCCGGCGTTTCATTGCATCTGTATCTTTGGGGTAAATCCCCAGCAGTGCAATTGCTGGGTCGTAGGGCAGGTACATTTTTAACTGTTTGAGGAACCTCCACACAGTTTTCCAGAGTGGCTGCACCAGTCCACATTCCCACCAACAGTGTAAGAGGGTTCCCTTTTCTCCGCATCCTCTCCAACATTTGTTGTTTCCTGCCTTGTTAATTTGCCCCATTCTCACTGGGGTGAGGTGGTATCTCATTGTGGTTTTGATTTGTATTTCCCTGATGGCAAGTGATGCAGAGCATTTTCTCATATGCATGTTGGCCATGTCTATGTCTTCCTCTGTGAGATTTCTCTTCATGTTTTTGCCCATTTCATGATTGGATGGTTTGTTTCTTTGGTGTTGAGTTTAATAAGTTCTTTATAGATCTTGGAAACTAGCCCTTTATCTGATAGGTCATTTGCAAATATCTTCTCCCATTCTGTAGTTGTCTTTGAGTTTTGTTGACTGTATCCTTTGCTGTGCAAAAGCTTCTTATCTTGATGAAGTCCCAATAGTTCATTTTGCTTTTGTTTCTTTTGCCTTCGTGGATGTAATCTTGCAAGAAGTTACTGTGGCCAAGTTCAAAAAGGGTGTTGCCTGTGTTCTTCTCTGGGATTTTGATGGAATCTTGTCTCATATCTAGATCTTTCATCCATTTTGAGTTTATCTTTGTGTATGGTGCAAGAGAATGGTCTAGTTTCATTCTTCTGCATGTGGATGTCCAATTTTCCCAGCACCATTTATGAAGAGACTGTCTTTCTTCCAATGGATAGTGTTTCCTCCTTTATCGAAATTTGTTGACAATAAGGTTCAGGGTCCACTTCTGGATTCTCTATTCTGTTCCACTGATCTATGCGTCTGTTTTTGTGCCAGTACCACACTGTCTTGATGAGCACAGCTTTGTAGTACAACCTGAAATCTGGCATTGTGATGCCCCCAGATATGGTTTTCTTTTTTAAAATTCCCCTGGCTATTCGGGGTCTTTTCTGATTCCACACAAATCTTAAAATAATTTGTTCTAACTCTCTGAAGAAAGTACATGGTATTTTGATAGGGATTGCATTAAACGTGTATATTATCCTGGGTAACATTGACATTTTCACAATATTAATTCTGCCAATCCATGAGCATGGAATATTTTTCCATCTCTTTGTGTCTTCCTCAATTTCTTTCAGAAGTGTTCTATAGTTTTGAGGGTATAGATCCTTTACCTCTTTGGTTAGGTTTATTCCTAGGTATCTTATGATTTTGGGTGCAATTGTAAATGGGATTGACTCCTTAATTTCTCTTTCTTCAGTCTCATTGTTAGTGTATAGAAATGCCATTGATTTCTGGGCATTGATTTTGTATCCTGTCCATGCTACCGAATTGCTGTATGAGTTCTAGCAATCTTGGGGTGGAGACTTTTTGGGTTTTCTATGTAGAGTATCATGTCTTCGGCGAAGAGGGAGAGTTTGACTTCTTCTTTGCCATTTGAATGCCTTTAATGTCTTTTTGTTGTCTGATTGCTGAGGCTAGGACTTCCAGTACTATGTTGAAGAGCAGTGGTGAGAGTGGACATCCCTGTCTGTTCCTGATCTTAGGGGAAAGGCTCCCAGTGCTTCCCCATTGAGAATGATATTTGCTGTGGGCTTTTCATAGATGGCTTTAAGATGTCGAGGAATGTTTCCCTCTATCCCTACACTCTGAAGAGTTTTGATCAGGAATGGATGCTGTATTTTGTCAAATGCTTTCTCTGCATCTAATGAGAGTATCATATGGTTCTTGGTTTCTCTGCTGATATGATGAATCACATTGATTGTTTTACGGTGTTGAACCAGCCTTGTGTCCCAGGGATAAATCCTACTTGGTCATGGTGAATAATTTTCTTAAGGTACTGTTGGATCCTATTGGCTAGTATCTTGTTGAGAATTTTGCATCCATGTTCATCAGGGATATTGGTTTGTAATTCTCCTTATTGGTGGGGTCTTTGTCTGGTTTTGAATTAAGGTGATGCTGGCCTCATAGAACGAATTTGGAAGTACTCCATCTCTTTCTATCTTTCCAAACAGCTTTAGGAGAATAGGTATGGCTTCTCTTTAAACGCTTGATAAAATTCCCTGAAGCCATCTGGCCCTGGACTCTTGTGTCTTGGGAGGTTTTTGATGACTGCTTCAATTTCCTCCCTGGTTATTGGCCTGTTCAGGTTTTCTATTTCTTCCTGTTCCAGTTTTGGTAGTTTGTGGCTTTCCAGGAATGCGTCCATTTCTCCTAGATTGCCTAATTTATTGGCATATAGCTGTTCATATGTTTTTAAAATCGTTTGTATTTCCTTGGTGTTGGTAGTGATCTCTCTCCTTCCTCATTCATGATTTTATTGTTGAGTCTTCTTCTTTTAATAAGGCTGGCTAATGGTTTATCTATCTTATTAATTCTTTCAAAGTTACGGTTTTCCTTTTTAAATTTCCCCTGGCCTGGGGTCTTTTTTCTGATTCCACACAAATTTTAAAATAATTCTGTTCTAACTCCCTGAAGAAAGTCCATGGTATTTTGATAGGGATTGCATTAAACGTGTAAATTGCGCTGGTGGCATTGACATTTTCACAATATTAATTCTTCCAATCCATGAGCATGGAATATTTTTCCATCTTTAGTCTTCCTCAGTTTCTTTTCTCATGTTCTATAGTTTTAGGGTATAGATCTCACTCTTTGGTTAGGTTTATTCCAGGGTATCTCATGCTTTGGGTAATTGTAATGGATTGACTCTTAATTTCTCTTTCTTCAGTCTCATTAGTGTATAGAAATGCCACTGATTTCTGGGCATTGATTTTATCCTGCCACGCTACCAAATTGCTGTATGAGTTCTAGCACCTTGGGGTGGGAGTCTGCCTTATGGATATCATGTCACTGCTAAGAGGGAGAGTTTGACTTCTTTGCCAATTTGAATGCCTTTAATGTCTTTTTTGTTGTCTGATTGCTGTGGCTAGGACTTCCAGTACTATGTTGAATAGCAGTGGTGAGAGTGGACATCCCTGTCTTGTTCCTGATCTTAGGAAGTATTCTATGTTTCATTAAGAATGATACTTAAGCTGTGGGCTTTAGTAGATGGTTTTTTAAGATGTTGAGGAAAGTTCCTCATCCCTACACTCTGAAAGTTTTGATAAGGAATGAATGCTGCATTTTGTCAAATGCTTTATCTGCATCTATTGAGAGTATCCTATGGTTCTTGTTTTTCTCTTGCTGATATGATCTATCCTATTGATTGCTTTATGAATGTTGAACCAGTCTTGCATCCCGGGATAAATCCCACTTAGTCATGGTGAATAATCTCTTAATGTATTGTTGTATCCTATTATAGTATCTTGTTGAGAATTTTTGCATCCATGTTTATGAGGGATATTGATTTATAATTCTTTTGGTGGGGTCTTTGTTTTGGAATTAAGGTGATGCTATTTCATAGAAGGAGTTTGGAAGTACTCCATCCCTTTCTGTCTGTTGGAAACAGCTAGGGGTAGAATAGTGTTGTTTTTAAACATTTGATAGAATTCCTGGGGAGGCCATCTGGCCCTGACTTTTGTGTCTTGGGAAGTTTTGATGACTGCTTCAATTTTCTCCCTGGGGTATCAAATGTTCAGGTTTTCTATTTCTTCCTGTTCCAGTATTGTAGTTTGTGGTTTCAGAAATGGAGTCCATTTCTTCTAGATTGCTTAATTTATTGAATATAGTTGTTCATTTTTAAATCGTTTGTATTTCCTTGTATTGGTGGTGATATCTCCTTTTTCATTCATGATTTTATTAATTGAGTATTTTCTTCTTTTTAATATGTCAATGGTTTATCTATCTTCAATTCTTTCAAAGAACCAACTCCTGGTTTTGTTGATCTGTTATACAGTTCTTCGTCTCTCTATTTCATTGAGTTCTGCTCAAATCTTTATTAACTCTCTCTTTGCTGAGTGTAGGATCTATTTGCTGTCCTTTCTCCACTCTTTAGGTGCAAGGTGAGCTTGTATTTGAGTTCTTTCCAATCTTTTTGAGGGATGCTTGTATTGTGATGTATTTCCTCTCAGGACTGCTTTTGCTGTATCCCAAAGATTTTGAAGGTTTTATCTTCATTCTCATTAGTTTCATGAATCTTTTTAATTCTTTCTGCACTTCCTGCTGACTCTTCCATTCTAAAGCAGGATGGTCTTTAACTTCATGTGTTTGAATTTTTCTTCCAAACTTCTCTTGTAATTTAGCTCTAGTTTCAAAGCATTATGGTCTAAGAATATGCAGAGGACAATCCCACCTTGGCATCTGTTAAGACCTGATTTCTGACCCTTTATGGTCTATTCTAGAAAGTCTCCATGCACTTGAGAAGAATGCATTGTTTCATTTTGATATAAAGTTCTGTAAATATCTGTGACATCCATCTAGTGCAGTGTATCATTTAAAGCTCTTGATTCTTTGGAGATGTTGTGATTAGAAGATCTGTCATCTGCAGAAAGCATCCTAGAAGTCTCCTGTATAAGTGTATTATTATCTTAGTATGTCTCAATTTTGGTTATTAATTGATTGATATATTTCTAAGGGCTCCCACATTCGTGGCATAAATATTCATGATTGTTAGGTCTCCTCTTGTTGATAGATCCTTTAAGTAATATAGAGTGACCTCTTCATCTCTTACTACAGTCCCTTGGGATAAAACTATAATTTATCTGATATAAGGCTGGCTACCCCTGCTTTCTTTCCAGGACCATTTGAATGGTACATGGTCTTCCAACCTTTGTTTTAACTCTTTAGGTGTCTCAGTTCAAAATGAGTCTCTGTAGACAGCAAATAGATGGTCTTGTTTTTATCCAGTTCGATACCCTGTGCCTTTTTTGATGGGGGTCATTATTTCATTCATGTTCAGAGTTACTATTGAAATATACACTTAGTAGTCATAGTAATACCTTATTCAGGTCCTGCTTGTGGACTATTTCCTGGGCTTCCTCTTTTCTTTTTACAGAGTCCTCTTAATATTTCCTTTGCAGAGCTCGTTTGGTGGACACATATTCTTTCAGTTTCTGCCTATCTTGGAAGCTTCTTTATCTCTCCTTCTATTCTGAATGAGAGCTTTGCTGATAGATATTCTTGGCTGCATGTTCTTCTCATTTAGACTCTTGGGGTCATATCCTGCCGTCCTTTCTGACCTTCCAAGTCTCTGTGAGGTCTGCTGTTAATCTCATATTTCTCCCTATCAAGGTTAGGGGATCTTTGTCTCTGTTGCTTTGGGGATTTTCTTATCTTTGAATTTGCAAGTTTCACTACTAAAATGTTGAGGTGTTGAATGGGTTTTTATTGATTTTAGGGGGACCTCTCTATCTCCTGGGATCTGAATGCCAGTTTCTCCCCAAGTTAGGAAATTTCAGCTATGATTTGTTCAAATACACTTTCTGGTCCTCTGTCTCATTCAAGTGTCCTCTGGAACCCCAATTAAATATAGATTTTTCTACTGAGGCTACTTTACGGTTTCCTAACATTTCCTAATGGTCTTTTAATTGTTCTCTTCTCTTTTGCCTCAGCTTCTCTCATCAACTTGTCTTCTATGTCGCTCACTCTTTCTTCTCCCTCACACCTCATCGTTAGACCTCCAGTTTGATTGCATCTCATTTAATTTATTTTTAATTTTGGCCTGATTCTAAATTCTAAATTCTGCAGTCATGAAGTCTTTGATTCCTTTATGCTTTTTTACAGAGCCACCAGTAGCTTTGTAATTGTGCTTTCAATTGGTTTTCTGACATCGAATTGTAATCCAAATTCTTTTTTTTTTGTAACTAGGATTTTTTTATTATGTGAATAATTGTGAGTTTACAGTCCAAAAGAGCCATGCTCATATAGATTATTTCCATGAAGGTTTGCTATAATGAAAACCATAAATGATCTAAACCAGAGGTTGAGCAGTGATTTAGCTCCCATCCTGTTCTTATGAAAAGTTTTATTGGAACGCAGGCATGCTCACTTATTTACACTTGTCATTCTTCTTCTTGTTCTAATGATAGAACCTTTAAGCATTAAATTGAGATCCATGACCCACAAAACCTAAAGTATTGAATTATCTGGCCTCTTTACAGTAAAGTTTAACATTTCTTTTTTTTTTTTTGTTTTTTGTTTTAGTTATATTTTTGTTTTCATTGTTTTCAAATACATATAATAAATTTGAAATAATACTGAAGTGGAACACCCACAGAGCCATCATCATTCCACCAATTTTAACTTTTGCAAAATGTCATCACACACATACACAGATGCTGTTTAAATGTACACACTTTGTCCTCAAATTCTGTAACTCTGTGGCAGACAGTACTGTTTCTGATTCTTTCTTTTGTGGTAAGTTCTTTCTAGTCATTTTGCTCAGTGCAGAGTGGCTAAAACGAGTTGTACTGGAAAAGAAAGAAACAAATTAAAAAAAAAACAAGAACAGAAAACAAGGAGGGGTACCTCTGGTTCTATATACTGTAAATCCCTCAACCCCTGGAACTTTCTTAGCACTACTCGGCCAAGAACTGTCTCTTCCTGTCCCTTCCGGCTAATCTCTGGGAGGGGATCACAGTTGATTCTCAGGTGTGTGCACCTGGGCGTGCTCTCTCGCCTGCCAGGTGCAGGCCCAGGGGAAGTTGTTTATCCTGTGAGGCCCTGTTCCCTGGTCCCCTCCGTCCCAGGTACAGTGTGACACCAGGAGGGAACACCAACACTGGCCTCGCCAGCCTCTCTGCCCTGGAGGCAGCTACCCCAGGCACCCACAGACTAGTCCACACTGGCCTGATGTTTGTGGGGGAGGGTGGGCACTGATCTGCACAGCTTGTGCCGCCCGGATGGCAGGAGCGTCCTCACTGTCCTGTGCCCTCCTTTACTTAGCCTGTCCCGAGGCAGCGCAGGATCCTGGGCTGTGTCCCACACCCTGGGGTCCGGGGGCCTCCAGCTGCTGGAACGCACTCCTGGGCTGCAGCTCCCAAGGCAGCAGGGCACAGCTCCTCGCTCGGAGCCCTCGCCTGAGCTGCTCCCCAGGCTCTGCTGCAAGCACCCAGCGCTTTACCCGCCTGCCCACGGGGCGCCTCCCCAGAGCACTCTCTGTTGGTGACCCTGAACCTGGGGCCTCTGCCTCTCTCCCATGTTCTGCCCCGATTTCCATGATTTTCCTCCGGAAGAATCCAGTGCAGATATTAAAGTTCCTGCTTCTCTGGGCTAAGCTTTCCTATCCTGAGGCTCTCCCCACCTGGCCTTAGTCCGGTTCACGGACCCTACTCTACTGGATTCTTTTTTATTTTATTTTATTTTATTTTTATTTTATTTTATTTTATTTTATTTTATTTTTTTATTTTATTTTATTTTATTTTATTTTATTATTTATTTTATTTTATTTTATTTTATTTATTTTAGTTTTATTTTATTTTATATTTTATTTTTCTTCCAATTCTTCCTACCTTGTTAGAAGCACGTAATTTGGTCTGTAGCTCTAGCCATTTCTTTAAATCTCTTGTGCCAATCTTTGTAAAGTTTTCAGGATGATAAGAAAGTTATCTAGGTAGTTGGTGGGACAGGTGACTTGGGGACCCTACTCCTCTGCCATCTTGCTCTGGTCCTCCCCAGGAATATACTCAATCATTCTCCACACCTGAGAACAGGCACAAAAACCAGAGAAATTAAGTTTCTGTATGGTACTTGTAAGAAATACAAAGTCAGTAAAGGAACCATCTACAGAGTGCAAAACTGATCAAATTTAGCAAGAGTTTATCTAAGTGGTATACTAAATGATAGACTTTCCATAATAGAAGCATATTTGCTGTGTAGTAAATGATCTGCAAAATCTTACATCAGAATAAATGATATATCAAAGCAATGAAGTCATGCATGTAGCAAAACTAAAATTGTAGAAAAAGATGATTTTGAAAGCATTACCTTTAACAACAGACTTTTCAAATCTTAACACAAAATCAAGTCATATGTAAAAGGATGATTAATTATGGGTACATGTGATATAAAATCCATAAAGTCAACTTGCAAAGTAGAAAAAGACTATTTTAATGCAAAATCAAAGATCCCATTCCCTCAAAATATTCAAGGGTTTTATACAGCAGTGGAAGAAGGTTGAAGAACCCGATAAAAGTAGCAAAGAAATACCTAAACATCACAGAAGAAATAGGAATGAAAATGATCTAAAAACATATAAAATTATGTTTATCCTCAACTATAATTAAAGTATCATAAATTAACAGGAGATACCATTTTTTGATTCAATGGATTAACAAAATAACTGAATTGAAGAGTTTCACACTACTAAATGGTAGTAGAGTTCTAACTAAATAGAACTTTTTATGCAATATTGATGCATAAGATGACACAACAGAGAGGACAATTGACAGTATCTATTGCCATTTGCAAGAAATAGACCATTAGATCCTGCAATTAAACTTCAGGAATATATATTTCAAATAGAGTTGGTAAGACACAAAAGATATATGTCCAATGAAGTGGCACTGTTTTTTTAATATCTGAAGATTGGGAAAAATCATATGTCCTTTAGTATGGATATGATGAGATGTTACAGCACATTTGTACTACTTAATGCAATCATTTAGTTTTAATGGGTTAGATTGATATGTGCTGTGAAATCAAATTAAACTATACACTAATGTGTGTTAAGCCACAAAACCAATAAAACAATAAAATTCAAATTACTAGTATTTAATGTGATGAATGATGTTTTGCTGAAATAAAATTGCCACTGGAAATATGATTGAGATTAACAGCCTCGGGGCATTTCCCTGCATCCTAAGGCCATACTATCATATAATAACCTGACTCTTTTTTTTACTTTTTTCTCTTACAATTTTGACCCTGCCTAATATGAATGCATCTTTGATCTGAAATATAAATTTTTAAAAATGTTTTCTTTTTTGTTCATTCTTCTTTTATTTTTGCAAAGCATAGCAAAAATGAGTAAACAAATTGACAGGTGAAGAGTTTGCACAACAGACCACCCTGACCATATCTTGATTTTATGAGGATGATAGGTGGAAAGTGTCTTTAAAGGATTTTGTAATAGAAGAGTCATCTGAAATGGTTCTCATGGTGGGGAGGAGAAAGACAAGAAATCAACATTCACAATTAGTTAAAATGACTTAAAAGCTAAACATAATATATTATCCCTAGTACAAAAAAATATTACAGAAACTATATATTTGTTCAAATATATTGAAAAGCGTATAAGAATACAAATAGATATTGCTAATCAGGCTAGTGATGATTCATAAGGTTTTCTTAAACTGTAATATTAGAAATTCTATATTTTCAACTATTTATAATTAAGCTTTCAATGAAATTTATTAAGACATGTTTACACAGGCTTTTGAGAAACATACAGAAGGATGAAGAGTTTAATACTTTCTCTTCCTTTGCTCCATGTAGTGGAGCAGAAGGTGTCCAACTGTGTGTACAATTTAGCACCCAAAAGAACTCTTAGCAATATCTACCTGGCTAACCTATGGGGAAAAAAACTCTATAGTGAGTAGAATACATGACCTCTTACATAAGGTGTTCTTAAATTATCAACAGGTTAAACATCTACTACTTGTAAGAAAACAGGCTATTCACTGGTGGATTCTTAGTAAGTCTGCAAAGAAGGTCCTTAGGGTGGTGGTAAGTGGAAGGTCCTGGGAAAACTGTATAATATATATGTTGTAGATGAAATGAAAGTGATATCATGTAATTCTATATTTGTTCAATTTGTAAGATCAGAAGCTGGTAAGTCTCTACTCAGCACTTTGAGACTGTGGGATCCCCTCTTGAGGTCACTGCTGTCTCGGCTAAGCACAGTGCCTGACAGATGTCACAAGGACTCAATAAAGGTGGACTGTCACATGTCTGATACTAACCAATTAAATTTTACTGGTCACAGATATAGTCTTGCCTAGTGGTAAAGTGCCTTTATTTTTAACATAGAGCACAAATGTTAGAACTACTCCAATTGATTTTCAATTTCTCTGTGTTTTTCACCAGATTTTTTACTCCTGATGCTTTATAGATCATCACAAGCAGGAGAGTGATGTTCTGTTTACAAGAGGATTTTAAGATGAGAGGAGAAAAGGCATACTTTCTGTCCTCTCCTGGGTGAACAACTATAGTTGAAATAAAAATGTTTTCAGCCATTTGAGAGAGCTATAGAGTAGTCTTTCATGTAGCCAAAGTCTTAATTTAATAGTTTATAAGTCTCATTCTTTAAGACTATCCTTTTGAATTGTTCCCACAAAGGGAAAGCTTTGACTTTATGTACAGTAAATTAACAACTTTAATAAGAGAGCCCACCTAAAACCCCCTGCTATCGTGTTGATATTAGACTTTTGCTAACTAAATTAACTCCACCATGTAAGGGTGATCACATGGTACAAAGCAACTAACAACCAAAAATGAAAGCACCAGCCCTGCAATTAATTTAAACTTTGTAGTGACTCAGAGAGATAGATCCAAACAATCCAATATCTGCTTATTTTCATTTCTATGTAATTACCATAAATGTGAAAACAAAAGTTTGATGACTTGAGAACCCCGGGATATATCTGCTGATGCTATCTGAATGCTATTGGTGTAAGGTTTTTTTTAAGATTTTATTTATTTGACAGAGAGAGTGAGCAAGCAGAGGCAGAGGAGAGACAAGCAGGCTCCTCCCAGAGCAGGGAGCCTGATGTGGGGCTCGATCCCAGGACCCTGGGATCATGTATTGGTGTAAGGTTTGAATGAAGGGTGTCAGTAGCATGAGTAGGGAGACTTTCTTCCTAGCTCAGGACCGCAAACAGAAGACCGAGTGCTCCTAGGATGTCTCAGAGGATGGAAAAGGTAATCAGGTTGAGGGCTTTTCAAGCTCCAGGGAATGCCCTGTTTACATACTCTCAGGACCTCAGCTTTAAATAGATCCTTGAAGGAAAATGCTCTCTGTTCAGGAGTGGACTCTAGAGAATTGGAGTTTGTACCTGGAGTTGAGTAAGGCAGAAAGGCTCGGGATGAGCCATGACCTCTAGGATGACTGGAGTGCAGGCCTGGGAAGGCATTGCTTAGGAGCCAACTCAACCCGTGCTAACCTTTTCCAGACTGGACTGAGGCTGACATCATTGCCTCCCACACTTGATCCTTGGATCTCACCAGGGACCCTGCATCCCAGTTGCTGCCTCCTCTCTGCCCCCAGGTGAGTGGACAAGTTGGTGATGGGCTCCCAGCTGTAGGAATCTTAGTACCCATTGGGGGGTTGGGAGGTGGGCATGGCATTGAAAGGTAAATTTTGTCATTTGATTTCTTGCACATCAATGTTGTTCCTTACTGACACCCAAAGACAACAATTTATCTCTAATTTTCCAGGATCCCAGCCCAAAATGCTTTCCAGACTTTCTTCTTCAGGAATAGGGCCTCTTCCAGAGAGACTGCCAGAGGTTGTGCTTCTTGCTGTTGAAAAGAAACTGCCTGATACTCCCTTTGCCTCCTTTGTCAGGCCTTCAGCATCATGTTTGCTCAGCTTGCATTTGTCCCACCCTCTCCCATTGAACAGGCAAGGGGCTAAGAACAGGAATCATGCTTCATGAATCCCATCAAGAGCTCCTTGCTCTTGCGTCTCTCTTCGCTGGTCTAGGAGATGTGAAGGAACCAGGACTGTGTAGGTACAGCCTTCTCTAGGAGGCTGCACTGCTGCCTCCAAGCCTCTGGGTGAGTTAGGGCAGACAGTAGGATGAGTCCATTTGCAGGCAGTGGTGGCCTTCTAGCCCTGAAGAGGATACTATGCCCATCATAGGTGCCTCAAACATCCCATAGTGTGATATCTTGCACATACAAGTCAGGCTTGTGGGTTCCTGCTAAACTGGTCAGTATCTGCTGGCTCAGTACCCACTCTGGGACATCTTGGTTGTTGTGAAAGATATGGTGTCATGAGGGTACATATATAAGAATATTAAATACTTCAGTGATTATGTCCATTTAACACTAGGAAACAAGAGGAATAAAGGAATTAAATCAACTGGCCAAGGCCACAGAGCTAAGAAATAGGGGGAAAGGATTCAACTTATGTCTGTGTTACTACAATTCTTTTTATTGTTACCCATTTCTCTATATGATTTAGGATTATATTCCTATAGGAAAACAATAATTTATTTAGCATATCACCCACTGTTAGACTGTAAGTTCTTTATCCTGGAATACTCCTGGTAAAGCAAAAGTCGTGAATATCCTTAAAGCAAAGTTTCCATGCATACCTGTAATTATCTCTAAATAAAGTCCTAAAATTAGGCATTGTTTTAGAAAAAAGGCAAGTCCATTTTGTAAATTTTTAATATTTTCTGATCACCTTCTAGAGAGATTTTATAAATGTGACCTTGCCTATATTTTTCCACTTGTTTGTCCCATTCCAAAAATACAGTGGATGATTTCAATCTATTTCACCTTTGCTAATCTAATGTGAGAGATACAATAGCTATTATTTTACTTATTTCTGTAAGCTAGATGAACATTCTTTATATAATTTTGGACATTTGCATTTCTCCTATGAATTGGCTATGTAATATCCTGTTTAATTATTTTCTTTTTTTTTTTTATTTTTAGAAGTCTTTGATGACCTTAGTATCCTATTTGTTGTTTATATGTTAACTGTGTGTGTTCTTTATTTTAACCACTCATTTTTTGTCATTATTTTAATTTATTTTTTATTGTTGTTCAATTTGCCAACATATAGAATAAATAATCAGTGCTCATCCCATCAAGTGCCCTGGCCAGTGCCCGTCACCCAGTCACCCCCCACCCTGCCCACTTCCCTTCTACCACCCCCTTTTATCCACTCATTTTTAAATGTTTTTTATAATAGTCTATACCCACCTTAGGTTAATGGCTATGTTTTGATGGCATCTTAATAGGTCCTTTCCCAAAGAAAGATCACAGGAAAGTATACACTTACATTTTCATTGGTATTGTGTATGATGTCTTTGGTTTTGCTTTTTCCTCACACCGAAGTTATTTTAATCCATTCTGATTTGAGGGGAGAAGAAGAACTAATGTAATTATTTTGTTTCCAAACAGCTGATATATTCTAATAATTCATTTTTAAGAACACACCTTTCTCTGCTAATTTAGATGACACCTGTAATTTGTTCATGTCCTTATATTCTTTGAGTTTGATTCTTGTCTATTTCCATTGAGATGTTGGTGTTTGAGCTAATACTATATAGAAATTAATCAGATTCAATTGTGTATCTTAATATCAGGTAAGTTAAATCTCCTAACCTCACCACTACAACAATGTTTTTCTTCATGTCAGATACTTTCCTGTAGATTTTCACATGGATTCTTCTGGATAATCTCCAAAATTCCTCTTGTTAAATTTTCCATCAGAAATTGCTTTAAAAAAAGAAATTGCTTATAGATTTTGGATTATAATTGCCTTTGATTTTAGAGGTTTCTAGGGAGTGTTTCTCAAAATAAGGTCCATGGAATAATCGTATCAAAATCACTTCAAAAATACTTGTTAGAAAGGCAAATTTCTTTGTTCCACCACAAACCTACTCTCTGAAAATCTCCAGTGGCCAGATATGCTTTATTTTTGACACACTCCTCAAAGAGAGAATTATTAGGAACATCAATATATGAGAATCAGTGATTTAGTAAAGAATTCGATATCTTCATAATGTTTAAAGATTTTATTTATTAACCTTTAGAGAGATAATACACAGAGAGAAGCAGAAGCATAGGCAGAGTAAAGTGGAGAAAGGGGAACATGAATGAGAACATATAATGTTTGTCCTTCTCCCACTGACTTATCACTCAGCATAATACCCTCCAGTTCCATCCATGCTCTAAGCAAATGGTGGTATTTGTTTCATCCTAATGGCTGAGTAATATTCCATTGTATACATAGACCACATCTTCTTTATGGACACTGAGGCTCCTTCCACAGTTTGGCTATTGTGGACATTGCTGCTATAAACATCGGGTGCAGGTGTCCTGGCATTTCACTGCATCTGTATCTTGGGTAAATCCCAGCAGTGTAATCCCTGGTCATAGGGCAGAGCTATTTTTAACTCTTGAGGAAACCTCCACACAGTTTTCTCTAGGAGTGGAGCACCATTTCAAATTCCCACCAACAGTGCAAGAGGGTTCCCTTCTCCACATCCTCTCCAATATTTGTGGTTTCCCTGCCTTGTTAATTTTCCCATTCTTACGGTGTGAAAGGGTATCTCATTGTGGTTTTGATTTGTACCTTCCCTGATGGCCACTGATACGGGAGCATTTTTCATGATTACATATGTCTGTGTCTTCCTCTGTGAAATTTCTCTTCATGTCTTTGCCCATTTCATGATTGGATTGTTTGTTTCTTTGCTGTTGAGTTTAATAGGTTCTTTAGAGATCTGGATACTAGCCCCTTTATCTGATAGGTCATTTGCAAATATCTTCCCATTTTGTAGGTTGTCTTTTGGTTTTACTAATTGTTTCTTTTGCTGTGCAAAAGCTTCTTATCTTGACAGTCCCAGTAGTTCTGCTTGCTTTTGTTTCTTTGCCTTCATGGGATGTTATCTGTAAGAAGTTGCTGTGGCCAAGTTCAAAATGGGTGTTGCCTGTGATCTCCTATGGGATTTTGATGGAATCTTGTCTCACTTTTAGATCTTTCATCCATTTTGAGTTTATCTTTGTGTATGGTGTCAGACAATGGTCCAGTTTCATTCTTCTGCATGTGGATGTCCAATTTTCTCAGCACCATTTTGAAGAGACTGTCTTTTTTCCAGTGGATAAGTCTTTCTCCTTTATCGAATATTAGTTGACCATAAAGTTGAGGATCCACTTCTGGACTTTCATTCTGTTCCATTGATCTATGTGTCTGTTTTGGTTCCAGTACCACACTGTCTTGATGAGCACAGCTTTGTAGTATAACCTGAAATCTGCACAGGATGCCCCAGATACAGCTTCTTCCAGCTTCTTCAAATTACTTTATCATTGTCTCTTGTTTTTGTCTCTGGCTTGAACTTAGTTATATCACACACACACGCCACACACACACAGAGAGGTAGAGACACAGGCAGAGGGAGAAGCAGGCTCCATGCACCGGGAGCCCGGGACGCGGATTCATCCTGGGTCTCCAGATCGCGCCTGGGCCAAAGGCAGGCGCTAAACCACTGTTCCACCCAGGGATCTCCGGTTTTTTAAAATTCCCTGGCTATTTAGGGTCTTTTCTGATACCACACAAATCTTAAGATGATTTTTTTCAAACTCTGAAGAAAGTCCATGGTATTTTGATAGGGGACGCATTAAATGTGTAAATTGCCCTGGGTGGCATTGACATTTTCACAATATTAATTCTTCCAATCCATGAGTATGGAATATTTCTCCATTCTTTTTGTCTTCCTAATTTCTTTTCAGAAGGGTTCTGTACTCTTTTAGGTATAGATCCTTTACCTCTTTGGTTAGGTTTATTCTAGGTATCTTATGCTTTTGGTGCAATTGTAAAATGGGATTGACTCCTTAATTTCTCTCTTCAGTCTCATTGTTAGTGTTTAGCAAATGCCACTGACTTCGGGCATTGATTTTGTATCCTGCCACACTGTCGAATTGCTGTATGAGTTCTAGCAATCTTGGGTGAGCTCCTTGGGTGTTCACCTACAGTATCATGTCATCTGCAAAGAGGAGAGCTGACTCTTTGCCAATATGAACGCCTTTTATTTCTTTGCATGCCTGGATTGCAAGGCTAGGACTTCCAGTACTATGTTGACAGCAGTGGTGAGATAACTGTCTTGTTCTGATCTTTAGGGAAAGGCTCCCAGTGCTTCCCATTGAGAATATTTGCTGTGGGCTTTTCTTAGATGGCTTTTATGATGCTAAGAATGTCTCCTCTATCCTACACTCTGAAGAGTTTTGATAAGGAATGGATGCTGTATTTTGTCAAATGCTTTCTGGATCTGTTGAGAGGATCATACGCTTAGCTTTCTGCTGGTAAGGATCAATGCCATTGATTGCTTTATGAGCATAACCCCAGCTCTGAATCCTAGGATAAATCCCACTTGGGTCATAGTGAATAATTTTCGTCGTATTGTTGATCCGCTACGTACTTATTGAGAATTTTTGCATCTTGTTCATCAGGGGATATTGGTCTATAATTCTCCTTTTGATGATCTTGTCTGTTTTGGAATTATGTGATTCATTCATAGAATGAGCTTAAAGTATCTCCATCCCTTTCTATCTTTCAGAACAGCTTTGGTTAGTCAGTATTGTTTCTTAAACGTTTGATAGAATTCTGGGAAGCCATCTGGTCTTGCAATTTTTTTGTCTTGGGAGGCTTTTGATGACTGTTTCCAAATTCTCACCCTCAGTTTATTGGACTGTTCATGCTTTCATTTCTTCCTGTCTAGTTTGTGGTTTTCTAATGTATCCATTTTTCTAGATTGCCTAATTTCTATTATTGTAGCTGCTTACATAATAAGCTTTGTAAGATCGCTTGTATATCTCCTTATGGCTGGTGTTGGATCTTCCTTTCACTCATGATTTTATTAATTTGAGTCTTCTCTTCTTTTTAATAAGGCTGGCTTAAGGTTTATCTATCTCATTAATTCTTCTTAAAGAAACAACTCCTGGTTTTGCTAATTGATTCCACAGTTCTTCTGCCCTATTTCATTGAGTTCTATTAATTTAATACCTTCTTCTTCTGTTAGGTGTAGGATCTGTTTGATGTTTTTCTCACTTTTAGGTGCAAGGTTAGCTTTTGTACTTTGAGTTCTTTCCAGTTTTTTATATTGCTTGTATTGCGATGGCTTCTAGGACTGCTTTTTTCAAGCATCCCCAAAGATTTTGAACCAGTTATATCTTCATTCTCATTAGTTTCCTCTAATCTTTTAATTCTTGTCTAATTTCCTGGTAGACCCTTTCATCTTTTAGCAGGATGGTCCTAACCTCCAGGTGTTTGAAATCCTTCCAAACTTCTTCTACTGAAGCTCTAATTTCCCAAAGCATTATGGTCTGAAAATATGCAGATGATGATCCTAAATCTTTTGGTACTGCTGGCACCTGATTTGTGATCCAGTATGTGCTCTAATCTGCAGGTGAAGTTCCATGTGCACTTGAGAAGAATGTATTCAGTTGAGCTTGGATGTAAAGTGCTGTAAATATCTGTGAAATCCATTCAACTATGTATCATTTAAAGCTCTTGTTTTCGAGATGCTGTGCTTAGAAGGTCTCTCCATTGTAGAAAGCACTACATTCAAGTCACTTACAATAATAAGTGTATTATTATTCCAAGCATGCTTCACTTAGGTTATTAATCGATTGGTATATTGGCAGTTCCCAAGTATCTTGGGCATAAATGTTCATGATTGTTATAGTCCTGCTGATAGATCCTTTACGTATGATAGAGTGTCCTTCTTCATCTCTTACTACAGTCTTTGAGATAAACTTAATTTATCTGATATAAGTAACTAATACCTCTGCTTTCTTTGAGAACCATTTGAATGGTACATGGTTCACCAACCTTATTTTCAGGTATTGTAGGTGTCCTTTGTCTAAATGAGTCTCTGTAGACAGTAAATAGGTGGGTCTTGCTTTTTTATCCAGTCTGAAACCCTGCGCCCTTTAATTGGGTCATTGGCTCATTCACGTTCAGAGTTACACAAGTGAAAGATATAAATTTAGTATCATCATGAAACCTATTCAGTCCCTGTTTTGTGGATTGTTCCATTGACTTCCTTCTATTACAAAGTATTTCTTGCAGAGCCTTCTTCGTGGTCACATATTCTTTCAGTTTCTGCCTATCTTGGAAGCTTCTTATTCTCCTTCTTTCTGGAATGAGAGCCTTGCTGGATATTCTTTTATTATTACATACTGTCTTTTTATTTTAATGAGATTTTTTTTAGTTTATTTTTATTGGTGTTCACCTCTATTAACATACAGAATAACCCCCAGGCCCGCTACCTTATTTCACTCCCACCCCCGCCCTTCTCCCTTCCACCACCCCTCATGTCTATTTCCCAGAGTTAGCAGTCTTTACGTTCTGTCTCCCTTTCTGATATTTCCCACATTTCTTCTCTCCTCTCTTATATTCCTTCACTATTTATATTCCCAAATGAATGAGAACATATCATGTTTGTCCTCTCACTGACTGACTTATCACTTCAGCATAATAATTCTCCAGCCCTATCCACGTTGAAGCAAATGGTGGCATTTTATTGGCTTCTAATAGCTGAGTAATATCTCCATTGTATACATAAACCACACCTTCTTTATCCATTCATCTTTCACGACACCGAAACTTCCATATTTTATTATCGTAATAAATAACTAAAATTGAAAATAAAACAGTGACATTATGCAAGAAAACATAAGGTAACATCTTTCTGACCTAGAGGGCAAGGAAACCTCCAAACACAGACCATATGAAAAAATTGATGAATTTGATTTCCCCTCAAAAATTGAGACTTGTCTCAATGAAGAACATATGAACAAAGTAAAAAAGAGGGAGAAAATGGAGAGATATTTGCATATGTGAAGAAATAAGAATAAGACCTTAATATCAAGCATTCATTACACTAGAAATAAAAAAGAAAGAACCTCCAATAGAAAAAAGACCACAGAGTATATAGAAGGGAATTCACGAAAATTAACATTAAAGGCCTATAAGAAGAAAGGTGATACTGAAATTCATTCGTATTGAATACAAATTGAAACAACAGAGATATCTATTACCTCTGTTAAGCATACAGATATTAGAGAGTCAGATAGTGTAAAGTGTTGGCAAAAAGTAGAAAAGAGAGAATACTCATTTACATTTTGGTAAAATGTAGAGAAGTAAAGCCATCCTGGAAGGTATCTGATATTACTAGGTCACCTTATGCCTGTGCATTTCTATGATATAAGAATTATTTTAAATAGAGAGAGCCCACAGTCATATGGCATATTCCTGTAATGTGTGTGGTTCAGTTATTTGTGTTGGCAAGGTGTTGTGTGATTTGGATATCCTTCACTGGGAGAAGGGAGAAATGGAAATGCCAGGGATGTGCACCAAGGATATTGCACAGCAGTAAGGACAAGGATTAGATGAACACCTGGCATTGCAAATGACCTTAATGACTGAGTTAAGTGAAAAAGGTAAACAAAGAGGCATATAACACAGTATCATTTATGTAGAGTAAAAATATATGCACAACCTTAAAATCATTTTTTGATGAAAATAAACATCACATAAACTAGAATGGTTATGAAGTCATTGGGAATAATATATGGGTGTAGCTCATGCAAATAAATGCATAAATAAACAAGAGGAGGGCTTTAAAATCACTAATCATGCAAGATATATACTGAGGAATGTAAATTTATTTATTTATTTATTTATTTATTTACTGTATATTTTTTTATTGGAGTTCAATTTGTCAACATATAACATATCACCCGTGCTCATCCCATCAAGTGCCCCCCTCAGTGCCATCACCCAGTCACCCCAACCATCCACCCACTTTCCCTTCCACCACTCCTTGTTCGTTTCCCAGAAGTTAGTCTCTCATGTTCTCTCACCCTCACTGATATTTCCCACTCATTCTCTACTTTCCCTTTATTCCCTTTCACTACTTTTTTATATTCCCCAAATGAATGAGACCATATAATGTTTGTCCTTCTCCAATTGACTTACTTCACTCAGCATAATACCCTCCAGTTCCATCCACGTTGAAGCAAATGGTGGGTATTTGTCATTTCCAATGGCTGAGTAATATTCATTGTATACATAAACCACATCTTCTTTATCCATTCATCTTTCAATGGACACCGAGGCTCCTTCCACAGTTTGGCTATTGTGGCCATTGCTGCTATAAACATCGGGGTGCAGATGTCCTGACGTTTCATTGCATCTGTATCTTTGGGGTAAATCCCCAGCAGGGCAGATCTATTTTTAATTCTTTGAAGAAACTCTACAGAGTTTTCCAGAGTGGCTGCACCAGTTCACATTCCCACCAACAGTGCAAGAGGGTTCCCTTTCTCCACATCCTCTCCAACATTTGTTGATCCTGCCTTGTTAATTTTCCCCATTCTCACTGGTGTGAGGTGGTATCTCATTGTGGTTTTGATTTGTATTTCCCTGATGGCAAGTGATGCAGAGCATTTTCTCATGTGCTTGTTGCCATGTCTATGTCTTCCTCTGTGAAATTTCTGTTCATGTCTTTTGCCCATTTCATGATTGGATTGTTTCTTTGCTGTTGAGTTTAATAAATTCTTTATAGATCTTGGATACTAGCCCTTTATCTGATAGGTCATTTGCAAATATCTTCTCCCATTCTGTAGGTTGTCTTTTAGTTTTGTTGACTGTATCTTTTGCTGTGCAAAGCTTTTTATCTTGATGAAGTCCCAATAGTTCATTTTTGCTTTTGTTTCTTTGCCTTCGTGGATGTATCTTGCAAGAAGTTACTGTGGCCAAGTTCAAAAGGGTGTTGCCTGTGTTCTCTCTAGGATTTTGATGGAATCTTGTCTCACATTTAGATCTTTCATCCATTTTGAGTTTATCTTTGTGTATGGTGTCAGGGAATGGTCTAGTTTCATTCTTCTGCATGTGGATGTCCAATTTTCCCAGCACCATTTATTGAAGAGACTGTCCTTTATCCAGTGGATAGTCTTTCCTCTTTGTCGAATAGTAGTTGACATAGAGTTGAGGGTCCACTTCTGGATTCTCTATTCTGTTCCATTGATCTATGTGTCTGTTTTTGTGCCAGTACCACACTGTCTTGATGATCACAGCTTTGTAGTACAACCTGAAATCTGGCATTGTGATGCCCCCAGCTATGGTTTTCCTTTTTAAATTCCCTGGCTATTCGGGGTCTTTTCTGATTCCACACAAATCTTAAAATAATTTGTTCTAACTCTCTGAAGAAAGTCCATGGTATTTTGATAGGGATTGCATTAAACGTGTAAATTGCCCTGGGTAACATTGACATTTTCACAATATTAATTCTTCCAATCCATGAGCATGGAATATTTTTCCATCTCTTTGTGTCTTCCTCAATTTCTTTCAGAAGTGTTCTATAGTTTTTAGGGTATAGATCCTTTACCTCTTTGGTTAGGTTTATTCCTAGGTATCTTATGCTTTTGGGTGCAATTGTAAAGGGGATTGACTCCTTAATTTCTCGTTCTTCAGTCTCATTGTTAGTGTATAGAAATGCCACTGAGTTCTGGGCATTGATTTTGTATCCTGCCAGCTACCAAATTGCTGTATGAGTTCTAGCAATCTTGGGGTGGAGTCTTTTGGGTTTTCTATGTAGAGTAGCATGTCATCGGCGAATGAGGGAGAGTTTGACTTCTTCTTTGCCAATTTGAATGCCTTTAATGTCTTTTTGTTGGTCTGATTGCTGTGGCTAGGACTTCCAGTACTATGTTGAATAGCAGTGGTGAGAGTGGACATCCCTGTCTTGTTCCTGATCTTAGGGGAAAGGCTCCCAGTGTTTCCCCATTAAGAATGATACTTGCTGTGGGCTTTAGTAGATGGCTTTTAAGATGCTGAGGAAAGTTCCCTCTATCCTACACTCTGAAAGTTTTGATAAGGAATGAATGCTGCATTTTGGTCAAATGCTTTATCTGCATCTATTGAGAGTATCCTATGGTTCTTGTTTTTTTCTCTTGCTGATATGATCTATCCCATTGATTGCTTTATGAATGTTGAACCAGTCTTGCATCCCGGGGATAAATCCCACTTAGTCATGGTGAATAATCTTCTTAATGTATTGTTGTATCCTATTGGCTAGTATCTTGTTGAGAATTTTTGCATCCATGTTTATGAGGGATATTGATTTATAATTCTCCTTTTTGGTGGGGTCTTTGGTTTTGGAATTAAGGTGATGCTGGCTTCATAGAAGGAGTTTGGAAGTACTCCATCCCTTTCTGTCTGTTGGAACAGCTTAGGTAGAATAGTGTTGTTTCTTTAACATTTGATAGAATTCCCCTGGGAGGCCATCTGGCCCTGGACTTTTGTGTCTTGGGAAGTTTTGATGACTGCTTCAATTTTCTCCCGGGGTATCATCCTGTTCAGGTTTTCTATTTCTTCCTGTTCCAGTATTGGTAGTTTTGTGGTTTCCCAGAAATGAGTCCATTTCTTCTAGATTGCTTAATTTATTGGAATATAGCTGTTCATTTTTAAAATCGTTTGTATTTCCTTGGTATTGGTGGTGATATCTCCTTTTTCATTCATGATTTTATTAATTGAGTATTTTCTCTCTTCTTTTAATAAGGCTGCCTAATGTTTATCTATCTTCTTAATTCTTTCAAAGAACCAACTCCTGGTTTTGTTGATCTGTTATACAGTTTCTTCTGGTCTCTATTTCATTGAGTTCTGCTCAAATCTTTATTAACTCTCTTCTTTTGCTGAGTGTAGGATCTATTTGCTGTCCTTTCTCCACTTCCTTTAGGGTGCAAGGTGAGCTTGTGTATTTGAGTTCTTTCCAATCTTTTGAGGGATGCTTGTATTGTGATGTATTTCCCTCTCAGGACTGCTTTTGCTGTATCCCAAAGATTTTGAAGGTTTTATCTTCATTCTCATTAGTTTCCATGAATCTTTTAATTCTTCTCTAATTTCCTGGTTGACCCTTCATTCTAAAGCAGGATGGTCTTTAACCTCCATGTGTTTGAATTTCTTCCAAACTTCTTCTTGTAATTTAGCTCTAGTTTCAAAGCATTATGGTCTAAGAATATGCAGAGGACAATCCCAATCTTTTGGTATCTGTTAAGACCTGATTTCTGACCCTTTATGTGGTCTATTCTGTAGAAAGTTCCATGTGCACTTGAGAAGAATGCATTAGTTTCATTTTGATATAAAGTTCTGTAAATATCTGTGACATCCATCTAGTGCAGTGTATCATTTAAAGCTCTTGATTCTTTGGAGATGTTGTGATTAGAAGATCTGTCATCTGCAGAAAGCATCCTGTAGAAGTCTCCCAGTATAAGTGTATTATTATCTTAGTATGTCTCAATTTGGTTATTAATTGATTGATATACTTGGCAGCTCCCACATTCGTGGCATAAATATTCATGATTGTTAGGTCCTCTTGTTGGATAGATCCTTTAAGTATGATAGAGTGACCCTCTTCATCTCTTACTACAGTCCTTGGGATAAACTATAATTTATCTGATATAAGCATGGCTACCCCTGCTTTCTTTCCAGGACCATTTGAATGGTACATGGTCTTCCAACCTTTTGTTTTAACTCTTTAGGTGTCCTTAGTCTCAAATGAGTCTCTTGTAGACAGCAAATAGATGGGTCTTGCTTTTTATCCAGTCTGATACCCTGTGCCTTTTGATGGGGTCATTAAGCCCATTCATGTTCAGAGTTACTATTGAAATATATGAATTTAGTGTCATAGTAATACCTATTCAGGTCCTGTTTTTTGTGGACTATTTCCCTGGGCTTCCTCTTTCTTTTACAGAGTCCCCCTTAATATTTCTTGCAGAGCTCGTTTGGTGGACACATATTCTTTCAGTTTCTGCCTATCTTGGAAGCTCTTTATCTCTCCTTCTATTCTGAATGAGAGCTTTGCTGGATAGATATTCTTGGCTGCATGTTCTTCTCATTTAGGACTCTGAATATATCCTGCCAGCCCTTTCTGACCTTCCAAGTCTCTGTGTAGAGGTCTGCTGTTAATCTCATATTTCTCCCTATCAAGGTTAGGGATCTCTTGTCTCTTGCTGCTTTAAGGATTTTCTCTTTATCTTTGGAATTTGCAAGTTTCACTACTAAATGTTGAGGTGTTGAATGGTTTTTATTGATTTTAGGGGGGGACCTCTCTATCTCCTGGATCTGAATGCCAGTTTCCCTCCCCAAGTTAGGGAAATTCTCAGCTATGATTTGTTCAAATACACTTTCTGGTCCTCTGTCTCATTCGGCGTCCTCTGGAACCCCAATTAAACATAGATTTTTCCTACTGAGGCTATCATTTATTTCCCTTAACATTTCCTAATGGTCTTTTAATTGTTCTCTCTTCTCTTTTTGCCTCAGCTTCCTTCCTTGCCATCAACTTGTCTTCTATGTCGCTCACTCTTTCTTCTCCCTCATTAACCCTCATCGTTAGGACCTCCAGTTTGGATTGCATCTCATTTAATTTATTTTTAATTTTGGCCTGATTCTAAATTCTAAATTCTGCAGTCATGAGTCTCTTGATTCCTTTATGCTTTTTTACAGAGCCACCAGTAGCTTTGTAATTGTGCTTTTCAATTGGTTTTCTGACATCGAATTGTAATCCAAATTCTTTTTTTTTGTAACTAGGATTTTTTTATTATGCAGAATAATTGTGAGGCTTACAGTCCAAAAGAGCCATGCTCATATAGGATTATTTCCAGAAGGTTTGCTATAATGAAAACCATAAAATGATCTAAACCAGAGGTTGAGCAGATTTAGCCCCCATCCTGTTCTTATGAAAAGTTTTATTGGAACGCAGGCATGCCCACTTATTTACACTTGTCATTCTTCTTGTTCTAATGATAGAACCTTTAAGCATTAAATTGAGATCCCATGACCCACAAAACCTAAAGTATTGACCATCTGGCCCCTTACAGTAAAGTTTAACATTTCTTTTTTTTTTGTTTTTTGTTTTAGTTATATTTTTGTTTTCATTTGTTTTCAAATACATATAATAAATTTGAAATAATACTGAAGTGAACACCCACAGAGCCATCATCATTCCACCAATTTTAACTTTTTGCAAAATGTCATCACACACATACACAGATGTTTAAATGTACACACTTTTGTCCTCAAATTCTGTAACTCTGTGGCAGACAGTACTGTTTCTGATTCTTTCTTTTGTGGTAAGTTCTTTCTAGTCATTTTGCTCAGTGCAGAGTGGCTAAAAACGAGTTGTACTGGAAAAAAGAAAGAAACAAATTAAAAAAAAACAAGAACAGAAAACAAGGAGGGGTACCCTCTGGTTCTATATACTGTAAATCCCTCAACTCCCCTGGAACTTTCTAGCACTACTCGGCCAAGAACTTGCTCTTCTCCTGTCCTTCCGGCTAATCTTCTGGGGGAGGGGACTGCTGTGCTGATTCTCAGGTGTGTGCACCTGGGCGTGCCTCCCCGCCCCCTGCCAGGTGCAGGGCCCAGGGGAAGCTGTTTATCCTGTGAGGCCCCTGTTCCCTGGTCCCCCCCTCCGTCCCAGGTACAGTGTGACACCAGGAGGAACAACAACACTGGCCTCGGCCAGCTCTCTGCCCTGGAGGCAGCTACCCCAGTAAGCACCCACAGACTTCCAGTCCACACTGGCCTGGATGTTTGTGGGGGGGAGGGTGGGCACTGATCTGCACAGCTTGGGGCTGCCGGATGGCAGGAGCGTCCTCACTGTCCTGTGCCCTCCTTGCCTCAGCCTGTCCCGCAGGCAGCGCAGGATCCTGGGCTGTGTCCCCCACACCCTGGGGTCCGGGGCCTGTGCTGCTGGAATCGCACTCCTGGGCTGCAGCTCCCCAAGGCAGCAGGGCACAGCCCCCTTCGCCCGGAGCCCCCGCCTGAGCTGCTCCCGAGGCCCCGCGTGGCGCACACTCCAGCGCTTTACCCGCTCTGCCCACGGTGTGTGGCGCGCTCTCCCCCAGGAGCACTTCCTCTGTTGGTGACCCCAAGAACCTGGGGGCTCCTCTGCCCCTCCTGCGGTTCTGCCCGATTTCCCTGCGAGCGCCTTTCCCTCCGGGAAGAATCCAGTGCAGATATTTAAAGTTCCTGCTTCTCTGGGGCTGGGCTTTCCTATCCTGGAGGCTCTCCCCACCTGGCCTTAGTCCGGCTCCTCACGGGGACCCCGCCCCCATTGGATTCTTTTTATTTATTTATTTTATTTTATTTTATTTTATTTATTTTATTTTATTTTTATTTTATTTTATTTATTTTATTTATTATTTTATTTATTTATTTTATTTTATTTATTTTATTTTATTTTATTTATATTTATTTTTCCACCTTCCTACCTTGTTAGAAGCACGAATTCTTCAGTCTGTAGCGTTCCAGCTATTCTCTCTTTAAATCTCAGGCCAAATTCGTAAGTTTTCAGGATGATAAGAAAGTTATCTAGGTAGTTGGTGGGGACAGGTGACTTGGGGACCCTACTCCTCTGCCATCTTGCTCTGTCCTCCCCAGGAATATAATTAACTCCATTCTCCACACCTGAGAACAGGCACAAAAACCAGGAGAAATTAAGCTTGCATGGTACTTGTACAGAAATACAAAGTCAGTAAAGGAACCATCTACAGAGTGCAAAACTGATCAAATTTAGCAAGAGTTTACTTCTCCTATAAAGGACACTTAAAATTGATAAGAATTTTCCCATAAATGGTGCTAAGTGACCATTGTGAGGAAAAAGGTCGGATCTCTGCAGCATTCCTTACATCAGAATAAATTGTAGATATATCAAAATGTAAATGAAGTCATGCATGTAGCAAAACTAAAAATTGTAGAAAAAGATGATTTTTGAAAAGCATTACCTTTTAACAACAGACTTTTCAAATCTTAACACAAAATCAAGTCATAAGGTAAAAGGATGATTAATTATACATGTGTGATATAAAAATCCATAAAGTCAACTTGCAAAGTAGAAAAAGACTTATTTTTAATGCAAAATCAAAGATCCCATTCCTCAAAATATTCAAGGGTTTTATACAGCAGTGGAAGAAGGTTGAAGAACCCGATAAAAGTAGCAAAGAAATACTCAGAACATCACAGAAGAAATAGGAAATGAAAATGATCTGTAAACATATAAAATTATGTTCATCCTCAACTATAATTAAAGTATCATAAATTAACAGGGAGATACCATTTTTTGATCTAATGGATTAACAAAATAACCAAATTGAAGAGTTTCACACTACTAAATGGTAGTAGAGTTCTAACTAAATAGGAACTTTTATGCAATATTGATGCATAAGATGACACAAATTTGTGAGAGGACAATTGACAGTATCTATTGCCATTTAAAGAAATAGACCATTAGATCCTGCAATTAAACTTCAGGAATATATATTTCAAATAGAGTTGGCAAGGACACAAAGATATATGTCCAATGAAGTGGCACTGTTTTAATATCTGAAGATTGGGAAAAAAATCATATGTCCTTTAGTATGGATATGATGAGATGTTACAGCATATTTGTACCATGCAACATAATCATTTAGTTTTAATGGGTTAGATTGATATGTGCTGTGAAATCAAAACTAAACTATGACTAATGTGTAAGCCAAGCCACAAAACCAATAAAACAATAAAATTCAAATTACTAGCATTTCCTTAATGTGATGAATGATGTTTTGCTGAAATAAAATTGCCACTGGAAATATGATTGGAGATTAACAGCCTCGGGGCATTTCCCTGCATCCTACAAGGCCATACTATCATATAATAACCTGACTCTTTTACTTTTTTCTCTTACAATTTTTGACCTTTGCCTAATATGAATGCATCTTTTGGATCTGAAATATACCTTTAAAAATGTTTTCTTTTTTTTTTGTTCATTCTTCTTTTTATTTTTGCAAAGCATAGCAAAATGAGTAAACAACTGACAGGTGAAGAGTTTGCACAACAGACCACCCTGACCATATCTTGATTTTATGAGGATGATAGGTGGGAAAGTGTTCCTTTAAAGTGATTTTGTAATAGAAGAGTCATCTGAAATGGTTCTCATGGTGGGGGAGAGGAAAGACAAGAAATCAACATTCACAATTAGTTAAAATGACTTAAAAGCTAAACATAATATATTATCCTAGTACAAAAAATATTGCCAGAAACTATATATTTGTTCAAATATATTGAAAAAGGTATAAGAATACAAATAGATATTAACAGTGGCTAGTGATGATTCATAAGGTTTTCTTAAACTGTAATAGAAATTTATATTTTCAACTATTTACACTGCTTTCAATGAAATTTATTAAGACATGTTTACACAGGCTTTTGAGAAACATACAGAAGGATGAAGTGAGCTTTAATACTTTCTTCCTTGCTCCATGTAGTGGAGCAGAAGGTGTCCAAAACTGTGTACAATTTAGCAATCTAAAAGAACTCTTAGTAATATCTACCTGGCTAACCTATGGGGAAAAAAACTCTATAGAGTAGAATACATGACTCCTTACATAAGGTGTTCTTTAAATTATCAACAGGTTAAATGATTCATACTTGTAAGAAAACAGGCTATTCACTGGTGGATTCTTAGTAAGTTCCGGGTAAAGAAGGTCCTTAGGGGGTGGTGGTAAGTGGAAGGTCCTGGGAAAACTGTATAATACATATGTTGTAGATGAAAATGAAAGTGATATCATGTACCCTATATTTTCTTGTTCAATTTGTAAGATCAGAAGCTGGTAAGTCTCTTACTCAGCACTTTTTGCAGACTGTGGGATCCTTGAGGTCACTGCTGTCTCGGGCTAAGCACAGTGCCTGACATGTCACAAGGACTCAATAAAGGGTGGACTGTCACATGTCTGATACTAACCAATTAAATTTTACTGGTCACAGATATAGTCTTGCCTAGTGGTAAAGTGCCTTTATTTTTAACATAGAGCACAAATGTTAGAACTACTCCAATTGGATTTTCAATTTCTCTGTGTTTTTCACCAGATTTTACTCCTGATGCTTTATAGATCATCACAAGCAGTGAGTGATGTTCTGTTTACAAGAGTGATTTTAAGATGAGAGGAGGAAAAGGTATACTTTCTGTCCTCTCCTGTGAACAACTATAGTTGAAATAAAAAATGTTTTCATTAGCTTGAGAGAGTTATAGGAGTAGTTCCTTTTTCATGTAGCCAAAGTCTTAATTTAATAGTTTATAAGTCTCATTCTTTAAGACTATCCTTTTTGAATTGTTCCCACAAAGGGAAAGCTTTGACTTTATGTACAGTAAATTAACAACTTTAATAAGAGAGCCCACCTAAAACCCCTGCTATCGTGTTGATATTAAGACTTTGCTAACCAAATTAACTCCACCATGTAAGGGTGATCACATGGTACAAAGCAACTAACAACCAAAATGAAAGCACCAGCCCTGCAATTAATTAAACTTGTAGTACTCAGAGAGATAGATCCAAACAATCCAATATCTGTTTATTTTCATTTCTATGTAATTACCATAAATGTGAAAACAAAAGTTTGATGACTTGAGAACCCCGGGATATATCTGCTGATGCTATCTGGAATGCTATTGGTGTAAGGTTTTTTTTTTAAGATTTTATTTATTTGACAGAGAGAGTGAGCAAGCAAGCAGAGGCAGAGGAGAGACAAGCAGGCTCCCCTCCCAGAGCAGGGAGCCTGATGCGGGGCTCGATCCCAGGACCCTGGGATCATGTATTGGTGTAAGGTTTGAATGAAGGGTGTCAGTAGCATGAGTAGGAGACTTCAGCCTGTGACCTCAAATAGAAGACCGAGTGCCCTAGGATGTCTCAGAGGATGGAAAGGTAATCAGGTTGAGGGCTTTTCAAGCTCCAGGGAATGCCCTGTTTACATACTCTCAGGACCTCAGCTTTAAATAGATCCTTGAAGGAAAAATGCTCTCTGTTCAGGAGTGGGACCTAGGAGAATTGGAGTTTGTACCTGGAGTTGAGTAAGGCAGAAAGGCTCGGGATGGAGTCAGACTCCTAGGATGACTGGAGTGCAGGCCTGGAAGGCATTGCTTAGGAGCCAACCCACAACCCGTGCTGTCCTTCCAGACTGGATCTGGAGGCTGCAGACATCATTGCCCTCCCACACTTGATCCTTGATCCTTCACCAGGGACCCTGCATCCCAGTTGCTGCCTCCTCTCTGCCCCCAGGTGAGAGTGGACAAGCTGGTGATGGGCCTCAGGCTGTAGGAATCTTAGTACCCATTGGGGGTTGGGAGGTGGGCATGGCATTGGGAAAGGTAAATTTTGTCATTTGATTTCTTGCACATCAATGTTGTTCCTTACTGGACACCCAAAGACAACAATTCTATTCCCACTCTTCTCCAGGATCCCAGCCCAAAAATGCTTTCCCAGACTTTCTTCTTCAGGAATAGGGCTCCTTCCAGAGAGATCACAGAGGTTGTGCTTCTTGCTGTTGAAAAGAAACTGCCTGATACTCCCTTTGCCTCCTTTGTCAGGCCTTCAGCATCATGTTTGCCTCAGCTTGCATTTGTCCCACCCTCTCCCATTGAACAGGCAAGGGGCTAGAAAGAAACAGGAATCATGCTTCAAGGAATCCCATCAAGAGCTCCTTGCTCTTGCGTCTTCGCTGGGTCTAGGAGATGTGAAGGAACCAGGACTGTGTAGTACAGCCTTCTAGGAAGGCCAGCACTGCTGCCTCCAAGCCTCTGGTGAGTTAGGGCAGACAGTAGGATGTGAGTCCATTTGCAGGCAGTGGTGGCCTTCTAGCCCTGAAGAGGATACTGGCGCCCACTACAGGTGCCCTCGCGCAAACATCCCATAGTGTGATATCTTGCACATACAAGTCAGGCTTGTGGGTTCCCACAACTGGTCAGTATCTGTTGGCTCAGTACCCACTCTGGGACATCTTTGGTTGTTGTGAAAGATATGGTGGCCATGAGGGTACATATATAAGAATATTAAATACTTCAGTGATTATGTCCATTTAACACTAGGAAACAAGAGGAATAAAGGAATTAAATCAACTGGCCAAGGCCACAGAGCTAAGAAATAGGGGGAAAGGATTCAACTTATGTCTGTGTTACTCACAATTCTTTATTGTTACCCATTTCTCTATATGATTTAGATTATATTCTATAGGAAAACAATAATTTATTTAGCATATCACCTACTGTTAGACTGTAAGTTCTTTTATCCTGGAATACCCTGTAAAGCAAAGTTTTATGTGAATATCCTTTAAAGCAAAGTTTCATGCATACCTGTAATTATCTCTAAAATGTAAAGTCCTAAAATTAGCATTGTTTAGAAAAAAAGGCAAGTCCATTTTGTAAATTTTTAATATTTTCGGATCACCTTCTAGAGAGATTTTATAAATGTGACCTGCCTATATTTTTCACACTTGTTTGTCCCATTCCAAAAATACAGTGGATGATTTCAATCTATTTCACCTTTGCTAATCTAATGTGAGAGATACAATAGCTATTATTTTATTTCCTATTTCTGTAAGCTAGGATGAACATTCTTTATATAATTCTTGGACATTTGCATTTCTCCTATGAATTGGCTATGTAATATCCTGTTTGCATCATTTTCTTTTTTTTTTTTGCTTTTTAGAAGCCCTTTGATGACCTAGTATCCTATTTGTTGTTTATATGTTAACTGTGTGTGTTCTTTATTTAACCACTCATTTTTTGTCATTATTTTTTTAATTTATTTTTTATTGTTGTTCAATTTGCCAACATATAGAATAACACCCAGTGCTCATCCCATCAAGTGCCCCCGTCAGTGCCCGTCACCCAGTCACCCCCACCCCCTGCCCACTTCCCTTTCTACCACCCCTTTTATCCACTCATTTTTACATTGTTTTATAATAGTCTATACCCACCTTAGGTTAATGGCTATGGTTTTGATGGCATCTTAATAGGTCCTTTCCCAAAGAAAGATCACAGAAAGTATACACTTACATTTTCTACTGGTAATAGTATGATGTCTTTGGTTTTGTTTTTCCTCACACCGAGTTATTTAATCCATCTGGATTTGAGGGGAGAAGAAGAACTAATGTGAGACTATTTTGTTTCCAAACAGCCAGATATTCTAACACCATTTTTAAGAACACACCTTTCTCTGTTAATTTAGATGACACTTGCATCATTCATGTCCTTATATTCTTGAGTTTGATTCTTGTCTATTTCATTGAGATGTTGGTGTTTGAGCTAATACGATATATAGAAATTAATCAGATTCAATTGTGTATCTTAATATCAGGTAAGTTAAATCTCCTAACCTCACCACTACAACAATGTTTTTCTTTCATAGTTTCAGATACTTTCCCTGTAGATTTTCACATGGATTCTTCTGGATAATCTCCAAAATTCTCTTGTTAAATTTTCCATCAGAAATTGCTTTAAAAAAAGAAATTGCTTATAGATTTTGATTATAATTGCCTTTGATTTTTAGAGTGTTTCTAGGGAGTGTTTCTCAAAATAAGGTCCATGGAATAATCGTATCAAAATCACTAAAAATACTTGTTAGAAAGGCAAATTTCTTTGTTCCACCACAAACCTACTGAAAATCTCCAGTGGCCAGATATGTTTATTTTTGACACACTCTCAAAGAGAGAATTATTAGGAACATCAATATATGAGAATCAGTGATTTAGGAAGAATTGATATCTTCATAATGTTTAAAGATTTTATTTATTAACTCATGAGAGATACACAGAGAGAAGCAGAAGCATAGGCAGAGGAAGTGGAGAAAGGGGAACATGAATGAGAACATATAATGTTTGTCCTTCTCCGACTGACTTACTTCACTCAGCATAATACCCTCCAGTTCCATCCATGTCGAAGCAAATGGTGGTATTTGTCGATCCTAATGGCTGAGTAATATTCCATTGTATACATAGACCACATCTTCTTTATGGACACTGAGGCTCCTTCCACAGTTTGGCTATTGTGGACATTGCTGCTATAAACATCGGGGTGCAGGTGTCCTGGCATTTCACTGCATCTGTATCTTTGGGGTAAATCCCAGCAGTGTAATTTCTGGTCATAGGGCAGAGCTATTTTTAACTCTTTGAGGAACCTCCACACAGTTTTCCAGAGTGGCTACACCATTTCAAATTCCCACCAACAGTGCAAGAGGGTTCCCCTTTCTCCACATCCTCTCCAATATTTGTGGTTTCCTGCCTTGTTAATTTTCCCCATTCTTACGGTGTGAGGTGGTATCTCATTGTGGTTTTGATTTGTACTTCCCTGATGGCCACTGATACGGAGCATTTTCTCATGTGATTGTTGGCCATGTCTGTGTCTTCCTCTGTGAAATTTCTCTTCATGTCTTTTGCCCATTTCATGATTGGATTGTTTGTTTCTTTGCTGTTGAGTTTAATAGGTTCTTTAGAGATCTTGGATACTAGCCCTTTATCTGATAGGTCATTTGCAAATATCTTCTCCCATTTTGTAGGTTGTCTTTTGGTTTTATTGACTGTTTCTTTTGCTGTGCAAAAGCTTCTTATCTTGATGAAGTCCCAGTAGTTCGTTTTTGCTTTTGTTTCTCTTGCCTTCATGGATGTTATCTTGCAAGAAGTTGCTGTGGCCAAGTTCAAAATGGGTGTTGCCTGTGATCTCCTATGGGATTTTGATGGAATCTTGTCTCACTTTTAGATCTTTCATCCATTTTGAGTTTATCTTTGTGTATGGTGTCAGACAATGGTCCAGTTTCATTCTTCTGCATGTGGATGTCCAATTTTCTCAGCACCATTTTTGAAGAGACTGTCTTTTTTCCAGTGGATAGTCTTTCCTCCTTTATCGAATATTAGTTGACCATAAAGTTGAGGATCCACTTCTGGATTCTCTATTCTGTTCCATTGATCTATGTGTCTGTTTTTGTCCCAGTACCACACTGTCTTGATGAGCACAGCTTTGTAGTACAACCTGAAATCTGGCATTGTGATGCCCCCAGATACAGTTTTCTTTATTTCTTTTTAAATTATTTTTATTTATTTATTTTTTGTTTTTTAAACTTTTATTTATTTATGATAGTCACACACACACACACACACACACACACACAGAGAGAGAGAGAGAGGCAGAGACACAGGCAGAGGGAGAAGCAGGCTCCATGCACCGGGAGCCCGACGTGGGATTCGATCCCGGGTCTCCAGGATCGCGCCCTGGGCCAAAGGCAGGCGCTAAACCACTGTTCCACCCAGGGATCTCCGGTTTTCTTTTTAAAAATTCCCCTGGCTATTTAGGGTCTTTTCTGATACCACACAAATCTTAAGATGATTTTTTCAAACTCTCTGAAGAAAGTCCATGGTATTTTGATAGGGATTGCATTAAATGTGTAAATTGCCCTGGGTGGCATTGACATTTTCACAATATTAATTCTTCCAATCCATGAGCATGGAATATTTCTCCATCTCTTTTTGTCTTCCTCAATTTCTTTCAGAAGGGTTCTGTACTTTTAGGGTATAGATCCTTTACCTCTTTGGTTAGGTTTATTCCTAGGTATCTTATGCTTTTTGGTGCAATTGTAAATGGGATTGACTCCTTAATTTCTCTCTCTTCAGTCTCATTGTTAGTGTTTAGCAATGCCACTGACTTCTGGGCATTGATTTTGTATCCTGCCACACTGTCGAATTGCTGTATGAGTTCTAGCAATCTTGGGTGGAGTCTTTTGGGTGTTCTACCTACAGTATCATGTCATCTGCGAAGAGGGAGAGTTTGACTTCTTTGCCAATATGAACGCCTTTTATTTCTTTGTTGCCTGATTGCAAGGCTAGGACTTCCAGTACTATGTTGAATAGCAGTGGTGAGAGTGGACATCCCTGTCTTGTTCCTGATCTTAGGGGAAAGGCTCCCAGTGCTTCCCCATTGAGAATGATATTTGCTGTGGGCTTTTCTTAGATGGCTTTTAAGATGCTAAGGAATGTTCCCTCTATCCCTACACTCTGAAGAGTTTTGATAAGGAATGGATGCTGTATTTTGTCAAATGCTTTCTCTGGATCTGTTGAGAGGATCATATGTTTTTGGGTTTTTCTCTTGCTGGTATGATCAATCACATTGATTGCCTTATGAGTGTTGAACCAGCCTTGAATCCTAGGGATAAATCCCACTTGGTCATAGTGAATAATTTTCTTAATGTATTGTTGGATCCTATTGGCTAGTATCTTGTTGAGAATTTTTGCATCCGTGTTCATCAGGGATATTGGTCTATAATTCTCCTTTTTGGTGGGATCTTTGTCTGGTTTTGGAATTAAGGTGATTCTGGCCTCATAGAATGAGTTTAGAAGTATTCCATCCCTTTCTATCTTTCAGAACAGCTTTGGAGGAATAGTATTGTTTCTTTAAACGTTTGATAGAATTCCCCTGGGAAGCCATCTGGCCCTGCACTTTTTTTGTCTTGGGAGGCTTTTGATGACTGTTTCAAATTCACCCCCTGTTTATTGGACTGTTCATGTTTTCTATTTCTTCCTGTTCCTGTAGTTTGTGGTTTTCCAGAAATGCATCCATTTCTTCTAGATTGCCTAATTTATTGCCGTAAAGCTGCTCATAATAAGTTTTTAAGATCGTTTGTATATCCTTGGTATTGGTGTTGATCTCTCCTTTCTCACTCATGATTTTATTAATTTGAGTCTTCTCTCTCTTCTTTTTAATAAGGCTGGCTAAGGTTTATCTATCTCATTAATTCTTTCAAAGAAACAACTCCTGGTTTTGTTAATTGATTCCACAGTTCTTCGTCTCTATTTCATTGAGTTCTGCTTGAATTTTTATTAATTCTCTTCTTCTGTTAGGTGTAGGATCTGTTTGATGTTTTTTTCTACACCTCTTTAGGTGCAAGGTTAGCTTTTGTACTTGAGTTCTTTCCAGTTTTTGGATGGATGCTTGTATTGCGATATATTTCCCCCTCAGGACTGCTTTTGCTGTATCCCAAAGATTTTGAACGGTTATATCTTCATTCTCATTAGTTTCCTCGAATCTTTTTAATTCTTGTCTAATTTCCTGGTAGACCCTTTCATCTTTTAGCAGGATGGTCCTTAACCTCCAGGTGTTTGAAATCCTTCCAAACTTCTTCTTGTGATTTAGTTCTAATTTCAAAGCATTATGGTCTGAAAATATGCAGAGGATGATCCCAATCTTTTGGTATCAGTTAAGACCTGATTTGTGATCCAGTATGTGCTCTAATCTGTAGAAAGTTCCATGTGCACTTGAGAAGAATGTGTATTCAGTTGAGTTTGGATGTAAAGTGCTGTAAATATCTGTGAAATCCATCTGGTCCAGTGTATCATTTAAAGCTCTTGTTTCTTTGGAGATGTTGTGCTTAGAAGGTCTCTCCATTGTAGAAAGCACTACATTCAAGTCACTTACAATAATAAGTGTATTATTATCTAAGTATGCCTTCACTTAGGTTATTAATCGATTGGTATATTTGGCAGCTCCCACATTCGGGGCATAAATGTTCATGATTGTTAGGTCCTCTTGTTGGATAGATCCTTTACGTATGATAGAGTGTCCTTCTTCATCTCTTACTACAGTCTTTGAGATAAACTTTAATTTATCTGATATAAGAATTACCACCCCTGCTTTCTTTTGAGAACCATTTGAATGGTACATGGTTCACCAACCTTTTATTTTCAGGCTATAGGTGTCCTTTTGTCTAAAATGAGTCTCTTGTAGACAGCAAATAGGTGGGTCTTGCTTTTTTATCCAGTCTGAAACCCTGCGCCTTTTAATTGGGTCATTAAGCCCATTCACGTTCAGAGTTACTATGAAAGATATAAATTTAGTATCATCATGAAACCTATTCAGTCCCTGTTTTGTGGATTGTTCCATTGGACTTCCTCTTTCTATTACAAAGTATTTCTTGCAGAGCCTTCTTCGTGGTCACATATTCTTTCAGTTTCTGCCTATCTTGGAAGCTCTTTATCTCTCCTTCTTTTCTGAATGAGAGCCTTGCTGGATAAGTATTCTTTTTTTTATTATTACATACTGTCTTTTTATTTTAATGAGATTTTTTTTAGTTTATTTTTTATTGGTGTTCAATTTATTAACATACAGAATAACCCCCAGGGCCCGTCACCCATTCACTCCCACCCCTCGCCCTTCTCCCCTTCCACCACCCCCAGTTCATTTCCCAGAGTTAGCAGTCTTTACGTTCTGTCTCCCTTTCTGATATTTCCCACACATTTCTTCTCCCTTCCCTTATATTCCCTTTCACTATTATTTATATTCCCCAAATGAATGAGAACATATAATGTTTGTCCTTTACCGACTGACTTACTTCACTCAGCATAATACCCTCCAGTTCCATCCACGTTGAAGCAAATGGTGGGTATTTGTCATTTCTAATAGCTGAGTAATATTCCATTGTATACATAAACCACATCTTCTTTATCCATTCATCTTTCGATGGACACCGAGGCTCCTTCCATATTTTGGCTATCGTGGCCATTGCTGCTAGAAACATCGGGGTGCAGGTGTCCCGGCGTTTCATTGCATCTGTATCTTTGGGGTAAATCCCCAGCAGTGCAATTGCTGGGTCGTAGGGCAGGTACATTTTTAACTGTTTGAGGAACCTCCACACAGTTTTCCAGAGTGGCTGCACCAGTCCACATTCCCACCAACAGTGTAAGAGGGTTCCCTTTTCTCCGCATCCTCTCCAACATTTGTTGTTTCCTGCCTTGTTAATTTTCCCCATTCTCACTGGTGTGAGGTGGTATCTCATTGTGGTTTTGATTTGTTTTTCCCTGATGGCAAGTGATGCAGAGCATTTTCTCATATGCATGTTGGCCATGTCTATGTCTTCCTCTGTGAGATTTCTCTTCATGTTTTTTGCCCATTTCATGATTGGATGGTTTGTTTCTTTGGTGTTGAGTTTAATAAGTTCTTTATAGATCTTGGAAACTAGCCCTTTATCTGATAGGTCATTTGCAAATATCTTCTCCCATTCTGTAGTTGTCTTTGAGTTTTGTTGACTGTATCCTTTGCTGTGCAAAAGCTTCTTATCTTGATGAAGTCCCAATAGTTCATTTTTGCTTTTGTTTCTTTTGCCTTCGTGGATGTATCTTGCAAGAAGTTACTGTGGCCGAGTTCAAAAAGGGTGTTGCCTGTGTTCTTCTCTGGGATTTTGATGGAATCTTGTCTCACATTTAGATCTTTCATCCATTTTGAGTTTATCTTTGTGTATGGTGCAAGAGAGTGGTCTAGTTTCATTCTTCTGCATGTGGATGTCCAATTTTCCCAGCACCATTTATTGAAGAGACTGTCTTTCTTCCAATGGATAGTGTTTCCTCCTTTATCGAAATTTGTTGACCATAAAGTTCAGGGTCCACTTCTGGATTCTCTATTCTGTTCCACTGATCTATGCGTCTGTTTTTGTGCCAGTACCACACTGTCTTGATGACCACAGCTTTGTAGTACAACCTGAAATCTGGCATTGTGATGCCCCCAGATATGGTTTTCTTTTTTAAAATTCCCCTGGCTATTCGGGGTCTTTTCTGATTCAACACAAATCTTAAAATAATTTGTTCTAACTCTCTGAAGAAAGTACATGGTATTTTGATAGGGATTGCATTAAACGTGTATATTATCCTGGGTAACATTGACATTTTCACAATATTAATTCTGCCAATCCATGAGCATGGAATATTTTTCCATCTCTTTGTGTCTTCCTCAATTTCTTTCAGAAGTGTTCTATAGTTTTGAGGGTATAGATCCTTTACCTCTTTGGTTAGGTTTATTCCTAGGTATCTTATGCTTTTGGGTGCAATTGTAAATGGGATTGACTCCTTAATTTCTCTTTCTTCAGTCTCATTGTTAGTGTATAGAAATGCCATTGATTTCTGGGCATTGATTTTGTATCCTGTCATGCTACCGAATTGCTGTATGAGTTCTAGCAATCTTGGGGTGGAGACTTTTGGGTTTTCTATGTAGAGTATCATGTCATCGGCGAAGAGGGAGAGTTTGACTTCTTCTTTGCCAATTTGAATGCCTTTAATGTCTTTTTGTTGTCTGATTGCTGAGGCTAGGACTTCCAGTACTATGTTGAATAGCAGTGGTGAGAGTGGACATCCCTGTCTTGTTCCTGATCTTAGGGGAAAGGCTCCCAGTGCTTCCCCATTGAGAATGATATTTGCTGTGGGCTTTTCATAGATGGCTTTTAAGATGTCGAGGAATGTTCCCTCTATCCCTACACTCTGAAGAGTTTTGATCAGGAATGGATGCTGTATTTTGTCAAATGCTTTCTCTGCATCTAATGAGAGTATCATATGGTTCTTGGTTTTCTCTTGCTGATATGATGAATCACATTGATTGTTTTACGGGTGTTGAACCAGCCTTGTGTCCCAGGGATAAATCCTACTTGGTCATGGTGAATAATTTTCTTAAGGTACTGTTGGATCCTATTGGCCAGTATCTTGTTGAGAATTTTTGCATCCATGTTCATCAGGGATATTGGTTTGTAATTCTCCTTATTGGTGGGGTCTTTGTCTGGTTTTGGAATTAAGGTGATGCTGGCCTCATAGAACGAATTTGGAAGTACTCCATCTCTTTCTATCTTTCCAAACAGCTTTAGGAGAATAGGTATGGCTTCCTCTTTAAACGTTTGATAAAATTCCCCTGGGAAGCCATCTGGCCCTGGACTCTTGTGTCTTGGGAGGTTTTGATGACTGCTTCAATTTCCTCCCTGGTTATTGGCCTGTTCAGGTTTTCTATTTCTTCCTGTTCCAGTTTTGGTAGTTTGTGGCTTTCCAGGAATGCGTCTATTTCTCCTAGATTGCCTAATTTATTGGCATATAGCTGTTCATAATATGTTTTTAAAATCGTTTGTATTTCTTTGGTGTTGGTAGTGATCTCTCCTTTCTCATTCATGATTTTATTAAGTTGAGTCTTCTCTCTCTTCTTTTTAATAAGGCTGGCTAATGGTTTATCTCTCTTATTAATTCTTTCAAAGAACCAACTCCTGGTTCTGTTGATCTGTTCCACAGTTCTTCTGGTCTCGATTTCGTTGAGTTCTGCTCGAATCTTTATTAACTCCCTTCTTCTCTTGGGTGTAGGATCTATTTGCTGTTTTTCTCTAGCTCCTTTATGTGTAAGGTTAGCTTTTGTATTTGAGTTCTTTCCAGTTTTTGAATGGATGCTTGTATTGCGATGTATTTCCCCCTTAGGACTGCTTTTGCTGCATCCCAAAGATTTTGGATGGTTGTATCTTCATTCTCATTAGTTTCCATGAATCTTTTTAATTCTTCCTTAATTTCCTGGTTGACCCTTTCATCTTTTAGCAGGCTGGTCCTTAACCTCCACGTGTTTGAGGTCCTTCCAAACTTCTTGTTGTGATTTAGTTCTAATTTCAAGGCATTATGGTCTGAGAATATGCAGGGGACGATCCCAATCTTTTGGTATCGGTTCAGACCCGATTTGTGACCCAGTATGTGGTCTATTCTGGAGAAAGTTCCATGTGCACTTGAGAAGAATGTGTATTCAGTTGAGTTTGGATGTAAAGTTCTGTAGATATCTGTGAAATCCATCTGGTCCAGTATATCATTTAAAGCTCTCGTTTCTTTGGAGATGTTGTGGTTAGAAGACCTATCGAGTATAGAAAGAGCTAGATTGAAGTCACCAAGTATAAGTGTATTATTATCTAAGTATTTTTTCACTTTGGTTAATAATTGATTGATATATTTGGCAGCTCCCACATTCGGGGCATATATATTGAGGATTGTTAAGTCCTCTTGTTGAATAGATCCTTTAAGTATGATATAGTGTCCCTCTTCATCTCTCACTACAGTCTTTGGGGTAAATTTTAGTTTATCTGATATAAGGACGGCTACCCCTGCTTTCTTTTGAGGACCATTCGAATGGTAAATGGTTCTCCAACCTTTTATTTTCAGGCTGTAGGTGTCCTGTCTAAAATGAGTCTCTTGTAGACAGCAAATAGATGGGTCCTGCTTTTTTATCCAGTCTGAAACCCTGCGCCTTTTGATGGGGTCATTAAGCCCGTTCACGTTCAGAGTTACTATTGAGAGATATGAATTTAGTGTCATCATGATAACTATTCAGTCCTTGTTTTTGTGGAATGTTCCACTGAACTTCTTCTTAAAGGGGAATTTTAAGAGTCCCCCTTAAAATTTCTTGCAGAGCTGGTTTGGAGGTCACATATTCTTTTAGTTGCTGCCTGTCTTGGAAGCTCTTTATCTCTCCTTCCATTCTGAATGAGAGCCTTGCTGGATAAAGTATTCTTGGTTGCATGTTCTTCTCATTTAGGACCCTGAATATATCCTGCCAGCCCTTTCTGGCCTGCCAGGTCTCTGTGGAGAGGTCTGCTGTTACCCTAATACTCCTCCCCATAAAAGTCAGGGATTTCTTGTCTCTTGCTGCTTTAAGGATCTTCTCTTTATCTTTGGAATTTGCAAGCTTCACTATTATGTCGAGGTGTTGAACGGTTTTTATTGATTTTAGGGGGGGATCTCTCTATTTCCTCGATCTGAATGCCTGTTTCCGTTCCCAGATTAGGAAAGTTTTCAGCTAGAATTTGTTCAAATACATATTCTGGCCCTCTGGCCCTTTCGGCGCCCTCGGGAACACCAATTAAACGTAGGTTTTTCTTCCTCAGGCTGTCGTTTATTTCCCTTAATCTATCTTCATGGTCTTTTAGTTGTTTGTGTCTTTTTTACTCAGTTTCCCTCTTTGCTATCAACTTGTCTTCTATGTCACTCACTCGTTCTTCCACCTCGTTAACCCTCGTCGTTAGGACTTCTAGTTTGGATTGCATCTCATTCAATTGATTTTTAATTTCTGCCTGATTAGCTCTAAATTCTGCAGTCATGAAGTCTCTTGAGTCCTTTATGCTTTTTTCTAGAGCCACCAGTAGCTGTATAATAGTGCTTGTGAATTGGTTTTCTGACATTGAATTGTTATCCAGATTTTGTAACTCTGTGGGAGAGAGGACTGTTTCTGATTCTTTCTTTTGAGGTGAGGTTTTCCTTCTAGTCATTTTGCTCAGTGCAGAGTGGCCAAAAGCAAGTTGTACTGGGAAAAGGAGAAAAAGAGGAGAGAAAGAAGGAAAGAAAAGAGAAAGAGAAAAAAAAGGATGAAAAAAAAGAAAAAAAAATAAGAAAAAGAGAAAGAAAAAGAAAGAAAGGAGAAAAAAGGGGTGTGGGGGAAGGAAACAAATCAAAAAGAAAACAAACAAATAAAGAAAAGAAAAAAAAAAAAGAACCACGGGGAGTATCTTCTGATTCTGTGTACTTTAAGTCCCTTGGCTTCCCCTGGAAGTTGTCAGTCAGTCTAGCTGGTCTTCTGGGGGAGGGGCCTGCTGTGCTGATTTTCAGGTGTTAGCACGTGGGGGAGCTGCTCTGCCTCCTGCCTGGTCAGGGCTCAGTGGGGGTTGTTTACCCCGTGAGGCCCCAGGAGCAACAGCCCTAGTGGCGGGGCCAGCTCTGGAAACCTGCATTCAGCCCCCACAGGAACTCCGGAGCTCTCTGTCTGCAGGGCCTGGAGGCTCCGGGCGGGGCCGCTGATCTGCTCAGCTGGGGCAGGAGCGTCCTTGCTGTCCTGGGCCCTCCCGGCCTCTGCCTGTCCCGGGGGAGGCCGGATCCTGGGCTGTGTCCCGGCGCCCTGTGCTCCGGAGCCTGCGCTGGTGGATTCGGGCTCCCGCCCCGCAGCCCCCTCCGCGGAGCCGCCGCCCGAGCCCCTCTGAGCTGCTCCGGGTCCAGCCTGCGCGCTGCAGCCCTTAGGGAGCTCGGCGCACTCTCCCGGGGCGCAGGTGTCTGTTAGTGTCCCCGGGAGCCCGAGGGCATCCCCGCCCTCCTGGGTCCTGCTCCAACTCCCTGCGAGCCTCTTTCCGCCCGGGAAGGTCGGTGCAGCTCCTGCTCCTCCGGGACGGGGCTCTCCTGTCCTGGGGACACTCGCCCCGGCCTCAGCCCGGCTCCTCGCGGGGCCCCTCCCCCTTGGAGGCCTTTGTTTCTTTATTTCTTTTTCCCCGTCTTCCTACCTTGATAGAAACGCGAACTCTTCTCACTGTTGCATTCCAGGTGTTCTCTCTTTAATTCTCAGGCCGAATTCATAGATTTTCCGGATAATTTGAAGGTTTTCTAGGTAATTTGGTGGAGACAGGTGATTTGGGGACCCTACTCTTCTGCCATCTTGCCCCTCCCCCTGGATAAAGTATTCTTGGCTGCAGGTTCTTCTCATTTAGGACCCTGAATATATCCTGCCAGCCCTTTCTTGCCTGCCAGGTCTCTGTGTAGAAGTCTGCTGTTAATCTAATATTTCTCCCCATAAAAGCTAGAGATTTCTTGTGTCTTGCTCCTTTAAGGATCTTCTCTTTATCTTTGGAATTTGCAAGTTTCACTATTAAATTTCGATGTATTGAGCGGTTTTTATTGATTTTAGGGGGGTATCTCTCTATTTCCTGGATCTGAATGCCTGTTTCCCTTCCCAAGTTAGGAATGTTCGCAGCTATAATTTGTTCAAATACATATTCTGGACCTCTGTCCCTTTCAGTGCCCTCAGGAACCCCAGTTAAACCTAGATTTTTCCTTCTGAGGCTGCCATTTATTTCCCTTAACCTTTCCTCGTGATGTTTTAATTGTTTTTCCCCTTTTTTCCTCAGTTTCCCTCCTTGCTATCAACTTGTCTTCTATGTCACTCACTCGTTCTTCTACCTCGTTAACCCTCATCATTAGGACCTCTAGTTTGGATTGCATCTCATTTAATTGTTTTAATTTCATCCTGATTATATCTAAATTCTGCCATCATGAAGTCTCTTGAATCCTTTATCTTTTTTCTGGAGCTACCAGTAGCTTTATAATTGTGCTTCTGAATTGGTTTTCTGACATAGAATTGTAATCCAAATTTTGTAACTCTGTGGGAGGGAGGACTGTTTCTGATTCTTTCTTTTGAGGGGAGTTTTTCCTTCTAGTCATTTTGCTCATTGCAGAGTGGCCAAAAACAAGCTGTACTTGATAGAAGCATAAACTCTTCTCACTGTAGCTTTTCAGCTCTTCTCTCTTTAAATCTCAGACCGAATTCATAGGTTTTCAGGATGATTTGAAAAATATCTAGGTAAGTTGGTGCGGACAGGTGACTTGGGGACCCTACTCTTCTGCCATCTTTGGAGTCAGCCATATTTTGTTTTATATTGCTTCTAGAAAGAGGGCTGGTCATGTAGCGGCTACTTTATTAAGACCAAAATCAGATGCAATAATATGACTTTAGTTTAGAGGCATCCTCAACTAAGTGCTGTTTAGATTTTCCCATGTTTATATTTTTCCTATATTGGCAATACATGGTGACCCATTAAAGAACAAAAACGTTAAAAAAGAAAAAAAGTAATCCACATGTAATTTCAATACCCAGAGTCAATCACTCCAAACATATTGGAAATAGTTTTCTTTCAGTCCTTTTTGTGCATTTTGAAAACATATATTAACATTGGTGCCCAAAGCATTAGCAAAATCACTTTTGGTAAGTACTGGTGGAAGATGATTATCATCATTATTATTAATGATATTATCCATTATCTGTAGGATATAGAAGAAATAGCAGTACTCAGATAACAACTAGACAATCAAATAAGGGGAAGAATAAAGTGACAAACATTACATTACTGACAGTGCTGAGAGTAGTTATTACTTGTGGAATTTCAGAAATAACTGTGAGAGAGGAACTGGTTCTTTGATGAGTTATAGGCACTATACTGTACAATACATCTCTAGGACTTATTCATTTTACATAACTGAAACCTAGTATCCTTTGGCTAATAACTAATTTGACTAATAATTTCCCCCTTCCCAAAGCCCATGCAATGATCATACCACTCTCTGCTTCTATAAGTTTGATTATTTTGCATCAGTGTTATCATATAGTAGTCATTTTTTTCTATCAATTCTTCTGTATCTGGCTTAATTCACTTAGCATAATGTCCTCCAGGTTCATCCATGTTGTCACAAATGGTAGGATTTCCTCTTTTTTAAGGGCAAATAATACTCTATGGGGGGGTATAGTCAACATTTTCTTTATCCATTTGTCAATGGACATTTAAATTAATTCTATGTCTTGATTGTTATGGGTAATACTGTAATGAACATGGGGTTCAAATATTTCTTCAAGATCCTGCTTTCAGTTCCTTTTGATATATACCCAAAAGTGAGATTCCTGGATCATATGGTAGTTCTATTTTTAATTTTTTTGAGAAACCTCCAGTCTTCTTTTCCACAGTGGCTGCACCAGTGTACATCCCACTAAAAATATACAGGGGTTTCCTTTTCTCTACGTTCTCATCAACACTAGTTACCTTTCATGGCCTTTTATTTATTCATGAGAGACACACACAGAGAGAGAGACAGAAACACAAGCAGAGGGAGAAGCAGGCTCCCTGCAGAGAGCTCGATGTAGGACTCGATCCGAGGATCCCGGATCACAACCTGAGCTGAAGGCAGATACTCAACCACTGAGCCACCCAGGTGTCCCCTTTTTAAAAGATTTTATTAATAAAAACCATCTTAATAGAGTTAACATAATAATTCATTGTGGTTTTGATTTACCCTTCCATGATGATTAGTAATTATGCACAACTTTTCATGTACCTCTTGGCCATTGTATGTCTTCTCTGGAGAAATATTTATTTGGTTTTCTTGTCTTTAAAAAATTAGATTATTTGCATTTTTTGCCATTGAATTGTAGGAGTTCCTTACATATTTCAGATATTAGCCCTTTATCAGATTTATGGTTTACAAATATTTTCTCCCATCTCATATGTTGCATTTCCTTTTTTTCTCTTTCATTTTGTTGATTGTGTCCTTTGCTGTGCAGAAGCTTTTTAGTTGGGTTTTGTTTTTAATCTCATTTGTCTAATTTTTACTTTATTGCTTGTGCTTTTGGTGTCACACACAAGATCACTGCCAAGTCTAATGTCCAGAAGTTGTCCTTATGGTTTCTTCATGGAGTTTTTATTTTCAGGTCTGATGTTAAGACATTCATCCATTTTTGAGTTGATTTTTGTATATGAATGTGACATAAGTGTCCAATTTCATTCTCTTGATGTGGATATCCAGTTGTTCCAACACTCTTTATTGGAGACACTGTCATTTCCTCATTTTGTATTCTTGGCTCACTTATCAAAGATCAGTTGACTGCATATGTGTGGGTTTATTTCTGGGTTCTCCATCATCTTCTGTATGTCTCTATGCCTGTTTTTAACCATTATTATATGACAGGATAAATAAATATTCTTGTTGATATTTTTCAAAAATTTAGAGGACTTATTTAGAATAGATTCCTAGAATTGTATTCAGAAATTGAAACAATATTTGGGAATATTATATGGTATTAGGCCGAGAGGACTCAGGAACTCTTAATATTATCTAGTCCTGGTCATTCTTCTTCTTAGAGTCCTACAAAAGAAACAAGAAATATGAAAATAAGTTACTGCTTTTTGTTAATTGCAGTAGTCTCTAATGTACTCAAATTCAGAACTCTGATAAGCCTCATTTGGGGTACTTGGTCTAGTCAAAAGTCTTTCAAAATCTTCAACCTTTCTTACAGCTTGAGTGGGACTTTTCCAATTTAATCAGTCCAGTTTCGTGAAGAAGTATGGAAATAGAACATGCATGACCTTTTAAGCACAATAGCCCTAGCCAGTAGTAAATAGGGACCAAACAACATTCTAGAATGTCACAAACAAGGTTCTTCTTCATGGGGAAGAAAGCACCAGTAAAAAGGGAATCTCTGCCTACTCCAAATATACTTGAGAACTGGGTCAAAGTATACACATATTTAAAGTTTAAAATATATTTGACAGGGAAGCCTGGATGGCTCAACAGTTTAGTGCCGCCTTCAACCCAGGGTGTGATCCTGGAGACCCGGGATCAAGTCCCGCATCGGGCTCCCTGCATGGAGCCTGCTTCTCCCTCTGCCTGTGTCTCTGCCTCTCTCTCTCTCTCTGTCTGTCTCTCTCATAAATAAATAAATAAATAAATAAATAAATAAATAAATAAATAAATAAAATCTTTAAAATAAAATAAAATATATTTTACAAAATTATTTTCCAGAGAGATTAATTTTCCTACCCATTTGCATTGCACAGAAATATCTTTTTTTGCACCTCATTATATAGTTAATCAATGCTACCATTTATTAATTGGGTAATTTGGGGAAGGTAGCTGTGCTTTTCTGTGCCTCAGTTTTTTTTGTCTGGAAGCTAAGATTAATAATGTCTACCTTATGGTATTGGGACAATGTAATTATATAAAACCCATCATGCCTGCCACATGTCAAATTTTCAGTAAATTACAAGTTACTATTTTGTTTTGTGGTTCTTTTTGTGATTGTTTTCATTTGTTTTCCCAGGTGAAAAATGTATCTCTCACTCCTGTAGTTTTATTTAGTTATAATAATATCAAGTATTATTCTTATATTTTGTAGCTGTTTGCATTTCTTCTTTGTAAGTAGAAAGTCTGTTCATGTCCTTGGCCCATTATTTCTTGGACTCCACAATTTTCATGATTTATGTGTAACCATAATGTAAAAAAAATTAACTTTTGACATCTTCAAATAATTTTCCTCACTTTGCAGTTTATCTTTTAATTTTATTCATGATGCTAGTATCTCACAGAAGTCTTTCAATTTATGTTGTAAATTCTACATGTTTTCCTACATGGTTTGTAGATAGCTTTTGTATCAGTCTGATCCTATCCAGATATCATGATAATTTTAACTTATTTTTCCTATTTTTTATTGTTTAACTTTTAGTATTTTACTCTTTAATCCAAGTAGAACAATACATGCATATTAAATGCTAAACTTTATTTTAAACCAAGAAAAATATGTTGTTTTCTAAGAGGTCAAATTAAGCTTGATGCCTGAAAGCTGTTTCATATTTTCACACATAGGTTATAATTAAATATGTAGTGTTTTGAACAGATAGTGATGCAGGTTTATACATGGTCATAGTGTTAACAATATATAGTCATTTTGTAATATGTGTCCAGCCATTTAGTAAAATCCATGTGAAATCCAATATCCTCATATCAGAACTAGCAAGGAAGACTTTAACAATGTCATAATCTGTAAATGCCACTGAGAAGAGGAGATTTGGAAAAAAAATGAAGTGGATTGAAATTACAACCAACAAATAAGAATTAAGATATTCTATTTAGTATTAATTAGAATGACTTGGATAGCAAAAAGCTAGAAATAGCCAATCTGGTTATAAGCTGAGCTTTAAATAAGACTCTTCTACAAGACTCGATGTTACAAACCAAAAGGTTGTTCTTTTTATTTGTGCAAACAGGTAAATAGGCATAATCTCAATGGGAGAGGAAAACCAAACCTCTGTGGCTGAGTTTATTTTCCTGGGCCTTTCACAAGACTTGCAGACCCAGATCCTGCTGTTTGTTCATTTTCTCATCATTTATCTTTTGACTGTGCTTGGGAACCTGCTCATCATCATTCTCATCTTCATGGACTCTCGACTTCACACTCCCATGTACTTTTTTCTTAGAAACCTCTCTTTCACAGATCTCTGTTTCTCTACCAGCATCGTCCCTCAAGTGTTGGTCCATTTCCTGGTAAAGAGGAAAACAATTTCTTTTCTTGGGTGTATGGCACAGATAGTTGTTTCCCTTCTGGCTGGGTGTACAGAGTGTGCTCTGCTGGCGGTGATGTCTTATGACTGGTACGTGGCTGTCTGCAAGCCCCTGCACTACTCTAGCATCATGACCCAACAGGTGTGTCTCCAGTTGGCCATACGATCCTGGGCCAGTGGAGCACTTGTGTCTCTGATGGATACCACCTTTACTTTCCAACTACCCTATCAAGGGCAGAACATTATTAATCACTACTTTTGTGAACTTCCTGCCCTTCTGAAGGTGGCTTCAGCAGATACTTACAGCACAGAAATGGCCATCTTTGCAATGAGCGTGGACATCCTTTTAGCTCCTGTCTGCCTGATTCTGGTTTCCTACTGGAATATTATCTCCACTGTAATCCCGATGCAGTCTGGGGAGGGGAGGCTTAAGGTTTTCTCTACCTGTGGTTCCCATCTCATTGTTGTTGTCTTCTTCTTTGGCTCAGGAATGTTCAACTACATGAAGCCAAACTCCAAGAAAATGAATGAAAGGGATAAAATGATCTGTGTTCTATGCAGTGGTGACTCCAATGTTGAACCCCATAATTTATAGCCTGAGAAACAAGGATGTTAAAGGAGCTTTCAGAAACCTAGCAGGAAGAAAGCCCTTTTCTGAGAGATGGTGATCTCAGGGTCTGACTTTTATTTTACTTTATTTTAATTTTTGAGAGAATATTACATGTGTGCTTGCTCTAGCAGGTTAGAGGAAGGGCAGAGGAGAATTAGAGAGAGAATCATAAGCAGGCTCTACACCCAGGACAGAGCTGACTCAGGGCTTGATATCACCACCCTGACATCATGACCTCTGCCAAAATCAAGAGTCAGATGCTCAACTGACTTAGCCATGCAGGCAACTCTGTGGGTCTGATTTTTAGGACTATTGTAATATTCTTAAAATAGGTGCGGGATTTTGGTAGACGGTATGAATTAGTTAAGGAAGCATAAAAGTGAAGGACATGTTCTAAAAACTGTAAATCTTCACATGAAGCTATAACATAGAGAAGAAACAAAAGGATACAGTTAGATTTTCTTGATTATATAACACATCAAGTACTATTTTGGAGTTTGTGGTTAATTCACCTAACCTGGATATGTTTTAAGCATGATCACAACTGAATCTAAGAGGTTTAAACTGGATTATTTAAAAATAACATCTAATATGAGTTGCATACATGATTCTAACATTAAAGACTTTTCACATTAGATGTCTCATTCAGAGAAACATAGAAATAGGCTCTGATAGAAACAATAGGTGTATCTGGAAGAATCTTTATGCTGGGATTATTCATGGTTTAGAGCATTTAAACTTGTAAAATTGTGCCAAAACCAAAATACATTCTAGTTCATAATGTTTTTTCCTGAAAACTTAAAAAAATGAGTTTTCAAAAATCTTATCCCAAGTTAAATATATACATATGTGATAGGGATCTGCCTGACAGCGACATCCATATTTTACACAATGTTTTAATCAATCACTTGTTTAGAAGGGATTCAATGAAACTGTAAGACTCTTCTATAGTTACCATGGATATGAGTCCAGGAACAACGAACGGCAGTAGTCAGGAACTACTGACTCTGCTGTAGAAGACTTCCCCGGTGAAGTGATACCTAGTAGCTAAATTTCTTCTTTCTTTCATTCATGCATCCATACATTCATTTTAAAACCATTATGAGCTCTTTTCTCATTTTCTCTTATCTGACTCTAGTTGTATCCAATATACCCAGAACAATGAGTGATGTATTATGTGTTTCAATACACATTTTTGCATTTGTTACTGTCCTTTTGATATTACTGGAGCTGCGCCACAATAGACAGATGCTAATCTGGGGTGTGAGGATCAGGGAAAACTTTCATATAAATAGCATGTGCTTCTTGAAGTGATACAGACTGCAGAAAGCACTAATAGGTGAAGTTGTGATCTGGCTGCCCCTGATTACTAAATGATATCTATTTCATTAGTGGGAGGAAAAATAAGAAAATGTAAACAGAAAAATTGGACACTAACTTAGAAAAGTCTTGCCATGAAGAAGAAAGAAGAAAGAAGGTATGGCTAAGAAAGTGAGATTGTGAGCTTGATAAAACAATTTTAGGGAGGAGGGGCAAGATGGCGGAAGAGTAGGTCCCCAAATCAGCTATCTCCACCAAATTCCCTAGAAAACCTTCAAATTATCCGGAAAATCTATGAATTCGGCCTGAGATTTAAAGAGAGAACACCTGGAATGCTACAGTGAGAAGAGTTCGCGCTTCTATCAAGGCAGGAAGACGGGGAAAAAGAAATAAAGAAACAAAAGGCCTCCAAGGGGGAGGGGCCCCGCGAGGAGCCGGGCTGAGGCCGGGGCGAGTGTCCCCAGGACAGGAGAGCCCCGTCCCGGAGGAGCAGGAGCTGCACCAACCTTCCCGGGCGGAAAGGGGCTCCCAGGGAGGTGGAGCAGGACCCAGGAGGGCGGGGATGCCCTCGGGCTCCGGAGGCACTAACAGACACCTGCGCCCCGGGAGAGTGCGCCGAGCTCCCTAAGGGCTGCAGCGCGCACGGCGGGACCCGGAGCAGCTCGGGGGGCTCGGGCGGCGGCTCCGCGGAGGGGGCTGATGGGCGGGAGCGAGAAGCCAACAGCGCAGGCCCCGGAGCACAGGGCGCCGGGACACAGCCCAGGATCCGGCCTTCCCCCGGAGGCCGGGAGGGTCCAGGACAGCAAGGACGCTCCTGCCAGAGCTGAGCAGATCAGCGGCCCCGCCCCGGAGCCTCCAGGCCCTGCAGATGGAGAGCTCTGTGGTTACTGCGGGGGCTGACTCCAGGGCTCCAGAGCTGCCCCGCCAGTGGGGTTGTTCCTCCTGAGGCCTCACGGGGTAAACAACCCCCACTGAGCCCTGCACCAGGCAGGGGCACAGCAGCTCCCCCAACTGCTAACACCTGAAAATCAGCACAGCAGGCCCTCCCCCAGAAGACGGACAATTTTCAGGGGAAGCCAAGGGACTTAAAGTACACAGAATCAGAAGATACTCCCCCGTGGTTCTTTTTTTCTTTTTCTTTTTTTTTTTTTGTTGTTTTGTTTTGTTTTGTTTGTTTTGCGTTTTGATTTGTTTCCTTCCCCCAAACCTTTTTTTCCTTTCTTTTTCTTTCTCTTTTTCTTCCTTTTTTTTCCCTCTTTCTCTTTTCTTTCCTTCTTTCTCTCCTCTCTTTTTCTCCTTTTCCCAATACAACTTGCTTTTGGCCGCTCTGCACTGAGCAAAATGACTAGAAGGAAAACCTCACCTCAAAAGAAAGAATCAGAAACAGTCCTCTCTCCCACAGAGTTACAAAATCTGGATTACAATTCAATGTCAGAAAGCCAATTCAGAAGCACTATTATACAGCTACTGGTGGCTCTAGAAAAAAGCATAAAGGACTCAAGAGACTTCATGACTGCAGAATTTAGAGCTAATCAGGCAGAAATTAAAAATCAATTGAATGAGATACAATCCAAACTAGAAGTCCTAACGACGAGGGTTAACGAGGTGGAAGAACGAGTGAGTGACATAGAAGACAAGTTGATAGCAAAGAGGGAAACTGAGTAAAAAAGAGACAAACAATTAAAAGACCATGAAGATAGAATAAGGGAAATAAACGACAGCCTGAGGAAGAAAAACCTACGTTTAATTGGGGTTCCCGAGGGCACCGAAAGGGCCAGAGGGCCAGAATATGTATTTGAACAAATTCTAGCTGAAAACTTTCCTAATCTGGGAACGGAAACAGGCATTCAGATCCAGGAAATAGAGAGATCCCCCCCTAAAATCAATAAAAACCGTTCAACACCTCGACATTTAATAGTGAAGCTTGCAAATTCCAAAGATAAAGAGAAGATCCTTAAAGCAGCAAGAGACAAGAAATCCCTGACTTTTATGGGGAGGAGTGTTAGGGTAACAGCAGACCTCTCCACAGAGACCTGGCAGGCCAGAAAGGGCTGGCAGGATATATTCAGGGTCCTAAATGAGAAGAACACGCAACCGAGAATACTTTATCCAGCAAAGCTCTCTTTCAAAATGGAAGGAGAGATAAAGAGCTTCCAAGACAGGCAGGAACTGAAAGAATATGTGACCTCCAAACCAGCTCTGCAAGAAATTTTAAGGGGGACTCTTAAAATTCCCCTTTAAGAAGAAGTTCAGTGGAACAATCCACAAAAACAAGGACTGAATAGATATCATGATGACACTAAACTCATATCTTTCAATAGTAACTCTGAACGTGAACGGGCTTAATGACCCCATCAAAACGCGCAGGGTTTCAGACTGGATAAGAAAGCAGGACCCATCTATTTGCTGTCTACAAGAGACTCATTTTAGACAGAAGGACACCTACAGCCTGAAAATAAAAGGTTGGAGAACCATTTACCATTCAACTGGTCCTGAAAAGAAAGCAGGGGTAGCCATCATTATATCAGATAAACTAAAATTTACCCCGAAGACTGTAGTGAGAGATGAAGACGGTCACTCTATCATACAAGAGGACTTAACAATCCTCAATATATATGACCCGAATGTGGGAGCTGCCAAATATATCAATCAATTATTAACCAAAGTGAAGAAATACTTAGATAATAATACACTTATACTTGGTGACTTCAATCTAGCGCTTTCTATACTCGATGGGTCTTCTAAGCACAACATCTCCAAAGAAATGAGAGCTTTAAATGATACACTGGACCAGATGGATTTCACAGATATCTACAGAACTTTACATCCAAACTCAACTGAATACACATTCTTCTCAAGTGCACATTGAACTTTCTCCAGAATAGACCACATACTGGGTCACAAATCGGGTCTGAACCAATACCAAAAGATTGGGATCGTCCCCTGCATATTCTCAGACCATAATGCCTTGAAATTAGAACTAAATCACAACAAGAAGTTTGGAAGGACCTCAAACACGTGGAGGTTAAGGACCAGCCTGCTAAAAGATGAAAGGGTCAACCAGGAAATTAAGGAAGAATTAAAAAGATTCATGGAAACTAATGAGAATGAAGATACAACCATCCAAAATCTTTGGGATGCAGCAAAAGCAGTCCTAAGGGGGAAATACATCGCAATACAAGCATCCATTCAAAAACTGGAAAGAACTCAAATACAAAAGCTAACCCTACACATAAAGGAGCTAGAGAAAAAACAGCAAATAGATCCCACACCCCGGATAAGAAGAGAGTTAATAAAGATTCGAGCAGAACTCAACGAAATCGAGACCTAATAACTGTGGAACAGATCAACAGAACCAGGAGTTGGTTCTTTGAAAGAATTAATAAGATAGATAAACCATTAGCCAGCCTTATTAAAAAGAAGAGAGAGAAGACTCAACTTAATAAAATCATGAATGAGAAAGGAGAGATCACTACCAACACCAAGGAAATACAAACGATTTTAAAAACAAACTATGAACAGCTATACGCCAATAAATTAGGCAATCTAGAAGAAATGGACGCATTCCTGGAAAGCCACAAACTACCAAAACTGGAACAGGAAGAAATAGAAAACCTGAACAGGCCAATAACCAGGGAGGAAATTGAAGCAGTCATCAAAAACCTCCCAAGACACAAGAGTCCAGGGCCAGATGGCTTCCCAGGGGAATTTTATCAAACGTTTAAAGAAGAAACCATACCTATTCTCCTAAAGCTGTTTGGAAAGATAGAAAGAGATGGAGTACTTCCAAATTCATTCTATGAGGCCAGCATCACCTTAATTCCAAAACCAGACAAAAACCCCACCAAAAAGGAGAATTACAGACCAATATACCTGATGAACATGGATGCAAAAATTCTCAACAAGATACTGGCCAATAGGATCCAACAGTACCTTAAGAAAATTATTCACCATGACCAAGTAGGATTTATCCCCGGGACACAAGGCTGGTTCAACACCCGTAAAACAATCAATGTGATTCATCATATCAGCAAGAGAAAAACCAAGAACCGTGTGATACTCTCATTAGATGCAGAGAAAGCATTTGACAAAATACAGCAGCCATTCCTGATCAAAACTCTTCAGAGTGTAGGGATAGAGGGAACATTCCTTAACATCTTAAAAGCCATCTACGAAAAGCCCACAGGAAATATCATTCTCAATGGGGAAGCACTGGGAGCCTTTCCCCTAAGATCAGGAACAAGACAGGGATGTCCACTCTCACCACTGCTATTCAACATAGTACTAGAAGTCCTAGCCTCAGCAATCAGACAACAAAAAGACATTAAAGGCATTCAAATTGGCAAAGAAGAAGTCAAACTCTCCCTCTTCGCCGAAGACATGATACTCTACATAGAAAACCCAAAAGTCTCCACCCCAAGATTGCTAGACCTCATACAGCAATTCAGTAGCGTGGCAGGATACAAAATCAATGCCCAGAAATCAGTGGCATTTCTATACACTAACAATGAGACTGAAGAAAGAGAAATTAAGGAGTCAATCCCATTTACATTTGCACCCAAAAGCATAAGATACCTAGGAATAAACCTAACCAAAGATGTACAGGATCTATACCCTCAAAACTATAGAACACTTCTGAAAGAAATTGAGGAAGACACAAAGAGATGGAAAAATTTTCCATGCTCATGGATTGGCAGAATTAATATTGTGAAAATGTCAATGTTACCCAGGGCAATATACACATTTAATGCAATCCCTATCAAAATACCATGGACTTTCTTCAGAGAGTTAGAACAACTTATTTCAAGATTTGTCTGGAATCAGAAAAGACCCCAAATAGCCAGGGGAATTTTAAAAAAGAAAACCATATCTGGGGACATCACAATGCCAGATTTCAGGTTGTACTACAAAGCTGTACTCATCAAGACAGTGTGGTACTGGCACAAAAACAGACACATAGAACAGTGGAACAGAATAGAGAACCCAGAAGTGGACCCTGAACTTTATGGTCAACTAATATTCGATAAAGGAGGAAAGACTATCTATTGGAAGAAAGACAGTCTCTTCAATAAATGGTGCTGGGAAAATTGGACATCCACATGCAGAAGAATGAAACTAGACCACTCTCTTTCACCATACACAAAGATAAACTCAAAATGGATGAAAGAACTAATGTGAGACAAGATTCCATCAAAATCCTAGAGAAGAACACAGGCAACACCCTTTTTGAACTCGGCTATAGTAACTTCTTGCAAGATTCATCCACGAAGGCAAAAGAAACAAAAGCAAAAATGAACTATTGGGACTTCATCAAGATAAGAAGCTTTTGCACAGCAAAGGATACAGTCAACAAAACTAAAAGACAACCTACAGAATGGGAGAAAATATTTGCAAATGACATATCAGATAAAGGGCTAGTTTCCAAGATCTATAAAGAACTTATTAAACTCAACACCAAAGAAACAAACAATCCAATCATTAAATGGGCAAAAGACATGAAGAGAAATCTCACAGAGGAAGACATAGACATGGCCAACATGCATATGAGAAAATGCTCTGCATCACTGGCCATCAGGGAAAAACAAATCAAAACCACAATGAGATACCACCTCACCCCAGTGAGAATGGGGCAAATTAACAAGGCAGGAAACCACAAATGTTGGAGAAGATGTGGAGAAAAGGGAACCCTGTTACACTGTTGGTGGGAATGTGAACTGGTTCAGCCACTCTGGAAAACTGTGTGGAGGTTCCTCAAAGAGGTAAAAATAGACCTGCCCTATGACCCAGCAATTGCACTGTTGGGGATTTACCCCAAAGATACAGATGCAGTGAAACGCCCGGACAGCTGCACCCCGATGTTTATAGCAGCAATGGCCACAACAGCCTAACTGTGGAAGGAGCCTCGGTGTCCATCGAAAGATGAATGGATAAAGAAGATGTGGTTTATGTATACAATGGAATATTACTCAGCTATTAGAAACGACAAATACCCACCATTTGCTTCAACGTGGATGGAACTGGAGGGTATTATGCTGAGTGAAGTAAGTCAGTCAGAGAAGGACAAACATTATATATTCTCATTCATGTGGGGAATATAAATAATAGTGAAAGGGAATATAAGGGAAGGGAGAAGAAATGTGTGGGAAATATCAGAAAGGGAGACAGAACGTAAGGACTGCTAACTCTGGGAAATGACTAGGGGTGTTAGAAGGGGAGGAGGGCGGGGGGTGGGAGTGATTGGGTGACGGGCCCTGGGGGTTATTCTGTATGTTGGTAAATTGAACACCAATAAAAAATAAATTAAAAAAATAAATAAAGGAAAAATAATTTTAGATCCCCAGGTCACTTCCCTCTTCTCTTTGAAAACCTTCACCCCTGGATCACTGTAACTTTTCCCAACACACTACTCCTGTCTTGTATCATAGATTTATTAATTTTCACATAAAATGAAATATTCAACTATTCTGCATCCTCATAATTCCTCCCATGATCTCAGCCATCCATGCTATGGTCATATCGTTAACATTGCCATTACCAGTATTTGTCCCCCCCATTCCAAATTCTGAAACCACAGAATCCTGAGCAAAATAAAATGGTTACAGTTTTCAGGCACTATCGGTGATTTTTTTTTTTTTACAACAGTAGATAACAGAAATGCTGAGAGGATTATGCTCCCATTCATTCCATCAAAATAGATATTGATGGTGTTTTTTTTACACTAATTAAAGCTTCCATCTCTCTCAAAACAAAACAAGGCAAAACAAAACAAGCTCCCCAATGCATGCTCTGTCTCCTGCTAAGGAAGGAGAGAGTGAATAAACTGGCAGAAAGCTTCCAAAGAAAACATTTCCTGTGTACACCCCAAAATAATAATAAAGATAACATGTAGATAAGGGTTCTTAGTTGTAAGTAAGAGAGATTGACTATGTGTCATATTAGTTAAAGGAAAAATATTGAACGAATGGTATTTCTGGTACTGCAGCCAGAACCACAGGCCAAAATCAGATAGAATGGGTGTGATGACAACCTCGCTGCCACTCAGCACTAGATGGCGGCCTTCGCTTTTCCAACACCATCAGCTCAGGCTCTGTTGCTGGAGCTACTGCTTCACTGAGGCTAGAAATTAGGCTGTTGGTGCTTCCTCTGCCACTGAAAGAAAAAGACAAAGGAAATTGTGTGCTGACCAACACTAGGTTAGTCAGATGACCCAGGTGAACAGCAATAGTGATCAGTCTCGTGGATAGCATGTGCCCTTGAGATGATGTGATGGAGATAGCACTTTATCTTTGTGACCTCCCTCCCCTAAACCCATAACCTGAGTCTAATCATGAGAAGAACACCAGACAATTTCTAATAGGTCAGCTTCCTATAAAATATGTGACCAGTACTCCTTAAAACTGGAACGGTCAGCAAAACACAAGTCTGAGAACCTGTCACAGCCAAGAGCAGCTTAAGGAGAGATGACTAGTAAATGTAATATGGCATTCTGGGTGGGATCCTGGATCAGAAAAGTGATTATAAGGGAAAAGAAAAGAAAAGAAGAAAGAAGAAAAGAAAAGAAAAAAGAAAAGAGGCACCTGGGTGCCCAGTAGGTTAAGCATCTGCTTTTGGTTCAGGTCATGATCTTGGGGTCTGGGATCAAGCTCCATGTGGACCTCACTGTTCACTGGGGAATCTGTTTCTCCCTCTATTGCTCCTGCAGCATCATGATCTCTTTCTCTCAAATAAAGTTTTGAAAAGAAAGAGAAGATATCCAATTAAAGTATGAGTTTTAGTTAATAATGTATCAGTAGGGTGCCAGATAGCTCAATCAGTACGTCTCTTTGTTTCAGCTCAGGTCATGATTTTGGGGTCTCTGGATCAAGATTGACCCAAGGTGGGGTTCCACACAGCTTGGAGTGTTCTTAGGATTCTCTCTCTCTCTCTCTCTCTCCCCCTCCCTGTCCCCCTGCTGTCTATCTCTCTAATTAATAAATGAAATATTTGGGGATCCCTGGGTGGCGCAACGGTTTGGCACCTGCCTTTGGCCCAGGGCGCGATCCTGGAGACCCGGGATTGAATCCCACATCAGGCTCCCGGTGCATGGAGCCTGCTTCTCCCTCTGCCTGTGTCTCTGCCTCTCTCTCTCTCTCTGTGACTATCATAAATAAATAAAAATTTAAAAAAATAAATGAAATCTTAAAATCAGGAGGCATCAATGTTGATTTTTTTAATTGTAAGAAATACAATAATAATAATGTAAGATGTCAGAAATAGGGGAAAGTAGCTATATAAGGACACAGGGTACTTTTCAGTTTTTCTGTAAACCTAGAACTGATCTAAAAATAAAGTTTAGGGAGGGGGCAAGATGGTGGAAGAGTAGGGTCCCCAAGTCACCCATCCCCACCAACTTACCTAGGTAACTTTCAAATCATCCTGAAAACCTATGAATTCGGTTGAGATTTAAAGAGAGAACAGCTGGAATGCTACAGTGAGAAGAGTTTGCGCTTCTATCAAGGTAGGAAGATGGAAAAAATAAAGAAATAAAAAAGCATCCAAGTGGGAGCCCCCCCCCCCGCCCCCGCGAGGAGCCGGGCTAAGGCCACAGGGCAAGTGCCCCAGGACAGGAAAGCCCCATCCCGGAGAAGCAGGAGCTTCACCAACTTTCCCTGATGGAAAGGCGCTCGCAGGGAGCTCGGGCAGGACCCCAGGATGGGCGGGGATGCCCTCAGGCTCCCAGGGGCACTAACAGAGGACCTGCGCCCCGGGGAGAGCATGCCACAAACTGCAGCTGAACTCCCTAAAGGCCTGCAGCGTGCACCTGCTGGCCGGGAACAGCTCCGGGGCTGTGCAGCTCGGGAGGGAGCGCGATTCCAGCGGCGCAAGCCCGGGAGCCCAGGGCACTGGGGGACACAGCCCAGGATCTGGCGCTCCCCCCAGGACAGGCGGAGGCTGGGAGGACATAGGACAGCAAGGACGCTCCTGTTGCCGGGCACCCCTGAGCTGTGCAGATAAGTGCCCCCCACCTGGGTCCCCCGAGCATCCAGGCCCCTGTGGACTGGGAGACTGTAGTAGTTACTGCAGGAGCTGACTCCAGAGCTGGAGAGCTGGCCGCTGCCACTGTTGTTCCTCCTGGTGTCACCTTGTGCCTGGGACGGAGCTGGCCGCCAGGGATCAGGGGCCTCACAGGATAAACAGCTCCCACTGAGCTGGGCACCTGACAAGGGGCTGGGCAGCTCCCCCAGGTGCACACACCTGAAAATCAGCACAGCAGGCCCCTCCCTCAGAAGACCAGCTGGAAGGACAGGAGAAGAGCAAGTTCTTGAACAAGCAGCGCTGGAAAGTTCCAGGGGAAGTCGACGGACTTACAGAATATAGAATCAGAGATACCCTTCCTTGATTTTTTTATTTGTTCCCCCCTCCCTTTTCCCCCCTTTTCCTTCCCTTTTCCAGTACAACTTGGTTTTAGCCATTCTGCACTAAGTAAAATGACTAGAAGGAAGAACTCACCACAAAAGAAAGAATAAAAAACAGTACTTTCTGCCACAGAGTTACAGAATTTGGATTAAAACTTGTTAGAAAGCCAATTCACAAGCACAATTATAAACCTATTGGTGGGTGTTATGCTATATGTTGGTAAAATGAACTCCAATAAAAAAATAATAATTAAAAAAATAAAATAAAAATAAAATAAAAATTAAAAAAATAAAGCTATTGTTGGTTCTGGAAAAAAGCACAAAGGAATCAAGAGACTTCATGACTGCAGAATTTAGATCAAATCAGGCTGAAATTAAAAATCAATTAAATGAGATGCAATCCAAACTGGAGACTAACAATGAGAGTTAATGAGGTAGAAGATAGAGTGAGAGAGGTAGAGGACAAGTTGATGGCAAGAAAGGAAGCAGTGGAAAAAAAAGAGAAAAACAATTAGAAGATCATGAGGAAAGGTTAAGGAAATAAATGACAGCCTCAGAAGGAAAAACTACATTAAATTGGGGTTCCAGAAAGCGCCGAAAGGACAGAGGACCAGAAAGTGTATTTGAACAAATCATAGCTGAGAATTTCCCTAACATGGGGAGGGAAACAGACATTTAGATCCAGGAGATAGAGAGATCGCCCCCTAAAATCAATAAAAACCCTTCAACAGCCTGACATTTAATAGTGAAACTTGCAAATTCCAATGATAAAGAGAAAATCCTTAAAGCAGCAAGAGACAAAAGGTCCCTAAGTTTTATGGGGAGAAGCATTAGGATAACAGCAGACCTCTCCACAGAGACCCGGCAGGCCAGAAAGAGCTGGCAGGATATATTCAGGGTCCTAAATGAGAAGAACATGCAGCCAAGAATACACTATCCAGCAAGGCTCTCATTCAGAATAGAAGGAGAGATAAAGAGCTTCGAAGATAGGCAGAAAATGAAAAAATATCTGATCACAAAACCAGCTCTGCAAGAAATATTAAGGGGGACTCTGTAAAAGAAAGTCCAAGAAACAATCCACAAAACAGGGACTGAATAGGTATTATGATGACACTAATATCATATCTTTCAAGTAACTCTGAACGTGAATGGGCTTAATGATCCCATTAAAAGGCACAGGGTTTCAGACTGGATAAAAAAGCAAGACCAATCTATTTGTTGTCTACAAGAGACTCATTTTAGACATAAGTTCACCTACAACCTGAAAACTAAAGGTTAGAGAGCAATTTGCCATTCAAATGGTCCTCAAAAGAAAACAGGGGTAGCAATCCTCATATCAGATAAATTAAAGTTTATCCCAACTACTGTAGTAAGGGATGAGGAGGGATGCTCTATCATACTTAAAGGATCTATCCAACAAGAGGACCTAACAATTATGAATATTTATGCCCCGAATGTGAGACCTGCCATGTATATCAATCAATTAATAACCAGAGTTAAGACATACGTAGATAATACTGCACTTATACTGGGAAACTTCAACACGGCACTTTCTGCAAATGACAGATATTCTAAGCACAACATCTCCAAAGAAACAAGAGCATTAAATGATACACTGGACCAGATGGATTTCACAGATATTTACAGAACTTTACATCCAAATGCAACTGAATACACATTCTTCTCAAGTGCACTTGGAACTTTTTCCAGAATACCACATACTGGTTAACAAATCAGGTCTTAACCAATACCAAAAGATTGGGATCATACCCTGCATATTTTCAGATCATAATGCTTTGAAACTAGAACAAAATCAAAAGAAGAAGTTTGGAAAGAATTCAAACACATGGAAATTAAAGACCAACCTGCGAAAGATGAAAGGGTAAACCAGGAAATTACAGAAGAATTAAAAATAATCATAGAAACTAATGAGAATGAAGATACAACCATTCAAAATCTTTGGGATACAGCTAAAGCAGTCCTGAGAGAGAAATACATCACAATACAAACATCTCTCAAAAAATTGGAAAGAACTCAAATACACAAGCTAACCTTGCACCTAAAGGAACTGGAGAAAGGACTGCAAATAGATCCTACACCCAGCAGAAGAAGAGAGTTAATAAAGATTCGAGCAGAACTCAGTGAAATAGAGAACAGAAGAACTGTAGAACAGACCAACTAAAACATAGTTGGTTCTTTGAAAGAATTAATAGGATACATAAACCATAGCCAGCCTTATTAAAAGCAAAAGAGAAAAGACTCTAATTAATAAAATCACAAATGAAAGAGGAGAGATCACCACCAATACCAAGGAAATACAAACGATCTTAAAAACTTATTATGAGAAGCTATATGCTAATAAATTAGGCAATCTAGAAGAAGTGGACACATTTCTGGAAAACCAAAAACTATCATAACTGGAACAGGAAGAAATAGAAAACCTGGAGGGCCAATAACCAGGGAGGAAATTGAAACAGTCATCTAAAACCTCCCAAGACACAAAAGTTCAGAGCAAGATGGCTTCCTGGGGGAATTCTATCAAACGTTGAAAGAAGAAACCATACCTATTCTACTAAAGCTGTTTGGAAAGATAGAAAGAGATGGAGTACTTCCAAACTCGTTCAATGAGGCAAGCATCACCTTATTCCCAAAACCAGAAAAAGACCACACCAAGAAGGAGAATTATAGACAATATCCCTGATGAACACTGATCCAAAAATTCTCAACACAGATCCAACAAAACATTAAGAAGATTATTCACCATGACCAAGTGGAATTTATCCTGGAATGTAAGGCTGGTTCAACACTCGTAAAGCAATCAACGTGATAGATCATATCAACAAGAGAAAACAAGAACCATATGATCCTCTCAAAAGATGCAGAGAAAGCATTTGACAAAATACAGCATCCATTCCTTATGAAACCTCTTCAGAGTGTGGAGATAGAGGGAAAATTCCTCAGCATCTTAAAAGCCATCTACAAAAAGCCCACAGCAAATATCATTCTCAATGGGGAATAACTGGGAGCCTTTCCCCTAAGATCAGGAACAAGACAGGGATGTCCACTCTCACCACTGCCATTCAACACAGTACTAGAATTCCTATCCTTGCAATCAGGCAACAAAAAGAAATAAAAGGCAATCAAATTGGCAAAGAAGCCAAACTCTCCCTCTTCGCAGATGACAGGATACTGTATGTAGAAAACCCAAAAGACTCCACTCCAAGAATGCTAGAACTCATACAGCAATTCGTCAGTGTGGCAGGATACAAAATCAATGTCCAGAAGTCAGTGGCATTTCCATATACTAACAATGAGACTGAAGAAAGAGAAATTAAGGAGTCAATCCCATTTATAGTTGCACCAAAAGCATAAGATACCTAGGAATAAACCTAACCAAAGAGGTAAAGAATCTATACCCTAAAAACTACAGAACACTTCTGAAAGAAATTGAGGAAGACACAAAGAGATGGAAAAATATTTCATGCTCATGGATTGGCATGAAATTGGCATGAAATTGTGGCATAATTCACAATTAATATTGTGAAAATGTCAATGTTACCCAGGGCAATTTACACGTTTAATGCAATCCCTATCAAAATACCATGCACTTTCTTCAGAGAGTTTGAAAAAATCATCTTAATATTTGTGTGGAATCAGAAAGGACCCCGAATAGCCAGGGGAATTTTAAAAAAGAAAACCATATCTGGGGGATCACAATGCCAGATTTCAGGTTGTACTACAAAGCTGTGATCATCAAGACAGTGTGGTACAGGCACAAAAACAGACACATAGATCAGTGGAACAGAATAGAGAATCCAAAAGTGGACCAACTAATATTCGATAAAGGAGGAAAGAGTATCCACTGGAAAAAAGACAGTCTCTTCAATAAATGGTGCTGGGAAAATTGGACATCCACATGCAGAAGAATGAAATTAGATCAATCTCTTACACCATACACAAAATAAACTCAAAAAGGATGAAAGATATAAATGTGAGACAAAATTCCATCAAAATCCTAGAGGAGAAAAGGTAACACCCTTTTTGAACCTGGCCACAGCAAATTCTTGCAACATACATCCATAAAGGCAAGGGAAACAAAAGAAAAATTGAACTATTGGGACTTCATCAAGATAAGTAGATGCTGTCCAGCAAAAGAAACAGTCAACAAAACCAAAAGACAACCTGCAGAATGGGAGAAGATATTTGCAAATGACATATCAGATAAAGGGCTAGTTTCCAAGATCTATAAAGAACTTATTAAACTCAACAGCAAAAAAATAAACAATCCAATCATGAAATGGGCAAAAGACATGAAGAGAAATCTCAGAGGAAGACATGGACATGACCAACAAGCACATGAGAAAAGGCTCCACATCACTCGCCATCAGGGAAAAACAAATCAAAACTACAATGAGATCCCATCTCACACCAGTGAGAATGGGGAAAAACAAGGCAGGAAACAACAAATGTTGGAGAGGATGTGGAGAAAGGGGAACCATCTTGCACTGTTGGTGGGAATGTGAACTGGTGCAGCCACCCCGGAAAACTGTGTGGAGATTCCTCAAAAAGTTAGAAATAGATCTGCCCTATGACCCAGCAATTGCACTGCTGGGGATTAACCCCAAAGATACAGATGGAGTGAAACACTGGGACACCTGCATCACGATGTTTATAGCAGCAATGTCCAAAATAGCCAAACTGTGGAAGGAGCCTCAGTGTCCATCGAAAGATGAATGGATAAAGAAGATGTGGTCTATGTATATAATGGAATATTACTCAGCCATTAGAAATGACAAATACCTACCCTTTGCTTTGACATGGATGGAACTGGAGGGTATTATGCTGAGTGAAGTAAGTCAATCAGAGAAGTACAAACATTATATGGTCTTATTCATTTGGGGAATATAAATAATAGTGAAAGGGAATAGAAGGGAAGGGAGAAGAAATGGGTAGGAAATATCAGAAAGAGAGACAGAACATGAAGACTCCTAACTCTGGGAAAAGAACTAGGGGTGGTGGAAGGGGACCAGGGCAAGGGGTGGGGGTAAATGGGTGATGGGCACTGAGGGGGACACTTGACGGGATGAGCATTGGGTGTTATTCTGTATGTTGGCAAATTGAACACCAATAAAAATAAATTAATTATTAAATAAAGAAAGAAATTTAGAGAAATGTTTATTTAAAAAAGTTTTTTAATTTCTTTTTTAGAGACATATTTATGGGCCTATTTTTAGATTCTTTTTCTGTTTCATTGATCTATATGTCTCTTCCTCCACAAATTACGGAACCTTGATTACTATAGTTTACATGATAAAGGTGTTAGCTAATGATATGATGGTAATCACAGTTCAATATATAAATGTATCAAGTCAGCATGTTGTACACCTGAGACTTATAAAATCTTATATGTCTATTATATCTCAGTTTTTTAAACAAAAACTGAAGAGAAGAAAATTATTTTTACCCATGCTTTTGCTTACTGTGTTTTTCCTTCCTTATTTGAAACTTCTTTTCATTTCCTTTCAGTTTAGAGAACTTCTCATACCTGTTATTTAAGGTTATGTCTGCTGGTAACATATTCTCCTAGTTTCCCTTCATCTGAGAGTGTCTATCCCCATCATTCTAGAAAGATATTTTCACTGGATATTGGAATCAAAGTTGACTGTTTTACTTCAACATTTGAAAGCTAGAGTGCTCCTTCTTTCTAGCCACCAAGGTTTCTGATGAGAAATTTTCTGTCATTCAAATTTTTCTCCTATAAACAAGATGATTTTCCCTACTGCTTTCAAGAGTTTTTCTTTTAATTTTCAGTGTTCAGGAATTTATCTCTGGTATGGCTGTGGATATCATTGGGTTTATTCTGTTTAGAGTTCACTCAAGTTCTTGAAACTGTAGATTTCTCTTTTTCCAAATTGAGGATTTTCAGCCACTACTTGAGTACTTTTCAGCCCCAATCAAGATATTGCTCCTGTCCTTCCTGGACTCTGATAACCTATCAGGAATTTTGTTATAAACTCACCATTCCTCTCCATTCTTTCTTTCCCCCCCTCATCTGATATTGAGTCCATCACTGAACTTTCTTATTTCCTTATTTTGTTTCTTAACTCTAATATTTCAATTTGTATCTTCTTTACATGTTCTATTTCACTGCTGAGACTATTTTTCAATTGTTTTAAGCATGCTCCTAATTCCTCATTATATTGGCTACTCTAAAATCTTTTCTCATAATTATAACATTTCTGTAATCTCAGAATTGGCATCCTTGATTGTTTTTATCATTCAGTTTGAGATCTTCCTGTTTCTTGATATGATGAGTAATTTTCTTTTGAAACCAGAATGTATTGGGTATTCTCTTATGAGACTTGCATTTGATTTAAACCTGCTTTAGCTTGTTTCCTCTGACATTTCTCCTACATGAGAGGGACAGGCATGGCCTTATTATTGCCAAGTGTGGGTAGAATTTTTAATTCATTATTCACTCTCCACTGACATCCAAATGTGGAGCTTCTCATTACTGCTGGGCAAGAATGGGAAGTCTAGCTACCTGTTATTCCACTGACACCTTCCCAGGAGGAGTAATGAGTGCGTTAGTTACAGCTCCTTATATGGCCTCTACTGATACTTACCATGGTTGGCCTCATTACTGCTGGATGGTGGCCAAAGTCCTGACTCTCTTCGGTATCTTCTGATATAACTTCAGAAGGGAGAGGGGCACCTTATTACTGCTGGATGGGAATAGAAGTCCAAACTCTCCACTGACATCTGGTGGCAGTGAAGCAAAGGAGCTTACCACCTCCCAATGGGGATGAAATTCCTGGATTCTTACTCAACTAGTGAGGGTGGAAGTGTAGACTCCCCACTCAACCTTTGCTAGTATGGGTAGGGATAGGACCACAGTTTCTTCTATTGTATTAGGCTGAAGTAGAGTGATCACTGTCTAAAACATTCTATCTTGCTAGTTTGTCCCTTTCCTGGTTATTTTAGTTAGAACACACTTTGGTTGGAGCTTTTTTGTTTGTACCTATTCACGTGTCCAGATTTCTGGCTTCTCAGTATCAGGTCTGGAATATATAAAGCCAAATACAAACCAGAGAAGTCACTAGCATTTCATTCCTTGGGCTACGGGGTTCCTGGCTAGTCAACCTTTCTTCCACCTTTCAGAGTCATGTTTTCTATATAATGGTTCAGGTTGTTAGTTGTGATTACTGGACAGAATCAGTAAAAGTGAGAAATCAATTTTTATTGCAAAATAATAACAATGTGTTTTGAAATTTGTAGAACATGTATAAGTAAAATATGCGACTGCAATAGCGCAAAAAAAGATAAATGGAAAGCTACCTTTAAAAAATGTTACATTACACATAAATAGTTATATTACCTCAAGGTAGATTGTGAAATGTTAAGGAAGCATATGATAATCCCTAGAGCAAACACATAACCAAACAAACAATGATTTGTTTAGGCATAGTTAAAACGTCGTTAAAATACTAAAAGAGAAGAAAAATACTCAATTTAAAAGAAGGCTGGAAAGGATGGCACATACAAACCCAACCATATCAAAATTAATTGTAAGTTTAGTCCGCTTTAATTGAAATTGTTTTTTATGCAGACAAATTTCACAATAAGAAATTGCTTTGGGATCCCTGGGTGGCGCAGCGGTTTGGCGCCTGCCTTTGGCCCAGGGCGCGATCCTGGAGACCCGGGATCGAATCCCACGTCGGGCTCCCGGTGCATGGAGCCTGCTTCTCCCTCTGCCTGTGTCTCTGCCTCTCTCTCTTTCTCTCTGTGACTATCATAAATAAATAAAAATTAAAAAAAAAGAAATTGCTTTAATGTAATTTGGGAGTTGTTATGTAGTAATCTTTATGTCTATAAAGTTTGATCTGTGGATTATTCATGATCAATGAATAGTAGTAGTATATAATGATGCCTATCAGGATAAAAATACTTATGGATTAAAACTGGAGAATAAACATTCCCCATATTTACTCTAATTATTCCTATTTAATATAAATATACTATTCCTATCAAGAGGCAGAGATTATCACTCTGGATTAAAAAGCATGACGCAAAAAAATAAAAAATAAAAAATAAAAGCATGACGCAAATATTCTTGTCAACAAGAAATGCCTTTTAAATATAGATACAAATACACTGTTAAAAAAGAATGAATAAGTGGTATATAAACAAAAACTAATTATAAGAAAATTGGTGCAGCTGAGTTAATAAACTGTATTAAGGATTTGCAGAAAAATAAATACTACCAATGAAAAAGAAAGTAATTTCCTAATACTAAACAAATAAATTCATCACACTGATATAATAATCCATAATTTGAATGCCTTTAGTAGAGCTTCAAGATGTGTGAAGCCAAAATGACAGAATTTTAAAAAGAAATAAACAATTTTATAATTAAAGAAGGAGTTTTCACCAATCCTTTCTTAGTAGTTGAGATAATAACTAAACAAAAATTCAGTAGGGATGTAAAAGAATTGAACATAATGTGCTTCTTTTCTGGTCTATATACAGATAAGTGAGTATACTAAAATAAAAAATAAAAATCCTTATTAGTATTATTTAGGTAGCCAAATTTAGCAATTCATGTTATAGCTCATATAATTTTCATTTTGTTTAAGACTATAATTGCTCAGTTTTAAAATTTAATCTATAAGTACTTTTATCACGACAGACCTCATAATGTAGTATTATATTTATTTATCATGGGTAACCCACACAGTAAGTTCTGTAGATCACTATATAATGATTTCCTAATTACATTACAGTAATTGCTTATTGTTTAGAATTTTTGTTTGTATAAAAATCAACTTCTCTTAAAATTTGTGACTTGTCATATGCATAATATTTTTTTTTAGATTTTTTATTTTTATTTTTTATTGGTGTTCAATTTACTAACATACAGAATAACCCCCAGTGCCCGTCACCCATTCACTCCCACCCCCCGCCCTCCTCCCCTTCTAACACCCCTAGTTCGTTTCCCAGAGTTAGCAGTCTTTACGTTCTGTCTCCCTTTCTGATATTTCCCACCCATTTCTTCTCCCTTCCCTTATTTTCCCTTTCACTATTATTTATATTCCCCAAATGAATGAGAACATATAATGTTTGTCCTTCTCCGACTGGCTTACTTCACTCAGCATAATACCCTCCAGTTCCATCCACGTTGAAGCAAATGGTGGGTATTTGTCATTTCTAATAGCTGAGTAATATTCCATTGTATACATAAATATTTTTAAAGTCATAAATTCAAAAGTAAAATACTAATATGTATTTACTTACAGACATTGGAAATTAATTCTTTGAAAGTGTCAGTATTTGAAAAGAAAATTTTTCCTGGAGAAAATGAAATAATTGGATTGTCACATACATTTTTAGTGAAAGGAGATGGAATGTTTTAAAAAAGAAAAGAAGACATCAGAGCTACCAGTTTCAAAATACATCATTGATGTAACAACATTTCCTATCCCTCTGTAAACCATCAAGTGTAAATTTCAGTTACAAATAAAAACCTGGCAGGTGAAACAACTTTAAGAATCTGTTACAAATGAATGTACTTTCTGCCAGTCTAGTTACCCTAGGGCTGTATTATCTGAATATTAAGCAAGACATTTGTTGAAGATTATCCATTTCAATTACGAAATTTTAACTTTCCAAAAGATAAGACAGACAGTGAGATATATTATGTTACAGTTTACAATTCTTTTCTCTCTAGAGCAATTATATATCCCTGCAATGCTGAGGTCTGACATGGGTATGTGACTTGTTGTTCCTCTTCTTGGTACAATAAATTTACATCTCTTCCTGTTAAATTCAGATTTAGCTATGTGACTTCATTTTGGTCCATGAAATGTGTAAGTCTATGTCCTTTCTGAGCTGAAGCTTTAATAGCATCTTGTAGTTTTCAACCTTTCTATTCTTCCTCGGTCATGAGACTTATTTGAGATAGAGGATGCTCTATTTGCCTCGGTCCTCCAGTGAAGAAAACATGGAGCAACACTGCAATAACCTATACTGAAAATGGAGCATCAGTAAAATATAAACTATTGTTGATGAAAGCACTGAAATTTTAGTGTTGTACAAAACCATCTAGCTTTGTTTTTTAAAGATTTTATTTATTTATTCACGAGAGACACACACACAGAGAGGCAGAGACGTAGGCAGAGGGAGAAGCAGGCTCCATGCAGGAAGCCCAATGTGGGACTTGATCCTGGGTTTTGGGTAACATGCGCTAAGTCAAAGGCAGATGTTCAACTGCTGAGCCACCCAGGTGTCTCAAACATCTAGCACTGAAACCAACAGAGCTATGTCAGGCAGCCTACTGAAGTACTTTCCTAAGACAAAGGCTGGTGGGTGCTGTCTCTACACTCTTCCTCTGCCTCACTTCAGATTGCCCGTATCTCTTGGAAAGGAGCTTGTGTACTTGTCTGGCACCCTCATTTTTGTGGCTGCTACCCAGTGGACATCTCTTGATCACCTGGCTATGATGGCCAGCCAGGCTTATGCTTATAGGTCCCATAGGTTTACAAAAAGAAGAAAGAGCTCTTAACTGGCCACACTTCAGGCCACAGAGGAGAGGCAACAGACTGAGATATCTAGTCTATCTATGAAAGAGGCCTATTGGCTTATCTTCATAGCTGTGGCCTGAGATGCAGGCTTCCAATTAGACACATACCTAAGGGCCTACTGTAATCCTCTCAATGCCATCTTCATACTCTCCCTCTTCTGTGCTCCAGATCACTGGTATCTGCTGAAAAGGAATTTATGCACATATCTGGTTTGCTAGTTTTTATGTATGGTGCCCCAGTTTTTGTGACAATTGCCCAGGGGATACTCCTTGATCTCCTGGCTCCAGTGGCCAGTGGAGCTTTCATTCATTCAGGACTATAACAAATGGAGAAACAGTCTCTAACTGACTATACTTCAAGGCATGACAGAGAAGCAACAGATTCCACTCTTCTGTGAAAGAAGCCATTAGCTATCTTCATTGCTGTAGCCTGAGAGGTAGGCTTCTAATTAAACACATGTCAGGCAGCCTACTGAAGTACTTTCCTATGACAAAGATTAAACACATATATAGGGGCCAAGTGTAGTACTCTCCAAAAAAAAAGGAAAATCTGACAGATGCCATATTCACGTCCTCCTGCTGTCTTACCCCAGCCTGTCAGTATCTCCAAGAGAGATGGTGTATGTCTGGCACACGGCTTTTGTGGCCACCACCCAGAGGACATATCCTTTCATAGTCTGGCTCAAGTGACCAGTGATACTTGTGTTTGCAGATGCAATGGGATGGTAAAAATAAATGAACAGTTCTTAACTGGCTGTCATGCCAGGGCTCAGTGCAGAAAGAGGATACAAAAGATACAGAGATACCCATATTCCAGTCTTCCTGAAAGAGGTACATTTGCATACTTTAAATCAGAAGAGGACATAAAACCAATACATGAAATACAAAGGATTATATGAAAATACCATGAATGACTAGAGGGCAACAACTAGACAATGTAGAAAAAAATAAATTCCCAGAAACATGCAGTCTATTATGACTGGATAATAGAAGAAATAGAAACTGATCAAATTGATTACTAGTAAGGAGATTGAATCAACTATCAAAAATCTCTCACTGATCAAAAGTCCAGGGCCAGATGGTTTCATTTGTGAATTCTATCAAAATTTTAAAAAGAATTAATACCAATCCTTTTCAAACTCTTCCAAAAAATAGAAGAGAATCTTTTACAAACTCACTTTACGAGTCCAGCATTACCCTGGTACCAAAACAAAACAAGGACACCACAAGGAAAGAATATTAGAGGCCAATATTCATGAAGAACATAGATGTAAAAACCATCAACAAAATCTTCGCAAACTGAATTCGGCAATACAGTAAAAGGATCATACACCATGATAAAGTGGGAATTTATTCCAGGGTTGCAAACATGGGTAAACATTCACAAATCAGTCGATGTGATTCACCAGATTAACAAAATAAGGAATAAAAATCAAATGAACCTCTCAATAGATGCAGAAGCACCTGACAGTATTCAAAACTGGCAAAGTTCATATCCATTCATGATTAAAATGCTAAACAAAGTAGGTATAGAGAGAATGTACTTCAACAGAATAAGAGAAACCCATATCTAACATCATTCTCAAAGGTAAAAACCGAAAGCATTTTCTCTGAGATCAGGCAAAAGACAATGCTGCCCACTCTTGCCACTTTTATTCAAGACAGTTTTGGAAGTGCTAGACACAGCAATTAGGCAATAAAAAGAAATAAAAACAATTCAAATTGGAAAGGAAGAAGTAAAACCATCACACAATATATTATAAAAACCTAAAGAGTTCACCAAAAAACTATTATAACTAATAAATGAATTCAGTGAAGTTGTAAGATACAAAGTCACATAAAAATCATTTATATTTCTATGCACTAAAAGCAAACTATCACAAGAGAAATTAAGGAACAAATCCCATTTACAATTGCATCAAAAAGAATAGTATATTTTGGAATAAACTTAAAGAAGGTGTTTTAAGACCTGTGTACTGAAATAAGACATTGATGAAATCAATTGAAGAAACAAATAAGTGGGAAGGTATTCCATGAACATGCATTAAAAGAATTAATACTGTTAAAATATCCATATTGCTCAAAGCAATATAGAGATTCCATGCTATTCCTACCAAAATTCCAATGGTATTTTTCACAGAAACAAGCAATCCTAAAATTTGTACAGGACCACAAAAGACCCCAATAGCCACAGCAATCTTTTTTTAAAATTTTATTTGTTTATTCATGAGAGACAGAGAGAGAGGGAGAAAAAGAGAGAGAGAGAGGTAGACACACAGGCAGAGGGAGAAGCAGGCTCCACATAGGGCACCCAAGGTGGGATTCAATCCCCGGTCTCCAGGATCATGCCCTGGACCGAAGGTGGCAGTAATCTGCTGAGCCACTAGGGCTGCTCTAGCCACAGCAATCTTGAAAGAAAACAAAGCTGGAGGCCTAATGTTTCCTGATTTCAAACTATATTACAAAGCTATAGTAACCAAACAGTATAGTATTAGCATAGAAATACATATAGAACAATGGAAAAGAACTGTGGATCCCAGGAATAAATCTACTATATGGTCAATTAACTTATGGCAAAGTAGCCAAGATTATACATCAAGAGAAGGATAGTCTCTTAATTTTTTGAGTCTGACTTTTTAAAATTTTAATTTTAATTTTAATTTTAATTCAATTAACATATACTGTATTATTATATAGAGTTCAGTTGTTCATCAATTGCATATAATTCCCAGGGCTCATCACATCACATGCCCTCCTTAATGTTCATTACCCAATTACCCTGCCCCTATCCACCTCCCTCCAGCAAGTCTCAATTTGCTTCCTATAGTTAAGATTCCTTTACAGTTTTTCTCACTTTCTGATTTCACTTTATTTTTCCTTTCCTTCCCTTAAGATCCTGTTTTGTTTCTTAAATTCCATAAATGAATGAAATCATATGATAACTGTCTTTCTCTGGTTGACTTATTTCACTTAGCGTAATACTTTCTAGTTCCATCCACACCATTGCAAATTTTGAGATTTCATTTTTTTAATGGCTGAGTAATATTTCATTGCATATATGTCCATATACTATATCTTTTTAAAAAAAGATTTTATTTATTTATTAATGAGAGATACAGAGAGAGAGGCACAGGCACAGGCAGAGAGAGAGAAGCAGGATCCATGCAGGGAGACTGACGTGGGACTTGATCCTGGATCTCCAGGATCTCTCCCTGGGCCGAAGGCAGGTGCCAAACCTCTGAGCCACCCAGGTGTCCCTAGTATGTCTTTTAAATCCATTTATCTGTCAGTGGACATCTGAACTATTTCCATATTTTGGCTATTCTGGACATTGGTGCTATGAACCCCAGGGTGCAGGTGCCCCTTCAAGTCATTATGTTTGTATCCTTTGGGTAAATATCTAGTAGTGCAATTGCTGAGTCATAGGGTAGTTCTATCTTTAACTTTTTGAGGAGCTTCCATACTATTTTCCAGAGTGGCCGTACCAACTTGCAATCCCTCCAGCAGTATAAGAGGGTTCTTTCTCTGCATCCTTGCCAACATCTGTTATTTTCCGAGTTGTTAATTTTAGACATTCTGACTGGTGTGAGATGGTATCTCATTGTGGTTTTTATTTTTATTTCCTTGATGCTGAGTGATGTTCAGCATCTTTTCATGTGTTTGTTGGCCATTTGTATGTCTTCTTGGGAGAAATGTCTGTCCATGTCTTCTGCCCATTTCTTGATTGGATAGTTTGTTTTTTGGTTGTTGAGTTCGATAAGTTCTTTGTAGATTTTGGATACTAGCCCTTTATCTGATAAGACATTTGCATATATGTTCTCCCATTTGCATATATCATCTCCCATTCCGTCAGTTGTCTTTCAGTTTTGTCAACTGTTTTCTTTGCTGTGCAGAAGCTTTTTATCTTGATGAAATCCCAATAGTTCATTTTTGCGTTTGTTTCTCTTGCCTTCTTGTGTTTAGCAAGAAGTTGTTGTGGCCGAGGTCATGGAGGTTGCTGCCTGTGTTCTCTCAGATTTTGACGGTTTTCTGTCTCACATTTAGGTCTTTTATCCATTTTGAGTTTATTTTTGTGTATGACTTGAGAAAGTGGTTCAGTTTCATTCTTCTGCATGTGGCTATCCAATTTTCCCAGCACCCTTTATTGACGAAACTAACTTTTTTCCAGTGGATATTCTTTCTGCTTTGTTGAATATGAGTTGACCACAGAGTTGAGGGTCCATTTCTAGGTTCCCTATTCTGTTCCATTGGTCTATTTGTCTCTTTTTTTGTGTGTGTGCCAGTACCACACTGTCTTGATGATTACAGCTTTGTAATAGAGCTTGCAGTCTGGAATTGTGATGCCACCAGCTTTGTTTTTCTTTTTCAATATTCCTCTGGCTGTTTGGGGGTCTCTTCTGGTTCCATGCAAATTTGGGGATTGTTTGTTACATCTCTGTGAAAATTGTTGATGATATTTTGACAGGGATTGCATTGAATGTGTAGATTGCTCTGGGTAGCATAGACATTTTAACAATATTTGGTCTTTCAATCCATGAGCATGGAATGTTTTTCCATTTCTTTGTGTCTTCTTCAATTTCTTTCATAAGTGTTCTATAGTTTCCAGGGTACAGATCCTTTATTTCTTTGGTTAGGTTTATTCTTAGGTATCTTATGGTTTTGGGATCAATTCCTTAATTGCAATCAATTCCTTAATTTCTCTTTCATCTGTCTCATTATTAGTGTATAGAAGTGCAACTAATTTCTGTGCATTGATTTTATATCTTGCCAGGTTGCTGAATTCCTATATGAGTTCTAGCAATTTTGGGATGTATATTCTGGGGTTTTCAACATAGAGTATCATGTCATCTGCAGAGTGAAATTTTGACTTTTTCTTTTCTGATTTGGATGCCTTTTATTGCTTTTTGTTGCCTGATTGTTGAGGCTAGGACTTTATTACTATGTTGAACAACAGTGGTGAGAGTGGATATCCCTATTGTGATCCTGACCTCAGAGGAAAAGCTCTCAGTTTTTTTCCCATTAAGAATGATATTCACTGTGGGTTTTTGTATATTGCTTATGATATTGACATATGTTCCCTCTATCCCTACACTCTAGAGAGTTTTAATCAAGAAAGAATACTGTATTTTGTCAAATGCTTTTTTCTACATCTATTCAGATTATATGATCTTGTCCTTTCTTTTATTTTTTTCTTTTTCCTTTTTTTTGTTTTTGTTTTCCTTTCTTTTATTAATGTGGTATATCACATTTGCGGATTTGATTTGCGGATGTTGAACCACCCTTGCATCCCAGCAATAGATCCCACTTGGTTGTGTTGAATAATCCTTTTAATGTATTGTTGGAGCTATAAGCTAGTATTTTGGTCAGAATATTTGCATCCATGTTCATCAGGGGTACTGGTATGTAATTCTCCTTTTTGGTGGGCTCTTTGTCTGGTTTTGGGTCAAGGTAATTCTGGCCCCATAGAATACTTTGGAAGTTTTTTTCCATTTCTATTTTAAAAAATAGATGTTAATTCTTCTTTAATGTTTGTTAAAATTCTGATGAGAGGCTATCTGGTCCTGGACTCTTGTTTATTGGGAGATTTTTGATTACTGTTTCAATTTCTTTGCTTGGGTATGGATCTGCTCAGAATTTCTAATTCTGTTTCAGTTTCTGTACTTCATATATTTCTAAGAATGTATCCATTTCTTCCAGACTGCCTAATTTGTTGGCATATAGTTGCTCTTAATATGTTCTTATAATTTTTTGTATTTCTTTGGTGTCAGTTGTAATCACTCCTCTTTCATTTATGATTTATTTATTCTTATCCTTTGTCGTGATTTTGTGGGGGGTGTTTGTTTTGTTTTGTTTTTCTTTGTTTGTTTGTTTGTTTGTTTTTGGTAATTCTGGCTAGGGATTTATCTATCTTACTAATTCTTTCAAAGAACCAACTCCTATTTCATTGATCTGTTTTACTGTTCTTCTGGTTTCTATTTCATTGATTTCTGCTCTAATCTTTATTAATTCTCTTCTCCTAGGTTTAGATTTTATTTGCTATTCTTTCTTCAGTTCCTTTAGGTTTAAGGTTAATTTATATATTTGAGACCTTTCTTGTTTCCTCATAAAGCCTTGAATTGCTATATACTTCCTTCATAGGACCACCTTTGTTGCACCTAAAAGGCTCTGAACTGTTGTGTTTTCATATTCATTTGCTTTCATGAATTTTTAAAAATTCTTCTTTAATTTCCTGAATGATCCATTCATTCTTTCATAGGATGCTCTTTTGCTTTCACATATATGTGTTCTTTCCAAATTTTCTCTTGTGATTTTTTAAAATTTTATTTATGAGAGACACACACAGAGAAAGAGGCAGAGACATAGGCAGAGGGAGAAGGAAGCTCCATGCAGGGAGCCCGATGTGGGACTTGATCCCAGGTCTCCAGGATCACGTCCTGGGCCCAAGGCAGGTGCTAAACTGCTGAGCCACCCAGAGATCCCTTCTCTTGTGATTAAGTTCAAGTTTTAAAGCATCATGGTTTGAGTATATTCAGGGGGTAAATCCCTATCTTTTGATAGCAGTTGAGATTTGATTTGTAACCCAAAATGTGATCTAGTCTAGAGAATATCCTATGTACATGCAAGAAGAATGTATATTCTGTTGCTTTAGGTTGAAATGCTCTGAATATATCTGCGAAGTCCAACTGATCCAGTATGTCATTGAAAGCCCTTTTTACCTTATTGATCTTCTGCTTAGAAGATCTGTCTATTGCTGTGAGTGGGGTGTTAAAGTCCCCTACTATTATTGTGTTATTATCAATCTGTTTCTTTAATTTTGTTATTAATTGATTTATATATTTGGCTGCTCCCAAGTTAGAAGTATACTTACAATTGCCAAATCTTCTTGTTGAATAGACCCTTTTATTATGATATAGTGTCCTTCTTCATCTCTTATTACAGTCTTTGGTTTAAAATCTAATTTGTCTGCTATAAGGATTTCTACCCCAGTTTTCTTTTCATGTCCATTAGAATGATAAATGGTTCTCCACCTCCTCACTTTTAATCTGGAGATGTCTTTGGGTCTAAAATGAGTCTCTTGTAGACAACATATCAGTGTGTCTTTGTTTGTTTGTTTGTTAATTCAATTTGTTACCCTGTGTCTTTTGCTGGAGCATTTAGTCCATTTACATTCAAAGTAATTTTTGAAAGATATGAATTTAATGCCATTGTATTACCTGTGAAGTCACTGCTTCTGTGTATTATCACTGTTCCTTTCTGGTTTTTGTTACTTTTGGGCTCTCTGCTTGCTCAAAGGATCTCCTTTAATATTTTTTTGCAGGGTTGGTTTAGTGATCAAGAAGTTACTTTAGTTTCTGTTGGGTCTAGAAGCTCTTTATCTCTCCTTCTATTCTGGATGACAGCCTTACTGGATAAAATATTTTTGGCTGAATATTTTTCTCATTTAGCATCTTGAATATATCATGCCAGTCATTTCTAGCCTACCAGGACTCTATGGACAGGTCTGCTGCCAGCCTTATGTTTCTATTTTTGTAGGTTATGGGTTGCTTGTCCTGAGCTGCTTTCAAGATTTTCTATTTATCTCTGAAATTTGCAGTTTTACTATTATATGTCAAAGTGTAGACCTATTTTTATGGATTTTGAGGGGGCCATTCTCTGTACCTTCTGGATTTGAATACTTGTTTCCTCCTACAGATGAGAGAATTTCTCAGCTATAATTTTTTCTGCCTGCCTCTTTTCTTTTTTTCTGAGACCTCAATTATTCCAATATTGTTTCACTTTAGGGTATTCCTGATATCTTGAATCCTCCTTTGTGATCCAGTAGTTATCTCTCTTTTTCTCAGCTTCCTCATTCTCCATCATTTTGTCTTCTATCACTGACTCTCTATTTTGCCTCTTTTATTCTAGAGCCTCCATTTAAAGGATTAGATTTTAGTTCTTTTATTTCTCAGTAAGGGATTCTCTAGTGTCTTTGGTTCTTTTTCCAAGCCCAGCTAGTATCTTTAAAATCATTGTTTTGAATTCTAGTTCCAACATCTTACTTATATCCATGTTGATTAAATCCTTGGTAGTGAATACTGCTTCTTGTTCTCTCTTTTGGGGTAAGGTTTTCTGTCTTGTCATTATGTCCAGAAACGGGACATAAAAGAGGAAAATACAAAAATAACAGCAATGACACCAGAAAAAAATACGCTGAACAAATCAGGAGAAAACAAAAACTAAAAGGAAAAAAATGAGAGTAAAATCAAACAAGAAATAGAACAGAACAATAAACTAGATCCTACATGTATTTTCATCTGTTTGTTAGAAGGGACTAGATCCCCAAATAGGAAAGAATAACATCTATCTATCTATCTATCTATCTATCTATCTATCTATCATATATAATATATAATACATAATATATATATTATATATATAATAAAATTGAGCACAATGAAATGAATCCAAATTGAAAAAATATATATAAAACATAAATATAAAAATTAAAATTAAAAAATACTTAAAAAAGAACTGGCAAAATAATAGCTGAAAAGAAAAAAAAAACATAAAACTGAAAGACTAAAGAATAATAAGAAAAAAACATGAATGCTATATACTGTTCTCCCCAGAGCTAGAGTTTTGCAGTTCTCTATGATCAGTAAACTCAGTATTAGCCAGCTGTTCCTGCTAGTCTTCTGGAGGAAGGGCCTATTGTGCAGATTCTCAAGTATCTTTCCTTGGGAGAGATTGTACCTCCCTTGCTAGGGGGCCAGGCTTAGTGTAAGCTACTCAGATTGCACTGTATGGCTGTTTCACTCCCTGAAAGTTTTCAGCACTGATCAGGGAATGAAAATGATGATGTCCTGATTTCTAACCCTGGAGCTGAAAGTTCGCACCACCACCCCCCTCCCTTTTGAACCCTCACAGAAAAGCAATCACTCTTATCTCTATGGTTTCCTTCTGAACTCTGTGTTCACGTAGCTTGTGATCCATCATTGTTATTTCAGGCATGCAACCTTGTTTCATGTCTCCAAACTACAAATATCTATAGTGTGGACACAGACTGCACCATTCCACCTTGTGGGTTGGGCGGTCTTCCCCATGGTTCTACCTCATGCTGGGTCCCTGCCCGGAGAGCAGTCACTCAACCTTGCAAGAGTTGCAGCATGGCAACACCAAACAGAAAGCCAGTGCCTGGCTCCAAGGGTTGGGAACTCTTCTGCACTCAGGAGTCCCTTTCTTTTTGTTATCTTGGGGATCCTGAGACCACACTGTCCTATCTGGATTCCTCCCTGCTTTGCCACCTGAGTGCTTTTCAGGCAGACTTCTAGAAGTTCCGAGTTTACACTCCACTGCTTATAATACTTTACTAGTACTCAACTTATGGAGGCTCTCTCCCTCTGCAGTTTATCTTTCAATATGAAGGATAGTCTCTTCAATAAATTGTGTTGGGGAAACTGGACAGCTACATGCCAAAGAATGAAATTAGATCACTATCTCACACTGTATATAAAAACTAACTCAATATGGATTAAAGACTTGAATATAAATCCATGAACTATAAAATTCTTAGAAGAAAACTTAGGTGTAAGGTCCTTGACATTGATCTTGGTGATGATTTTTTGGATTTGTCACGAAAAGCAGAGGCAACAAAAGCAAACATATATCAAACTAAAAAGCTTTCTGCACAATGAAGAAAACCATAAACAAAACAAAAAGGCAACTTATAGAATGGTAGAAAATATTTGCATACCATGTGTCTCATAAGAGATTAATATCCAAAATACATAAAGAAGATATACAACTCAGTAATAAAAAAAGAACAATGTGATTGAAAGATGGACAGAGATTTGAATAGACATTCTTCCAAAGAAGACATACAGATACAGATAGCCAACAGGTGCATGAAAAAGTACTCAGCAGAACTAATCATCACAGAAATGCAAATCAAAACCACAATGATATATCAGCTCACCCCTGTTGGAGTGTCTTTATCAAAAAGACAAGAAATAAGAAGTGTTGGTGAGGTCATGGAGAAAAGAGAACCCATGTGCACTGTTGGTGGGAATGTAAATTGGTGTAGCTACAATGGAAGGCAGTATGGAAGCTCCTTAAAAAAATGGAAAAAAAAATAGAACTACCATATAATCCAGCAAATACAATTCTGAGTATTCATCCAAAAAAAATGAAAACACTAAATTGAAGAGATATATGCACTTCTATTTTTATTGCAACATTATTTATAATAACCAAGATGTGGAAAGTCTATGCTCATCAATGGATGAATGGATAAAGAATCTGTGGTATATAATGGTATATGATTCAGCCACAAAAGGAAGGAAATCTTGCCATTGTGACAATATGAATGATCCTTGAGGGCTTTATGCTAAGTGAAATAAGTCAGACAGAGAAACACAAATACTGTATAACTTAACTTATATGTGGAAACTAAAATAAAAGCAAACAAAAAGCTGAGGTCATGGATACAGGGAAAAGATTAGTGGTTGCCAGAGAAGAGGGGTAGAGTTGGGTAAAATGGGTAAAGGGCATCAAAAGGTAGAAACTCCCAGTTATAAAGTAAATAAGTCATGGGACTATAATATGCAGCATAGAGACTATATAGTTAATAATATATTGCACATTTGAAAGCTGCTAAGAGAGTAAAACTTAAAAGTTCTCATAATAAAAAAATTCATAACTGTGTGTGGTGATGGATGTTAACTGTATTTATTTTGGTGATCATTTCACAATATGTACAAATATTGACTATGTTGTATCTCTTAAACTAATGTTCTGTGTTGATTACACCTCAGAAAAAGAGACAGATCTCAAAAACTCCTCATATTCCATCTCAAGAAATCAGGATTAAAAGGGCAAAATAAACACAAAATAAGCAAAAGGAAGGGAATGATAAAGATTTTTATAAGATACTTAAATTTTATAGCAGAAATGAAATGTAGAATAAAAATACAAAAAATGAGCATAACCAGAAATCAGTTCTTAGAAGACACCTACAAAATTAACAAACGTTTAACTAGACTGTTCAAGAAAAACATAGAAAACTCTAATTACTAAAATCAGGAATGAAAGAGGAGTCATTATCACCAACCATACCAAAATGAAAAGGATTACAGGGATTCTATTGAATAACTGCATGGCAACAAATTAGGTGACCTAGATGAAATGAGAAAATTCCTAGAAAGATACAAACTACCAAAACTGACTAAAGAAAAATAGAAAGTCTCAATAGACTGATAACAAGAACAGGAATTTATAATCAAAAACCTTCCCACAAAGAAAAGCCAGCGAGGTGGCTTTATTGCTCTTCTACCATGCTTTTAAAGATGAATTAACACCAGTCTTTCCCAAACTGCTACAAAAAAATTAAAAGGAAGGAATATTTCCTAACTTACCCTGCGGATCAGTATTAGCATGATATCAAAATGAGGGGAAAATCTATTTGGTTGAAATATGTGAATAAGGGCAAGAAAAGTTAAAATTGATTGAACAGACTAAATAAGATCAGACTATACAGAGTTTTTGACCATGTTAAAGATTTTGGATCTAATGAAAATACAATGGAAAAAAATTGAAGAATTTTGAACAAGGGGTAATTTTTTAAAAAGATAAATATGTCTACTGGTAAGGTAGATAACTTATTAAAGGTAGAAAGAAACTAGGAGGAATGGCAATAGACCAGGTGAGAGCTGCTGATATTTTACTTTTGGATAGGTACCACAGACTACACTTATATTTCTGGGATAAGCAACAGATTGTTACAGGTTCCTTTTATTAAGATTGAAGAGAGAGGATGAGTATATATGGCAGTAGAGGCATTGCAGCAAAAGAAAGTTCAAGAATTCAGTTTACAGATTTGCAAAGCATGCACAATATTGCATATGTTAAGACTGATATAATAAATAGTGAAAGATTCAATAAAACCGTAATGATTACTGAACCCAACTCAATCCTTGGTGTACAACAAATTTCAGTCCAGTGGGAAGACAGACATAAACATCAGGGCTCTGGATAATAACATATGCATAACGATTGGAAGCAGTAGCAAGAAATGTAAGAAGGAATGGGAGCCAAGGCTTAAGACTGTATGTGAGATAACACATTCTAAGATAAATAAGTAGTAAATGCAAAAAGGTGCAGAACTCTAAACCTTCAAATGGGTAAGAGTGTAAACTCTGAAACCAAAATTACTGGGCTCATAATTCTGGCTCTTTCTGAGTAGCTGTAAGACATTGGACAGGTCTTTGACTTAAGACATTTGACTTAAGGGCATCTATTAAATGGGGATGACTGCAGCTCTACTTCATTGATTTTTTGTGAAGTGTAAATGATTAATATATGTAAAACACTACAGGATGCATAAGAAGTATGGAAATATTAATGATGATGATGATGATGATGAGAGTGGTGGTAATAGTGATGAAAATGATAGCATGAGAGAAGTCTGGAGGAGATCAGGGTAAAGTTATAGACAGGAGTCAAATATTCAAAGGACTATTGTGCTGAAGGTTTTAAATTTATTACGTGAACTATTTCTATTAAAAAATTGTAAGCATGAGGTAACAAAGCTATATGCTTGAAAAGCCTGTCCTGGAAGTACAATGGAAAATGTGTGGCATGGGACAAAGCCTACGGGATAAAGACCAGTCAAAATGCTTATAACTTATTCATGAGCCACAAACTCAGTATAACAGGAAGCCACCTCTTCATCTCAGGACTAGAAGTCCTCCATCAATGGTTCGCAGAGCACGCATGCAGCAGAGCTGAAAGATCAGAATGAAATCACTGCTGCTCTGGACTGCATCCACTCCTGTTAGCTGGCAGGCCAACAGGGATTTGAGCTTCAAAGCTGACCTGCTTGCCCAGAGGAGTTCATTAGGAGGTGAAGCTCTGCAGCCTGAGTTCATTAGCCCTCTCCCTGGATCTGATGCTACCTATTCACTTAAGCTTTCCCTCCAGGCCCCAGGGCAAGCCACTGGGAGCCTCAGTCAGTTGTGCTCCCTGAGCAGCAGTGTGCCTCATTAACAACTTTTTAATGAGTCACAGGCTGTGACTGCTCATTAATAGGCTGGTTAGTCTGCAACCCCAGGGGTGGGGGAGAGTGAGGATGGAAGCCAGGGAGAACAGAGCTCAGCCTGCATCAGAGCTGCATCAGAGGGAGAGAGAGCTAACCCCCTTTTAGCAGAGACTCCTAGGCTTTCACTCTCAGGTCCCTAGGCCTCCTCTGGCCCTCAGAGACTGATTCTGCAGATAGAAGTCCAGAGGGGCCCAGGCCTTAGAGAGGAAGAATGACAACAGAGTCCAGTGATCCCAGACTCAAGCCAGAGATTCTTTTTGTTTGTTTGTTTGTTTTTTATTTATTTTTTTGTTTTGTTTTTTAAGCCAGAGATTTTTTTTTTTTTTTTTTTTTTTTTTTAAGCCAGAGATTCTTGAGGAAATCAAATGCTTTTCAGGTTTTCTTTGATGCTTGTGTAAATGGAATATTGTTCCTGGAACTTTTTGTCCTCTTGCTTTCCATAACCATGAATATGCTTGCTGTCCCCCCAATCTCAGACACACATATCCAAGTGCAGATTTCTTCCTATTATTTCTCAAGTCCTTTTGAGCTACACTTTGGAAGTTCAGAGGTTGGCACTCTTCTTCTCTCTTCCTTGTGTACTATCTTAGACATCCCATCCATTGCCGGGGTTTCAACAAATCCTGTGGAGATGAAGCTTGGGTAGTGGCTTACGTCTCCCACTGGGATTATTGCTGAAGCCTCCTAACTGATCACCCAGCCTTTAGTCATACTGCAGACTCACATATGCACCTCATTCTAATTCATCCTCCTTACTGTCTCTAGAGTTCTTTTTTTTTTTTTTAGATTTTTTTAAATTTATTTATTCAGGGGAGAGAGAGAGAGAGAGAGAGAGAGAGAGAGAGAGAGGCAGAGACACAAGCAGAGGGAGAAGCAGGCATCATACAGAGAGCCTGATGTGGGACTCGATTCGGGTCTCCAGGATCACGCCCTGGGCTGCAGGAGGCGCTAAACCGCTGCGCCACCAGGGCTGCCCTGTCTCTAGAGTTCTAAGTATACATGTGAAAATCTGTCATTTTCATACTTAAAATCCCAACAATTCACCCTCATCGTCAGAATTAAATTAATCTTCTATCATACAAGCCCCCTTATACTTCAGCTCTACATAGTTCAGCTCTAGCTTATTTTTCCATTTGGGTTCTTACCATAACTCAACCATTTAGTTGCATGGATAGTCAGATATTGCCCCCCTTGAACTATTTTCTCTCCCCTACACTATGCATTTCTACTTTCTCTAAATTTATTCCTTTTTAATCCTTCAACAATTTATAGTTTGAAAGACATGGGTTCAAACAAAACAAAACAAAACAAAACAATAAACAAATTCCATGCCCAGTAATTAAGAGCTATGCAAGTTCATAGAAATTACTCTAAATTTTTAACCTTATATTTCCTAATCTATGAGAATAATATAATAATGTAATTATAAACATATGTGTGATAATGTTTAACACATAATAATATGTAATAAAATTAAAATTATATAAGACCAGTAGTTTCACTTGTTGAGTTCTGTCTTTCTATACTTTAGTATCTCAGTTCAAAGTGGGAGATCAATTATACAGAAATCTCAGAGATGTTTGCTGTAATTATAACATGTGAAATCTATGGTAAGTCCACCTCCCCTCAAGTAATAGGAGAAATAAGTAGCTAACATTATTTATTTATTTATTTATTTATTTATTTATTTATTTATTTATTTAATCAGTTATTTATTCTTGAGGGAGGTGGGCAGGGGGTTAGGGTGACTGGGTGACAGGCACTGAAGGGGGAACTTGATGGGATGAGCACTGGGTGTTATGCTATATGTTGGCAAATTGAACTCCAATAAAAAAGAAATTAAAGAGAGAGAGAGAGAGAGGCAGAGACACAGGAAGAGGGAGGAGCAGGCTCCATGCAGGGAGCCTGACATTGGACTTGATCCTGGGACTCCAGGATCATGCCCTGGGCTGAATGCAGGCACTAAACCGGTGAGCCACCTGGGCTGCCCAGTAGCTAACATTTATTGACAGGCAAATATGAGTTTAAATATTTTTAAGTAATTACCAATTATTCCTAACAGGTTTTATTACAATTTACAGAATAAGTTAGTTTTTTCAAAAGAGCAAGTAGCTTGTTCAGTAGTCACAACTATTAAAATGTGAAAGCTGAAATTATAATCGAATCCAAATGTCAGGTACCTTAAAGATTTTGCACATGCCTTCTCTAAAATATAGAGGTAGCAACCAGAAAGGATAGATAAATAAATAATACTTAACGTGGAGATTAAAATAGCTCTTAAGAGAGTGATAGGAGCAAATGGAACAAAAAAAAATAAAACACAGTGTTGATGTCAACTTAAATGGGAGTGATATGACCTGCTGTGTGCAGAGCTATTTCTTCGGAATCATTAAAAATACTCATAAAGTTACTTTTCTTCTCTACATGAAAAATATACTTGGCACAGAGTGTTCAGGTAGAAACAATTATCAAGCCTTTTTACCTTTTCTTCATTTTTAAAAATTTTAACTTCCTGTTAGTTAACATACAGTGTTATATGAGTTTCAGGTGGACATACAGTGATTCAACACCTCCAAACATCACTGAGTATCCATCACAACAAGTGAACTCCTTAATCCCCATCATCTATTTAACTTATCCCCCACCAACTTCCCCTCTGGTAACCATCAGTTTGTTCTCCATAGTTAAGTGTTTGTTGGTTTCTCTCTCTTCTCTCTCTCTCTCTCTCCTTTATTTCCCTTTACTCATTTGTTTTGTTTCTTAAATTCCACATATAGTGAGATCACAGGGTATTTCTCTTTATAACTTATTTCCCTTAGCATTGTACTCTCTAGTTCCATCCATGTTGTTGCAAATGGCAAGATTTCATTGTTTTTTATTGCTGAGCAATATTTCATGATATATAGGTATATTATTCCATTATATATACATATATATAATATTTTTATTCATTCATCAATCAATGGACACTTGGACTGCTTGGACTGCTTCCATATTTTGCCTATTGTGAATACTGCTGCTATAAACATAATGGTGCATGTTTCCCTTTGAATTAGTATTCTTATATTCTTTGAGTAAATATCCAATAGTGTTATTGCTGAATCATAAGATAGTTCTATTTTCAACTTCTTGAGGAACCTCCGTACTGTTTTTCACAATGGCTGCCCCAGTTTGCATTCTACCCAATAGTGCACGTTCATTCCTTTTTCTCTATGGTCTTGCCAACACCTGTTGTTTTTTTGTGTAAAAATTTTAGCTCTTGTGACTGGTATGAGGTGGTATTTCATTGTAGTTTTGATTTGTATTTTCCTGATGGTAAGAGATGATGAATATCTTTTCATGTGTCTGTTGACCATCTGGATGGCTTCTTTGGAGAAATGTCTGTTCATATCTTCTGTCTATTTTTATTTAGATTATTTGTTTTTGTGTGTGTGCTTTGAGTTGTATAAGTTCTTTATATATTTTGCATACTAATCCTTTATCGGATATGTCATTGCAAATATCTTCTTCCATTCCATAGGCTGCCTTTTAGTTTTGTTGATTTTTTCTTTCTGTGTAAAAGCTTTTTATTTTGATGTAGTCCCAATTGTTTATTTTTGCTTTTGTTTCCCTTGTCTCAAGAGACAGATTTAGAAAAAAGTTGCTATGGCTAACGTTACTCCCAGATTTCTCTTCTATGATTTTTATGATTTCTAGTCTCACACTTAGGTCTTTAATCCATTTTGAATTTATTTTTGTGTACGATATAGGAAAATGGCCCAATTTCTTTCTTTTGAATGTAGCTGACCAGCTTTCCCAACACCATTTTTGGAAGAGAATGTCGTTTTTCCATTGGATATTTTTTCTTGTTTCATCAAAGATTAATTGACCATAGAGTTGTGAGTTTATTTCTGGATTTCTGTTGTGTTTTATTGATCTGTGTGTATATTGTTGTGCCAGTACCATCATATTTTCATTACTATTCCTTTGTAATATAACTTGAAGACTGGAATTGTGATTCCTCCAGGTTTGCTTTTCTTTTTCAAGATTACTTTGGCTATTCAGGATATTTTGTAGTTCTATACATATTTTAGGATTGGTTGCTCTAGTTCTGTGAAAAATTTGTTTTTCCAATCCATAAGCATGGAATATCTTTCCATTTCTATGTGTCATCTTCAATTTCTTTCATCAGTATTTTATAGTTTTCAAAGTACAGATCTTTCACTACTTTGGTTAGGTTTATTTCTAAGTATCATATTATTTGGGGAGCAATAGTACATGGGATTGAGTCCTCGATTTCTCTTTCTGCTGCTTCATTATTGGTGTATAGAAATGTAACAGATTTCTGTACATTCGTTTTTGTATCATGTGACTTTATGAATTCATTTATCAGTTCTAGCAATTTGTGGAGTCTTTTGGATTTTCTATATATACTATCATATTATCTGCAAATAGTGAAAGTTTGACTTCTTCCTTTCTGATATGGATTCTATTTGTTCTTTTTGTGTCTGATCACTGTGGCTAGGACTCCCAGCACTACATTGTATAGATTTAGTGAGAGTGGACTTTCTTGTTTTGTTCTTGACCATTAGAGGGAAAGCTCTGTTTTTCCCCACTGAGTATAATATTAGCTAAGTTTTTTTTTTCATATATGACCTTTATTATGTTGAGATGCTCCCTGTAAACCTACCATGTCAAGGGTTTTTTTAAAAAATTATGAATGAATGTTGTACTTTGATGCTTTTCAGGATCAATTGACATGATCAAATTGTTCTTACCCTTTCTCTTACTGATGTGATGTATCACATGGATTTATTTGAGAATAATGAATCACTTTGCAAACAAGGAATAAATCCCACTTGATGATGGTGAGTGATTTTTTAAAATATATTTTTGGTTCATTTTCTAGTGTTTTATTGAGGATTTTTGCATCTCTGTTTACCAGAGATATTGGCCAGTAATTGTTTTTTTGGTCATGTGTCTTTTGGATCTGGGTATCAGAGTAACACTGACCTCATAGAATGAATTTGGAAATTTCCTTCCTTTTCTATTTTTGGGAATAGTTTGAGAATAATAGATATTAACTCTTCTTTAAATGTATGAAAGGATTCCCCTGGAAAATCATCTGGTCCTGGCCTTTTATTTTTTGGGAGCTGTTTGATTACTGATTCAATTTCTTTGCCAGTTATTGGTCTTTCCAAGTTTCTCTTTCTTCCTGTTTAAGTTTTTTTTTATTATTATTATTTTAATTTATTTTTATTGGTGTTCAATTTACTAACATACAGAATAACCCCCAGTGCCCGTCACCCATTCACTCCCATCCCCCACCCTCCTCCCCTTCTACCACCCCTAGTTCGTTTCCCAGAGTTAGCAGTCTTTACGTTCTGTCTCCCTTTCTGATATTTCCCACACATTTCTTCTCCCTTCCCTTATATTCCCTTTCACTATTATTTATATTCCCCAAATGAATGAGAACATATAATGTTTGTCCTTCTCCGATTGACTTATTTCACTCAGCATAATACCCTCCAGTTCCATCCAAGTTGAAGCAAATGGTGGGTATTTGTCATTTCTAATAGCTGAGTAATATTCCATTGTATACATAAACCACATCTTCTTTATCCACTCATCTCGATGGACACCGAGGCTCCTTCCATAGTTTGGCTATTGTGGCCATTGCTGCTATAAACATCAGGGTACAGGTGTCTCTGCGTTTCATTGCATCTGTATCTTTGGGGTAAATCCCCAACAGTGCAATTGCTGGGTCGTAGGGCAGGTCTAAGTTTTGGTAGTTTATATAATTCTAGTAATTATCCATTTCTTCTAGGTTGTCTAATTTTTAAATCATATAGTTTTTTGTAATATTCTCTTATAATTGTACTTCTGAGGTTGGTTGTTATTTCTCTTCTCTCATTTCCAGATTTCCTTAGAGCTAAAATGAGTCTCTGAAAGGCAGCATATAGATGGGGCTAATTTTGTTTTTGTTTTTATTGGTTTGGTTTGGTTTGGTTTAAGTAGACTCCATTCTGGTGGAGCCCAATGTAAAACTTGAACTCACAGCCCTAAGATCAAGATCTGAATTGAGATCAAGAGTAGAATGCTTAACCAATTGAGCCAACTGGGTGCCCCTACATGGGTCTTGTTTGTTTTTCCATTCTGTCACCCTATATCTTCTGATTGGAGCATTTACTCCATTTACATTCAAAGTGATTATTGATAGAAATGTACTTGTTGCCATTTTATTACCTCTTTTTGTTGTTTCTTAAGATTTTCTCAATCCTTTCATCCCTCTCTCATGTTTTGCTGATTTTATTTAGTCATATATTTGGATTTCTTTCTCTTTCTTCTTTGCATTTTTATTAGTGTTTTGTGATATATGGTTACCATTAGGTTTGTATATAACCATGTCTGCATATAGCAGTCTATATTAAGTTGATGGTCATTTAAGTTTGAACCCATTCTTTTCTACTCTCCTCCCTACATTTTAGGTATGTGTTATTATATTTTATATTCTTTTTGTTATGTTCCTTGACTGATTTATTACAGAAATATTCATTTCTACTACTTTTGTGTTTCCTACTTTTATATGGTCACTTCTGGTCTCTCCTTTTCTTTCTTTTTTTTTTTTTTTTGGTCTCTCCTTTTCATTCAAAGTGTCCCCTGTAATATTTATTGCAGAAGCCCTTAAATCTTTATGTAATTTTTCTAAGATTCCTCCTTCTCACTACATCCTCCCCATATTAAGTGGATGTATGCTTATCTTTCAGCAGCTCTAATTCTGTTCTTTGGGATACAATTATAATAGTTTCTTCTAGACACCTTTCTGATTCCACTAGACACAGCTAAGTTCATTTGCTTATGTCACACATTATATCTTGGACATATAGCTACTAAATCATTTAAGACAATATAACTAATAGTGTTTTGTATGTATATCTATCAACTGAGTCTAAGGACAATCTCTAATTTATGTTCACATTCCTTTGCCTGGGCTCACTAAGAATGAATATTGTAATGAATGATTAAATCCCAGTCTTTATCTCTAGCAGTGACGTGTCACCCAAATATGAGTTCCAAGTTTCTAGCTGCCTCTAAGACTTTTCTGCTGAGGCAACAAGGTATCTGTCTACCATCATATTCCCCCCACCAAATTACACAAAATAAACTTATAAGAAGAATGCTTCATTCTCCCCCAATAAGAGTAAGAATAAACACAGCAAATATGTCTCCACTAATTAATTTCCTACCAAAAATTCTGTTTTGCTTATAAATATGCTTTTTCTCAAAAGGCCCCATCCCAATTTTTAACAGTTAAATTTTTAAACAAAATTTTATTTCCAGTGTAGTTAACATATAGTGTTATATCAGTTTCTGATGTACAAAATAGTGACTCAACACTTCCACAGATTACTCAATGCTTATCAAGTGTACTCTTAACCCCCTTCACCACATTCACTCCCACACACTTCCCCTCTGGTTACCATTTGTTTGTTTTCTATATTTAAGAGTGTATCTTTTGGTTTGTCTCTTTCCCCCTACACTCCTTGTTCATTTTTTTCTTAAATTCCACATATAAGTGAAATCCTATCATATTTGTCTTTCTCTAACTGGCTATTTCACTTAGCCATCCCCCCCAATTCAACCCAAAAGCCCCCCAGAATTTTTGTTCAAAATTCCCACCAAAATATGTATACATGGTTACCACTATACTGATAAATGTATGATGTCTGTGAGGGTTTATTTGCCTACAGTGACAAACAACTCACCCAAAAGTGATAACCATCTGCTGTACTCCAAAATGGTTTAGAACTGATATTACCCATAATGTAATGTGTGGGGAGACTTTGAATATCACCAGTCAAAACATGAATGAGTCCACAGGATGGGAGAAAGGTGCAATTGAATATCCAGGCACTGTACTTAACATAAAAGTCCAAGCCTTGCAAAATGCGGATCAAGAATCCGAGCCTCTCAGGAGTGTGCTGAGGTGGTTAGAAGGGGGTCATATACATCCATAAAGCAACTCTAACTCCTTCTGTGGTATACTTCCATGATGACATCCTGAGCTTAACGTTTTCTTAGAATAAAGCACAAACATGTTCTTCCAATCACCAAACTTGAACACTCTTTCTTATTAAATAACCTTTCTTTTTGATTCTTCATGGATTTGTTTTTACCTTCCATCAAGGAACATTTACATGTCGAATTCTGAGAGGATAATGGGAATGAGGTGCTGCTATTTAGTTGATGCTCTTTCAGTAAATGGGTCAGAGAAGTAATTATAAACTGAAATGTTATTCAGAGTGCTTTACCATGTTATAATACCACAACTTGATCATTGCTGTCATAGAAGTATTTAGCAGTCTTTGACTCCTGTACATTGTTTCTTAGCAGCACACTTTTTGCTCATCCCTTAGTGTTAATTCCCATTTCTGTTGTCATTGCCATTGACCTTATTACTTATTCCTATTTTTGATTCCACCTTAATTGACATTTTATTTCACTTAATCAGTAAACATTTATATGCTGAATTCTGATCATACAACAATGAACAAGGTGTTGCCCTATAGGAGCTCTTAAGTGTCTTAAGTGTCTCTTAAGTGAGACAGACAAGTAAACAGCTACAGAACAAAGAGTGCCATTCAAACTGCTTAACTATGTTACAATTCTACATTTAATTCTGCCAACAGAATTGGTTTCCAATCAGTCTCTACATGCTAATTCTTTTTTTTTAATTTTATTTATTTATGATAGGCACACAGTGAGAGAGAGAGAGAGAGAGAGAGAGGCAGAGACACAGGCAGAGGGAGAAGCAGGCTCCATGCACCGGGAGCCCGACGTGGGACTCGATCCCGGGTCTCCAGGATCGCGCCCTGGGCCAAAGGCAGGCGCTAAACCGCTGCGCCACCCAGGGATCCCTCTACATGCTAATTCTTATCTGGAAAAATTCTTCCTCATTCTTTGTTTCCACTCCCATCTTCTCATTTGCCACTACTATTGGCCTGGCCAAGCCTTTGTTCCTGAATTATTACTATATAAGGCTTCTCACCGTTCCCACAGTTTCCATGCTTATTTCTCAAACCTCCCTTTTACACTCACTGTTAAGTACTGGATTTACACAGTCCCTGCCCTCAAATACACTACAGTTCAATTAAAAGAGATTTAACAAAGAATTCATAGATAAATGTTAAATCGTATAATGCTATTATTGCTGTGAAGCAAAAGAACAAGATTCTTTGAGGAAAGATACAAGGGAGTCAGGGAACTCCTTTCTGAATAAGTAACATCAGGAAATCAGAAAATGGTACCAGGTAATGGAGTAGGAATCAACCAGGTGGAGATTCGGAGGAAAACATTAGAAACAAATGGATTAATCCGTGCAAAGATCCTACTGCAGGAAAGATTTTGGTGCATTTCCTGCATGAGAAAGAAAGCAGCCAATCTGAACAGTTAAGTGTAATGTGGAAACAGTGTTGGTAGCAGTAATATCAGCAATGTTTGCCATGATATAGTCAACTAGAATGCCTCTTTCCCTCCTTGCTGCCCACTTTCCAGTCTCAGGTCAAATAGTATCTTGATGAAAGTTTGCCTTATATGACATTTACCAGGACTTGGCATGTTTTCTATATTTTTTAATGTTTTTTTAAATAATAAATTTATTTTTTATTGGTGTTCAATTTGCCAGCATACAGAATAACACCCAGTGCTTCATTCTCATTAGTTTCCATGAATCTTTTTAATTCTTCCTTAATTTCCTGGTTGACCCTTTATCTTTTAGCAGAATGGTCCTTAACCTCCACATGTTTGAAGTCCTTCCAAACTTCTCGTTGTGATTTAGTTCTAATTTCAAGGCATTATGGTCTGAGAATATGCAGGGGATTATCCCAATCTTTTGGTATTGATTCAGACCCGATTTGTGGTCTGAATGTGGTCTATTCTGGAGAAAGTTCCATGTGCACTTGAGAAGAATGTGTATTCAGTTGAGTTTGGATGTAAAGTTCTGTAGATATCTGTAAAATCCATCTGGTCCAGTGCATCATTTAAAGCTCTCGTTTCTTTGGAGATGTTGTGCTTAGAAGACCTATCGAGTAAAGAAAGCGCTAGATTGAAGTCACCAAGTATAAGTGTATTATTATCGAAGTATGTCTTAACTTTGGTTAATAATTGATGGATATATTTGGCAGCTCCCACATTCGGGGCATATATATTGAGGATTGTTAAGTCCTCTTGTTGGATAGATCCTTTAAGTATGATATAGTGTCCCTCTTCATCTCTCACTACAGTCTTTGGGGTAAATTTTAGTTTATCTGATATAAGGATGGCTACCCCTGCTTTCTTTTCAGGACCATTTGAATGGTAAATGGTTCTCCAACCTTTTATTTTCAGGCTGTAGGTGTCCTTCTGTCTAAAATGAGTCTCTTGTAGACAGCAAATAGATGGGTCCTGCTTTCTTATCCAGTCTGAAACCCTGCGCCTTTTGATGGGATCATTAAGCCCGTTCACGTTCAGAGTTACTATTGAAAGATATGAGTTTAGTGTCATCATGATATCTATTCAGTCCTTGTTTTTGTGGATTGTTCCACTGGACTTCTTCTTAAAGGGGAATTTTAAGAGTCCCCCTTAAAATTTCTTGCAGAGCTGATTTGGAGGTCACATATTCTTTCAGTTCCTGCCTGTCTTGGAAGCTCTTTATCTCTCCTTCCATTCTGAATGAGAGCCTTGCTGGATAAAATATTCTTGGTTGCATGTTCTTCTCATTTAGGACCCTGAATATATCCTGCCAGCCCTTTCTGGCCTGCCAGGTCTCTGTGGAGAGGTCTGCTGTTACCCTAATACTCCTCCCCATAAAAGTCAGGGATTTCTTGTCTCTTGAAGCTTTAAAATTTTTTTAATTTTTATTTATTTATGATAGTCACAGAGAGAGAGAGAGAGAGAGAGGCAGACACAGGCAGAGGGAGAAGCAGGCTCCATGCACCGGGATCCCGACGTGAGATTCGATCCCGGGTCTCCAGGATTGCGCCCTGGACCAAAGGCAGGCGCCAAACCACTGCGCCACCCAGGGATCCCGTCTCTTGATGCTTTAAGGATCTTCTCTTTATCTTTGGAATTTGCAAGCTTAACTATTAAATGTGGAGGTGTTGAATGGTTTTTATTGATTTTAGGGGAGGATCTCTCTATTTCCTGGATCTGAATGCCTGTTTTCCTTCCCAGATTAGGAAAGTTTTCAGCTATGATTTGTTCAAATACATATTCCGGACCTCTGTCCTTTTCAGCGCCCTCGGGAACCCCAATTAAACGTAGGTTTTCTTCCTCAGGCCGTCGTTTATTTCCTTTAATCTATCTTCATGGTCTTTTAATTCTTTGTCTCTTTTTTCCTCAGTTTCCCTCTTTGCCATCAACTTGTCTTCTATGTCACTCACTCGTTCTTCCCTCTCGTTAGCCCTCGTCGTTAGGACTTCTAGTTTGGATTGCATCTCATTCAATTGATTTTTAATTTCTGCCTGATTGGATCTAAATTCTGCAGTCATGAAGTCTCTTGAGTCCTTTATGCTTTTTTCTAGAGCCACCAGTAGCTGTATAATAGTGCTTCTGAATTGGCTTTCTGACATTGAATTGTAATCCAGATTTTGTAACTCTGTGGGAGAGGGGACTGTTTCTGATTCTTTCTTTTGAGGTGAGGTTTTCCTTCTTGTCATTTTGCCCAGTGCAGAGTGGACAAAAACAAGTTGAATTGGGAAAAGGAGAAAAAGAGAGGAGAGAAAGAAGGAAAGGAAAGAGAAAAAGAAAAAAGGAAGAAAAAAAGAAAAAAAGAGAAGAGAAAGAGAAAGAAAAAGAAAGGGAAAAAAAGGGGCAGGGGAAGCAAACAAATCAAAAAGCAAAAAAACAAACAGACAAAAAACAAAAACAAAACAAAACAAAACAAACAAACAAACAAAAAACCACGGGGGAGTATCTTCTGATTCTGTATACTTTAAGTCCCTTGACTTTCCCTGGAACTTGTCCGTCTAGCTGGTCTTCTGGGGGAGGGGCCTGTTGTGCTGATTTTCAGGTGTTAGCACTTGGGGGAGCTGCTCAGCCCCTGCCTGGTGCAGGGCTCAGTGGGGGTTGTTTACCCCGTGAGGCCCCAGGAGGAACAACCGCAGTGGCTGCAGCCAGCTTTGGAGCCCTGGAGTCAGCTCACAGTAACTACAGAGCTCTCAGTCTGCAGGGGCCTGGAGGCCCCGGGGGCGGGGCCGCTGATCTGCTCAGCTCGGGTCAGGAGTGTCCTTGCTGTCCTGGGCCCTCCTGGCCTCTGCCTGTCCCCGGGGGAGACCGGATCCTGGGCTGTGTCCTCGGCGCCCAGTGCTCCCGGGCCTGTGCTGTTGGATTCGTGCTCCCGGTGGCGCAGCCCCCTCCGCACGGAGCCTCTTCCTCTGCCGGAGCTGCCTCCGAGCTGCTCCCGGGACACGCAGCCCCCTCCACAGAGCCTCCGCCCGAGCCCCTCCGAGCTGCTCCCGGGCGACCAGGCATGTGCTGCAGCCCTTTAGGGAGCTCGGTGCACTCTCCCCGTGCGCAGTTGCTCTGTTAGTGTCCCAGGGAGCCTGAGGGCATCCCCGCCCTCCTGGGGTCCTGCTCTAACTCCCTGTGAGCCCCTTTCTGCCGGGAAGGTTAGTGCTTCTTCGGGTCAGGGCTCTCCTGTCCTGGGGACACTCGCCCCGGCCTTAGCCGGGCTCCTTTTCCCCCAGTCTTCCTACCTTGATCTTGCCCCTCCTCCTGTTTTCTATACTTAATTTCATTTCCTTCTCACAAGAGTATTGGAACTTGGAGTAATTTAGGTATCTTTCTCTAGATCATAAAGCTAGAAATTCATAGGGGAGAAACCAGAATGAAAGTGTTATTTTGTTTCAGTGTCTTTAATTTTTATTAAAAATTTAATAAATGTACATGGTAAAATTAGTCAAGTATAAAATAACATACAGTCAGATTTCCCTCTCAATCCTGACAATGGAATTGCCCAGTTTTCTTACCCAAAGGCAAGGATTACTATCAATTTCTTGTGTCTTGTGGGCAGGACAAGATGGCAGAGGTGTAGAGTCCCCAAGTCACCAGTCCCCACCAACTTACCAAGATAACATTCAAATCATCCTGAAAACCTATGTATTCGACCTGAGATTTAAAGAGAGAGCAGCTGGAACGCTACAGAAAGAAGAGTTTGTGCTTCTATCAAGGTGGGAAGACGGAAAAAAATAAAATAAATAAAAAAGTATCCAGTGGGGTCCCCAGGCTGTGCAGATCAGCGCCCTCCACCCCCAGAGCATCCAGGCCACTGTGGACTGGGACACTGTCTTAGCTACTGTGGGAACTGACTCCAGGGCTGGAGAGCTGGCTGCTGCCAGTGGTGTTGTTCCTCCTGGTGTCACCCTGTGCCTGAGATGGAGCTCAGCAGTCAGGGAACAGGGGCCTCACAAGAAAAACAGCTCCCACTGAGCCATGCAACACAGCAGCCTCTCTCCCAGAAGACCAGCTGGAAGGACAGGGGAAAAGCAAGTCTTGGTCAAGCAGTGCTGGAAAGCTCGAAGGGAAGTCGAGGAATTTACAGTATATGAAATCAGATGATACCCCTCCTTGTTTATTTTTCTTTTTTTCTTCATTTTTCCAGTACAACTTGTTTTTAGCCACTCTGCACTGAGAAAAATGACTAGAAAGAATTCACCACAAAAGAAAGAAACAGTACTCTTTGCAACAGAGTTACAAAATTTGATTTACAATTTGATGTTCAAAAGCACAATTATAAAGCTACTGGTGGCTCTGGAAAAAAGCATAAAAGATTCAAGAGACTTTATGACTGCAGAATTTAGATCAAATCAGGCCAAAATTAAAAAACAATTAAATGAGATGCAATCAATCCAACCTGGAGGTCCTAACAATGAGGTTAATGAGGTAGATGAAAGAGTGAGTGACATAGAAGACAAGTTAATGGCAAAGAAGGAAGCTGGGGAAAAAGAGAAAAACAATTAAAGACCATTAGGAAAGGTTAAAGGAAATAAATAACAGCCTCAGAATGAAAAATCTATGTTTAATTGGGGTTCCAGTAGGCACAAAAAAGGACAGAGATCCAGAAAGCATATTTAAAAAAAATCATAGCTGAAAACTTCCCTAACTTGTGGAGGGAAGCCTGCATTCAGATCCAGGAGATAGAGAGACCCCCCCCCCAAAAAAAATCAATAAAAACCGTTCAACACTCCGAAATTTAATAGTGAAATTTGCAAATTCCAAAGATAAAGAGAAAATCCTTAGAGCAGCGACAAGAGATCCCTAACTTATATGGGGAGAAATATGAGATTAATAGCAGACCTCTCCACAGAGACTTGGCAGGCCAGAAAGGGCTGGCAGGACATATTCAGGGTCCTAAATAAGAAGAACATGGGGCAGCCCGGGTGGCTCAGTGGTTTAGCGCTACCTTCAGCCCAGGGCCTGATCCTGGAGTCCCAGGATCGAGTCCCACGTCAGGCTCCCTGCATGGAGCCTGCTTCTCCCTCTGCCTGTATCTCTGCCTCTCTCTCTCATGAATAAATAAAATATTTAAAAAAAGAAGAACATGCAGCCAATAATACTCTATCCAGCAAGGCTCTCATTCAGAACAGAGGAGAGATAAAAAGCTTCCAAGATAGACAGAAACTGAAAGAATATGTGGCTACCAAACCAGCTCTGCAAGAAATATTAAGGGGACTCTGTAAAAGAAAGAGGAAGTCTAAGAAATAATCCATAAAAACAGGGAATGAAGAGGTATTACGATGACACTAAATTCATATCTTTCAATAGTAACTCTGAACATGAATGGGCTTAATGATCCTATTAAAAGATGCAGGGTTTCAGACTGGATAAAAAAGCAAGACCCATCTATTTGCTGTCTACAAGAGACTCATTTTAGACATAAGGACATCTACATTGTGAAAACTAAAGGTTGGAGAACCACTTACCATTCAAATGGTCCTTAAAGGAAAGCAGGGGTAGCAGTCCTCATATCAGATAAATTGTAGTTTATTCCAAAGACTGTAGTAAGAGGTGAAGAGGGACACTATATCATACTTAATAGATCTATCCAACAAAAGGACCTAACAACCATGAATGCTTATGCCCTGAATGTGGGAGCTGCCAAGTATAACAATCAATTAATAAAAAAAGGAAAGACATACTTAGATAATAATGATTTATCATTATCATCATCCCACTTATACTGGGAGACTTCACAGCGCTTTCTGCTAATGACAGATCTTCTAAGCACAACATCTCCAAAGAAACAAGAGCTTTAAAGGATATACTGGACCAGATGGAATTCACAGGTATTTACAGAGCTTTACATCCAAACGCAACTGAATACACATTCTTCTCAAGTGCAGATGGAACTTTCTCCAGAATAGACCACATACTGGGTCACAAATCAGCTCTTAACCTATAACAAAAGATTGGGATTGTCCCCTGCATATTTTCAGACCATAATGCTTTGAAACTTGAACTCAATCACAAGAAGAAATTTAGAAAATTCAAACACGTGGAGGTTAAAGACCATCCTGCTAAAAGATGAAAGGGTCAACTAGAAAATTAGAGAAGAATTAAAAAGATTCATGGAAACTAATAAGAATGAAGACACAACCATTCAAAATCTTTGGGATACAGCAAAAGCAGTCCTGAGGGGGAAATACATCGCAATACAACATCCCTTAAAAAATTGGAAAGAACTCAAATACACTCAAATACACTCAAATGCAAGCTAATCTTGCACCTAAACGAACTGGAGAAAGAACAGCAAATAGATCCTACACCTAGTAGAAGAAGAGAGATAATAAAGATTTGAGCAGAACTCAATGAAATAGAGACCAGAAGAACTGTATAACAGATCAACAAAACCAAGAGTTGGTTCTTTGAAAGAATTAATAAGATAGGTAAACCATTAGCCAGCCTTATTAAAAGCAAAAGAGAAAAGACTGTAATAAAATAATGAATGATAAAGGAGAGATCACAAACAATACCAAGGAAATACAGATGATTTAAAAAACATTATGAGCAGCTATATGCCAATAAATCAGGCAATCTATAAGAAATGGATGCATTTCTGGAAAACCACAAACTACCAAAACTGAACAGGCCAATAATCAGGGAGGAAATTGAAGCAGTCATCAAAAACCTCCCAAAACACAAAAGTCCAGGGCTAGATGGCTTCTAGAGGAAATCTATCAAACGTTTAAAGAAGAAACAATACCTATTCTACTAAAGCTGTTCCAACAGATAGAAAGTGATGGAATACTTCCAAACTCGTTCTATGAGGCTAACTTCACCTTAATTCGAAAACCGGGCAAAGACCCCACCAAAAAGGAGAATTATAGACCAATATCCCTGATGAACACAGTTGCAAAAATTCTCAACAAGATACTAACCAATAGGATCCAACAGTACATTAAGAAGATTATTCACCATTACCAAGCGAGATTTTTTATTTTTAATCAACTCCCTATTGATAGAATTAAGATAATTTTCTCATAATTCTCATAATTTTAACGGTAAAACTTCTGCCTCCACAAAAGTTATAATCTTTCTCTTCCCTAAAATTGTTTGATTGCACCACTATCTCTATCTTATTTTGTTCACTGGCCCTTTCAAAAACAAATAGCCTCAATTCCTAGCTCAGTCTTTGGACAAGGGATACATCCTCAGTTTTTTCATCTTCCTTAACAAGCCTAGTAGTAGCAAAAACAAAAAAAGCAAAACAAAAATATACAAACAAACATGTTATATTATAGGAGGTCTAAAAAAATAATAAAGGCAGTCTACTTGACTGAGTCCCTTTTCTCAGCAGTTTCTTATTTCTTCCCACCTGGATCTTGTTTTTTACAACTACTTATTCTTATATGCTTAATTGTTTATTTGTTCAATGCCTGGCTTCCCCCATTCCAATGAAAACTTTAGGAGCATAGAGATTTTGTTTTGTCCATTTCTCTTTCACAGAGTCTACAACAATTCCCAGCATGTAGTTACCACTCAATACATATTTGCTGAGGAAAAATTATTGGCTATATGAAAGGCTGTTGTAACATTATATTCATAGAAGATATGAATACACATGCAGTTGTATAATTTATTAACATTAAAGCTAATAATATATCCATCTAATCATATCAATGCTATAAAATCAACATGTTGTCTTTGTCTAATCAATATAGAAAGTGAAATTTAGAGAGCTTAACAAAATTGCTAAGTGACACAAATCAGAGAGATGCAGTGCCTGAATTAAACAGACACATAGATCAATGGAACAGAAAAGAGAACCCAGAAGTGGACCCTGAACTTTATGGTCAACTAATATTCGATAAAGGAGAAAAGACTATCCATTGGAAGAAAGACAGTCTCTTCAATAAATGATGCTGGGAAAATTGGACATCCACATGCAGAAGAATGAAACTAGACCACTTTCTTTCACCATAAACAAAGATAAACTCAAAATGGATGAAAGATCTAAATGTGAGACAAGATTCCATCAAAATCCTAGAGGAGAACACAGGCAACACCCTTTTTGAACTCAGCCATAGTAACTTCTTGCAAGATACATTCACAAAGGATAAAGAAACAAAAGCAAAAATGAACTATTGGGACTTGATCAAGATAAGAAGCTTTTGCACAGCAAAGGATACAGTCAACAAAACTCAAAGACAACCTACAGAATGGGAGAAGATATTTGCAAATGACATATCAGATAAAGGGCTAGTTTCCAAGATCTATAAAGAACTTATTAAACTCAACACCAAAGAAACAAACAATCCAATCATGAAATGGGCAAAAGACAGGAACAGAAATCTCACAGAGGAAGACATAGACATGGCCAACATGCATATGAGAAAATGCTCTGCATCACTTGCCATCAGGGAAATACAAATCAAAACCACAGTGAGATACCACCTCACCCCAGTGAGAATGGGGCAAATTAACAAGGCAGGAAACAACAAATGTTGGAGAGGATGCGGAGAAAAGGGAACCCTCTTACACTGTTGGTGGGAATGTGAACTGGTGCAGCCACTCTGGAAATCTGTGTGGAGGTTCCTCAAACAGTTAAAAATAGACCTGCCCTATCACCCAGCAATTGCACTGTTGGGGATTTAGCCCAAAGATACAGATGCAATGAAACGCCGGGACACCTGCACCCCGATGTTTATAGCAGCAATGGCCACGATAGCCAAACTGTGGAAGGAGCCTCGGTGTCCAACGAAAGATGAGTGGATAAAGAAGATGTGGTTTATATATACAATGGAATATTACTCAGCTATTAGAAATGACAAATACCCACCATTTGCTTCGACGTGGATGGAACTGGAGGGTATTATGCTGAGTGAAGTAAGTCAGTCAGAGAAGGACAAACATTATATGTTCTCATTCATGTGGGGAATATAAATAATAGTAAAAGGGAATATAAGGGAAGGGAGAAGAAATGTGTGGGAAATATCAGAAAGGGAGACATAACGTAAAGACTGCTAACTCTGGGAAACGAACTAGGGGTGGTAGAAGGGGAGGAGGCGGGGGGTGGGAGTGATTGGGTGATGGGCCCTGGGGGTTATTCTGTATGTTGGTAAATTGAACACCAATAAAAATAAATAATGCAAAAAAAAAAAAAACTGAGAGTCGCTCAGAATCCAAAACTTTTCTTCTTTTCTCTACACAATGCTGCATTCCTAGAGTATGGATTTTGTTCCGTGAACTTTATCCTATTGTCATCTGATATTCCTTAGGGCCCCAAAGGACAGTGGATCCAAGAAAGCTCATGTACCCTTGAGGAAGGGAAGGAAGAGGAGCCAAGGTGAACCCAATTATACCTGGGGGGAAATACAGATGCCAGCCCTTCAGCTGGCCCTGAGTACAAAAAATACACAGTTGAGAATAACTCTCCAAATTCACTGGGAGTATGGCCAACCCAAGTAATTGGCTCACTTGGGCCTGACAAAGAAAGCAGTGGGGACCTGGCTTCAGGTCCAGCCATTAATGGCTCCTCCAGGATAGAGAATAAGACTTCTCTGGTTCTTCTTCTGGTTCTTCTGACAGCAGAACCAGAGCTCGGTCAGGTGAATATCTGAACGTGGAGAAGAGCCTTGACACCTGGTCCTTGGAGGGAGGCTTCGTGTACCCACTAGGGAGATCTGTCATGTTCAGCTCTGCCTGACACCCATTAATGCCTGACCTTGACTGA